>NC_140664.1:44006353-44727186 GCF_054131305.1 Coturnix japonica
TGTGTTTGTCATTGTGCATAAAGTGCTTGGGCTTCTCTGTGTTGACCAACTCAGACAAGCTCAGCCTGTCTCTCTCTCGCAGGCATTTTCACATCGCCATATGAAGGGCGCTACCTGATCACAGCAGTACTGGCTCCGGAGAGGGATGAGTACGTTGAAGCAGTGCTTTCTGTCTCCAATGCAAGCGTTGCTCAGCTGCACACAGCTGGGTACAGAAGGGAACTGCTAGAATACCACAAACCCTACTCGGGGAAACGGACCTGTGGTGGTCCTGGAACTTTCCACCTTGTTCTTCACCTCAAAGCAGGAGATGAAGTAAATGTCGTTGTAACAGGAGGCAAACTGGCCTACACAGACTCTGACGAAATGTATTCCACGTTCAGTGGGGTTCTCCTCTATCCTTCTATTTCCCATGTTTAGGTCCACCGTCAAACAGGAGAGAAGGGTAAGATATTCCGAAGAAATTAAGTGTAATAAAATTCAAAGCTTTAATATATTCAGTTTATATATTTGATTTCAGTGATGAGTTTGTCTATAATGAAACCTTTTCCTTGTCCTCGGTTACCAGAGGTAGCTTCAGCAGACCTGGTTCTGTAGCCAAACTGGTTCTTTCCCAAGTCCTTGTTTACCTGTACAGACAGAACAGCTGTTAAACAACAGTTGCATTCTGAGTAGACACTTCTCCACTGTGCTCTTATCCCCTGTTAAATACCCTTTTCAGTTTTATCCCCAGTTTATCTCTACCAGCATCCCAAGTGTATCAGAGTTTACATCCTAGCTGAAGTTTACAGCTGCAGTCAGCTATTTTTGTGCTTTCAGTAAAGCAGGGACAAGAAAGTGAGATTCTACAGGACACCATCAATGACTTCCTAGTCCTCGTGTTCTTTAGCAATACGTTGTGTCAGTACGTTCTCACAAACCAAAAAGCAGTCGCTAACCACAGTGGTGCAAAGCAGAACAATGTTTGCATCAGGTTCTTTTTTCCCCCCCTTAAGGACCAAGTGCAAAGCTTAGAGAGGGGATGAGTGACTCCAGCACTGTGCAAGGAGGAGCATCCCTTGCCCCAGCTTTTCACTGGGTGGGTGAAAACTTAACTTAAAAACTTCACAGTGCTGTTTTCTGGAACTCCTACAGTATTTGCATTACGAAGGTTTTTTTTTCTTCTTTGTTGCACTGTAAAAGATAGGCCAGAGGAAAAACAGATGATATGGGAAAACCGACTTTTTAGCCAGCACTGTCCAATGTACAAACAACGTGCCAGTGGCACTGACTTTGCTTTAGCAGCCTCCTGCTTCAAGTCAGCTTTGTTTCACCATTCAGCATCAGTTGCTATGGGTGGAGCAACTTTCCTCTTAGCTTAAGCCCATTCAGTGCAACGTTTTCTTTCTCCCATCAGCTGCTTCTCAGTGAAGGCAAAAAAAGATGGTGTTTTTGTCTCTTTACAGTTAACGTTTTGAGCTCCTGTATGGCTGGAAAAAAAATCTTACCCTTGCTTTGGTAAGGGCAGGACTATTCACTGCCATCTATATGTTATGTAAGTAAGTTGATGGTCTTTTCATAGTCTATTCATCCTGCCCAGAGTTGTATTTATCATCACAGTGATTTGTGTAGTACATTTTCCTTCTTACAAATCCAGAACAGCTTCTCATAGCACAGATCAGATGATCCCTTTACGTGAAGGAAGAACTTGTGCTTTAAGTCCTCAACTGAAGCCTTTCCCATCTAAGGAGGAGGTCAAATGAACTCTTGCCTTCACTGCATAGTTTTGGAATAGATACTCCCCAATAACACTGTTTCCAGGCAATGAGATGGGGCTGTCCCACAACAAATGATCACATCCTGGAAGTTGATCTGCCTTAGAGAAAAGCAGACAGAAAAAGCTGTATCCCCACAGGAGCTCTGCGTCAGTGCCTTTGCAGATAGGAAGGAGCACAGGAAGGAAATGGCCAGCAGATTTTTAAAGCATGTGGATGAGGAAGGTCTCTCGGCACCTGATTTTCAGCAGTTGGGGTGTTGCTGCTAAGAAGGAGGTAGGGCTGGATGTATTCTATAGCAGGGAGGCTGCTGGTGCAGAAGCAGCTGTAGGCAGCAGCCAAAGGCACCTGGCACACTTGGCAGCCTGGGGACTGGAGCCAGCCTCTTTCCCTGCCCTGAGCTTGTCCTGGTCTGTTCCAGAGCCATTAGAATGCAGTTAGAAACTGCTTGCCTGTTCAAGACTGTCTTTTCCTCTGTCCTAATTCAACAGCCCGCTGTTCTCCCGCTCCTTCTAGGTCTCAAAACCAAAGGGAAATTGACTGGAAAGATTCCTTCTTTGTCTTTCTGAAAGCCGGTTACATCAACTGTATATTCTGATTCAATTTCTCATTATATACGAAAGCCATAGAGGCGTTTTTCCTTTTAGGATATTTTCTCCTCTCCTCAAGAAAGCTGTGTGCTCTAAGAAGTTGGCTGCTGTCTCTGTGTGACTCAGTATTGTTGCATTTTGGTGCCTGTTCTAAAAATGACTCATGGAAACAAACAAAGCGAGCTGAGTGCCTGGGGAGTCCCAGCTGGCAAACACCACCTCTTCAGTGTTTGCTTTTTCCCCTCCAAGTGAGGAATGTTTTTAAGAATCAGCGGTGAAAGTTTAGCATTGGAGCTGTGCAGGATTCGGCACCTGATTCTCACCTAACTGCTCCTCCAGGCTGCTACCTCCAGCACACACATCCTCCTGAGCACAGCACCCTCATGGCACAGTGATGTCTACTGCCAGGAACCTCCTCCTTGCACCTGGGATCTGAGAGTGATCCCATACAGTGCAACACGACCAGTTTTCATATGCAGCTGTAAAGCATTTTCTAAACTATATCACAGCAGGAGTGGCTCTCGGGGTGTATTTTGAGAACAACTTTTAGGGATAGTTTCCCATTCACTATCTTCTCAGAGCTTTCAGGGCATAATACCTGCCCAGCTGGGAAGATTGAGATGCTGTAAGGTAGGAAAGGGGGAATCAGATCCATCTGCTGCTTCAGTCAGAACCTGATTAAAACATAAAGGCAATATTCTTCAGTAAATCAAGCAAAACTATCTGTTGTCCCCTGTGCTTCTGTTTCCTATCAGAACAGGACAGACCAGCAAGCTGACAGCCAGAGAACGTACCTCTGCTCCAGCCAAACTCACTGCATCCTAGAGCAGATGGGAAAGGCAGCAGAGAGCCAAACAAACCTGTAATTGCAAGAAATCATAGGCAAGCTTGGAGCAAAGCAAGAAGGCAAATTTTCACCACAAAACTTATGAAACTACCTCATTAATTTAATTTGCCGTTAAGACTTAGGAGACAGACATTACTATACCGACCATTCAGAGTAGTGAGGATTTTCTACAGCATCCCACCCTACGGCCATTCAGTGTACCACAGGTTACTTGCAGCAGTTCTGCACAGTTCTACTGATGGAGCATCCGATGAGCCTGATGAGGATAACCAGCTATTCCAGGACCACTACAAACAGCCAAAGAAACACAGCTGTAAGTAAAAGGCATGGAAGGCAACTTGAAACAAAGTGCATGCCGAGCCCTCACTAGAGCTTGAAAAGGCCCAAAGGCACAGGGAGCACACAAAGGGCTCTTCAGCTGTAAGCTGGAGATTTGTATCAGAAGCAAATTGCTTCCTGGGGATATTTCCTGAGGAGTTGGATTTGATGACCATAATAGGTCCCTTCCAACTCAGGCTGTTCTATGATTCAGAAGCATTGTATTTGCTAAGTAAGTCCTCACGGCACAGTGTGGTAGTGGATATGGATATTTACACCAGAACCACAAATGCTGTCACACTGTCAGCTTGGGGATGGAAGGAACATTTGCTTCCTTGTGCCTTGACCAGCAGCTACGCTTTGGTTCCAAGATGCTCCAAGATAACGGCACAGAGAGCAGACTGTCCAGCACCAAGGATCAGCTGGGGCACGTCCTGTCAGTACGAGGCAGACTTGTAGTCAAGCCAGCTCTCCTACAGACTTGAGACAAGGTGTGAAATAACAGCTCTGCCAATCCTTTGTACGCAGGAGACTCCAAAGAACACCTTAAGACATGTTCATACATAAGCAGGTTTTGGCATTTATGCATTTTGCTATCTTGATTGTATTAGAAAAGTATTAATTTTTTTTTCTTCAGCAAAGAACAGCTCATTTGAGTGTATGCTTTGTGTGCATATGTATACATACAAACACAGGTGTACAAAAACTGATACCCAGGAACAGGAATAAAACTGTTCAGTGGAAACCAACTGCTGCCATGTCCAAATAAAGCCTGCCTACTTTGTGATGTTGGTGCTCCTTTGCTTTCCCGTGAACGCAGTCCTGTTGTAAGCTGAAATTCTTGCTCTCCACCACCTTTAGAACTTCAGGTTCTGGTTTCTTAGTCAAGTTTACATATGTATATTTAATTTAGTGTCGGGCACTGGTACCGGTTTTGTGGTAGTACAGAAGTTCTGCCAACACAGCTCTGAGCTGCCCTTGTTTCTGGCTATTTCAGTTAATCTCCAAATGGTTTGGGGAGAGTAAGTTTTATAAGAAGTCAGGACGAAATACGGACAGGTAGGAAGAGGGAGAAACAGTAAGAAAAGGGGTGGAAGAGAGTAACTGAGCAGGCAGAAACCGAGAAGAGCCTTAGATCTGCCACAACCATCAGAACATGGTTAGGGCCACATGCCTCCCTTCCCCTTCACCGTGTGACTGTGGGAAAAGCGGAGGTTAACTCACACACAAAAGCCCAGCTGGGAAGAAGAACGGAGCAGACTCTATGTAACAACACTGAGCCCTCACATGCTGGATGTAGGCACTGGAAGACCCAGGAACAGCTATGGAATTTCCACACACAGCCCTGCTGTGGCCTCCCCTTTTCGCCACCTTCCCCTCTCACAGGGAGGAGGCCAGGCCTGCCACCTCACAGGCAGATGGGCAGTGTTGTGAAGCACCCAGATGTGAAGAGAAGGTTTCTGTGCATGAGCAGAATCACAGGGCAGTAGAAATACACGTGGGAATTCTGCCACCGGAGCAGGAGATAAAACTAGCACTAAGCTCTGTCTGGGCAAAGGAGAGATAGAGTGCACTGGCAACAGCAGTGCCAGAGATAACACTCGATCAGTGATTCACACTTTGATGGAGATCTGTCATACATTTAACTCTGATTGAAGATTCTCTGTTAGACTGCTAGTCAGCTGCATTTACCCACAAGAGCAAGAGGCCAGGAAGGGTGAGTTTCTACCAAAAGCTTGAGATCCCCTTTTCCAAGATGACCTCACAATAATTACCTCAAGCAAATTAAACAGCTGTCTTGGAAGACAATACTTTGCCTTGAAAGGAAAAAGTTAGCTGGGACAGAATTAGGATAAAACTCCAAATTAGGGCAGATTTATGAGTGCTTACGCTACATAGTGGCTGGATTTTCTTCAAGGCAGCTTGTGTGTTCCCAGGATGTATCTACGATTACAGCGCATCTGTTACCTGACATTAATAACGCATTTACTTTCATTATAGTTATAAGCAAACATTGGTATTGGCAGACATGTGAGTCTGATTACAGCAATAATTTGTCAGCTGTATAAATACTCCAGAAGTTAACCAAGTGTGAGAGAGCAAATGCATCGTTGTCCTTAGTAGAGCAACTCTAAACGTAAATATAAATGCAATTTAAATAAGCCAACATTCACTAAATTAGCGATACAAAAATACAATTCCTAAATACAAACTGAAGAAAAAAGTGAGTTTAAGGTTGTTTATTGTGATAACATTGTTCTCAACATCAATATGCATTGCACTTCAGTGTGGGTTACTGCACCCGAGAGAGTCCAGTCTTAACAAAAACCACTATTGGTACGGTCACAGATTTGACAGCTTTAAACACGCTACCTTATTAGCGATTGGGTTGCCTGAATAATCAGATATTCCACATCTTCAATGTAAAAATGAAACAAACTATTAAAGAAGTTCTCCTATCCTCAAAACGAACCCAAATGTAACTTTCATCTGGAAATAATTAGCACTGTAAATAAAAAAATAAATCCCAAACAATTCCGTTCTATTCAACAGGATTCAACTCTGGAAACTAACACTACTTTAGGCAAAAGTGACACTTGAAAGGCTTCTCAAATCCATCATATATTTTTGACATTTCATTATCAATTCGCATTAAAGCCATTTAAACAACTCTTATTTATATGACAGTATTTTCTGGAAGACTTGTATGAGATATTAACAGGAAATCTCATTTATTTTTGTCTTTACCATAAGCAGGTTCAGTGTTTGCTTCAGAAGTTCCGTAAGTAAGATGACACAAGTGTTAAAACCTTTCCAGTTGAAACATAAAACAAAGAAGGACAGGAAGCTGAGGATACACGAGCCATATTGCACATGCAGTTGGATACTGTCAGGGGTTAAGTCCAACCTCTTGAACCACAAGCATGCTTTGAATAGTAAGAAATAAATTAATCCAGAAATGTGAACCACTTAAGTTACTGATCTTTATCACACCAATGGGTAACGTCCGAGTCACTACCAAGTTCTGAATCGCAGTTCTCCTTTATACGTTCCCGGATAGGTATCACCGACTCAGCTTTTGAGATGGTTCCAACGCTAAGTGGATCTGCATCTTCAACAACACAGTCTTAACGGGGAGGTGCATGTGCTGACACACACATACACTTAGAAAGTTCCTCTTTCATAGAAAGAATATCTGACTTGCGCCAGTTTTAAGTAAGTATAGCACAACTTGTTTTCAAACCCGATTTCAGGCCACTTCTCTCAACTAAGGTAACAAAGGACAGGCTAACGCAGGCTCTGTATGTTCCCCCCTTCATATTAATATTGCAATACAAGCCTACAGTTTGGTAGTAATGAGATGTCTTTCCTTGTCAGTGAAGTGTCCAGTACTCCTAACTATGTAGGTATGCAACGACCGGTACAATAACCCATATTCTGTACGCAAGGAAGGTTAGAACAAGCTGAACAAAGCTTTGCATATGAGTCAAATGAAAAACAAAACAAAAACCAAATCAACCAATCTTACTTGTACCAGGAATACTCAAGAACACTTTTACATATCACCAGAAACCAAAAAGGGCAGCTGTTAACAGAGATTGGAAAGCAAAATCTTTAAGTATGCAACATCTTGGACATCCCTATACCGCAAAACAACAGGTCAGCAGAACGAGGAGCTCACTGTAGCCACATCCATATTCACATTATCTGCAATCGTATGCATTTGGTATGCTTGATACAATAATTCTCACTGCTGATCTCAAAATCAAGTTTCTCTTCTTACCAAACCAGAAAGATGAATAGAATTTAAGAATAAAATAATAATAATAACCAAAGTAAGAATGAACAAAGACACAGCCAAACCTTGGTAACAATCTGCACAGTTTGGAATCCCACTGCAAATAAATAGCGTTTTTCTCAAAGCATTCCCCCTTCCCCAAACTTCTGTAACATCAAGGCCACCAAGAACAAGCCAGGGATGGTATGTAAGACTCTGACTTCCACAAAGGACTGCTTTAGCAGAGGCAGTCTCATCATCTTCATGAAAAATAGAATCTTCACACAGATTATTGCAACTTGCAATTAAAATATTACGTGGATTCTTAGATATCTTAAGGTATTTAAGTGACTTAAAAGCTCAAATCCTGTTCATTCTCAAAGCACTTAGTGATCATGAAAATGTAAGTTTCTACAGAAACCCAGGGAGTAAAAGTTTAAAAAAGAAAGGAAAAGATTCATGGAATGATGTTTGCAAGCTTCTGACATAGTGCAAATAAAATAATGCAGTAGAGCAAAATATGCTTTCAGTTGAATCCCGTGAAATCCACTTAAACACTCAGTAGGTTGATGACAGGAGCAGGAATTTGCTGAAACTGTCACTGAATGTATTGTTCTCATTGTATAAGGATGCCCTTCAAGTCAGTTAACACACATGGCACACAGTGACAGTCAGGTGTATTTTAATTCCCATCCTCATAATCCCATTCTGACAGAGAACTTCCATGTGGATCCTGCCCCCTGGCCCCCTTTCCTTTCTAATGCTTTACAGTAATATACTGGAATTTTATAAGAAAATAAAAGGAAATTTGATTTATATAGCAATCTTAAAATTAACTGCCCCCGTGCAATTCACAAATAGACTAGCATTAGGCTGGCGTTACATGAGAATGCTACGTTATGTCTACTCAGCTTGATGAAGACAACGTTCCTGTGGGTGAGGTAAAATTCCCTAAATGCACTTCTGCATTTAGCGTAACAGAGATCATCTCCTACACCCAGGCCAAATAAGCTGGGACAGAAGGGCCTGGCCAAGCCATGTACCTCTCAGAAGCAGCCCTGGATAGGCACTGCAGCAGTAGCCATACAAGTACCTTCTAGAGATGACTTTCTTTACACAACTCCCAGTGGCAAAAGTGAGAGCTCGGCCCCAGAGCCTGGCCAGGATCCTTGGTGCGCAGCCTCAGCAACTTCTTGCTTAAAAAGTGTGAGAAAAGCAGTCCCAAACTTTATGTGGGTGCTGTAAGTTTAAATGGCTGAAGGCATTAAGCCCTCAGGACTAGAAGCACATAATTCTCACCACAGACTTGTCCTACGGAGGTTAAATGTACTAACTCCACTTAAAAAGCAGAACCACTTTTCTCTTGTTTTCAAGTATTTTTTGGAAAGAAAAGTTAATTAGCAGTTTTCACAGCTGATAAACACTAGACCTGGAATGCAGTTTGTTCTCAGGCTCTGATCTGAACCTGAGGAATGACCAGCACAATGTTTGTGAATAAACCAAAAAGGAAAAAAAAGAAAAAAAAAGGTTTTATTCTGCTCTGCAGCATTTAACCATTCTTATACCTGGAATCTCACTATTGAGCCACAGTTCCTTCCAGCTAGTGAAGATCTGCAATACAGAATTCTGGAAAGACCTGCAGTAGATAATTACAAAATTAAATACTATTTTTTTAGTACAACAATTCCCTGAATATAATCTGAACATACTTTTTACTGGCCTACATAGCACACACACACACACCTCCATGATGAAAGTGAAATCAAAATGCCAGCTCCCCAGCTCTTAGAGAAACATTCAAGATTTCTCTTGATGTAAAATTTAACATGAAATAGTGCAGCCTGAAAGCAACAAAAGCAACAAGTATCTGACGATAGCTTTCATTTTAACAAGCTTATGAAAGTTTAAGCATTGCATATTAAAAAATAAAAAGCAGCAGAGTTAGTTTGAGCATGAGCTGTACAAGAGCAGCGTCGCACATGTGACAGAAGACATATTTACATTGAAAGGTGAATTCTGTGTCTTCACACTGTCAGCCTAGTAATGGCCACACATTTTCTGTATTTTAGTGGAGAAAGAGCACACCATATTCGGTTCTGCATCCTCTGCAAAAAAGTCTAATTGCCCATCTGAACATTAGACCGTGGTTTTTATTAATAGGTCTGACATTCTATTTGGCAGTTTCTGTATACTTTTTGGCTTTGTTTTAGAAAATATACTATTAAGACTAATACAAAAAGATCTATGCTTACAATAAGGTCTGACTGATGAAAATGCAAAGTCACTCAGCATTTAGTTGCCACGAAGCACTTGGGTACCATGGCCATCAATGACAGACCAATCTCAAGTGCCTCAGAACAGGTATACAAAGACAGGCAGTAAAGAAACAGACAAGAAAAGAAGTAATCAAAAGCCCACAAAAAACTGGACAGCAGCTTTGCATTTTCTTCGTCTTACACCAACGGAGTTAAAGTGATTCCTTTACTAAGACTTATGGTACCAGTATTTAAATTAGCATCTTCATTAACAAAGTTCTTCACATTTAAACTGAAGTTGAGTAGCTGAATACGAAATTCCATTTCTAGGTGACAAGTATTCAGGCCAGGTCTTCCATGTTAAGTTCAGGAAGAGGATCTCTCCAGTAGCAAAAGGAGCTAAATTCTGGGCACGGAAATGCAGAACTCTGTTCTTTATTAAGCAATGGGAACACATGTTCCACAAGCTCACTTAGTCTGTAATACCTATATTAAAACAAAAGAAAAGAAAAACCATTATTTAACAGTCTAGCCACTGTTCAACTGTAGCCAAAAGAGCTTTACAAGTCTAGACCAGAAAACTAAGTATTATCTAATCCTACTACTTCAGGAGCCATTTTCAACTCTGTTTTGCCAGTTTACTTCCCTTCTTGAGGAGTTTCAGTTAAGTAACCAAAGTTGTACATTCTCTGGCAAATAAAAATTTGTCTTGTGACCGTGATGATTCCTTATGATCTCCTATTACATACAATTATTTTGCAATCTCATTCCCAAATACCTTCTCTAACTGAAATAATAAAAATGATCTTACGAAGATTTGTTTCCCTTAGTCCTTTCTTGGATCAATTCACCCTTTGGATTCACAGTAAATATTCTGCAGTCTGGAACTCCCACTTGCATGTAGGCATATACATCCTGCAAAAAGCACAAACAAATGCACACACTTTGTTATTTCCTTCTGTGATATACTGAAAAGCACACAGTAAAACTGACCCTGAAAAGAAAGAAACCCCACCACCACCCCCAAAGTACACCATAACAAAACACTTCTCCCTCATGTAAGAAGCCATGCTTTTTACATTACTGTCTCAAAGTTTGCTGAAATGGACAAGTTCAGGCAAGTCCTGGCCAAGGTTCCAGGACTCCCTTTGTCTGAAATACACAGGAACCAAGGTTCGAGAAATCCCTTTGTTTAGGAGATGGACAAGTCCGGGAGCTACGAAAGGGAGATAAGATACTGATCAATGGCCCTTGAGTGGTCTTTTTGTGTTGGCCTATCTCAAGGAAGATGGCCATCCCTGAGGACTAATGGCCCTTAAGTGGTCTTTCGTGTTGGCCCATCTCAAGGAAGATTGACATCTCTGAGGTAATCACAAGACTCTGACCCGAGCCGTCCTGAAATCTCTCGAAGGCTGGAAAGAAGGATAAAAAGGGTACGGACAAACCACGGTTTTGTGGGCATCTAGGTATCTGACCTCAGATTCCTCCACCATTGTCCTACTGCTGCCTATTATCTCTTCTGGGATTGCTGCTCGAGACTCTGCTCCGAGGGACCTCGCTGCCCGAGACTCCACTTCCTGAGACCTCGCTATTCTGACCATCTTCTCTGCGTTTCAGAACCTTTGCCTCACTCCTAAATTGGAGCGAGACACCTCAAACCCTGTAACTCTTGTTCTCAAGCCTCAGACCACAGATATGCACCACAAAATCTATACTACACAATGCTATTTTTCATGACACTGTTCCTCTTTGGAATACCCCCCCTCCTCCCCTGCTCGGTTGCAATAGCTGCAGACAAAGTACAGGAATTGTATTGATAGGAAAAAAGATTCAAGATTGAGGAAAATCTGAGGAATTCTGGCAGCTTTCATTTAAGGTATCTGCATTTGAACTTTCATGACCAAACTCAGAGAAATACCAGTGTCCCATTGCCATATCAAACTTAAATAGACACAACAATAAAAGCCCATTTCCTTTCTTTCCCAAGTATTCCACGCATTTTAACCCTTCAATTAGAAAAGCTCAGACTTACATTGGGCCTGTTTCCAAAAGCAGCATAGAAAGGTTGTTTACTGGGTGCAAACAAATTCTTGATATCATTCAAACATTCGATTTTGAACTTTTCGGGCTTCTTTTCTATTACTTCCCTAGAAAAAAATTCAAATGTCAGTCTTAAAATCATGAGCAAATAGTGGATATCCTCCATCTAGCAGATCTAGCAGAGTAAAATGTTTGGTTACAACTATAATGATTAGCATCTGAAATCTTTTAAATTTGCTTTTTTTCTCTGAGATGGGGAGCAAAAAATAGATGTATGAAATCCTGCATGCTTACCTATGAAAGGCCGAAAATAAACTGCTGGGGGACAACATGAGAGGTCCCCTGGGAAGAATTGTTCCTTTATCGTTCACCCAGTGTAGGTACCCTCTAGTCATATCTGCCATTCCAATGGCACGAGCAGAACAGTACAGAAACTTGTAGCCATTTCTAGAAAAGAAATATCAACTTAGTTCATTTTACTGTTGAAGACATTCTTTGTAAACACAAATATCCTGTTGCAACAATGCCTAGAAGCACTGATTTAGGTATGGACTTGCGGTGAGCTGCACCAGCTCCTAGGAAAAAACTGTTCCAGTGTTACGTTATCTGAAAAGTATATTATAGTTTTGAAAATGGCTCTATTAAAACAAAGAAGTTCAAAAAAGAACAAGAACAGTAATGGTAGGACTATGTATCTAGAGAGACTAGAACCGTACATAGATAAACACCATATTGGCATCTCCCTGTTTCTTTCAGCCCAGGTATAGATGTTAACAATTATTTATCCGCACCACATAACATTGGATACCAGATCTCCTGTCTTGTTGATTGCTATTTTTCAGATCGTTACCAGAATTTGCAGCTCAGAGTGAAGGAAGCACAAGTACTCATCAAGTCCCACTTATTTTTCCTGCAGACTTCACAGTCATCTCTTTAATGGATTTGTAAACAATTACAGCATACAAAAGAGACTCAACTTTTTAAGCAGATTTTCAGAGATTTGATTCTATTTGGCAAATAGTTCCCAAACTACCTTTTTATTTTACACTGAACACAAAACAAAGTTCAAGTTTTCTGCCATAGACTGCAAGGGGCGACAGATGAAATTTAGCTCTATGAAACAGAGCAAAAGTCAACAAAGGATTTCTAAGGCCTCAAAATTACTTGTGTGGGAAAGAAACTTTAAACTTTGAACTAAAAGCCAAAGATAAAATTTGATTATTTGAAGGGAATTATGAAATGGTTTAACAGCTGATCCTGTGATCTTCAGTAGCAAGTATTATTTCTGGCATCTCCATTTATTTAATTGTTAAACAAAGAACCTAATCTAAATAAGAAGGAACAATGTAGGTTTGTTTCGTACAGTTATTGGACATAAATATTACAAGGCTATATACCTCTTAAAAGAGCACTACATTTACAAGGGTGAAGCTCACCACACTTCTAAACTAAGCATACATCTCACCACTACTGTAACAAGAAAGCTATCCTTCCTCTCCCTCCTCCCCTCTTCTAGTCACATAAGATGCCTCTGCAGGTCCTGCAGATTACAAGGTATACATGCACAGTTGACTAATCCAGACAGCAGATGGGGAAATTGCTTTTTTGCTGGGTTGTCAACGAAATGAGTGACACAGAACTTGATCCAGGCCACCAACCTTTGGGTCCGTGTAAGATTAGGATAGTTTCAGAACATGGAGTCATATCCTAAGGAGAGTTCACTTGAGTTTGATAGCAAATGTTAAAACAAAAAGCGTCTAGAAGTTGGGATGACACTGTTTGGGTCTGAAAGGTTTGTAAAGGCTTTGATTAACCTGAGTTACTGGAAACAAACATATGTGTGACTTTTTGAGAAGCTATTACTATTAGTACACTCTTATAGTCACAAAACATTACATAGATTTTAAAAAACTCATATGCAGAAATTTAAGAGAACTAACAGAACTGGTGGCTTCCATTCCTATAAAGTATACACCTGAGGGAAAAACCTGGCTTTGCTTGTGTATGACAGAAGTGATTACTTTTCATCATTAAGGCCAATGTGCAAAACAATAATTCATCTATCTGCCCATTAATTACTAAATTCCAGATAGGGCCTATTACTCACTCATTTATGGAATGATAGAGTTTTGCAATGCCCTGATGAGTCCAGTCCTTGCCAAGCTGAGGGAGTATCTGTCCCAAAGCATCAGACCTAAAAGCAAAATTAGAGATAGCTGAAACTAAGCGTATGAGTTTCGTTAAAGACAACTATTAATGAATATACAGCTTACAATGAGTATTTACAGAAACACCTCTGCAAAAGGTCTTGGCCTTAGCCTGAAGAGAATTACTGTTCCACAACCATTAGTGGCAGCTATACAGCATAAGTCAGTTCCCAAGCTACCATATGCTTGCTAAAACTAGACTGTAAGGGCAGTAGTCACATGGTGAACATGTTAAAGAACAATGCAAGGAGGCTAAAGACATTTTGTAGTTTGCTGTAAACACAAGTATAAGTATAAACCAAAGCAACAAGTATTTCTCATAACCGTTAATAAATATTCTTCAGCAGTCATCTTAAGTCAGTCTTCTTTATCTTTGAAAAGTAAGACGTCATCAATAAAGCAAGACAACATACCAAATACAAAGAAAAGAAAAACAATATTTACTTGGTTATTGTTCCATCAATGTCCGATATGATGATTTTGTCATCCCAGTTCCAGAGATATATTGTTCCTGCACAACGGCAAGTCCCCTGATACTGGGTTGTAATACTGAACACAACATCGTTAGGGCCATCTCTGAGCTTCAACTTTGCCTTGAGGATAAATCAAAACAATTGAAAATGTACAGTGGTATCACTACAGAATTTTTAGAATCATAAATAAGCTCAAAGAAAAAAAAGCTTGTATGTTCTTCCTCATCTGTTTTGATCAACTCATCAAAGAGCGAACCATGCTTTAACACTGGCATAGCTCTGCTGGTTAAGTCTTAGTAATACTAAAAGATGTTACCTTAATTCCTGCTACTACAGTATACTTACAGTATAACAACTAACATTTGAGAATGTACTAACACATATAATCTGCTTACTTCATTTGTACACAACTGATCATACAACACTATTTGCTACTTAGCGGGTGCTTTTCTCAAAATTCTTACTTAGTGAGAGCCACATATTTAGATAATAGCAGAAGTAAATTGTAAATTCATTTGAAATGAATAAACTGCCCACCATCTTAGATGTACATTATTTGGCAATTCAGATTCCAGAATACCCAGTACTAGCAATGGAAAACATTTTGTATTTCTTTTAAAATCCAACTGTTATTGTTACATTTCAAGTGCCCCCATCTCTTTTTTTCCTACTGCTAGAGAAATAATCCCAGCATCACTCCTAACTCTGGGGAGTGTTTATATACTTCGCTTCTAAAAAGTTGGCAAACCACAACTTTTAGAATCAGAGCAAAGAGTACAAGAGAACTATGATGCATTAAATGTGCAAGGAAGGCAGACTTACAATCTGGTCGGAAGACAGTCGAAGTGACTTCTTGTAAGACGGAACATTCCCATGTGTTGGATGCTCTACTGGAGCAGAATCTATTTTCAAGGATTCCTTCAATTCTTGTGATGCTTCATCACTAGACGAATCATCTTCTGGGGGTCTAATATGATACCAAGAAGAACAAACTTAAGCTGCAGGAAATCCTTTTTAGCAGTATAAGATTCTTATTCAAGATTAATTTCTGTTTATGTCAAAGGTTTACTACTAGCCTGATAGTAAAGATTAACAAAGTTGAAAGTCTAGCCCATGCCCAGATGAAGTCAGTATATGACAATTAGCAAATAAGATTGTAATGCATGCTACTATTGGTGGAGCTCTAAATATTACTATGCATAGTCTAGCTGGCTCCACAAGAGTTTAGTAGAGACAGCGTCAAGTGGTCACTAAAGGTATACTGCAGATGGAAAGGGATACTGAGTGAGTAATGGCTTTGTTTTCAAGAAAAGCTGCCACACTTACTACCTATTTTAAACAGTGTATGATAAATCAGTGGAGTAGCTCACCTTTTAAAGTAAGTCACAGATTTATTTTTCTGCTAATTGGAGATTTCAAGATTAAAAGCAGCATTTAATCTCTCTGAATTCTACAGCATATTCAATTTCTTAAAATTTTAAAACATCAACATTTACAAATATGTTCATAAAACCATAGGAGAGTATGAATATACACAATGGGTTATTTAGTATGACAGGGTTTTGTGTTAAATACTGCTTGTTTTCAACTACATTCTTGGGCAACTTGTGCACTGTAATTAATGGTATTTTATTGTTTCAATTATTTCATGTTACAAAAAACTGCAGATGTTTTAAGTTATTCAAACAACACTAGGATTATACAAAGAAGTATGACAAAAAAATCTCAGTAATAATCCTACTATACTTAATAAGTTACAGAGCAGTGACCCGTTGCTAAAGGTTACCATATATGTCTTTGTTATTCTGTCAGTTACAGCAGGATTTAAGAAATAAAAACAATAGGATTTAGGAAATAATTGTAGTGTATTTCTAGTTCCTACAATGTCTACTGCCATATTTTTTTTGCTGAGTTGCTTGCCAAGCATATTTGGCTTCTCTACATTAGCTTAGCAGAAAACGTTTCTTCCCACAGTAGTAATGAATTCTTCACTCAAAAAAAAAAAGACAAAAAACCCAACAACAACAAAACCAACACAAGAGAAGAGGAAAAAAACACCATTCAGTTCACAAAACAGTCTTCAGACAGGAACACACCTACTATTAACTTGCTCTTTTATAGTTGCTGGCAGTTCATTTGTTCTCTGCGTCTCAGACTTCCCCTCCTTTGCCTCTGGTATCTAAAACAATATGATAATAAAGAACATATCAACATTTTAAGCATTTTAAACCAATTCAAGGGAATCCATAGTCCATAAACAAGCAAATAGCTATCAATACAGTATATAAGCTATACCACAAGTCAGAATCTCTCTTAAGATGAATTCAGCATAAAAGGACCAGCGAACTTCTAAGCTTATAAATGTATACCTTCTAAAATATGTATATTTAAGACATCTCCAATCTTTAGAAAGTTTAGTTTAGTCTAAAATCTGAGTATCTCAGCATGACATTTATTATGCATTTATCTATTTGTGTATACATTCCTAAAATACACTGCAGTGACTGAAGAGTAGCTCTGACAAGTACATATGGCTTAGAAGAAAGGATTTTAATAATATTGTGCATCAGCTAAATAGAATAAATGAATGAAGGAATGGTGAAAAAATGATGGTACTATTTGAGACTAAATATTCAGAAGTAGTTACAGCTACGTTGAGCAACTTCCTGCTGACAATCAGCGACAGTTACATGCACAGAGTTCTGAGGCACATCTGAAAAATGAGTTTTTTCATCTTTCAATAGTTATGGAAAATAAAAATCAAATCAAGTCTCAGTTACCTGTTTAGTCATGCTTTCTCTCTTGCGCCAGAACCACCACCTTCCAGACTTCTTTGGCATCTTTTCTTTGACCCAAGATTCAACAGTAGCCTGAAAAATTTTGCATGTTATTAACTTTGTGCAGAAAAACAGAATAAAGAGATAAACACGCATTGTTATTTGCAAAATCTTCAAAGAAGTAAACATCGCCATTTACCTTGGGCAAACTTTTCTGAAACACTTGCAAACTCAGAATCATTGGAGCAGCCAACGCCCAGTTATAATACCTGTTTTAAAACATGTTGGGAAGTCATTACAAAACTGTGTGCAAACTGCTCTCACCTCAAAGAAAATACATCCATTTGCAAGCAACAACTAATGTTAAAGCTGGTTACAAGCAGAGTTACTCCATTATACATAATTCAGCACCAGTGCTGAAAAGAAATATTACTTTTATTAAATTTAATCCAAAAGTTAAATTCAAAAACAGCTATCTAAGACTAAGAAGCAGATCCATCAAAAACACTGGAAGCTGAGAAGTGCATTCACTTTATGTGCTAGATTTAAAATAAGCTTTTCCGTGAACTAATTGTATAATATAGACAATTTACCTGTTATAAATCCTTATTACCAAATTAGGATTGTCTATGAGCCCAGGGTTTTCAGCAAATTCATGGTAAGTAATAATATGCTCCATGAACTTTTCTGCAATCGAAGCAAATTTTAATTAAAATTAGAAATATGAAATCCTAAAAGGTCTGATTAGTTCACATCTAGAAAAATGTTTCCTGTCATTTCAGAACCTTTGCTGATTTTGCGGTATCATCAAGCTATTCTAATATGACCTACGTGTCAAGAGTCTTGTGACTGCTTGTCTTCTCGGTAGCACGTAAAGCTTTGTACCACTTACTTTAACAATCACAGGAAGGAGAAATAAGATATAAGATGAGGGTGTATTTGTTCTGAGCCCTAATATTAAGCTTGTAAAATTTCACTTGATGCCTTGAGATGGGATGATCATTTAAAAAGTAATTCTAAAAATAATCATGAAATTACATGCTCCTAGAAGCTCACTCAAAAATGTATACAACTTCAAAGCTAAAGATAGGCTTTAAGAGGGGATTTAAATGGTTAGAAAGGTAAGTGTTAACAAACATTTAAGAAAGGAAAACATTTAAGAAAGACAGTCCAAGATAACAATACATTCATCTCCCAGTAGCTTAAGAAACACTGAAAAGAAGAAAAATTATCAGACATTTGGAAATAATACAATTTATGAAGTCTTATAGTGAATTTAGCAAAGAATTTCAACCAGAAATGAGTGGTCAGATACACAATTAGCAGTAAAAAAAAGGAGTAAGAAAGTTTCTCAAGTTACTGTGTGCTCTTGATTAAATTGAGGCTAACTTTCACAATCTCTGCTTGGCAAATACCAATGAAGTTTTCTAAAATTCTCTATTTTCTTTTCTTAACGTAAACCTTATTAAAGGCAGAAGCTTCATAAAAGTCAGAGCCACTTCATTTAGCTGCCTGACCTTTACAACCACTTATATTTTCGTTTCTCACATACCTTTAGAAATCTCGCCGTTTTCATTGAGACCTCCACAAAGTGATAGCGTGACATCAGGCAAGTCCATAGCAGAATCAGACATGCATTCTGTGCCACTATCAGCAGCAGCACTTCCTACTGATTGGGGTGACTGGGAACCAGAAAGGTTATCTGACTCAGTCCATTGTCTGAAGCCTGGATCAGAATCACTACAGAAAAGATACACAACTTCCATAAATATTTAACTTGTAAACAAATGCACACACTATCTATGACTACTCAAAAAAAACTAAACAAACCAAAAACAACTTGCTTCAATGCCACATACCATTATACAACATAAATCCAATAATACACAAGTCACACACCACCAGCACCACCCTCAACCCTTTATTATACTGGAATATACTAACTAAATTGGGAAATATTTATTTCTCTTTCGCCTGCAACAAAACTGGATTTAAAGAAAGAAGAGCTCTTCAACATTCTATTGTCACAGAGCAATATCATGCTCCTCAGTATTTGCCAGAATGTTGTAGAATAAAATTAGGACTGTTTTTTCCACAAAAGCCTAGAAATCCCAAGTTCTGTTCTCCAATAAGAACTGGGGTTCAGAGTTACTTAAATCATCCATGCAATAATTCACAAAGTGTAAATGTAGAATAAGCCTGTGTCTGTGGAATCTTAATTCAAAGCTACCTTTTGGGAAAGTAGAGCGCTGCAACTTCAGGTTCCAAAGCCTTTAGGTCCTCCAAGTAAATATCATCAGGTCCCTGGTGATGACTTCGTTTATGCACCCCTGTTAATTTTAACAGTCAAGTTATTGAGATGAAGCTATCCAGACACATTAAATACACACAACTGCAGATGATTCAGAATTAAAGCATTCATAAACTGAAGTTTAATTACAGTTAAAACTTTAACAATGCTTAAGACTTTAAATAGGAAAAACTGAAGGGAAAAAACAAAACAAAACAAAACTTTGCCTCAAATTTGGTATATCACCCAAAGGAAACAATCAGCAGTTTTATTACATACCTTTCTTTTTTGAAGGAGAGTCAACTTTTGCTGTTGGTTTTGTTTCTGGTAAAGAGTCCACCAACAGTCTGGAATGATGGTCAGAATCTAATGGTAAGGAATCTTGTGGTTCTACAATTGCTGAAGCTAGAGAATCTTTAACATCCATCTGCTGAAGCATAGGATGAGTTCTTGGCTCAGGTTTCAGTACTGTACAGACAGAATCTTTCACGACCTCATCATCTTCAACTTCATCAGAGCTGAGGATGACTCTAAAATGAGTCTTCTCTGATGGAGTAATAGTAGCAGTTCTGGGATGTTCCAGTTTCTCTTTCTTGCTTATCTGAAAGACAAAACTCCAGTCAATCTTTTCACTTCGCAAATACATTTTATTCTAGTTTAAATGTTAAACTTGTTCTCAAAGGTAAGTTTGCCAGTAAACAGGGAGTCTGGTCACAAGTACACTGGTTAAGAATTTAAACATGCATTTTAGCAACAAAGAATGATAAACATTGGAAAAGACCCACAAGAACACCTAGACCAAGCAACAACCCATCATCATCATCCCTACTAAAGCACGTCCTAAAGAGTCATATCTACACGTCTCTTGAACACCTGCAGGGACAGTGACTGCCATCACCTCCCTGGGCAGCCTGTGCCAATGCTCCACCACTCTTTCAAAGAAGAAATTCTTCCTGACATAAAACAGGTTCTACCCTGTTAGTGAAGCTGTCTGCAACAAAAGCTTTTTACAAGCTTGTTTAACAAGTTCAGTAAAGGAAGAGGCACGGAGGAAGTGTTGATGTGACAAACCACGGCAAGGGAAAAAAAAAAAAAAAGAGCATGAATATCTAACAGGACTTATAACATTAGTTGTTCCAGTAGATAAAAATTAAGGCTACCATTCCTTTAGCATGAATTATAATTTAGCCCACAAAAAAACGATTTCCAGAGTTGCTTCATTCAGTTTCTAACTAAAAATTAAAAAACTTTCACATTGCCACTGCTTGGGCCTTCTGTAACTACTTTGCTCTACAGAGACTGAACAAAGACGTTTATCAACCAGCCACAAGGGGGTGCTATTTTCCTATTTCAGCTAAGAACTCTACAGAACAGCAGCAGATTTGTAGTGCAGGATTTTAAATATGCCAAAACTCAGTACACAAAGTTCAAGACAATAACCATACCTTGGTTGATTCCGGGAATCCTCCCCACGTCCACTCCATGTGAGATTCGGATCTCAGCAAGCTCTCAGCAGGTTTAACTTCTAGTTCCGAATCACTTTTAGGGCAGACTGGCTCTGAGTAAGTGCTAGCAAATCAAAAAGTACAAAAAAAAAAAAAAAAAAAAAAAAAAAAAAGGAAGAAAGCTACAGTGTTTAAAATGCATTTGTTGTTCACAGCTACTGTTGGTAGAGTTTTCTAGAGCTTAACAGAGCTTCAATTATTCTGTAACATGGCAAGAAGCCCAGCAGGGTTTTCAGACAGAAATTAGGTTAAAACCAAAATCACATTAAAGGACTTGCACAGCAATCACCCTAAACAGATTCCTTCACCATATCTGCAGTGTAGATATACCTCTTTCCTAAGCCCACCTTCTGCTAAAAAACAAACAAGCCTAAATAAATAAATAAATAAATACCTCAGGAGGAAAAAGGTGTAATCTAAAAGTAAGGCAGAAAACAGCTTTTAGATCCTTGACTCCGTAAAGATTCAGTATTTAAACTTGCTATGATAAGACCTGAGTAACAGAAGTCTTGCAGACCTAACTCATGAATGTACAAAATAACACCAAACCCCACATACAGCTGGGGAAAAAACATTATGCAAGTTACCATTGGAGAGGCAAGTTAACTACCTTGCTTAAGTTCTATCCTATTTTTCCTACGGTGGTTACTACATATGCATCAGAATACAGTCTTTGAAATTTACCTCTAGCAACTTTTAAGCCAAAGGAACTAACTCCAAAGAGAAGTGTAATTTAAAAACTGTTTTGCTCTTGTGGTCTTAAGAAAAACAAGAGTTTGTTTTGCTGTAACATTTATGGGTGGGAAAAGCCCAAATCTATCCCTTCTTAGATCTATGATATAAAGTTTTGTTCAGTTGAGGAAAAAAAAAAGACCGATTTGTTTTAATACAGGACTGTGGGAAACTCTCAAAGATCCACACATGTAGCACATGCTGCATTCTGCATCACAAAAGTTAGGCGTGTTGCAGTTTTACAGATCAAGAACAAAACTGAGTAAAAGGCACGTTAACTTCACTATAATTATTCATCTTCAGATGCACAATGGCATTAGAAAATGACTTACTTATCCAGAGGGGACCAGTCTCCATCAGATAACGGGTAATGATCCTTTGAGTGATAAATCAATGATTCTTTCTGTTCTTCACCTTTTGGTGATGAATTTGAGGATCCTCTGTTTGGAAAACGTGAGACATTTAGTAAGACAACTATAAGAAATCTGCATTACTAATTCAGCTAGAAATGTGGCATATATGTTATTAAAAATCCAAGATCGAAAGAAAGACATATACAGGTTGGACAATTCATTGATTGCAGCACACCCACATACAACTTAAAAAGTATGCAGTAACTAATATTTGAAAATATTATCAGCTTAAAAGAACCCTACTCCTCTAACAACTTCTAATATTGAACTAGGAAGTCACGAGACCTTAAGTGATATCACTCTCTAGGGCGAGCTAATACAACCAAACCCCATAACCCTCCATTAGATAAACTACAGAATCACTGAAAGTTACATAGAAAAGGCAGTTTTGACAATGCATTTGACAACTGAATATTTCAAAAATTAAAAAATTAAGAAAATAAGGGGCAGCTACTAGTTACATGATTCATCCACAAGTTTGTAGGTAACACACACCACGGTGAGTAACTGGATGCACTGCACTGAACAGTAGGGTTTTTTGGAACTGAGAACACTACTCAATATATGTAACAAAAACACACATCAAGAACCACTGAACTGGTAGGTATAGTATTTTACATAAAGGTCTCTTCAATATTTCAATCATGATTACTTCAAATATTTTAAAGCCTTCCAAATTCACTTGGATAACTAACTGTTCTTAGGATATGACTAACTTGAGGTTAGATGAAGGGCATCATAGCTACACAGCACGTATAATACAAATACCAAACCCTTAACATTCAGTATTATTATTCTCAAGAAACTTGATAATGACAGCTTGACTTGAGATTACTCCTGCAAAGACAATATACCATTTGCATTCGTCAGCCAAAATAAGCATGAAAGAAATGTTTCATACTATATACTAAACACTGCAAGAGGCAAAAGGTGTTGCCAGACAATTAAGAAAGCATACTAGAAAATAATTAGTCACGTCCCTCATTATTTCAACTTTGGAGGGGGACAGGATGACAGGAAGGTCATAGCAAAGAAATAAAAATCCAAACACAGTCAAAGACCACTGAAAATAAAATGAGATAATTGATATTTGACCAGTGCACTGTAATTTATCACATATGGTTTTACTAATAATCCTAAACTACCTATTTTGCAACACTCAGAAAGACTGCTACCTACTTCCTCTCATGCATTTTTCAATTGTATGCTTTATCTAAATAGATAAGACTTTAGAGACAGATAACTTCCTTCAGACTGATGCACTCTGCGGCCAGATTAAGAAACCAATGAAAGTCATTTAACATCACTAGATTAGAGTGCTTCAGAAAGTTAATGTCCTGTTAATGCCTTTGTGAAAACAGGTGAATTATGTGGACTGAAATGGAAAATCCATTTTGCAGGGTGGGAGAACAGACACAACACGCATAGCACCTTAGAAATAAATGCCTCCCTATTCCTTTCTGAGCATACACACTAATCTTAGTCCTCCTGGTACTATTTTAGGTAAGACAAGTACTAAATCTGTGGCACATAGCAACAAAGCTAGAAAAGACAAAGGATATTTTAAAAAAGGCTGTAAAAACATTTGGAAACGGATTTTGGGTTTTCCCAAGAAACCGGAAACATCTTGTCCTTCAAGCTGTAAGAAAAGCACTAGATAAGACATGATGTACTAGTATCTACGGCTGAATTTTTGACCTTCCTGTCAGAACACAACTCTTCCCTTTTCCGTTCTTGGTTTCACTCTGAAATGCACTAACTACTAAGGTTCTACTTCTGTATTATTATTTTTTTCCCATAACAGGGCATTTATAATAATAGTAATAATAATAATCACTTCAAACCTGCTGATATCACTTATATCCTCACAAGATGTGAGAAGATGCCTTTACTTCCCCCTCCTTTCCCCAGCTGCATCTTCATCAGGGAAGCTAACAGCATATGCCTACAAGGCATTTCAATTCCTGTGTTGGTATACAGTCATTCTGGTATGAATTCCCCTAACAAATACATAGCCATGAACTTATCTTAGCATCTCTGGGCCTGTGTTGCTACAGTTTATTTGTTCTGTCCTCCAAATAACTGTCACTCACATAACAGCATTCTTTTAACAAAAACTTCTTCCTTTCACATCATCACTCTCTACTCTGAGAAGGAACTTCCACTGGTGTTTTAATTATTTAAAAATAAACAAATAAAAAGCCTTTCTGATCCTTCATTCCACAGTTTACAAAGCTAAAACCATTATGGAAACACTCTTGTTCATTCAGCTATGATTGAACTAGATATTTCAGCCAGAACTACAACTTTATATTCATCTCTAGTCAAATTATAGTAATTGCTAGAATATCAATTTGAATTCTAAACACTTGTTGAAAATAGCCACTGTTGGTGTGATATTCCTATATTTTTTGCTCATTTCTAACACTTGATTAAATGAAGAATAAATCATTCACAGGTTATACTCACTTTCCTCCTGTACTTGATGGTTATTTTGATTTTTAATGTTTTTTAACTATGTCAGTAATATCAAAGAATCCCTTTAGTTGGAAGCGACCTTTAAGACCATCCAGTTCCAATTCCCCTGCCAAGGGCAGGCTTGCCACTCACATGATCCAGACATTGTTGTCTCAGTGCTCTTGCACTGAAGACTGAACAGAGATCTAGGCCATGCCCTAACAGTCCCCATACACACACTAAAGGAAAGGTTTTTCAGTTATACTTCATTCTCTTACAGCAAATCATTCTTCTGTTTTCCAGAACAGATACTGAATTTACTCAGTGTATTAAGCATTATAGCTGTTTACAAACTAGTAAGCTTTGTCTAAAAACCAACTCTTCTTCTTTCATTCAACAGCCTAAGAAACTTCCATAGAAAACTGACGATTAGGTTTTTTCCTGGAGTTTATGTATTGTTTAAGGAAAAAACAACCTAATGCCTATTGAAAGTTATGGATTACTTGTGTACGAAAAGGGTACCAGTTACCCTTTAAAGGCCCAGCAATACCCAGCAAAAGCAGTTAGCAAACACACCGTAGCTTACCTAAGGGGCTGAACACTTTTCTCATCATCTGAGCTAATTTCCATTTCAAAAATCTCTTCTGTCCCAGTAGAAGAAATCTGATCTTCTTTCCTGATATCCTGCTTGTATTTCTTTCTTCTTCTTTTTTTCTTTTTCACTGATCCCGGGGTGAATACAGTCTCTGTTTCCATAGCATGTGGAATTTCTGAGTTTGCACATGTCCTCTCACTTTCACCTGATATCAAACGATTGTCAGAGTCTTTAAAAAACTGGTCTTCAGTGGGTATTGGAGATGTGGCCAAATATGCAGGAACTTTTTCCTAAACAACAAAAAAAGAAATAAATAGATTCTCAGTCACAGAATCACAGAATGACCCGGGTTGGAAGGGACATCAAGGATCATGTAGTTCCAACACCCCTGCCTGGCAGGGCCACCAAACATACACATTTACTAGATCAGGTTGCCCAGGGCCCCATCCAACCTGGTCTTGAACACCTCCAAGGACAACCTCCCTGGCAGTAAATGGAATTGTATTTAACTTCTTTGCTTTGAAGTACATGATTCCATCCATAGATGAGTTAACAGAACTAGGCTAATTAAGCCCACAGCTGTCTATTTATTTTTAAACAGATACACAGATAGGTGTAGGTTCGAAGGGACATCTAGGGATGATGTAGAGAGGAGTTTGGAATTAATTATCTTTGATGTGTCTCCTACTTCAGGCCATTCTATGATTTACTCAGGTTAGAAAGAAATCTATCTACCTACATAACAAAACCAGCACCAACCCTCAGCTAGTTAAAACCGCCCACTGAAGAAACAATCCAGATGAAGAGAAATCTTTATGAATCAACCACCAGGTGCTTATTTGTATCATAACAAAACAGTAAAATATATCAAGACCTAAACTGAAAGAAATACAATGAGAAATAATATGAAGAGGGGCAAAAGGGAAGGAAAATGAAAGTGCATGGTTAGTGGTTACCATTCTTGCTTCCTGAAAAGAATCTTAAGACTGATCTATTCTCATCAACAGCTAAGACGACAGCAGCTAGAAGAACTGCTTTCAGTTTTGACTTTACTCACTGTGTATGCTGAAAAAGAACTCAAGTTTCCTTTCTCATAAATATCATGACCTTCGGCCCTAACTTAACATTTAGTGCACTAGTCTAAATGCTTATTTACTCCTTCCACTTTAAGTAATATTTAAATCTTTTCAAATGGAGTGCTTCCTCTTCTTCCCTTGCAACAAACACAGTGTCCATAAACCAGTAAGCAGATCAAGCTCATTTCTTTGAAAGACACTGATTCCTGACAGCGAATTCACAGCTTCACTTTTTGCTTACTAAGACAGGCCCTTTCCCCTCTATTTTCTTTAAATCTTTTACATTTGTACACTTAAAATTCCTTTCCCCTTATCTTGCTGAAATAAAAAATGCGAACATTCAAAAATGGACTAATATGTATGACTGAAAAGTTCCACAGTTACTCAAGTTCTATATCCTTAGGAATACGGCACTGCAAATCTGTATAACTGCAGCTTCCAAGAATTTATATACTAAAAGTAAAAACATTCCTTCAAAGAGTGGCCTATTAATAAAAAATTAATTACTTTTTGAAACACTGGTAACGTAATTCTACAAAATACCAAGCACCCTGGCAGCATTGAAAGTGATGGAAGATTCAGTCAGAAAATGAAGCTTTTAGAAGTAGTAATATTGACAGTACTCTTAACATAGTATTGTAGCCATCAAGATGCACAAACCCCTTACATTTTCCTCTTCGGTTTCTTGTACAAAGAATGCTTCTCCATTGTCACCCAGTTTCATATGAAGATCAACAGCATCGCCATTAATTTCTATATCAATCTGTGAAAAGAGATAACTGAATGTGATTAATTCATCACAGGTGAAAGCACTGACCTAAAGTCTTGCTAATCTCTGATAAACCTTATTCCCTTGTATGATCATCACTCTTTCTCCCTCCTTGAAATGTGTTACAATGATCTTTATCTTTTTAACTCAAATCATGCTGGGCTGTTAGTTGAGAGAGCTAGAAGAAAAAAGTGGAAAAACATGGAAAACATCTGATGATAAAACACTGCTCACCTAATTTAGAGCTCCAGAAGCATAAACTATTGATTTAGTCTTTCTTTCCTAGAAGAATGCTGAATGACCGAGGCCATTCATGTTTATCTGCTTAAAGTTCAACCTGGAGTCTTCTACAAATCTGAGTCCCAAAGAGCAAAAGGTAAAGATGACAAGGTAGAAGCCTCCTGGAAACAGGTTTTGTTTTGACAAGTAATGTTCAACTATATTTCAACAGGATAGACATTTCCCACATTTCTTTTTGCAACTCAGACATTGGTTCAGATTTTCCTTCTCATGAGTTTACAGGAATATGACACTGCACCACAAATCTTCTGCAACTATATAATGCCTTCGCAAAGGGAAAATACTTCTAAGCTCATAAACAGGTTCTTTAACTTACATTCATTGCACAGAATAGAGAGACTACTCTTCCCTATGCATATCAAATATAGGAAAAACAGTGGATTAAATATATATATATTATATATAAAAATTATTTTAATTCCTCTTCCTAATGAAATATTGAACATCCAGCTAAGACCCATTCCAAATTTTTCTAAACAGAATGTTTAAAGTTCAGATAAAATTACCTTATTTTTCAGCAAATTTACTTAACTAATGGTATCTGACTATAGGTACTAAGCCTTGACATTGCAAAATCTAATAGTTGTCAGATAAAAACATGATGGGTTTGCCTTAAGATAGAAAATGCCAGTGGCATTTCAAGCCATATATAGTTTAGACACTTTGGTGAAAAAAAAAGATCAAGTGAAATATTGCAATTGCTATGGGATATTCAGTATGTACATTACTCAAGATCCGGTTTCCTGCCAATGCAAGAGCAAAAATAATCCTTTGAGCCGTAGCTAATATGATATGAACACACATATTCATAGTGACAGTACTGTAACATGAAATGGACAGTCAAATAGGAAGACCTACTTCTAATATTAGCACATAAAAAGGCAAGAATAAAAACCAAACACACTACAACGCTAAAAAAAAAAAAAAAAAGAGAGAGAGAAATCACTATAAACTATAAAGATGGGGCAGTTTCTTTCAGTGTTGTTGTCTTTCTTAGAAAAGCAATATATAAGCCTTAAGCACTATGAACTGTTTAAATCAATCAATCCTTCGGCAGCACACCCACAGGCAACACTGCCGTACACAGTACTTCCTTCTGCAGAACATCCCTCACAGGGATGTAAACTCCCCCCACAATCAGTTCATTTTAGATCAAATTTACAACCCAATCCAACTCACTCCGTAAGCACATAATTACTAAAGTGTAAGCAAAGGAAATGGCAAGATGATCCACTCTGGTAGCTCTGGCTCTCTGGATTGGGAATTGTACCAGGTTCTCTTCCTAATAATCCCATAAGTGAATGAAGTTTCATTCCCAATTTTTATTTGCTTGCAGATATTATTAACTGCATTTCCTGCTGCATATCAACATTAAACAGATAATAAAAGGGATTATTTATGACAGGTCACCAACATTCAAGATAAACTCTATTTGTCCCCAGACATTCTGAAAATAGTTCCTTCAATATCAGGAATCAATTATAAGTTATTAAGCATTTATTTCCCAGGAATCTTGAATAAGTAAATAAATAGTCATATAAACATTTTAAGAGTGAAGTATATATGCTTGTATTAACCTTTTTTAATAGCTCAAAAGCTGTCAAAGCTTTTCTTGTTGGTTTTTCTTCCCTCCCCTCCCCCCGCAGAGTCCTTAGATTCTTCCTTCTTTCCTTCTCGGAAAGGGTAGTCAGGCATTGGAATGCACTGCCCAGGGAGGTGGTGGAGTCACTGATCATGGGAGTGTTCAAGAAACGTTTGGATGTTGTGTTGAGGAATATGATTTAGCCGGGAAGTATTGGTAGTGGTTGGACTAGATGATCTTCTAGGTCTTTTCCAACCTTGATAATTCTGTGATTCTGATTCTGTGATAGATTACCACAGGAAGTTTCACTTTGCATTCCAGAACTCTCAGTCTGTATAGCATATATGAGAAACTGCTCTGTACTTAACCAGACTGCTAATTGGGGGTTGAGAAAAGAAGGAACAGAGGAAATAAGTGAATGCATTGGTATTCCAAACTTTGCTTTGGTCCACTTTCGGAACTTACCACTTTTTCTTTAGAGCGCAGGACACCGAGCTTCCCAAATCGGACATGAAAAGGAGAACATTGGTATGTACCATCCTGCTGCCGGACCACAACCACATCGATGCATCCTGAAAGGGTGGCCTGATTAATGCCTTTGTACAGTTCCTTCACAGTAACCAGGACTTGTCCCGCAAGTTGTCCTACGTAGTTCATAGTCTGAAACTAAAGGGAAGAAGGGGAGGGAAAAAAAGTTAATTAAGAAAAGTTTTGTTTTCTTTTTTAAATTTTAATCAAAAGACACGTGTTACATCATTTAACAATTACTCTGCTTAATGGAACAAGCTTTACACAAACACCTTGAAGCCAACAGAATTTTGAGCCAATTCTCATATTACTACCAGTCTCTGGAGTTATACATAAATTCGCTATTAAGAATGGATTTTAAGAGTGAATTTATTTTGTCACGGAACAAGTAGTAAATGCTTTTTCAACGTAAAGTTACGAGCACATAAAAACTGTTTTGAACAACAATGACCTTCAGAACTTGAAACTGACACAAGAAACTCTTCTACCCATGGTAGATAACAACAGACAATCAAAATTATTAAGACTCTTCCATTAGCTTTTGACTCAATAAAATTTCAGTAGGTGCCACCTATAGCTACAATACATACTTCTCCTTAAAGCTTAATGGAATTTGGAAGTATCCATATTTGAACAGCTGCTGAAGTAGTTTGCTCTGAGAAAACACAAACCTAACAGAAGGATCTTGTTCACAAAGAAAGCCTTGCTATATAAGAGTGGGGAGTTTAGGACAGAACAGAAAAAAAAAGGGAAAATGAACATAAGAAGATCATGATACAATCAAGCTGGAAAGAAATTACTGGATACAGTCATTCATTAAAAAATATTTAAGTGATCTTTTGAATGACTGTAAGCCATTCAGACTAAGAATACAAGGTGAACTACATCAGTTGAAAGGAAATGAAGCCTGAAGACTTCTCAGAAAGTCCCAACTTTAATAGAATGAGGCAGGAAAATCATGAAAGCATTCTAATGGAAACCTAAGTTTCTCTAAGCCTGGTAGGCTTGAGAAGTGTGGAATGGGGGGAAATTCTTCTACAGCTGCATTGTCCTTTAATGTAATTTTAGATTTCTTGTATGTTTATAGTTACACTGGTACTATTATGGCCTCAAGTTCCATCAGGGCAAGTTTAGGTTGGATATTAGGAAGAACTTTTACAGAAAGGGTAGTTAGGTACTGGAATAGGTTCCCCAGGGAGGTGGTTGAATCACCATCCCTGGTTGTGTTTAAGAGCTGTTTGGATGTGGTGCTCAGGGATATGATTTAGTGTAGGGTTGTTAGAGTTAGGGTTCTGGATAGGCTGTGGTTGGACTTGATGATCTTCAAGGTCTTTTCCAACCTGGGTAATTCTATGATTCTATGAGATGCCACAGATGTAAGGCCCTTTTGAATGAATGTAATACACCCTGTGCTACTGTAAAGAAAGCTTGGAAGGCCTTACTGATGAAGTAACTGATGAATTACTTAAACAACAAAAGCAGTGCTGGGAGGAAAAGCTTTTGCACAATACAGTTTTGTTCAGAGGCACTAAGAAAAACATCTTAAATCCAGCTTTAAATGCAATTTGAAACCTTGTTCATGGGCTAATAAAAATAGATAAGGAACAAGCAAATTCCTCTCCACACGACTTGAAAGATGACAGCTTGACAACCTCAACTTTAAAAGACTTTTAAATTAGCCACAGAATGACTTTGCTAGGTAACATGACAGAGAATTTTCTCCCATAGCTTCTGTACAATATGGTTGGTGAGGACAAGAACAGACTGTCAATGAGTGGCTAATAAAATCAACAGAATGGACTCCTAGCCAACAGTATTAGATTAATAAAATTGTTTCCTTTACAAGTAGCTCTGTGTGCAATGACAAACCTGACTGCTCACTCACAACACTGCAGCTCACTTGCCGAAAAGAGAAGGCCCTGCTTCAATCCTTCCTCACTATCCCCTCTTAATAAGCTCCCTTTTACCTCACACAGCTGGCAAGAAGATACTCAGTTCTCATCTTCTTGTTTCAATAGTGAGTAAGCCTGCTCTGCTCACAAAGAACGTGACAAAAACCACATCAGTGTGAGGCCCACAGCAGCACAAGGGGTCCCTATGGTGCTGACTTTCATGAAAAACAAAGATTTTAAGATGCCAAGAATAAAAAATAGACACCTTTTGACACAGCATGCAGTTCATATACTATAATTCAAGGAACAGGACTCAATAAATTAGAAATTAGGAATTCCCTCTCACTTCAGCAGCGACTTCTTTAAAGATGACAATTTCACACTAAACATCAGGAACTGAGTTCACTCAGTAGATGCTCTGCTATTCCCTCACTGATACATACTTGACCTCTCTGAACAACAGAAAATCACCCCCCAAAGCTGTAAGACTAAATAATTTGCCTATTGTAGATACATTCTTGCTTTCCGATTTGGAAAGTTATTTCTTCCAGAATCTCAGTTACATTTACATAGCTCACAGCACAACATGCTTTCAGAATTACCACTTATGTGTGACATAAGCCTCACTTATGTATGACATATGAACTTCTGAACCTACTAAGTACTGAAAACAATGGCTTATAAAAGGCTTCTTTCTTTGTAAGGAAGTGTTCACACAAGCACTGTCACATACATATATATATATATATATACACACACACATATATACATACATATATATATATATATATGTATGTATGTATGTATGTAACAGTATATATATATATATACATATGTATGTATGAAAGCTAGTTGGAATGGAGGAAGGGATCTAAACTACACTGCTCTATGTTATAACAAAAGTGTTTTTTCTGTTGTATGTTTTACTTCATGCAGCAAAAACCAGAAACTGAAACTGTAGGCAGGCGGGGGGAGGAAGGGAGGACACAGAAGTAAATACAAAAGGAAATTGCTACTTTGGAAGTTCAAGAGCTAAATAAAAACCTGTCTCCTCCACTAAAAAAAATAGACAAAGCCCTTAAGTTCACCCTGAGTATGTTGGTTGAATTCCTCATGCTACAGGAATGAGAAACAGAATGGCTCTCAAAAGTGATCGGGTGGTACTATATGTCAAGTTAAGTATTTATTAAGTATTTACATATTCTACATAACAGATAGCTGAATTTGAAGAATTCACAACCCAGGGAATGTATATATTTGCATAATTGTGTGCCCCGGTGGTGCAGTGGTAGGAATGCCGTGTTGCAGCACTGGGGCCTGGGCTCGAATCCCCCCTGTGGTGCAAGTGGTAGAAGTGCCGCTCTGCTACACAGGGGCTCGAATCCCGGGGGTTGGACTCAATGATCTCTAATGTCCCTTCCAACCCACACGAGACTGTGATACTGTGATAATTAGAGTAGGAAGCTTTGTAGGAAGGAATTATATCCGTGTACCATTATAAAACAGAAGTCATTTTGGCTGCTACAAAACCAACAGGTCTTCTTGAACAACTTCTTTTATGTTGTACAGGAATACTCATATACAAAGGAAGTGACTTCAGATGTGGCTCTGGGCAGCCTGGTCTAGTAGATGGCAACTGTGCCCACAGCTGGGGGGTTGAATCTAGATGATCTTTGAGGTCCTTCCAACCCAGGCCATTCTATGATTCTATGATTTTAACTATTTTAATTAGAGAAGGTATTTTTCAAGAGTTTTACTAATTTGTACTCCAAACACCAGTGGAAAAAACATGACCACATGAAGCAGAAGCACTGCAGCACAAAGTCTACTTGACAAAAACAAGCTAGCAAGCCAACAAAGAAAGCAGAGCAAAGCAAACCTGTCTTTGCTCCTAAGTATAGGTTTTAACTCAGAAGCCAGGCCAGCCTGCTCAACACCCAATTAAAGTATTCCTTGTATTAGTAAATACAGACTACTAATTTTGTAGATATTTTAACTATGCTGCAGGCACCCATCATTAGCAATAAATGTCAAACTCACCAAGATTCCAGAAGGAACCCTCTCATGGGCAGAAACACTTGTACTGAAGTCATCTTCAAGATCATATTTTTCTGAGAAATTCATCTCAGAAAGCAGCAATTTAACTTTCCAAAGCACAAATAAATGTGAAGTTCACAGCCATATCAGAATGCTGTACCAGCATTTCTTCTCCATCCACAGAGGGATAGAAGAATTACGCAAAACTTCTGGTCTCCTACAGAAAGCCATTTGCTATACTTTCCCACGCAGCACTAAGGTTAAAAAGGAAGCGTTTCTTTAAGAAACCTCACATAGAAACTCCTACACCAATAGGCTTTGCTTGAAATGTCACAGCCCCCTTGCACTCTGAGATAAGCAATAACACAGACAGACTTTGCCATATGTTTGCACTGATAGGTAATGATCTTCTATGACGCTTAGTCACGTGGCCGTAGCTGAGGCTCCCACGAACGGCAGCAGGGATTTGGTTAATGATTCTCGGGCATTAGTTCACTTGCAGACTTTCTGACCTCTGTTGTAACTTCGGCACCTGTAGTGGTGTTCAAAGTTCTACTCAGCCAGCAGCATTCAGGAACATCAGCTGCCTCCCTGCGCCTGCTCCCTTCACTGATCATTTCATCTGGCTGACTATTCAAGTTTGGTATGACAAGTAGGATGCTAGTTCCAAGCTCAGCTATTTGTGGGCTGCTCGTCACCCTTTTTTGTAGTAGCACTGTAGCAGGAAAGGTAATAGGCAATAGTCTCGTGTGGGTTGGAACGGACCTTAGAGATCATCGAGTCCAACCCCTGGGATTCGAGCCTCTGTGTAACAGAGCGGCACTTCTATCACTTGCGCCACAGGGGGGCTTCGAACACCCTAATAGCTAAGTGCTATTAAGCTTATACTAAAGCACATATCAAAATAAATTATTTTCCTTCTCAGCTCTTTGTGAATCCATGCAGCTTCTCCCATTGCTCATTAATCACAATACCTGATAAGAAGTATGACTGCATTTTTAAATGATTCTTTCCTACAGCAAGCTTTATGATATAGTCGATTGTATTAATTTAGTTTTATAGCATCCCAGAAATACAGTATTATTTTCACCTACAGAATAGAAAACAAAGTTCAGAAGATTAAGATTTATTTAAGCCAAGTTAAAACTTGACTTTGCAGCGTTTCCCAGGTGAACCTCGTGAGGTTCAACAAATCCAAGTGCAAGGTCTTACACCTGGGTCAAGGCAGTATCCACTATCAATACAAGCTGGGGGATGACTGGAGCACCTCCCCTATGAAGACAAACTGAGGGAGTTGGGCTTGTTCAGCCTGGAGAAAAGAAGGTTGCGGGGTGACCTCATTGCAGCCTTTCAATACCTGAAGGGAACCTACACCAAGAAGGGGAGTAAACTCTTCGAAAGGGCTGATAATAGCAGGACAAGGGGAAATGGATTTAAGTTAAGAGAGGGAAGATTTAGGTTGGATGTTAGGGGGAAGTTCTTCACTAGGAGAGTGGTTAGGCCCTGGAACAGGCTGCCCAGGGAGGTTGTGGATGCCCCGTTCTTGGAGGTGTTCAAGGCCAGGTTGGACGGGGCCCTGGGCAACCTGATCTAGTAAATGTGTATGTTTGGTGGCCCTGCCAGGCAGGGGGGTTGGAACTACATGATCCTTGAGGTCCCTTCCAACCCGGGTCATTCTGTGATTCTGTATGTGATTCTGTGTGAGGCTGGATCAGACCCTGGGCAACCTGATGTAACTGTGGTGCCTTTGTTCATTACAGGGAAGCTGGACCAGATGGCCTCTAAGGATCCTGTGATTCTATAAAAACACTTTGTATATTCAAAACATTTCTTCCATAGGCTACGTTTATATCTGCAAATTGAATTTACATATCCCAGATGATGATTCAAAGGTGGGGAGGGGGGGGGGTGACTGCCAGCCAAAATTACATCTAAGCAATTTAATTGTACTGTGTGGGAACTGTACAACAAGCATGGCCAGAAGACACTGATAGGGCTCCTCCTCAGCTTTTATCAGTGCACATTATTCTTAGTTCCAAAAAAGGAGACAAGCAGTAATACTACAGAGAGGCATTGATGAGAACACGAAAACAAAACATTCACAGATCAAGGTAAATCTGCTGAGAGAATGACTGAGGCAAATATATCCTTTAATTAAGAAATCATAATACATACAGCAAGCATGGGACAACCTCTGCTCACATCCTACATCTCCCCCCTGTCCCCACATTCCAAATAACACATCATTCTGACATGGAAGAGGTCCTTAAGATCTTTGGAATCTTAGAATTCCAAAGCATTTCTTCATTTTCATGCACTTCTAATGCTTAGGCTATAAAATGTAAACAAAGCGGATGAATCCCTGATTCTCCTATAGAGGTGACAAAACACAGACTGGAGTCCCTGGAAGTGTTCAAGGCCAGGTTGGAGGGGGCCCTGGGCAGCCTGGTCTAGTATTAAATGTGTGGGGGGGGGCAAGGGAGGTGGAGATTCATGATCCTTGAGGCCCCTTCCAACCCAAGCCATTCTGTGATTCAACAAAAGCAAAAAGCAACAAAACCTTCTGAAGGAATGAGAAGACTTATCACGAGTACCATCAGCATGGAACGAGAATCCAAGCAGTTAAAGATGCTAGAGAAACACCCACGGGATAACAGTAATAAGGGATGCACTGATGCCTAAACTGGTGGTTAAAAATGGGTAAAATCAAGTGTCTGGCTTTCCATCTCCAACACAAAACAATAAACTCAGTTTCTGCAGGTTCTCCTGTTAGACAGGCATTCAAGCTACAATATTTTTCAGTTACTTAAGTTATTTTTTGATCTCTGAGAAAATAAAAGGGGGGGGGGGGAGGGAGTATGAAAGAAAGGCCACAATCTGCAGGGTCCTGTCTGTTCTGTAATGTGTCACCAGTTATATCTCAATAACTTAATAACAATTATCTGATTCCAGCACTACAGCATCTTTCCTTTAGTAACTTGAGCTTTCTACATCTTCAAGAGCTTGCAAAGCAAGTTTTATTGATACATACATACATAACACAGTAACCAAATTTTCTGAAGAGAAAGTCACAGAATCACAGAATGACCCAGGTTGGAAGGGACCTCAAGGATCATGTAGTTCCAACCCCCCTGCCTGGCAGGGCCACCAAACATACACCTTTACTAGATCAGGTTGCCCAGGGCCCCGTCCAACCTGGTCTTGAACACCTCCAAGGACGGGGCATCCACAACCTCCCTGGGCAGCCTGTTCCAGGGCCTAACCACTCTCCTAGTGAAGAACTTCCCCCTAACATCCAACCTAAATCTTCCCTCTTTCGACTTAAAACCATTTCCCCTAGTCCTGCTATTATCAGCCCTTTCGAAGAGTTTACTCCCCTCCTTGGTGTAGGTTCCCTTCAGGTATTGAAAGGCTGCAATAAGGTCACCCCGCAACCTTCTCTTCTCCAGGCTGAACAAGCCCAACTCCCTCAGCCTGTCCTCATAGGGGAGGTGCTCCAGCCCCCTCATCATCTTCACGGCCCTCCTCTGGACCCTTTCCAATCCATCTCATTTTTTCCTTAAAGTAAGAGAAGCTGATGAAGCTTTCCCTGTATGCTTTTAGAAAGCTCTAATTATTTCCCTTATGAGCAACCGTTATTTGTCTACACTCCCCACTGGGAGGAAGAAAAGCCTTCCATGCACTGCTCTGCCTCAGGTGTATTTACTCTTTCTTCTGAACCTCCGGCATTTCAAAATCAAAGCGTGTGTATTCAAACAAGAAAAGCATCCTATCACAGATATCAGTGTTATTTTATTAGAAAATCAGGTAAAAATACTGAATTCCCCCCCCACACACACAGGTATGCACAGCATGAGATATTGGGAATCATAGAATGGTTTGGGTTGGAAGGGGCCTTTAAGATCACCTTGTTCCAACCCCCTGCTATAGGCAGGGACACCTCCCACTACAACAGGTGGCTCACAGCCCCATCCAGCCTGGCCTTGAATGCTTCCAGGGAGGGCAGTGACTCAGGACAACTTCTGGTTGTGTGCCATCAAAGCTACTGCAAAGCTGAAAGACACTGATAACAACAAAATAGTTCACAAGGGGAAGCTAACTTCCTTCACTTGGAAATTCCCTCAAATATAAACAAAACAAATAGTTATGCTTCTATTTTTTTCTAATGAAAGGACAACCACTAATCCTTCAAATGCACAGGGAAGTTCTGACTTCAAATATGAATGTGCTCTGGAATGAGAGCTGCATATTAAACCAGTCTGGCTGCACCGATAGAAACATAAGCCCCGATGTTTGTAACAAAGGAGAGTAAGAAGTAAAAGGAGTGAGAAGTGCTTCCCTACATAGCATAGATACATTTATAAAGTATAAATATGCAATATTTGTGCTACTTTCCAGCTTTGGAAGCACACACTCGGTGACTGGCTAGGTAGAATAGCTTGTTTGGAAGGGACTGAGCTCAGGAACTGCCTGAGCACTTCAGGACTTAGGTTGATAAAAATTTAGGTTGGATGTTAGGGGAAGTTCTTCACTAGGAGAGTGGTTAGGCCCTGGAACAGGCTGCCCAGGGAGGTTGTGGATGCCCCGTCCTTGGAGGTGTTCAAGGCCAGGTTGGACGGGGCCCTGGGCAACCTGATCTAGTAAATGTGTATGTTTGGTGGCCCTGCCAGGCAGGGGGGTTGGAACTACATGATCCTTGAGGTCCCTTCCAACCCGGGTCATTCTGTGATTCTGTGTGTGTGACTAACCAAAAGCAAGAGGCACGTTATTGAGGGCACTGATCAAACTCCTTGAACACTGCTGGGCACAGAACACCAACCACCCTACTGTGAAGCCAGTTCTGGTGCCCAGCCTGACCCTCCCCTGGCAGTTCTGCACTGTCTTCCTTCTGCCATTGGTTCCCTGTAGCAGAGACCAGCACCTCCCTCTGCCTCCCTACAGAGCAGAGAGGTCAGAAGTTCATAGAAGCGCTCCTGATCAGCACAAAATACAGACGTCATTGTGATACAATATGCTACTTTGTTACACTAGAATTTGCCCGGTACTGCGGGAATACATCTAATCCATATACTAATGAAGCAAACTGTCGTCACAGCTTTGTATAAACCTGAAAGGTTGGTTTTTTTGTGCATACATTTAGCATTGAGCAGCGGATCTCACATCAGAAGCGATCCTTTCATCTCTCTCAGACAATTACATATAAATTGCTTGCAATTCATATATCTATATCTATATATATATATGCAATTTCTATTTCCCCATAAATGATCCTGAGCTTATATGAGCAGAAAGGAATGCTGTAAGTACATGGAGGTACTGGAGCAGGTCCAGAGAAGGGCAATGAGGCTTGTGAAGGGCTTGGAGAATCAGCCCTACAAGGAGAGGCTGAGGGAGCTGGGGCTGTTTAGTCTGAGGAAAAGGAGACTGAGGGGAGACCTTATTGCCCTCTTCCAGTACCTGAAAGGTGCTTACAGTGAGAGTGGGGCAGGTCTCCTCTCACTGGTGACAAGTGACAGGACGAGGGGAAATGGCCTCAAGTTGCACCAGGGCAAGTTTAGGTTGGATATTAGGAAGAACTTCTTTACAGAAAGGGTAGTTAGGTACTGGAATAGGCTCCACAGGGAGGTGGTTGAATCGCCATCCCTGGATGTGTTTAAGAGCCGTTTGGATGTGGTGCTCAGGGATATAATTTAGTGTAGGGTTGTTAGAGTTAGGGTTCTGGTTAGGCTGTGGTTGGACCTGATGATCTTCAAGGTCTTTTCCAACCTGAGTAATTCTATAATTCTATGAAGTAGGGAGGGAGGACGAGATGTTCTCAGCGTTGCAATGCCAGAACATTTCCCATCCATGTTTTCCTCGTATAGAATAACAAACAGCTAAGCTAATATTTTGGCTTGTTACAAAACTAAGTACTGAGAGAAAGACAAGTTCAAACACCACCTCTTTCGGAGGCCATTAAAGAAGACAAACCATTTTGGTATGCCTAACTGAAAAGCTATGCTATGAGCTAAACAAGGAACACTATAATTGCTTACTACAGCCCTTCAGCACTACCTGCTCTTACTGTGATTACAAACAGAACCACATAAAGAAGTACCTCAAACTCCTCCAGCAGTCTGAGTTTACTGATAAACTTCTTACAATTAGTTTATCACTTCTAATATTCGATATTGATAACAGTGATCCCTGGGTATGTTTAAAAACCATTTTGATGTGGTGCTCGGGGACATGATTTAGCAGAGGGTTGTTAGTTAGGGTACTATGGTTAGGTTGTGGTTGGACTCTATGATTCTAATGTTTCACAGAATCCCAGAATCGTAGGGGTTGGAAGGGACCTCTAGAGATCATCGAGTCCAACCCCCCTGCCAAAGCAGGCTCCCTACACCACGTCACACAGGTAGGCGTCCAGGCGGGTCTCGAATATCCCCAGAGAAGGAGACTCCACCACCCCTCAGGGCAAAACGTGTCTAACCTCACTCATTTTCCCCCTTTCTCATATTTTGCTGACATCAGAAGCTCAGTATCCAAAATTAGAGAGAGAAGGGCAAGGGGAAGAGATATGCAGCACTGTCTATCACCTACTTCCTCTCTGATGGGCTCCTAACAAAACCCTTCTTATAACAGCAACGAGATTCTGTTTACAAAAGAAATAACTGTGTAAACGCAAAAGGTACATGAGACAGGTATGCACGTCGCATTACTTTGCTGGGCTGATTTAAGCAGCACTAACTCCGTTATAACCACGGACGTCTCCAACAGGTCCTGGGCAAGGACGGGGTGAGGGGCAGCGTTGTTCACACACCCCACAACAAGCTGAGATGGGCACTTGGCAAAAAAACTCAGGCACGCACACACACACAAAGGCGGCAACGTTCCCTCCATCAGCCGGGATAAACACGGCACCCAGCACCATCTTTAACCTCAACTGCTCCCATGGGATGGCGGCACCGACCCCTCCCGCCCCTCAGCTCCGCTCCCGAGGCCTCCACGGCCACACCTGGCCGCCGGAGACCGGTGACAGGGGTTCAACGGTCGCCGCTCTCTCCCCCGCCCCCTCGTTCTGCCTGAGTTGAGCCGCCCTCCGCCTCATCCCCGCTTACCTCCGTTGAGGCCGGCGCCGCTCCCGGCCGGATGAATGGAGGGAGGCGGACGGGGAGAAGCGGCGCCGCGCACCGGAGCCAAATGCGCCAAGCGGCGGCGGCGGCGGATGGCGCAGCGCGTGCACGCGCACACGCGCGCGCTCCCGGCGGCTGGTGGCGCGATGCGCGCGGCCGCGAGAACCGGGGTTGAGTTTGAGCGGGAGGCGGAGAGTGCGCGCGCCACCTCAGCGGCACCACGTGACCGCGGATGGGGAGGAGTGAGCGTGCGCGGGGCGGGCGGCCGTTGCTGAAGGGCGGCGGCCATGTTGGGTGTGGGGCAGGGCTGGCAGCGTTCTGGTTGCTTGGCGCCCAGCTTGGGGTCTGAGGCGTTTCCTCTTGGCAGCCACGTCTTACAGTTGGTTTCTCGTGTCGGAGAAATTGAAAAATAAGCACTTTAAAAACAAACACTTCCAAACACTTAAAAACAAACGCTTTAGAAGAGAAGGTTGTGGGGTGACCTCATTGCAGCCTTTCAATACCTGAAGGGAACTTACTCCCAGGAGGGGAGTAAACTCTTCAAAAGGGCTGACAATAGCAGGACACGGGGAAATGGATCCAAGTTGAAGGAGGGAAGATTTAGGTTGGATGTTAGGGGGAAGTTCTTCACTAGGAGAGTGGTTAGGCCCTGGAACAGGCTGCCCAGGGAGGTTGTGGATGCCCCGTCCTTGGAGGTGTTCAAGGCCAGGTTGGACGGGGCCCTGGGCAACCTGATCTAGTAAATGTGTATGTTTGGTGGCCCTGCCAGGCAGGGGGGTTGGAACTACATGATCCTTGAGGTCCCTTCCAACCCGGGTCATTCTGTGATTCTGTGATTCCGTGGTGGTTGGTGGACCCTGTACATGGCAGGGAGTTGGAACTGGATGATTGTTGTGGTCCTTTTCAACACAGGCCATTCTGTGATTCATCCCGTCTTGAGCGTCTCTCATTGAGTCCTGATGAAAGTTTTCCTGGTCCCCAGGATGCCCTGGAGCTGTCATGTTTGTTTGTTTATGATGGCTTGGAATAGCAAAACCCAAACGTGTCCAGCAGGCCAGGTGTGTGTGTCAGGCCAGCAGCTGCCCTACCCAGCTCTCCTGTGATTCACCCCCTCAGCCAGTGTGGCTGCTGCCTCCATTATGTGTTAGTATTGATTTGACTCAGACTGTTGCCCGGAGGCCCCAGTCGACAGTGAGGCATAACATGTACTGAAATAGGGTGATATGCTCACCCTTAACCATCTGCAGTGTAGAGAAGGGAGAAGAGAGGGAAGGAGAGCATAGCTTGAAATACAGCCCAGGTCTGCCCTGTGTGAATTATCACAGACTCATAGAATCACCAAGGTTGGAAAAGACCTAAAAGATCATCCAGTCTAACCATTCACCTATTACTAATAGCTCCCACTAAACCATGTCCCTCAATACAACATCCAGTCTTTCCTTGCACACCCCTGGGGTCGGTGACTCCATCACTCACCATTGTTGCCTGTTAGTTTTTTTGTTTTCTTTTCTTTACCAATTACTTTCTCATCTACTGACTTGATTTTGATTTTGCTCCTCCCTTGATGTTAGAGCCACTTTGGGCTGTCACATATATCTGATATAATTGTCACATAAAAAAAAGCAGAGTGATTAACAGAGCACTCAGTGCAACTGACGGAATGCCTTGCAAGGGCTGCAGAGCAAAAGTTGAGTGTGATAGTCCCTATATCTCTAAAAAAGTCTCCTTGGAAACCTTTTGTGCCAGTCCTACAAACAGATAAGAAGGTCTGTTTATTGATCCGTACAGCCTGGTACAAGCTGCCTAAAAGATTATAGTCAGTTTGCTTATTTGCAAATAATCCCTTTGAGCACAGAGCTAAAACATCTATCCCCACGCTGCTTGCAAGCTGTTTTTCAAAGCAAGCAGTCCATGGAAGAACACACAAGCACAGAATTACATGGGCAGGGTGACTGTATTATATAGAGAGGTGTGATTTCACACCTGTCCATTTTGATTATGTTGTCACATTGTAAATGCAGAGTCAGTCTTGGAACACTTTCTAGGACACTTGATACATGGATGCAACACAAATTAATGGAGCAATTTTCCACCCTTCAGTGCAATCATGTTCCAGTTGCAGCAGTTTGCTAAAGGTGCCTCCCATTTTATTATAGTGTCATCATAATAACCTATCTTAGCACAACATCTGCTACAAGCACATAGTCTGTGCTTCAGTTAAAAAAGCAAAGCATTTGCAATAGGTCATTTCCCTTCTTTACTGCGTTCCTTACCTGGCATGTTAGTTCCTCAGTTTGTGAAGGAAACCACACCGGCAGTTACTCTAGCAATATTTTTGTTTCTGATCTTTATCAGTCAGAGCAGCAAGTGATTTTTCAGTTGAGGGAGTTCTCCTCAGACAGGGCAGTTTGTGGGGAGATAAGGGAGACTGATATTCTCAGATGTCCTTAAATATCAAATTGAAAGTAGACCCTGTTATGAAACTAAGCATAATCCAAAAGCAGGTGAGCTTCTTAGTTGGGCTCAGTCAGCATAGTCAGATCAAGGCTCAGCCGAGCAACATTTCTCCATTCTTTGTCACTCAGGCGTTTCACAAACTATTTTCTGATTTGGATATGATAGAGATCCTTATCTGTGTCAAAATCACAACCTAATTAAGTAGGAGTTTATATGTTACTGTCATGTTAGTGAGAGTGATGAAACATTAAGTGGAAATGACTCCATCAAATAGGATGGATGGTAGAAGACAGCAGCTAAGAAACAGAAGAGGAAAGATGTTGTGCTTGAAAATGTGCAGAAGAGTAAGATTACAGGACAGACATCTCATGTAAAGAGGTGGGAACTGAGACAAGGAGGGAAGTCTACGTAAGACTGCAGATGAATCTGGTGCCTTCCTTCCTGTCCTGGCTTTCAGCCTCTTCCCCTCCCTGCCTCACCTTTATCTCCAGAAGCACTTGTGGAACAGAGAAGTTTCTCTAACATTTTTCTCTTTGCTGCTTTTATTGCTCCTTTCCCTTCAGTTCTTAAAACTCACTGTCCTTTCAGCAGCACAATTTGCTGTATGGAAAAGTTTTTTTGGGGGAGTCCAGTCAGTACAAGTGCAGTTTAAATGAAATATTGTCCATGCATTCACTTTCTTTCCAGAGACACAGAGCAGAGGCCCACCCTCAGCTAATTGCTCTAAGGATGACCTCACTTTGCAGCTTGCTGCTTCAAATACTATCAGTTTATTATGATTAATCAGTCTCAGACGACTGAAAGATCTTCCTTAGTAACCGGCAACAAATCCAGCACTAATACATAGAACTCAGAGACATGTAGAATCACAATGTCTGCAGTGCTGTGCAAAGCCTAGTGTTTGCATCTTTTATTTTTGGAAGTTGATTAGATAATAGAGCTCATGTACATCAGTTTCCCGCTCTGTTAAATACTAGAATAAAGGTTTATTATATAGTTATAAATTACAATGTAAAGAATATTCCGGTATGTTCCAGACTGCTGGAATGGTACATATAGATGACAGACAGATTTGATCCAGAAGTGGACTTTCAGTTGGTCACTGCGGCCAGTGTCTGATTTTAACTATAGCCAAAATGTTCTGTGTTTGGTAGGAGATTTTATTGCTTCAGAAGTAATTTGCATTCTGTCATTATGTAAGAGACAGAGATTGAAACAATTTGCATAACTATCATGGAGAGCTGGATGTCAATTTTACAGTCAGATTGCAACAAAAAAAAGTCAACTGTGGTAGCGTAAGAAATTTCAACATACTCAGCAAAATAGACTCAGTTTCCAGCTTTGTAAGGAACCATCCAAGATTAATAATAACAATCATCATCGTAATAACAGCAACTAAAATTAAACCAAGCTCTGGCCCATTTTTATTATAATTTTTAAAGCATTTTAATTGAAATATTGGGAAAATTCTGAGTTTTCTTTCAACAAAAATCCAAGACCTGATTCTGCTAAAATGACAGCAAAAATAAACCCACCATTGGTGTCACGGGGAGGAAAGTGGGCTTTTTTAACCTGAGGTTTGGGACTCTTTTAGAGTGTTCTTCTAAGATCCAGCGTGTTTGCTATTAAAACACATGAAGAAAAAAAAAGCCCTGTGGCATTTTACAGGAATTGGATCAGCCTCTCGATGGTTGAATTGCTTCTATTTATATCTTACTGCCATCGATGTGTGTGAGAAACAGATTCACAACCTGAAGGAGCTGTAAGAAGTAATGGATTTCCAGAGAGGTAAGTCAGCTTGAAATAATTACCGGGGCAAAGAGCAGCTAAGAGTTGTATGAGCCAACCCACAGCTTTGTAATGTTTTGAAAGGCCAGCCTCTATATTTCACTGGCACAGCAATGTAACCATACATCTGTAGATATCTATCATTTTCTGTAGCAGCTGTATGAGAACCTGTCTGCACTAAGTTTCTCATTAATGTTTTTCCTAGCATGGAAACACTGCTTCCTGTGTTTCTGTATGGGACCTACGCTTAGATACTGCCCTGCTCCGCTGCTCCAGTGTTCTAGTAATGTAAACAATGATACATGGATACAAAACCGAGATGCAATGTAATTTTGAATTACCACTGTGCCAAACAGTAGCTAAGTCTAATAGGATGATTTAGTTGATTTAGATGGTTTAGCTCAGACTTTATTTCAGGTTTCTCCTACTACTTATTTATTTACTTATGTGTAGCAGTCAATATTTTACTCAGCCTGTTTCTTTTTCTCTCTTCTGTGGGCCATCCAAGTTGTCTGAATACTTTGTCTTTTCAGTTATTGCTGTAATTGCTTCAACTTAAGCAACCTAAATATACTTCATGCGAACAGAAATCTTTCTATTGATTTTTAAAGGAGTTGCAAAGAGCTCTTTTGGATTTTTTATTGAAAAGAAATGGATTTCACAGGTATGAGTGTCTCAGGTGTTACACATTTAAATGTTTTAAGATTCTTTGTTGGTTTTTTTTTTCATGCTAACAGTTCTATCATGATGGGTTAGAAGTGTGTTATTTCTCAGGTTTTCAGTATATCCACTTTTGTCATAGATCTAACACCCTAGAAATATCAACAGGGTTTAGTAATCTTTCATCTGGAAGCCATCTGGAAAAAGCCAACATAATATGACCGAGCTTTTTGAGAGTAGAAATCAATAAACATATTTTCCTGGTAATTAAACATATTTATTTCACATACTCAATAATTTCTGGTTACTTAAAAGTTGGATTCGCTTGCACATTAACAAAAGAAATTCTGACCTTTGCTTTATTGATCTGTTGTTTTAACTTGAAATCTGCTTCCTCCAAGCTACCCACAGACAAACTGAATTTTCATATATCCTCACTACATAAACATAGAATCATAGAATGGCTTAGATTGGAGAGGACCTCAAAGCCCACCCAGTCCCACCCTGTGCTGTGAGCAGGGCTGCCCCCCAGCAGCTCAGCTGCCCAAGGTCCCATCCAACCTGGCCTTGAGCACCTCCAAGATTGGGGCACCGCAGCTTCTATGGGCAGCTGTGCCAGAGAATTGGTTTAAAGCCATTCTCCCTTGTCCTATCACTGTCAGACTATGTAAAAATAACATGTGCCTGAACACATTAATGACTTAAATTACAGATTCTTGGCTTGTATGTAGTCATTAATGAAGGCTATATATAGGTAGGCTTATGTATAGCTACGCTCTTATGAAAGCAAGGGGCCCAGTCCTGGTGAGGGGATGAAAGAGATAGTTTAACTATTTTGGTTTTGGGCTAAGTTACCAAGGGGAAGGAGAACAGTGGATTTGTCAGGTCTTGGAAGCAGAAACACGTTTGCTGTAGCAAAAATGGTATGGAGAAATGAGCATTTAGGGCAGCTGATGGTTTATGGATTAGTGCTGTAATATCCAGGGTACCTCATCAGGGATGGGAGGGAATTGATGAGGTGGAAAGGACTGAAAAGTGGTTATCTGGTAGGAAATGGCCAAACATCAGCCATCTTATGAGAGTGATGTGGATGAAAGAAACCTACATCAAAAGAAAACCCACCTGTGGGTTCCCTGTGGCCACAGGAGATGGTTCTGCTTCTGGAGATCTCCTTCTGTGGCCTCAGTGGTTGTGGTGAAGACTGTGACCCACGAGGCATTACGAATATCATACAAACCCAGAGAAAGTCAATGGTGTTTGCCTCAAAATATGGTGGTCTACAAGTATTGATTAACAAATCCTGTAACTGATTTCAGCATTCTTTTACAGAGAATTAGATAAGTCACTTCCAGACAGGATTCATTCCAATAACCTCCACTTCTTCTCATGGACACTTTTTAACAATTAAAATTGCCTTGTCAGTAATAGGTCATTGTCACGATACTTAGCAATGACTGCAAAACAACTACTATAGTACTGAGACGTAACTGCACACCTACTATGTACTGAAGGTTATGAAGTATTATAAATCATACAAAAACACACTTCTGTGTTAAAATAATATGGCTAGTCTATCACCCATGAAATCTCATCTTGAACATATTAGTGCATACTAAGATCATGGCAAATTCATACTCCGTTCAAGAACGCTGAATTTAACTCAAGGCTTTTTTCCCCAGTGTTTTTCTTTCCCCGTTCTGTGTGTTAAGGAACTGTTTTTGCTGTTGCAGCCTTTCCATGAGTCTTCTTTGCTGTTTGTTGATTACTCTTTGTATTTTCTTTTTCCACTCTGGGGATTTCTTTTGGATCAGGTGTCTCTTCCGTGGCAATAATTCCATCTACATGTGGCTTAATATCTGATTTAGGAGAGGTAATAAAATGTATTTTATATTTACTGTGCTTAGCAGCATGGAGGTATGCTGCATTCCTTTTCCCACACCCATTTAAAGGCATTCAGTATCACAAATAGTGTTGGTACTTTTCAGATAGCCAAAGCAAGCCCAAGTATTTATGTCCCTAATGAAATAAACTAATGGATGGGACCTGCAGAATATGTTCACACAGAAATAATTGCTTCTCATGTAAGTCAATGCCCAAGTCACCCATACCAGCAACCAAGAGAAGAAAGAAATACTGTTGACTACTGCCTCATGCCTTAGCAAGAGAAAGGGGAGGAAATAAGGGTATAAAATGGTCCTGTCAGTAATGATATAACATATTTTTCAATATTTTGTTTGTGCAAATGTATATAAACAAGAAGTCTTTGGGCAAAGTATATAAAATAGATATTCAGATAATGTTGGAAGTTAAGCCTTATTTGGAGATAAGATGCTCTGAATGAGGAAAATGAAATTGTGAAGAATAAATCAGTGTCCAAGCAGCAATTATAGGAGTCTGAAATAAGGGTAACAATAATATACAAGAATGCTGAATCACCAGAGACCTTTTTGTTTTCTGCCCTTTCTCCAGACTGGGTGGAAAAATGGACGTAATTCCAACATTGACACTGAATGTAAAGGTGAAAGTGCTTTTACCTTTCTTTTCCTCTTCCTGTTGTGGTTTGCTCATAGTAGTTGCTTTTTTCTTTTTAGATGCAGTTGTGTTATTTTGATTTTGTCCTGAGATGCTAACAGCGTGCTTAGCCGTGTCAGTCTGGCCTGACACAGTAATCACAATCACCTGTAGCAAAGCAAGAACAGAATTGCACAAGCAAGAAATGGCAATATGTGACAACTTTTGTTTGAGATCATCATAGCTGAGTCCCTGGAAGCAGTGTGTATAGAAATAACTATAATTTCAGGGCACACACCTTCTGAACCTTTTGGATGCAGAATCCAGACTATCAGGGAGGTGGCCCACTTCTGTGTTGTGCTGAATGGATAGAGGCAGGTGAACAGATTTCTGATGCTCAAGTAGTAGAAACAAGCTGCTGCTAAAATGCAATCCCTTAGATTATGCTAATACTTAGTAATAGAAGGTCTTGCAAGTCGGCTTCTTGTTTGGGCTTGGGAAGATGGACAAGAGATGAAACGTTGTTGCTTTTACATGATCTGGGATGGGGACATAATGACCTACTTTTCATCCTCTGGCTGGTTTCATATCATACAATGAAAGAATTAAAGTTAAAATGATGAAAGCATTTGACATTTCGTCTTTAAACTCCCAAAGCTTGCTACATCTCAAATTACTGATATTCCCCTGGTTGTATTTTGAAAATTAATGAATTCATTTTACTTTGAAAGACAGCTTCTGTAACTAAATAGTCTGAACTATTTTTAACTGAGATTATGATTCATTAATGTGCGTAATTGCACACTTAAGATTGCAAGAATGCCATTAAACATTTGAGATTGAAATATTTTAGTAGATGAGACTGCGTAATGACTGAATATATTTTCTGCCACATGAAATGTTGAGAACACGGTAGTTTTATGTAATTTAATGTTAAAAATCTCTCTGATGTGAAATTAATTCTAGAAGAAAATAAATTTATGCCAGATCAAGGTAGCATGTAGTACTTTTCGTGGTACTGGGCATTAAGAAATCCCTCACGCATCCACTTGGCCTTTATCTTTAGCTGTGGCTGGCATTAAGCCTCAGATGGCAAGGATTTAAGTTAGCATTAGCTGTGCAGAACTTATTAGTGTCATCTTCACAGAATCATGGAATCATAAAATCATTAAGATTGGAAAAGACCTCTAAGATCATCTAGTCCAACCCCCCACCTACCATAAATATTATCCACTAAACCATGTCCCTAGGTAGCACAGCTACCCTACATTAAAGAAGTCTAAATCTAGATATCTTAGTCTAATAGTCTAAATCTACCCTATTCCAGTTTAAAGCCACTTTGCTTGTCCTGTAACTGAATACCCTTATAAAATGTCTTCTGCACCATATGATATGTACATGTCCAATTGAATGGAAATAGATACATGTTCCATTGCTACTGAGCAGTTAATAATCACTGATACTGTTGCAAAATGGCTAACAAGGAGCTTTTAATCTATAGAAGTGCATTCTGGATCTGGATGAATGGTTCTGAAATACTTTTGCCTGAAACCCCCCTTTTTTTCTCTAGCTTCCAATGAAAATTGTTTTTGTATTCTCAAAGGACCTTGAATAAACATGTTATTTCTGATCTCCAGTGTCGACTGTGGATGAAATTACCTGAGGTTGCAGTCTAACAAAGTACTTACCTAACACCCTTCAATCAAAAGTCATAATCAGAACCACAGGAAACTACTCCTGTGGCTGAAGTGGCAAAAACGCCTTGTTAAGCTGTGAAGCAGTGAAGATCTGGGTAGAAAAACGTGAAGTGATGCCATCAGGGTTTTGTGGTAAAAGCTTAAGTGAAGATTAACGTGGATTTAAAGGAAAGCTAGAAGTAAATATAGTGGTGAAAGCATTAAGATGGTAAGGTGATGTGAACAATCAGGACAAGCCGTGACCTCCAAAACATGACACAGTGAGACAAACTCGTGATAGAATGAAAGAAGTGAATCCATTTATTTGTGAACATAAAGATCATACATTTCTGCAGACACATGCACACATTAGTTTTCTGGCCTCCTAAGTCTAGTTTTCATTTATATTACAGTACTTTTACCCCAATTGGGCAGATTAAACAATACTTATGGATGTAACCTACACCCATATTAAGGCCTCTCTAAATTAACACAGCAATGCAGAGGGGCCTTAATGTAGACGAAGACCAGCACTAATTTCTCCACCATTTGAATTCGCTAACACATTCTATCTACGCTACATTACCAAAGTTGGAACAAACCTAAACTGCTACTCAAAAATGCCTTGATCATTTTTCAGTCTTTCCATCTATCTTGTCAGTTGTCTCCACTCAAAAGCTTCTTCACTCTCTTTATTTGCGTTGTGGGGTCAAACACCCCAGAAACGAGGTAAAATTGTGCAGGTGTGTTTAGAGCCAGCATGCATTTGGCCTGGGTGGGGATGGCACAGCTTGGTTTTGTGAAGTTAGCAGTAAGGAAATATTTAGGAAAGGCACTATTTTCCCCGGCACAATTGAGCACATTAGAAACACAAGTGAAGTGAATGGAAAAATCCAAGGCTACCTGCTAAAACAGAAAGCCATTTACACACACGCTTTATGTCCACACTGTCATCCAAAATCTCCCCCCACGCTTTTGTTTCTACTCTTAAATTCACGCTTTCGTTTTCTTATCTTCATTATTTTTCTCCTGCTCTTCCTCTGGTATGAACACACTTACGGTGACATCGCTGGTCTCCGTGCCATACTTGTTCTTCACCACAAGGCTGTACTTCCCAGAGTCGAGTGTGGACACAGCGGAAATGGTGAAGCTGACGTTCTTCCCAGACTCGAATCTCAGGACGCAGTTGGCGTCTGACACAAACGACTTCTCGTTCTTCAGCCATGAGACTTCTGGGGTAGGATCGCCCCAGACAGTGCAAGACAGATTGAGTGCCTGCAGAACAAGTACAAAAGGGCCCCATGTAAGTCAGTAAATATTTGCTGTGATTTCTGATGCATAACTTTACAAATGTTCCCTCTCCCTGCGTTTCTTTCCCTGCTTTTACTAAATGGATGCGTATCATCAGCGATCAATAGCTTTTGTCAGTCTCCTCCATTATACAGGAAAAGAAGGATCTCAATTCAAAAACTCCATTACAAAGTTTTCAATATTTTATGCACCTTTATCTCTAATACTGATGACCAGGGCCTTCTCCATGCATAATGTTTAATATAAAATCAGATATTACCTGCATTTTTGTGTGAGACATGAAACAAGTATTTGAGGACCTATCAAGCAGATTTGTTCAGGCTAAGCTCGCTATGTATTTGCCACAGAACAAAATAAAGCATCTTCCTTTTCAAAATAGTAAGTAAGGTCCCTGGAATTTTGCTCAGTTTTGGATCATTATGTGCCAAAAAACAAACAAAAAACAAAAAAAAACAACATCCAAAATAGGGGCAACTGAGAAGGATTCACATTTGGGCACTATATGCTGCCACTGTGAGCGATCAGTGTAACAGGCTACCTTCCCTTCAGTTCCCTGCTCCTTATCTGGTAAGTTTGACAGTGGGAGATGGGACAGAATAGAGGCATCCAGAAAGCTACTGAAATAGACAGGGTAAAAATTAAGATCGCTGTTTAAAATAAATGAATAAAATAAATTGTATTTCTGAGAACAAAGATCAAACTAACATAAATTCCACGTCCCCTGAAGATTAAAATGAAAACAAAAGGGAAGGCAAAATATTTCCTCCACCACCAACACGTGCATATATCTTGGTACTGATGGAAAGACGCGTCCTGGGTGTGAGGCGGTTAAAGCCTGGTGGAAATGGCCTCTATCTGACTTCCTGCAGCACCTACAGTTGATGACAACATGGGGACTGTCAATGCCTTCTCTTGTAGCCCACTGGTGAGAATGTGGTTTTGATCACCATATCAGTCCATCTTTTTGAAAAACATGGGGAAAATAAATGGCTTTACACTTCCCCCCTTTTCCACTGTCAGTGCAAACATGCCCTCAGCTTTAGTCTCAGCCAGGAATTGCACACGTGTCCCTTACAGTACTCAAGCTTTCTTTACCGTGTTCTAGTTTTCTAGCATGCATGACATCATCTCTGAGTTGCCCCAGCTGCCACTGCAAGTTGCTAATGAGCTTATGTCCTCGTCCAGACTGCTCTGTCAGCGACATTATGCAAACCCCAGGTGTTTGAAGTGGTGTCAGTACTCCTTAATTCAAAGAGGTTCAGTAGCAAAAGGAGGAGTCATCACTGCTAAGTCATTTCCCAAAATAGCCACATTTTGCTTAACCTCACATCACTAGCTCCTGTTTGACAATGGTTCTCCTTCTGATGTTCCCAAGTCTTATTGCTGATTTTCCAGCAACTACTGTGCAGAGATGGCCATACACCTGGAGCAACTAGCAGCTGCACATCCAGACCTCTTGTGTTTCTGCTTGTCTTACACTGCAGATTATCACGAGTAGGGAAGTACAGCAGCAGCGGGAAATATGTTGTTGTATTTCAAGTACTGCTATTCTCCCTGCGTGCTACCACATACATTCATGGGTAGTTTGGGCAGCGTGTGAGTTAAAGCAACAAAGTCATGGGAACTTACTCCCTTCTTCCAGCCCACCTATAGAGACACCAACCCCCAGCAGAAGAGGAGAACGGGGAGCTGACAGGCAGAGGGATGTAATGTACTGCTTCCATGTCTGAAAGTGCATACCTGTCAGGATTCATAGCCTTCTTGGAAAAACAACCCCCTCTTAGTTTTGATAAAACAACCAGAGTTTGGCTGTCTGCGCACAAAACTTATGCTAACTATTTTCTGTCAATTAAAATTCCTCCCTAACATGAGCTGACACTTAGCCTTTTCCAATTACTTTGCCATGCTGAAGTGCATTTATGTATGTCAGCAGAAGCCTCTTAGGCCATCTGGAGCACTGTTTGATCAGCTCTGGTAGGTGCTGGTTCATGCATTCTCACACATACCTTCAGCTCACTTGTAGAAAGCCAGCAAATAGCACCACAAATACAGCATTAAGTCTATGATTGAGATATGCATATGCCTCAAGTTCAAAACAGCTTGAACTATTTTGTTCGTAAAACTCTAGTTATGGCTGAACTTCTATTCAGAATCAGAGCTTGCTATTGCCAGTTTTCTGCTACCTCATTGACTCTTTAACAAAGCTGTGGTGATTGTGCAGTTTGCGTGGATTATGCAACAGATGCAGAAAACTGCCTTCCTCCTTCTCTGGTGTGTAAGCAAGCAATAGGCAGATGAGCCAACATCACCCAAACAAGCAGTGCTTTCCCCAAACACTCTCTGTCCTACCCTGTTTCTCAAAACAATCATCTACTGCGTTCACAATCATGAGGTCAGGGATATTTGTCTCAGGTTCTGGGAATTTTCCATTCACTTATTCAAACATCACAAACGTCCTTGCTTTCAAGGGCAATGTGTATTTGGGTAATATTTTGTAATTGATTTTTTACAAACTCCTTTTTTTGTCAGATGTACACAATTTGCTTTAGCGAGTTTATGCGCAGCTTTGACTCTCTTTGACAGAGAGCTTAACACTGATAACAAGCACCCAAATTTCTTCCCTGCCAAAGCAGAATGAGAAGCTCATCTTCAAGCACAAGCAGCATTAGCTAAGAGTCTGCAAATGCTCTGCATTTCTTTCTGTGTTCTACCTACCGTTAAAATACTTCTATGAACGGTGCTTGTTTTTACTGCATTCCCAGAGCTGCTAAATCATTCAGTGAAAAGGTTTATCAAATGGTGTTTCAGTGTTCCCTGAACTTCTGTAGCTCACTATCTGATAACTACGAATTGCATTAAGAGACTCAGACCAAGATTTTAGTCTTAACATTTCTGCCTAGCTCGTTATCAAATACCTCTAACCCAGCTGAACCACTACTAGGTGAAAGCAGAAATATCAAGCAGCTGTTTTGCTGTAGTCGTCATGTTATGGGCTTTTAGTCTTGCTCATATGCCTACTTTTGGTGCAGTAGTAGATGACGAGTAGCCATCCTGTAAGAAAAAGGGAATTAAAACATTCCCTGGAATAGCCATTATCAGTGGCACCCTGTTAGTAAAAATCTGACTGTGAGACCTGTGTATGAATATTTAAAGAGCTGGTTACATAAGGAGTTTGAATCACAGCTCACACTGTTGCCTCACTTTTATCTAATTCTTAAGAAAAGACACTGCCCTAAATAAATAAACCCATCTGTGCAAGACCACGGAGTTATGTACAGAAGACAGGGAATGAATAATGTGACAGATGTCATAGATGGAATCTTTACAAATAAAATTATAAAATAGAAGAAGAAGAAGAAGAATACTTTGCTGTCATTGAAAAACATTGGAGCTGTTTGGCTGTTGGGTAAAGCTTCAGTGAATTCACTGTACCTTGCCTTCCTGGATGGTGACAACATCGGGCAAACCTCCAAGCACCCGGGCGCGATCTGGAAAGAAATGAGCATAATTTACTTTGGTGTCTCAAAATCAACTGTGTCCCAGATTTTGTTCCCCCTCCAGTTCTTTCCTCTTATCTTATTTGTGTACAGTTTGTCTCTGGTATCTGTGCTGGGAGAGAACTACTCAGCATTCTCAGCACACCATTTGGACTTTAGAAACATTCCATTCACAGCAAAAGAAGCGTTAACGGCTGGTGTCAATCACCTACCGGGCAGAACTAAAGTCCGTGTGGTGCGTCCTGCACATTTCACCATCAATTCAGCGTTACTTGTGATTACGTACAGAAAATAATAATATTGATTTTTTGAGATCTGGTGCTGTAAACGGTTAGCGGGAAAGATGAGAAGTGCTGCTTTTGAGAAGAAATGAATGGCAGCTAAGAAAGTGCTGGAGCTTATGTTTCCATCTAAAAAAGGCTGCAGTATCGGTGCCAGCAGTGAAATTTCTCTTCTTTGTGTGGGTCTCCATGTAAAAAGGATCGGTATCTGGTCTACAGCTTTAAGCTCAAAGTCCCATAGGAATCTTATATAAACACAAATAAGCTGATCACATGCAAGCTTTGATGCACTTATTCTGGGACATGGATTATGTTAGTTATAATCTTGATGGAGCCTGGCAGAGTAAGGAAGGGACAACAGAGAATATTCTCCTCTAATGTACTCCAAAATATCTGTAAAATATGCACTCGGGTGTAAATGACAACCTGATGGAGCGTGACTATGCTGTACTTGCCAGCCCTGTATGAATCATGCAGAGATAGAAATGAACTGCCCAGGGCAGGGCTGTTAACTGGTCCTTTCCTGCCATCTCAGCTGGGCCTATCAGGAAATGCTGTACGTAGCAGAGCCAAACCCCTTTCTCTTTCGGGTCTATGTCCATTGAGGAGTTAGCTCCAATCCTTCTAACCACTTTTCTCTGTTTTTCTTAAAATCCAGTTCTGCCTTTGCTTTCATACAGGTCTGAAAATCATCTGCACTGGGATGACTTTTTGTGTTGCTACAATATTCCAAGTCGAATTCTAATGACTTATTCTTTAGATAATTATTACATACTTTAATTGTTGTGTTGGAATTGAATTTTATCCAAAAGTGCCAGAAGATTCAGGGACCTGTCCTTAAACTAAGCAAAAGGTTCTTCTGCTTTCTTACCCACCCCCACAATGCAGAGCCATTTAACATTTCAGATAGCATAAAACCAGCTGAGTGATTTCCTCTATCTTAGAAAGCTGAGAGACTTTTGGGCAGAAAACATGCATTAGATATCTCAACAATAGAGGTGATTTATTTGATAAACCAATTGGTAATGAGAACGAGATCTTAGGCTAGAAATATCCACACAACCCACATTTACAGTGTCATTAGCTACAATGTGCAAATGTTAAATCACTCTTCTTGCTACCCCTGGTGCTGGGCCAGCCAGAGTTAGGACATGCACATGCAATGCCCTCTTTCTCCCAGAAGGCAACCTTGTGGTATAGGAGGAGAACCTTCATAAACCATTTATCACAATTACAGTTAAAGAAGCCTCACTTACTTTTCTCTGCAATCGCAGCTTGCCTGGATTAAAAAGAAACAAAGAGAAAATTCAATTTAATTTAATGTCTAGGTAGAGTAATTGAAAAATAGATAACTTATCTCTTCAATTGTCTTTGATCAGTTAAAGAAAACGCCTCTCATCGTTTGGCAATACTGCTTTTTCTTCATTACCTAACTATTGCAATGCAGTCACATGCAAAACTCCTACAGGTTTCTGTAGGACTAGGATTTGTTTCATAAGGTATTTTTAGCTCTAGCATAAAACAAACAAATACCATTATTATTTTATGGGTTGCATAATACTTACTTTAATCTCTGGAACTCGGCAAAGGCTTCATCAAATGCTTGATAAAGAGAAATGTTGATGTTAAAGGTAGGTTCAGATATAGGCTATCATAAACATTACTTTAGAATGTAGATCTAAATTTTAAATGTAGACATTGTTAAAGAAATATTAATGTATCGAAGCATGCAGTGATACTGTATAATCTCTACAGCGATAGATGATTCAACTGATAAAGGCAGTCGTGTATACAACAACTATTTATGCACATATGCATGCATAAACACACTTCTTTTTTCTACTAAAAATAAGAATTGAACACAAAGACATAGGAGGGGAATGTTAGGTTGAAATGACCTCATAAAACAGAGGAAGTAACCCAAAATATACCACACTCATGTTATTCAGGCTTTTTTGATCACATACCCTACTAGTGAAAACATTTTTGAGTATTTACATTCCAATACATAAATATGCATTTATTTATAAATTATATACTGGTGTTACTGAAGTTCTCATGCTTCCTTTCCACAACCCAGTAGATTGTCTTGTGCACCTCACTTTACAGATCACTGGCTTATGGATACAAGAGATTTATTCTTTCCAAGTGCTTTTCACATCTGCTCTAAAGCATCGCACTGATGGCCACAAACAAATCAAGCAGCAAACTCTTGTCTCCCTCATAAATTCAGGCTTAGCTAATGTCACATGGTTGGTCAATATCTCCTACTTTGAAAGGGAAGAAAAAATTTCTTCTTCTCAGAAAGTGAGGATAGAATACAGAAGGAGCAACTTGGAGATGACTGTAAGGTTATTGGCCTTCCACAGAGCTTACAGGCCCAAAGCAAAGTTTTAGGGATGAGAAATACTGGAGATGGAAAGCCAGCCACTCTGGAGCAGTTAATCTGCTCCCTGGGATGTGAGAGCTCTCTCAGAGTAAGAGCTTCCATCAGTCAATCAAATTAATCTTATATGTTCCTGAAACATTCCTTCATTGTGCTGATAAAAAGGGATCAGTCTTGACATCTCTGAAGAATGAGCCCTGTTACATCCATCAAAAGTAACAGAACAAACTTGTCCTTCACTTCCTCTTGTAAATATTATTTGAAAGAAAGAGACAGAAAAGGCGTTCAACGCTACAATCTGTGTTTAACATTGCCAATCAATGCATGGGGTTTTGTGGGAAAACTCAAAAACTGGGCTGACATCTCTGTTGGCAACTACAAGTAAAGCTGCAGGCTGGCATTTGGAAAAGGAAAAAGTCAATTATAATCTATAACTTGAGAGAACAGAATGGGACAAATGGATGACACTGTCTCAGGATGCCAAGCTGAAGGCAACACGCAGAGACCCTACAACCCAAAAGGTACCAGGTCTGTAGCAAGTGCCCACTCCACCACAGTGCTATACCTGTGTTCAGGCAATATTAACAGTCTGAATTGCCTACCTTGCCCAGAAAGATCCACTGTCTTTTTGTGTGCGGTTTTACCATCAAAGAGTTCCATTGTGTATTTGCCTTTGTCTTGTGGAGTCGGCTCATTGATCTGCAGCCAGATCTGTTCCCCAGTGACACCAGTCTTCACTCTGTCTGTAAACCTAATCTGGGTATCACTGAAAAATACAAAAAAGCATTACCCCTTATTTAGCAGAATATAAACAGGATTTTCTGTGAGAAATGTCTGCAGTTACTAAATGACTTCCAAGGTAGAATGGTATGCCATCATATTTTGAAGCTTTTGAAGCCAAATTGTTGCTCAACTGCAGACAAAAGGGGCAGAATTGTTATGACAGACTTTTTCTGTTCAGTTTCCATTTCTCCTCAAAGTCTGCAGAATGAAGATGCATCTGAGTCTACTACCCAAGCCACAGTAATGTTATATGAATTTTATAGTCTGACTGGTAAACCATGTATCCTCAAATGCTCACGTTCTCAGCATAAGTTTATTTCTGCTTGGGCACAGCAGAACTACATAAGGCTGTACCTGCAAAAAATCCCACTTTTGTTACAAATGGTGCTTGCCTAGTTTGAATGTTTTCTCACGTTCTGCTGTGCTTTGGCTTTTACAGTCAAACACACTGTGACATAAGTAAATCTTCCACAAAAAAAAGATCAATCTTTCAGTTTCTTAACTAGGCAGTCAATTGCTTTGGATGAAGGATATGATATTTCTCAAGCAAGCTGTTCATTTTCTTTTTAATTGATAGCTTTGAATGTGCTAGATAGTCAAAGATCAATTTCATGTGTTTCAGGATGAAATTAATTTCTAAAAATTAAATAGAGAAAAGACAGGGACAAGAAAGAAAGATGGGGGGGGGGAAAGAGAGAAAATGAAGAGAGAAAAAAAAATGCAGAACAATTCATATTCAATTCCAGTTTTCAAACATTTGGGACTCCTGGAGATACCATGAGAAATGGGTGCCAAGAAAGGGGAAAACCTCAAACTGTCACCATGTCCACAGGAAGTGAAACAGAAAGAATATTAATAATATATTTAAAGTAACCTGAGTTGTTTATTTCTCTGTGTTTTCCAGTACAACTGTTTACACTGACTGAGAATTCAAAGCTGTCTTATGGATTTGGATACACAACTCCCATTAATTTTATGGGGAGCTGAGCGTTCAAGTTCATTTTTATAGTCTCAGCTCTCCTGTCTGTCCCATTTAGGCTCACAGAACTCACAGGAGGCTCTGTCTGGATTTTACTGCCCTGGGCACATGTTAAAGTTTGCTTTGCCTCCTAAACATGAACCCATGCATGAAGAGGATGTGCCCTTTTGCCCTGGTTCCTGTGAATTATAGCTTCTAGACAAGCAGGCCTCCAGGCCAGGTATCTTTGAACAAGAGACAGTGATCTCTAACAAACCTTGCCAGTACCACAGATTATACATGTGTCACTGCTCAGAACCACTCCAGAGGAAGAAGCAGCTCCCATCCAGGAGTAAGAAGTTCTCTGAAGAAATGCAGCCCTGACTCATGAGTGATGATGGAAAGACAACTAGGCCTAGTCTGTCTCTTATATCTAGGTTCTTTCTGCGTCTACAAACACCAAATAACACTGAGTTTTGCAAAGCTTTGGCACTTACTTGTGCACCCATCCTACCCTCAGATCTTCCACATAATAGGTGACAAAGGAGTATAGCCTGATGCCCTCAGCTGTGCTCTGGATTTTCAGATCCGTCGCAGATAAAGCTGAAAGAAGAACGCATCTTTATATGCAGCCATTCACTGAGTGTCACAAGTCATTTATTAGAGAAGTGACTTAAGTGCTTACCAATCCTTCTGCATACTTCATTCATCAGATCTGCAAAAGCTGTGGAGACAAAATCCGTAAACTAAGACTGTGTCTGCAGCTCAGTCATAGTCAATCATAGAACAAACAGTGCCTCTGAAATAATTTCCCCATGCAGTTCCAAAAGTAAGTCAGATCTACACTTTAAAAAGTATTAGAAGGCTTAGTAATGCAGAAATTTGCCTGTTATTCCACAGTTTCCAGGCTTTATTTTACCCTGATGAATACTGCTGCAGCAGAACTAAACTATATATCTGTATCTATACTTTTCCACTCATTGTGACCACTTAATTTTCAAAGCAACTGGGGAAAAATCAAGTCTGTTATAATGTATGTAGATGGGTTATCATTTCAACTGAATATAGGTATTCACATGGAAAAACATATTTACATATGAACTAAACTGTAATTGTCTTGACCTCACATACAGGCTGCTTGGCTTACAGCATGCAGAAAGGGCTCTGACCTGTGTCCGTAAGCTTCAGCTCACTGGTGTCCTTTCCTCTGTCATCTTTCAGTATAACTTCATAAATTCCAGTGTCTTTCTTAGAAAACTGTAAAAACAGTGTTCAAAATAGTTTCTGTACAAAAATTTACATTTATGTCCTAGCTCATCCTCACCCTTTCCCCATCCCCAAGGAGGTGCCTGATGTCTGGGGATGCCCTGGTGCCCCCAGTGCCCTGCTCCTGGCTGGGGCTCTGGGATGGGGCCTGGCAGCTGAGCTGTGCCTTGATGGGCTCATGGAGGGATTCAGTCTGCACAGTCTGAATTATAAGAAGTCTGCTTATTCCCTTTCTCAAGCAAGTCTCTTTCAAGTGGGAGCTTCCATGAGGGTCAGAGTGAGCAGCACTTCCTGAGTGCAAGTCACAACATAAACGGGGTCTCATTCTGTTGTGAACTGATACGCAAAGGAAGTGTCATGCTTATTATCTCTTCTGTCATCATTTCCTGAATATATGAATAAACAGTTAAAGACAGAAATTTGTTTAAGACAAAATGCAGACACCTCGTGAGTTTTTCCATTTTTAAAACCCACTTCCTTTTTTGACTGTTCTGTTGAAACACCAGATCATATCTTTCATCTGAATTCATGACACTGAATTCGGATGAGGACTAGCACAGACAGTCACTCACCTCCGATATCAGCAGGGTGCACACGCCATCTTTAAAGTCGTGTTCTTCATCTACCATTATCTCCCTGTCATCTTTGTACCACACGATATGCGTTTCCTTCTTAATATTAGCCACCTAAAATGGATGAAAGCCATATCACAGTTATTCTCTGCATTTGGTAGGATGAATCTCGTGTTGCATGGATTAGCCAGTTTGAATCCTGGGTCAGCATGAACTTTGGATATTCAGTCCTCTTAGTCATCTAAACAGATGTTGATCAAAGTGTTTCTTGGAATGCTGCACTTAGTGTTTTCTTTACCTCTTACCTTACATTTCAGCATCACATTACACTCATCAGTAACTTCCCATCCCAGCTGATCCACAAAATGAGGACCTGTTCAAAATCACAGACAGATTTTCTTTAAAAAACCACATCAGTGGTATTCGTGATACAAAAACAAAGACAAATCTGTTTTTCTTCATAAGAATACTGTGGTGTTTTAAAGTGTTTTTGCTTTTCCCATTTCTCCTTCAGAAGGTAAGCAACTATACAACAGAATAGACTAGGTGTCTTTTAAGGGTCCCTTCCAACTCAAATGATTCTATTTCAATTTAGAGTATATTAATATAAACAAACTCTTAAACTAACATGATTACATGATTATCATGAGTATTCTTATCATACCTTGTTTCCTGTGCCATTCTTTCCTCTGGAATTCTGCTTCATCTCGCAGCTTCTTGAATACTGGAAATGAAAATTATTAACACATATGAGGTTATATGTACTATATGATTTATTAGTGCAGAATTTTTACCAGTGCAAGTCTGTCCCTTGGAGGTCAAAGAGAATCCTGTCACTGGCTCATTCTTTCTCTCGGCAATGCAATACTTCACATTTTCTACACAATCTAATATAGGGAATTTGCTTTAACATGGGGGCTGGGCTTGATATCATTGCATCTGTAGAAAAGAAAGCCCTGACAGCCTTCGATATTTTACATTTCTGTAACAATTCCCTTTTCTTTGGGCACTTTAAAAGTATCAGTTCACCTGCACTCTCTGTTCTATTTGAGGCAGACAAGTGCTGTGACGTAAACTTTTAATAGTACTAAATCAGGAAAACAGTGGAAAAGTGATGACTGCCAACCCTGGTATAACTGTCCTAGCTTATGGCTAGGACATAGCATAGATTCACATACCATCACCGATGAGGACCAGGCTGGACTGATTAGTTGCTTTTCCATCCTGCAGCTGGAAAGTGTAAGTCCCTTCATCCTTATCCTCAAGTTTATCCATAATCATTTCAACAAGGCCAGTATGCTGGTCTACCTTCATCTTATATTTCTTCAGGGATGGAAAAGAAATTAATTAATGAATATCAGAATCACAGAATATTTGGCAAACATTGATATCTTTAGGGGAAATTCTGTTTTCTTTGTTCACATTCCCTCTATCTCTTTCCCTAGCTCCAAACACAGAACCAAAGAAATCTGTTAATGATGGAAGCATGTGACAGTCCTGCTCTATGATGAGTACTGTGATCTTCTTCATTAGAAAGGTATGGATTTGTATCTCTTTAGAACACTGTTGCTTATGAGTCAACATATATTTAAGTTTTTGTATTGAATGCTCTGACCCTCCATCCCCATAGAATGCTCTATCTAACTATCAGTATTGCAACAAAAACATGCCACGAGTTGTCTTTGGGAATAACAAGCTCTGCTGCTGGAAACAACCACGTGTGAGTTTTCCCTTGGTGCAACACATTCTTCCAAACAGCAAAAGCATGTGAGAGCACAAGTGGCCATAAATAAAAGACGCTGGATGATCTGAGCTACTGCAGTGATTCCTTGAAGATGACAGTAATTGCTTACCTGTGAGTAAGTAACTACTTTCTTTGTTACATTTCAGGACCTTCTGCAGTCCCCACTAGTTAACAGACCATGAGGTACTCACAGAGGAGGCAGGAAGGAAGTTTATAAACTCATTCAGTAGAATTTAGCTGGAACTCAGAACTATAGACAAAGTCTTTCTAGTGGGTGGTGTTTTCAATGACATGTTTTTTCTGATGTAAATGCACTAGCACTGAATTCTAATTGGAAGCGTATTGGAGATATGAATGCTCATTTGTTATAAACATGCAAAAAGGCAACGTAAAGCCTTACCTCTCCATTAAAAATCTCCTTATCATTAAATACAAAGTTAGCCTTTGCATTGCCAGACAATTTTTCAGCTTGCAACCAGAATCTCACTTCTCCTTTTTCCAGAATTTCTACTGCCAGCTCAGAAGCAAGTGGAACAGCTACAAAGAAGAGAGACAAGAATGAAGCTTATACTTTTCTGCATAGGAACAGCTATTTTCTTCACTTCTTCCATTCAGTTAATGTATGCAAGGTAACTAGCTCACAGTAAATCTTTGTATCAATGAAATGCCTCTCCACCCACATACACACAGAGCAACCAGCAAGACTGAATTGTTTGATCTTTCTATCTCTAGGTCTGCACGGAGTTGAAACATTCACAATTTGAATTGTGCTGGGGTCCCTCCATTCTAACATGGGGCTAAAGGTAAACTGCAAGCATCTCTGCAGCACAACCTGAGCCTGCCTGGTGCAAACACATCTTGAATGAGTCACTTAATGTTATTGCAAGGCAGTGAACTGACACATTAAGGAAAAGAAAGAAAACAAAACAAGCACCAAGGCAGATCAGATAGTCAACTGTTGAACTGCAGGTTGGGAGATTCTGGTAGGTAATTCTTACTGAGTGGGACCCTTACCTCCAGAATTCACCGAGTATCACAAAATGCCCCAAATTTCCCCATTAGTAATAAACATTTATTTATGAAGAATGGAAATCCCCACGTTCAATAAGCTGTAAGAAGGAAATATATTCTTGTAAAGAGTACTCTACCAGAAACTAGTCTTATTTTTTCCTTGTTCCTGTTTGCAAAAATACTCAGCATGCTTTCACTTTTCATCAAGTTATTTTAATCAGCAACATTAAACAGGGGCATTTATACTCTGATATCTGGGGATATTTGCTCATTTTATTATTTTCCATCATTTTTCCTGTCTTAGTGGACTCTCCAGTTTCCAACAAAATCATATACATCGGAGCATACACGCTGGGTGTGAACTCTGGCCCAAACTCCACTTTCACAGCAGTGTAAAGTCTGCCTTGCAAGGGTGTAACTGAGAAGAGTGCACAAACACATTGCAAAACACCTGATTAAGTGTGTGGTAATGGGTGTCACCCTCTACCTCCTCCCATACAAACGCCAGGACAGGGTTCTTCCTAAACTTCACTTATGTAGAAGCCTCACCACAGGGAGAGGACTGGGACTGGTGTAGTACCTGGCATCTTTCATCTTTCATTTTGCACCATGCAAATTCAGGTTGGACATTAAGAAAAATTTCTTTTCAGAAAGAGCATTGAGGCACTGGCACTGAGGCTGCACAGGGAGGTGGTGGAGTCATCACCTCTGGAAGTGTTCAAGAACCATGTGGATGTGGCACTGAGGGACGTGCCCATTGGGCATGGTGGAGAGGGGGTGATGGTTGGACTAGTTGATCTATAGAGGTCTTTTCAATCTTAATTGTCCTACATTTTTAAACAGTGGGATACTTTCTGGGGCTGAACACCACTGCCAAACCAGGTGGTGGCCACCTGTGAGGACTCCCTGTATCTTCCTTTCAAATGAGCACCCCTTTCATCAACCTACACCCTCCCACACTCACAGTGTTGGTGGCACAGAACACATCTCTGGTGAATATAAAGCCTCTGGGTGGTAAGGACACAGGAGAAAAGAATAAAAGAAAAAAAGAGAGTGATGAAAAAACACAGAAGAGGAAAATGTTAAAAATGAGCCCCAGAGGGAGAGTAAAGGAACCAGTTGTGAAGCTTCTTTCTCTACTGTATTGTGAGAAACAAAAGGAATGTCATATCTTGCATAATTTCTCAGAAGAAACCAACAGAAATGCTACAGAGCCTGCAGAAATAACAGGAGGAAAGTGAGAACAGACATCAGGCTGCTCTGCTTTTGTCTCACTGTCAGCTCTGTGGCAACGTTAAAGTCCCAGTATGCAATTAAGAGTGAATATCTCGGCCTAGAAGGGAAGAAAATATCTCTCAGAAACTGTTCAGGATGTAAAAGGCTTCACTTTTGGGAAAAGGCCGCTCACTCCCTGCATCCAAAGGAATCAGGTCTGTGTAACAGCCCTCCACCAGCAATAGCCCTGTTTCAAAATATTTCCATTTTACTAAACACAAACTGTCTTCGGAGATTTTCCAGCCATCGTGCTTTCAAGGTTTCACATCCTACTTGTATAACATCACAAATTACCACGTGCAGTTGAAAAAAAATCCTCAGGCAGATGATAATGCTAAAGTGAAGAGCTAGAATATTTGTTTGCACCCAACACCAATACACTGCTGTGTTTGTGAGCAGTTTTGTTCTGCAGGACTGCATTATCTGAGTAACTTGTTTTCTCACAGTTACTTGCTGCAGATGTTTCTGAGTAGAAGTTTAAGTTAAGTGCAGTTGAGAGGTACAGACAAAAATGTGCAAGAGCTTATGTTGAATCAGAAATGGCAGCGACTCATTTTTTTTTTGTCAGTAATTTGGGTATTCATCAGAATAATGTTCGTAAATATCTAAATGAAGGCGGGAAGCAAATGGATAAGGCCAAGTTCTTTTCAGCAGCATCTACAGATAGGGCAAGGAGCAATGGCCTAAAATGTGAACAAAGGAAATTCCATACTAACATGCAGAAGAGCTTTCTTATGGTAAGAGTGATGAAGCACTGGAATGGATTGCCCAGAGAGGCTGCAGAGTCTTGTTCTATGGATATATTCAAGACTCATCTGGATGCCTACCCATGCAACCTATTGTAGGGAACCTGCTTTAGCAGCAGGGTTGGACTCAATGATCTCTTTAGTTCCCTTCCAGCTCCCACAGTTCTGTGATTACTCAGAGAGATGACCAAAGTTTCATGTTGATCCATAAGAGCTCATTATCATTTTCCTAGTCTCATACATAAAGGAAGATATACCTCAACCTATAATTGTAATTAATAATTTTGAAATTGATAATTCTGTAGTGTTCACAGGGCATAGCATGCCCAAAGCAAAAAGAACAGTTCCCCCTCCTCTGATTTAGCCTTCTTCCCCTGGAGGCTCCATGCACAGCTGGGAGCGTACTAACACCTAACAGCACATAAAAAAACCCAAACACACATTCTGTGTCCCGAGGAACTTGTTTTTGTGATATTAGTTATTAAGACAGAATGTGGCAAAGAGCTGAGTAGAGAAGGGCTGGGGCAAGTAAGGGCAGGTGACAGCAATAAGGAGCTGTGATGACTCACTCTCAGTGTGAAGATAGGGTTGGGAGGAGCAGGAGTAAACAGTGGAGGATCAAAATATAGAGGAGAGCAGAGCTGATGTGGAAATGACCCAGAAAGAAAAGATGTGTGCAGAAAGATAGGCAACTTGTGCAGCCAAGTTGTGGTGGGGCTGAGAGGAACAGTGCAGGCTGAGATGGCAGAAGTGCCAGCAGCAGATGCTCAGAGCTGAAGGGGTTAAAACCCAGACAAGAGTTTTAGTGCCTGGAACAAAGAAGAGTAGGTAGTGGGAGAAGATAAGGTAAGGCTTAGGTCTCATCTTGCTGTGTATAGTAGAATTCCATCTACAATTTATTGTTTTCTTCTATTATTCAAGCCACATTCAACTGAAAATAACAAGGTCGTGCCACTGTCAGGATATCATGAAGGTATAATAAATCTGTGGACTTGGCAAAAGTATAATGCCAAGCAACAGGAAAGGTGTTTATGTATCCACGTGGAACAGAAAAGAGTGTGATTAATTTCAGCAGAAAACTTCTGTATATATAGATAACTACATTGCTTGCTCTGTTAACAATAATTTTAAATTGTTTTAATTTCAGTTGAGATGAAATTAGAGGGGCAGATAATCTTTCAAGTTCATGTTCAGATCAGGCTAGGCATTCCGAGTAAGGACAAAAAGCTGCTATGTAGAAGAAATAAAACCATTAGGATATTTATTTTCAATCCAGTATAGAGCATATATGTAGTATATACTTAGATCAGTAACTTGCAAAAGAATGGGAAGAATATAAGCAATACACAAATTCTCTGAGTGAAAGAGAGAAAAATAAAGGAATCGTAGATTTTCAATTCAATAACACTCATCTAAAAGCAGTCTAGCAACTTCCCTATCTGATGCTGGCAGGAGCTTTGTGATACATACCCCAGTGCACACAAAACTCTCAACAGACACGTTTGACTCACTTACTTGGGAACTTGTGCTCATGGCTCAGAGCAAGCAGGCGTTTCATTTCTGCAAAAGATGTGAAGTAAAACATGGATATGGTGGATACCAGAAACACAAAAGCAGGAAGAAACAGAAAGGAAAGCAAAACAAGCAAGCTTAGAAGATGCTGTGTGTTTACCTTCTTCATCAATTGTGTAGCCTGCTGAAACTCCATCAGTGTCTGTAACAACACAGGAATAAATTCCCAAATCACCTTCTCCAAGATCCTTAAAGGTTGCTTTTGACCTTTGGGAAGAAAAGAAAAGAAAAAAAAGAAAAAGAAGAAAAAAAAGAAAAAAAGACCAGTCTGAACCAAGCTCCTTTTTCACTGTTGCAAAACCAGATTAAAACACCCTTGTATTAGCTTCTGCTCTGACTGCAAGGCAAATACAGGTGTTCTGACCAGAATAAACCAGGGTAGGTTATCCATGTGTGGTACAAATGGAAATAGCCCAACCCATGAAGCATCCATGAAACTGAAAGCTGACCAGTTGCCTCTTCTGGGACAACAGCAGAGAACTGGGTGCAAGATTTGTGACTTCTCCAAGAAGCTGTGGAAGCTCTCAGTGCCAGCAGTATTGGACTTAAAAGCATATTGTCAGGTCCTTGATGAACAAGGAAGGATACTCTTAAGTGCAGGCTGATTCAGCTTTCCTATCCAATACCAAAAGTGGTGTTTCTTCCTGCATGGTTTATATAACTGGAAGAGCACACAGATACTTCATAGGCTGCACCAGTACATTTGCCATTTCTTCCTTTCTGAAAAATGCCTGAAGAAACATATTAGGCTTATAGAGAATTATGGATGTTACCAAATCAGGCTATGGTGACATTATCAAAACAGAGTCCTGCTCAGGTGACTGTAATGATGTTACACAGTCAAAGCATTTAGAAAGCAGACAAATAATCAAACTTTTTAGAGATTTACCATAACAGCAATTGGAATAATCTATCCTGGCTGGCAGGTTATAAGAGGACAGAGCACAGATTTTCTCACTCAGTGCTTAAATGTAACCACGAGTAAATTGCCTAACCAGACGGCCTGACTCACTCTGTTCAAGCTACAATTTCCTTATGGTCTGCACACAGACTTGCTGACAAACAGCATACTCATTGCCGAAGCCTTTTGATAACAACGGCAGATAGAATTCTTACTGAGGTCATCCGTCCAGAATGGATGGACTTTTGTGGTTTGTCAAACATGAGATGATTGTTACCACCGAGCGCTCTTACTTTCCGCCCTTGGAATCGATGTCCAGTCGAGAGTCATCCTCAATTGGTTCATAGTCCTTGGTCCAAACAAACTTAGAGTTTGGAGACATCTGATCACATTCAAAGTTCAAGGAAATGATTCCATCGTCATCCACATTAACCACTACTTCCTTAGTTCCTGAAAGATCAGAACAAGGCAATTCCATTTTCTTAGAGATAACAGCAAACAAGTCTGATTCATGGGGTGGATTGAGAAGTTCCTTTCTACTTTGTCAGGTGGCACATAAAGTGTTGAAAATATTGACAGCATCAATCCTTGATTCCTGACTACATTTCTCATCCTAACACAAAAAATTAAAGAACAGAATAAAACACATTATGAATCGACTGATTTACTTGAGCAAGTCTAAGCACCCATGAGACTCTGATATTTTCTTTAGGGAAAAAAAACAAAACAAACAAAAAAAAAAAAACAGAAGGGGAAAAAATGCAAGCCTTCAATTCCATTAAATGTTTGAATTATTAAATAGCAATATTTTCTATGCTAAGGGGTAGTAAGTGTTTTCATTATGTAGAAAGAGTTTCTCATTCCCTAGTCAAACAAAAGCTCTAGAGGGAATACTGGGTACAAATGTAGATGCTTGAAAAGGTGCAGGAGGCAAAAGAGGGAACAACCAAGCTGCTCAAGCTGCACACATTTGTGCATTTCTGGTGACTCTGGCTTCACTCTGGGCAGTTGGCTTAATTGCTGTGCTTGGCATCTGGCCCTGCCGCCATCTGCAGCATTAAAGTGGGCACACAAAGGCTGTGAATATTTGCAATTAGCTGCTAAGTTGCCCACCCTATTTTGCCAGTACCTGCAGTCCTTGGGCAGGATAAAGTGACCCAGTTTGTCCCTCTTTTAAGAGCCTGAGTGAGTACCAGACCAGGAAATGGAATGCACCTCCTGCCTGCTCCCTCCATCATGAAGCACAGCGAATTTTATCGGGGAATCCTGTACCTGTGGCATTAGCTTTCATTTCAGCAGCTTGCCTGAGAATGCCACTGAAAGCCCTTAGATGGATGTTGGAGAACATCCAGCTTCCTCTAAACAGCTCAGTGCTGGAGCTTACATCTGAATAGGGTACTCACATTATATTACTGAGTTTAAGACAATGCTGGGCTGCCCAGAATGCTAATGGCGTGCCTTCTCACAATGCATTGCATCTTAAGGACAAGAACTCTATTCCTGACATTGAAATTAAGGGCTTTGTTTTCAGCATCATTCTTAATGAGTCTCAAGTATGCAAGGAAATTTCTGCCTTTCATCATCCCAGTGCTATACAAGTCCTCTCCAGCACTGCGAGTAGCTCCTGTAATGACAAGTGGTGTACATGCAGCCTTCTTATTCTTTATAATTTGCCACGACTGTTTAATGAAGGATTAGATTAATATCCCTGGTTTGGCCCTGTTATTTACCAGCCCTCATGGGAATGAAGCACAATAAGAACCAGGGGATGATTAATGGATTCTAAGCTCTACAAATATTTTGCAAGGCAGCTACACATTTTTCAAAAATTTTACAAGGTAATTTATTATATGCAAATTCATCGTTCGACATTTCACTAATGTTTAGTTTCCTCTCTCTCTATCATTAGCACCTGAATCTTTGGGTGGCAGCTGATGTGATGTGCAAAGAAACACAGCCAGAAGGTACATCTGAAGAGCAGCATCTCTTACATTTGTTTTAGATTATCCACATTATGATAATAGAATCATAGAATGGCCTGGGTTGAAAAGCACCACAATGATTATCTAGTTTCAACCCCCCGGCATGGGCAGGGGTGCCAACCACCAGACCAGGCTGCCCAGAGCCACATCCAGCCTGGCCTTGAATGCCTCCAGGGATGGGGCATCCACAGCCTCCTTGGGGAACTTATTCCAGTGCGTCACCACCCTCTGTGTGAAAAACTTCCTCCTAATATATAACCTAAACATCCCCTGTTTCAGTTTTAATCCATTCCCCCTTGTCCTGTCACTATCCAGCTTTGTAAACAGCCGTTCTCCCTCCTGTTTATATGCTTCAAATACTGGAAGGCCACAATGAGGTGATGATAATAATGCACAGCATGTATCTCCAGAAGCAATGATGGTTTTTACTCCTGATAGTTATGCGGAAGTAAGAAAAACAAATATTTTTAAACTACTGGGGCAGAGGACTTTGCCTACCCCACAGTGAGAAACCAAAGAAGCTGCCATAATAGCAGCAGTCTAATTTCCCCTTTCTAGGTAATGTGGTGGTTTGTACAGATCATCCAGAGTCACTCGTTTTAAAACAAGTATTTCCATTCTGGATGTTATTTCATTACATTCTTTGGTTAGAGAGCTCAGTCTCCTGGCAATGTTACGCATTTGCCAACATTCCAATGACATTCAAGCTGGAATTGTTTAGAGAGATTTTACAATATTTTGTCTCCATCCACAATGTTAGTGAAGACGGTATTTATTGGGCAGCACCAGAAGATTTGTGGTAATTGTTAAAAATAGCATGATTGTTCTTGAGATTTGTGTGGTTTGAGTGAGAAAGCTGAAAGCCTACCCAGGAGACTGCTTCCCAAAATACGTTTTTTAATAAGCCTTTTGTTATTTCTTAGCACTATTAAGAAGCTTAGTTTGGTGAGCAGTGTATCTGCATACTTCAGCTCAAAATATGGGTCAATCAGATTTGTATAAGTACATCATTTTCAACTTCCCTGCATTCCATCAGACATCGCAATTCTGAACAGCAGCCTGGCTTGCAAAAGGGTCACAGTCCTGAGATTCATCACCTTCTCTAACTGTAAGGACTGCAAAACAAATATTCTACTCACATGCATGGTGCCAGGTTGAGCTTGGGCCACACTGGACCATGATGATCATCTTCAGAAGAGTTTACATTCATATGTTATTTTAATTACGTGATCAATCTTTTATTTCATACATATAAACATTATCGCAACAAGTTTTTATGAAAAATCTGACACATGGATGTTAATCCTCAAGCAAAACAGATTAGTAAAGCCAAAAGTTCTCCACTATCACCATATCTTCTTTTTACTCTAGCCCAAATCTATTCTCAACTAAATGATTTTTGTCCTTCCAAAGCTCATGTCTTTTCTATTCCAACCCCTCCCACTTATCTTCTTATCACCGTATCACAGTCTTGCCTTTTCTCAACCATCCACTCCATCTAGACCCTCTTTCCCATTCCAGCTTCACTAATAGTCACTCCAGTCTTCCCATTCAAATATTTCTCATTCTTTTCTGCCTCTGTCTTTGGATATCCTTTCTATCACATTTACAGCCTCGCTAGGAGACAGTTCAAGGCTTCTTAGGATTACACATTTTAAATCTTTATTTTAAATACTAAGGGTAAAGAGTAATTTCTTTTACCCTTTCCTCAGGTACACTGCATAAATTAAACAGAAGAGAGAGATAAATAATCTTCAATAGGAAGGGCAAAGCCTGAAACTGTAGAATTTTTGGTTGGGCTGATCTTAGCAGATCCTCCACTTATGCACTGTTCTATTGTAATATGTATATAACTTTATATTCCTGAACAGGTTGTTAGAGTAAGAAAACCTGTCCCGACTTAAAACATATCTGACCAGGCAGCAGGATACAGTCTTCAACTTGTTTCTTGCATAGTAAGAATGTTTGACTTTGAGAGGGGTCAGGCTGTTCACCCACAGCCTGTATGCAAACATATCACACAGGCAGGCACCTCTTTAAATATGACAAAAAGAGGAAGTATTTCTAACAAACCTGGTCGTGTCTCAGCTACAACGGGATCAGTGATATCTGATGGTCTCCCAACACCAGCCTGGTTTGTCGCCCTCACACGGAACACATAGCTCACCCCTTCTGTTAGGCCAGCTATCTGCAGGAAGCAAAGGCATGCATGATTTATTACAATAAAAAGTTTAATATCACACTTTTTACAGTACCAGTCTGGATGCTTAACAATTGTATTTCTTTTATTTTTTGCTTTGCTCCTTTTCCAGTTGGCAGATATTCCTTCCTCTTTTTATTTAAGTTTTTCAGTCCCTGAGAGGCATGACTGATATGTTTGGTTTATGCTTTCCTTGTATGCATAGCTAATGTTTAGGCAGTGTCACAGCTGTCATTGATTTATTTATAAAAGGAGCATTGTTATTTGAACAGGATGTTTTTAACTCGTGTCCGTTGACCTCTGGAACAGCACTATCTTATACTCTAGATAAATTATCAGCAATATGTCCCGGTCCCACTTCTATGGAACAAGAAGGGCAGTTAGCTGCACGGATCTAGTTCTATTGTCCTATGCAGTAACATTGCAACACTTCTCAATACTCCTTTGAAGCATGTGTGAAAAGATCAAACCCTAAAGTGAATATCTTCGTGTTTGGAAGAACCACATACCGCATTATTACAACATCCATTTTTGTGTAATGTTTTTGTGTAACAATGCTCTGTGAGCTAGGAAATACTAGGGGTGCTTCCTGTGTTGTAAGAATAATATGCACTTATGGCACTATTTCTTTTGTTGTTGGTGGTTTTTTTTATTTATTTTTGTTTATTTTCTTTTTGCTTATTTGTTGTCACACCAGATTGTCTTCCAAGTTACTGCCTCGTCTGACTACACAGACTTCATACAAAGGTGTCCTAGGCATAACACAGCCTGCTAAGTGTTTCAATAAATGCTACATAGGATTATATTATCTACGACTGACTTCTTTAAGATTATTCTGTTATATTCATATTGAACCTCAAATTACTTTACCTTCAAGAATCTCTTTTGAAGTGGCTTCTCATTGACGCTTCTCCAGTGTTCCTCCTTTGCTTCAGTTTCCTTCATATCAATGTAATAACCAGCTATAGGACTACGACCAGTATAAACTGGTTCCTTCCATAGTAATACCAAAGAGTCCTTCCTAACTTCTGTGCATGTGACATCGTGAGGTGGCCCTGAAAGGTAAGAGTGAAAATTGGAACTGTTTTATCAAAATAAAGACCAAAGGGATTAATGCATAAGGCTTCAAAAAACAAAATCAAGCTACACATCGCACACCCAATGCTGACAGCAGATGCAGTTCCATTGTATCAGATCTAGATGAGATATGAATACGATTCAGACCTAATAAAATACTAGCCCTAAAAAACAGTCCAAGTTTTTGAGATCTGCTATCTTGATCAAATATTTACAAACAAACAAAAATTACAAATAATCTCCAAAGTCAGGGAAATAAGTTAACTATTAAGCTAATGTGCTGCTTCAAGGACAGTTTTAAAGTCCACTGAAGCCAATGGAGATTGTTTTTCTTAATTTCAGTGAGTGTTAAAAGGTCAGAGATCTGGCCTTGAAGTACTATATGACACATGACACAAGGGCTACAAGGACTCTGCCTTCTCTGTTTGACAGGTTTTTATGCCTACTATTTAAACTAGGGAGCACAGCGGCAGACATAGTACAGAAATGAAGCAGTAAAGATAAAGAAAATACAAGCTGCTTGTAAGATGCTACTGGTTATGTGGGCATTACTTAATTGATCAATGTAAGAACATTTAAAGAATGTGATGGAGATGCAGGACTGGGTATACACTTCAGTACCCACTGACTGCCTTAGAAACTGAAGACACTGAGGGCTTAGATTACTTGTCCCATAGCACCCTGTGGCTGGTAGTAACCCCCATGTTACACTCAGGATCCTACCAGGTACAGCGATGGTCCATTCTTCACATTTGAAGGGCTTGCTGGGTTGGGAGGGTGTCCCTACTCCAGCCAGGTTAGCAGCAGCCACCTGGAACTGGTACACCATGTTTTCCTTCAGGTTTTCAATCTGCAGATCCAATAAAATAGTACTTATTAACTTTGGATTAAGGCCTTAGGAGAAAGTCACAGTCATCTAAAAGATGAACATGCTTTGAACTCCCTGAAGAAAATAAAGCTTTATTGATATCACACATACACGTAAGAGAATAACTACCCTGGCTTTCTCTCTAATCAGTGACATAAGCATATGTGAGCATACTCAGCATGCTCAGATTTTAAAACTCTGTTCCTATTGAAAGACTTTGGTAGTCAGAGAGGAAGCAGGATATTGCTCAACATTTATACTAATCTGTCTCATGATAGGCAGCAAGTTCTCTTAAGGCAAGAGTTGTCCTTGCAGCAGGGTGAAATACAGTCCTGGCATTCCTTTTCAATTGCAGTGTAGCTCAGACAGATTGTAGCTAGTGCTGCACTTCTAAACCAGCCTTTAAAACTAATCACAGAGCCCAGCCCAAACAGAGCTGGTTCTAGAAACAGCAAGTGCTTGGGGTAGGTCCACCAGGCCCAGTAGTTTGTCAGTTGTTGTGAGGGCCTTACTTCCAAAAATCCAGAGGAATTAATTCATAGATGATGGTTGGTGCCAGAATAACAGACTAGTTTACAATTGTAGAGAGAAGAATTAAAAGGTGTTAATTAAATTGTATTATCCATCTGCTTTTCTATTCCTTAGTGAGCTATTTCTTAAATGTTAAATGTTCATGTAATAAGGTGAACAGAAGAGCATCAGTGTGGTAGATATTGCACTAAATGTATACATAAAACTTCTACAAACAGACCATTTCCATCACTTTGAGAGAAACCCTAGCAAGGAAGCCAGTAGAACAACAAAGTATTTCATGGTACCATAGAAGTCCTGCAGTACAAAAAGTCGCAGTTTAAATAACATATTAACCACATGACACAAAACCACTGTTTTAATACCATCTGTTAAAGTTTTCTGAGGTCACAGCTACGACTACAATAATGTGTACCACCTTATGGTGATGATCTCTAAGGTCCCTTCCAACCCACACGAGACTATTACTATTATTACTATTACTTTCAAGCAAGATAAACCGTAGAGGAAGGACATATATGTTCACTGTGATCCTTAGAATAATTATTGTAAGTTTCCATAAGAAGGTAGCAGAAATATGCACCTTGGATATGAGCCTCTGAAAAATCAATCTAGCTGTGCACTGAATTTTATTACCACCCTAATCCGTCTTTGAGAACTCTTTTGGAAATATAATTTGCACCCTTAGCAATAGCAGAAGGTGGCCTCTTACCCTGTATGCCCTCTCACTAACAGCCTTAATGTTGGCCTCCATCCATCTCCCAGGAACTCCACCAATCACTTCACGGTAGTTCACGTAGTAGCCAGTAATTTCAGTTCCCCCGGTGGCTTTGGGTTGTTTCCATCCTAACACCATGGAGTCCCGAACACTCTCAAGGACCGTGATGTCATATGGCGGAGATGGAGCAGCTGTTTCAACATGAATAACATATAAGTAGGAAGTAATATCTCAATAGCCAGACAGGCATCTGGTTACCGTATTCAGGTGGCCCCTATCCTGCATTTCCAAGTTAGGAAAACATTTGTGCGGCCAAGGGGAGTTCCGCTGGAATGAGAAATGATGGATAAAAGTTTCCATAAACCAAACATGAAAATTCAAACGGCATAAGAATTAATTTTCCAGATCACTGGGTTTTGAGAAGCAAGCTGATACACAGTGAAAGAACGTGTTGCAATTGCAGCTCTGACGTAAGTGATCATGAATTGGTTCAAACCCGTGAAAAATGAGGAACCAAAATTATCACATAAGAAAAGCAAAAAGTTAGAGATGCAATGATTTGTTTCCTTTTTCTGAAAGTGAATCCTTTTTCACACATATAATAACTGTGTCAGTTCCATTTTTTTTTTAATAGGCCCACATTCTTCCCCTTCCAGAATTCCAGTTATCTGTTTATTACTATCATTGTTATTAAATTTACACACTGTGTAGATTTTATCATTGCACCCTTCATCTTACCTTAACAGAAGTAAGCATGATCATGGGCACTGTAGGCTGACTGGAAATGGAACATGTCTGTTACTGGAACTTACTTTACAAAATTTGCAGCATTATCCACATTTTTTTGTTTGTTTGTTAATCATAACAACATAGAAATGAAGAACTTCTCACAACCCGTTTTCTTATAATGCCCTCTCCATATGTACTGAGGAAATATTTGCCCACACTTAGTATATCACGTACCAGTTAAAAGCCCTATCTGTGACCTTCCAAGTCTGATGGAAATCCTACATCACATACTTTTGTCTTTGGTATTCTACCACAGTATTATCTACCCCCAGGTGCAGCCCCTGTGTTTTATTTGCAGCTCAGAGTTTTGAACAAGCTTTTTGAATCTCACTTCATGAATCTCCCATGGCATGGGAAGTGAACTAAATTCATTCACTGGCCAAGTACCAAGACTTAAATGAAATCCAAGCTCCCTATTCCTTAAGCGCAATGGGTGTTTAGGTGTTGACAACATAAAATGTGATTTTGTCCACGTGTCTTCAACTTGATAGGTTTCCCACATTACATATAACCATCAGTCAGAGATATAATGCAATGTTCATTAGCACTGCATCTCAGAGGATAAGCCATAGCTTAGGCATAAATCCACAAAGGATCTTCACACATCTTTGCACAACGCAGATCTTCATACTTACCGTTGTAATCAGATTTTGTTTCCTCCACACATATGTAACCCAGAAACTAGGTAACAAGACTCCTAACAGAGAACAAATTACTGATATGATGTAGACTGTACTGGATATATTAATATATACACAGACAAGCTATTAAATTAGTGAATGAGTAGACGTTTCATTTTCAATAGCCAATAAGTTTGTGTAATGGTCTCCGATAACAAATATTACATACACAATGACTTCCATTTGAGTTGAGCACATAGTTACTATTACTGCTGGAAGATGCATCACTGAAGAGAATGTTCACTTGTGGTGTCATTGAGTGCAGGTTGCAGCCACCCAAAGTGGATGTACCAAAGCAATGAAAGCTATTTATTAATTCTCACCTATATCTTTCTTCTTTTTCACTTTTTCCATTGTCAAAGGATCCCCGGGTTGAGACTTACTTGCCTGCTTAGCAACGACTTTTTGTGGTGCAGATGTGATAGCATCCTTAACCGTTTCTCTCAAGTTATTGTCTCCTGTACTCCCCAGTTTGTCAGAGCTACTGGGTAGCAGGTCTCTATTAAATTTAGCATTGCATTTTAGCAAAGCATCTGTGTCAAAGATAGGCTGGGAGGACTCATGCATGCCTTCCCAGCTGGTAGTGCAGTCTGTTAGTCCATCAGCTTTACCACTCAGTTCAGGACACACACCATGAAGCAATCCTCCCCCTATAATTGCCGGAAAATAGTAAAGACATTTTGAATTAGAATACATTATTTTTTCATCATTTACTCAACAGAGAAAAAAAATGCAGACAGTGAACAGTACAGAGAAACCATGATAAATCACAGTTCTTATGGACAAAAAGCTACGCTTGGACTCACAAAAATTTGAAATGCATAGAGTACCTCTCAACATCCTCACAAGTTATTTTCTTTTAATGACATCTAATTTTCAGAGCAGAATAGATATTGAAAGTTAATGGTAATCTTCATTTTCTATAATTATTTTAGTATTAGATCTTCCAAGTCGCATTTTGATTCATTTAAAAAGGTCTTACAAAATTACCAAGGAGCACGTCTCTCTGTTATAAGGCTGAGTTCTGTGATTCTGATATAAATAACAGTGAGGATGTTGCAGACACACAATTTGTTCTAGTCCAATGATCTCATTAATCTGTATGGATTAGTTCATGCAGTGGCAAACAGTAATAATTCATCAACAAAGGGAGAACACACAGGGTTAGAGAAAGTTTGCAAGAAGCACACTACATTTATTATTATATTTAGGTGTGAAAACACATTACTTAGGAGCTGACTATATATAGGTTGGTGTGTGTTTGAAGAGATAAATACCACATTAGACGATCAGAATGACATTCCTTCTTTCTGGATGACTATGAAGTGTAATTGGCAGTGCCCTCCTACAGTGGTTCACAAGAGACGTGTGAAGAAGTCTGATTTGTGAAGGTGAACAGTCTACATGGGTGCAGTGACTGTGAAAGTGTGGCTGTGATGCAATACATAAGATCTACAAATAAAGTATTATTTCTGGACAACATTGTAAAACAGAATAATTAGTTACCAATAGGTGTTGAAAACATCTTCACTTAAGTATATACATATATATATACCATTGAACAAAGCAATATAAAACAGCTTACCAATCGCTGCTTTCACTTCTATAGGCTCTGAATCCTGGGAAAATTCACTGAGTCCAGCTGCATTAACAGCCCTGACTCTGAAAATGTACTTCTCTCCATTGATGAGTCCATGGCAAATGAATCTAAAACAAACCAGTAAATGAATTCTTAGAGTATTATAAAGAAAATAAAATTCTTAAGGGGTGTAGGAGAAGCATTTCTTCTCTAAAATTTATTCTGGTTTTTGAAAATTGAGGTTAAAATACGAATCCAGTAATTATATGAAGGTTGGAGAAAGCAGAACAAAGTATCTAAGAACCTAGTTCCTGCAAATAGATTGTCTAAACTCACGTATTTTATACAAACCCTTCTTTAACAATGCTCCTTCCCATCTAAGATTCTACAAGTTCTTGTGTTACAGAAGGGTCTATATTACTTTTGCTAATATATAAGATTCATCTTTCCTAATGGAAACAATGGAAAAAATTACAGAAATAAGGCCTGTATTTGCTTATGGGATACCTTCATGACAATAAGTAGAAGACGGCCTTAGCACAAGTCCCCATCATTCACTTCCAGTTAGAAATGAAAAACTGCTGTGGTCACAGAAATTCCTAGGCATTTAGCAAGAGTGTCCAAACTTTTATGGCACTTTCATTGTACTATAACCTAAGTCAAACAAGCTATTCTATTAGTACAGTTTTTACTGCTATGTTATATAATGTTTACATTTCAAAAAGTCACATATATTTTCTTCAAGTTGTTCCTCCTGAAAATAACCACAGTTCCTCAAGACATGAAATGATTCCTTTGGGGGAAAAAAAAAACCCACAAAGCCACACCCATGTTTGTAAAATGTTTCAACATTTTCCTCTGAAAAAATATTTTTCAGTATGTACTTCAAGTTTATTTTACTTCATGTTCTTTTTCTTTTGCTCTCTACTTCATAACATTACAATTCTGTGCTTCCAAGGCTGACATCACACAACAATGTAGGCAGCAAAAATAGCATCTAAAATATAAAATGTATTCCAAAAATAAAGATTTTACTTTGGGGAAAAAAGAAAAAAAACCTGAAATTTTCAGAACAGAACTTTCACTACTCATTTCTCTGGACTTTGCCAAAGCATTACCTTTTACCTGGATATCCACAGAGAGAGACTTTCAAAACATCAAAATGTATTGCATCAAATAAACTGTGAGATACAGCTACTGCTTTGAAATGGTCTCAGTCAAAATACCAGTAGATAACACACAGCCTGTGCCTGTCTGCATCATACATTATATTGTGCAGAATAAAACTGCAGGGATAGGAACAAAAGCAGCGTAGTTCTGTAGCAGTAGATAGTAATTCAAATCATTTTTCATTATTATTATTATATATTTTTTAAAGAGAATAAAGGTCACATTTTATATTTTGAAACACGCAAACAGCGTGAAGCTTCACCAACGCTTGATGTAACCACAGCATAAATAACAGCAATACATACGAGAGCTTATAATATTGGCACAAGTGGCTTATGAGCATCCATTAACATCGTGGTAATTGCAAGCAATAGAGCAGTTATATTTCCTCCTGACATGCTACATACACAGGCCCAGAAATGTTTATAGCAGTCTTCCAACTGAAGGATTTTGTTTTCAAACACAATGTAGTTCAGTTTTCCACATTTGTAAGTTCACTCATTTCTCATCACACTGGTGGATACAATAGCTAGTGAGCTGTTTATCTTCTCTTCACTTCCAGTATCCATGTTTCCTCCACACCCCTTGACTAATTGGTTTTGATATAAAGTTGATTATAAATTACTTTTGGACAAGAACAACACTTTGAGATACGTTTTTTTAACATCTTACGAGAGCGTAAGAATGATCCCAGCCCACTGGCTACCACAGAGCAATTACTACTACTAGAAGTATTACTAACAGCTGAAAACATATAAAAGCAATCAATCAAAAAATGAAAAAAAACCCCAAACCCCTGAACAACCATCTGGTAACCAGTCTCTGTGTTTTAAAATCCATTACCTTGTGCCTTTGACTGGATTGTTGTTGCATGGTTCCCAATGACCAGATCCAACCACGCTTGCCTCTATGTAATATCCAACCAGCTCCTTGGCATCTGGCGGCTCTGTCCAAGTGACAACAACGGAAGTATCTGTGTTTCTAGTTGGCATAATACGGCCAGGAGCTTTGGGAATATCTGGAGGAGATAAACATTAATGAATTAATGACCATCCAGAAAAAAAAAAATCGCAAAAATAAAAACCCAAAAACAAAAATTAAGAGTGACATTCTGATTCTCTTTGAGTGCTGATAATACACTTTTAACCTCTCCAAAAAATACTGTGGTGTCAAACAATTAATTGACTTGACTTGATTCCAGTGACTTGGAGCTTTCTAAAAGAGAAAAAGTGTCAGACGCATTCTGAAGAACTTTGTGCAGGGCACAGAAGCAGTCAGAATGCAATGACTGTATTAAACAACAAAATGCACCTTAAGAAACAGTTAGAAATTTGAATTCCTTAAGAAATTCAAAGGGACCAGTTTTATTCTTCTTCTTAAGGAACGTAGTTTATATAAATCAAACTGAAGTGCAATGAGACAACCTAGGAATTTGGTTCAAATCTGCATTGGTGTTCTGGAAGAAAATGCCAATGTAGACAAAGCTACTATGCAGCTAACAGACAAGTTACTAACTCTTTATTGTGGGGAACATCTGGGACTTTTTTCCAGTAGAAATAGTTTCTGCATCCATATAAGTATTAAACCTTTCACGTTTGTTTGATTTGGCAAACAAGGAAGGTAAAACTCTGCTTAAGTCTGGGCTTATGTTCAATAAGGCCTCCAAAACAGAATGGTTTTGTAACTTATTGAGGTATCATTTTCTTCCACTCTTCTTAGCAGCCTTTGTGGTTCTTGGCATCATTATTTGCATCTTAATTCCCTTGTTTTGTATCTGCCATTTGACCTAACGTTAAAAGTTTGACAACCCAATCGAAAATTATCTTATCTGAAGGGAATAAATCACTGACTACTCTTCGTTTTCAAGCTAGAAGCTGAGCAGCTATCTTCAGGCAAAACAACCACATAGCAAAGATAACTTAATATGATCACTCACCAAGTTTGTCATCCACCACAGTGGCTTCAGTTGCTTCTGAAGGCTCACCGATTCCAGCTGAATTGCAACAGCGAACCCGGAAGCAATAGGATTTGCCTTCAGACAAATCAAAAACTGCAAAGCGAGGGGACTTCACAGGGATCTCGGTGTTCACCCTTTGCCAGTCCTCTGTGCCAGCAACACACTGCAGTCAAACCCAGAAACAGCATTTCGAACAAAACTCTCAGAACACTGAGTCTGACCTGACAAGGCCTCCTACCTGGACCATGAAAGGTATGTCTGCTATGGAGACTAGGAAGTCATGTTTCTGGTTTTAGCCATTCCACTATATAAGTGTATTTCAAAGCGTATTAATCTGCCAGATGTCCAGTGACTGCAGAAATCACACATACAAATTTACTGATTTCAATTTTACAAAGCTAAACACCTCTCCACAGCAAAGAACTGTCATTTTTAACTGCATTCAGTTCTGCACCTTATTCTCCAGACAATTTGCAATAGGAGTTCTGCAGATATTCAACACCATCCATAGAACGCATTGCTGCTAAATGGTGTTGTGCCACTCCTGAGAATGTTTCTGAGGTGGCTTCCAGGATTAATGAAGATGTACATTTAATCTATGAATTGTTTTTATTTCTATGCTAGAAGTTCTACTTACCATGGTCACTTATACTGTCAATGTTAGTAATTAATTTTTGCCTTATGTTAAAAATAATTTCAAAGAATATCCTGGTTTCTGAAAGATTTCAAACACTCAGAAAAACTTTACCTAGATATTTTGCATTAATGTTCAGTATTCTGCATGCAGCAGGTTGTCAAAAAATCAAAATAGGTTGATTTTTCCCTATTACATGGAAACTCAAAATTAATGTATTCACCCCCCATAAGTCTGTTGCTAAGTGAAATTCTTTTCTTTAGACCAGATTTCATGAGAGAGATGAAAAACATGTAATGGGAAGATATTTATGCCTCCCATGATGACAGCTCTAGAGCGATAAGAAAAAGCACTGACTAAAAGTTTGTGGGAGTCATGAGGTACTAGTAAAATAGTGATGGTGAAGATATTTCTGGGCCAGTTACCATGCAAAGAAGAGCTCAGAAAACAGACACTGAAATGAAAAGTGATTTGGTTCTAAAAAATAAATTTTGTCATCTCAGTTGAGGCAGTAAAGTACAATTGAAAGCCAATGTAGAGGATAAATATGGGAAGGCAGCTGGAGAAGCACACCACCCACTGTCTTACAGTGATCACATCCACTGGTTGGTCTCCAGAAACATTTAGCAAGTGTTGATCAATGACAGTGGGAGGAATGACACACCTTTGCTTCATACACACTTCCAGGTCAGACGCCAATTTGTCAGACTGCCCCTCTGCTGCCATCTGTCACATGGCAACAAAATGCAATAGAATATTGGTGGGAAGGTTCCACCTCTGCTGCCATATCACCAGCATCCACCACTGATGTCACTGGCCAACATCATAAAATAGGAGGCGTTACTTTTGTAGCAGCCCTCAGACAAATGATATACATACAACTGTGACTTTGCACCACACTTACTCACCATAGTGAGTTTGTCAGCCTGTCTACCCTATGGCAGGTCAATGACACCAATCAGAAAAGGATATTACAGTGTATGACACATTCTGCAACCATTTTTATAAATTCCTGTCTTAGTAGTTTATTTTAATCTAATAATTACGTTAATGAAGTTCTATCCCTAGCTTGCAAGTGGAAATGAAATTTCATCAAAGATAATGTTAAAGAAGATTGCTACAACATGATTCTGATTTTCTCTCATTTTACCTTTTCCACAAAGTACATGATACCCTCATGGCCCCGCTGTCCAGGAGGTTTCCAGCTCAGCACAACATAGTTCTTGGTGGCTTCAATAACTTGGAGGTCCGTAGGTGGACCAGGAACGACACCCTCTGAAACATGGGGTAGAAAAGTAGGAAATGGAAATGAGTGTGAATTTCTTCACATTCTTCACATTCAGTGTTTCAGAAACAGTACTATTGTTAAAGTATAGGACAAGCATTAATATACCTTTGCACTCAATGCTTTTGGAAAACTTAGGGTTTAAAGTTATCTAAAAACCAGTTTTAAATGTTCTTGGTTTAATGCTAAGCATGTTTGTTTATTATGTCCTGAATAATGAAACCTCACCCAAAGCTGGAGCTGTTCAAGGCTGAGTGACTCTAAGAACAATTCTAAGAACTTTGAGTGTGTGCCAAAGTCCTCTGAACTCAATGGAAGTTTTCCTAGTTACTCAGCCAGGCTTTTGTAGGCAAAAGGGCTGTGTTTACCTGCAGGTTCTTCCTCAGTGACAATAATCTGTCCTGTCCAAGGAGCAGAAGGGTGACCTGAAACAGATTCAAGAGAGATCATGTACATAAGTCTTCAGAAACTTTTGAAATAGTGAGAAAACCAACAAAAATGTCATTTGCAAGCTTCATATGAGCTCCATTCTTGGTGACTATTCATGTAGGGATACTCAAAGCTAGTTTTAAGGCTTGAATATTGAAAGCCATATACTCCAAAGACATATACTCCTTCCTTAAATTTCTCTGAAGTCACTAAAGTGACAAGCAGAGGTATTTGGCTCACCCAGTTCATGTGTTTTACAGAATTAACGTCCACTTTACCTTTCCCACACAGTTCATTTAGTTTAACAACTCACTCATTAAAGAGCCAAATTCCTGCAGGCTGCTCTTTCTCTCCTTTTAATCCACTTTCCTTCACATTATCAGCTTTCAAAACAAGGGCCATTGTCACACATGGGAAGTGCTAGACCTGACAATATATGCATACGATATGGTCTGGGTGGCTTTCTCTGTGCCCCAGCAGTTATCATGATATCACAGCTATGTATCAAGCTATTAACCAGAATAACACATTTTCAGAGATAATCTTTGCAGCTGTTGTTCTCCACCTCAACATGTTTCACCTTTTGTTGGCAGATTTGCTTTGGAAGCGTGACCAAAGATTGAACAGAGGTTCATGATAGTGAAGAGGAGGGGATACAATGGGAATAAGCCACTGAGATCAGACTCCCTCTTTCGAGACAGTTTTGAGTCTTTGCAGTGTAAAGAAAAAGCCACTGTAACTCAGGTCTCAAATGTCTGAGCACAGTATTTTCTTGTGGCAAACCTGCTTCCTCCAGCCTTCTGGTCTTATTCAGGATGGGAACCTCGATCATCTGGTAGCTGTCTGTACCTTACAGCGCCAAACACAGTAAGACATGTAAGTTGGGACTGTTGGAAACCTGTAGCTGTGCATACAATACCCCTTTCACACTGGACCATTTCAAGTAGTAAAACTTCAGAGATGAGTAGAAATAAATGAATTTTAGGCATATAATTTTGTCATACAGGTAGAGAAAGGGATTTTGAAACAAACTCCTCATCAAAGCCTTTGCATCTGGGATATCACCCAGCCACAGGAAAAATATCCTGGGCTTGTAAAATGTTAACTGCCATACAGAGAGCTTGGGTTCAATAATCTGTTGGGCTGCCCTGATATTTTGCTGATGTTACTGCAAGACTTTGGTCATTGCATGGGCTGTGGCAAACAGAGAGGTTATTTGCAGGGTCTGCTTGGCTATTTTGTTGGTGGAACAAAAACAGGGCTCAGGCAATTTACTCTCCTGTGCTTTTCCCCCTCTTCATGCAAGTTCAGAACACAGCGCTGCTGCCAGCAGAAGCTGTTAGAGCTTTTGGAACCCTGTGCAAAGAGCTCTGAGATGATTCCTTCTTGGCAAATGTGCCTCCAAAGAATATTTTGTTTTTGCATTGCTCCCTCTAGTGGGATTCCAAAGGCTTATGAGTAAATAAGTCAGACTTTTTTTTTTTTTTTTTTTTTTTTTTTTTGAGTTATGACTTCTTAAATCTCTCACACAAGCTGCAGGAAGAACATCTTACTTCTCATTCTGGCTCTGTCTGCAGGATCCAGGGCAGCCACAGCCTCTGACACGCGGGATGGTAGGCTAACACCAGCTTTGTTCACAGCTCGGACTCGGAAGATGTAGGAGCGGCCCTCAATTAGACCAGTGACAGGAAAACGAGCAAACTTCACTGGAGTCTCATTGCACTGGGTCCAGTGAGTGGTGCCAACCTCACACCTGCAAAACACAAACAAGACAAGCGGTGCTTGGAAGGGAAGAACACAAGCACAGGGCACCCAGCCCTCAGATTTCCAGTCATGTCCATTCACTGGACATTCCCAGCTTCTTCAGCAGTGTTGTCTGCTGATGACACAGAAGCAGCTGCAGGAGGGGGGTCAGGGCTGTAGGGCCATCTGGGAATGCACTAAATCCCTTGCAGCTGTGCTCCTTCTTTCCTGAACTGGAGACACGGGCACAACTCACTTCAAACTGTTCAAACCCTTCAAAGCATGCTCTGGGACACCTGGGGCGTGTCAGCTTCAGCATATTTGAAGGGATGTGAAATACATGGATCCTCTGCAGTTGCCAGAAGCAGAGTTCATCATCTGTGACCAACCCAGATCTCAGATGTCCATGACAAGAACTGAAGTTGGACACTCAGTAACAAAGCTCTGAATTCAGGAGCAAATGTAGAATGAAGGAGGTGAAGACGAGAGAAGAAGCAAAATGCCCCTTGCCTTGCAGTTGCCCTTTGTGATAACATCCCTCAATAGCCTACTTTTAAAATGAGGAGTTATTATTAAGAGCCTAGTCCTACCTTTTGTTTAGAATTATTTAATGAATGTCAAAGAGCTAGAGCTTCCTAGCACAGCACAGTTATGGCAACAACTCTTAATCATACACTGTCAAACCAGCAAAAGTTATATTCAAACTGAAGCAATGTTCAATATTTGATTGCTGTGATGTTAGAATTTTTTTTCACAAAACAATCTCTCCCTTTTATATTTATACAGAGAGGGCATAATATATTGGCATGCTTATAAAATACATCTATATGCGTATACAACACATACATTTACATGCATCTAAATAAATCCATAGGACTTTGGTGTTTCTAATGACATATTCTGGTACTAAAATTGAAACCAGCTCTGAAAACTTCACTCTAAGTCCTGAAATACTGATTGGATTTCTTAAATCCCAAACTTCTGGAATCCCACCACTGTGTGACAGCTTCCATTTGCATATAGAATCACAGAATCATTCAGGTTGGAAAAGACCAACAACCAACCCATCCCCACTGTGCCCACTGATCACATCCCTCAGTGCCACATCCACACAGTTCTATAACATCTCCAGGGATGGTGACTGCACCACCTCCTTGGGCAGCCTGTGCCAGTGCCCAAACACTTTTTCTAAGAAGACACTTTTCCTAATATCCAACCTGAACCTCCCCTCGCACAACTTGAGGCCATATTTTTAGAACTACATATTTCCAAATCTTATTGTTGAAGAGAAAAACATGTAGGGGTCATTTGCATTCAGCTTGTGAACCTAATTGCTCAAAAAACAACAGCCCGTAAAAGAAGTCCAACTACCTCTGAGATCACATTTTGCTTTCTGGTACATGGTAAATGTTTGGCTGCAGGGGATGATGTGGGTAGATCCAATCCTGTGAGCCCCCAACACCACAATGTCCTGAGGCCTCTCGAGCCTCACAAGAATCAGTGAGGGCTGAGCAGGAACTCACATAATCATTTCTATGTACTTAAGTGAAGCAGACCTTTATTATTCTCATTAAAGTTATACCAGGTCCAGCCAGCCTAAACCAAAAAAAAAGTTTTTTTTTTTTTGTGGACAGCAAGAAGAGTGAAAATAAAAATGACCGCTTTATCTCATGCTTTTAAATGTGATTTCAGGTTTTTGAGTTAGAATGAACAGCAAATTTTCCACATCAGCATGCTTGCTGACCTGTCAATAAAGTATCCAAGGATGGGGTTTCCTCCATCAACAGCTGGCTGCTTCCAGGACACAATGACATAATCCTTGTTGGCATCTAAGCACTGCACATCCAGTGGTGCGCCAGGGGCTCCTGGGATCTCAGCATCAGCATCTATGAGGATGGAGACACAGATTTCCTGATATGAAACAAGGTTCTTTCATAACTTTTTTTTTTTTTTTTTAAGGATAAAATTCTATTCCTGCAGAGCCAAGAAAAAGTTTCAAAAGCTCTTTGGTTTTATACTGGTGGTGTCTTTTCAGGTTTTGATTTTTGCAACATTTACAAATGCATTTACAGCATATTGTAAACATAGTTGATCTAGGCATTTTTAATACATATTAGTACCATGGATTCTAATGAGGTAGCTGCCAGAGACACAGCCAATGTGCATGAAAACTTGGAAGACTGTCCATTTACCTGCAATGTTACTTAGAAGATTAGGCTGACATTTTATCTTGCCGTTATTCAGTGGTTCAGTCAAAAGGTCTCAGAATATACACAGTGCAATCTCACTCACTGCCATACACCTCCATGAAAATACTGACTGTGGAAACAGCTCTGACCGCCCTTCAGATCTCATCTGCCCCTACAGTGAGAGCTGGGAGGCAAAGCCTCTTCAAACCTTTGTGTCATTTTTGTTGCTTTTTTTTTCAAGGTCATCCTCTAAAATGATCAGTGTTGTTAGGCTACTGTTTGCTGGACACTCAGATGCATAACAAAGACATCTGCTGAAGAAAAGACCAATCTGAACACTGTTTTATTTTTTAAATGAATGAAATACCTTCACACATAGTCTTTCATTGTTTGGTTTGGGTTGGATATGAGCTGAAAAGGTGTCAAGACCTTTTCAAGTTGAATTATACCACAGATTTTGGAATACAAACTTCCTTAGGATGAGCATACTGTTCCTCTCAAGCACTTGTCACACATATGAAATTGTTGGTGTCACAGGTCTCCGACTCTAACATCAGCTTCCAGACAAATCTTACCCAAAGCTTAAAAATCAGAGCATAGTTCTGGGCACTGGTAATTACAATGTTTACACAGTCATAATTCATCATGAGAGATGTAGAGATGTAGGGCAAAATAACCCTTGCAAGAAGATTATATGAAAGATTTTTAAAGAGAGATTGTTTCTCTATAGAACGGAGAGTTTCTACTGTCATAAGTAATGTTACTCAAGCCTCACTACTTCTAAAAACGACCTGACTTAAGACAAGACAGCTGTACATAACTAAAGAAAAATGCTTTGCTAACAAACGTTGTTCTTGCATTCCATCTAAACCCCATACTTTTACGAATGTTTGATGCTTCAGGGTGCTACAGGATTTTGAATTACAAGTTATGTCAGTTCCAGTTTTTTCTGCTTTTGGCTTTCAGAAATAAATGTCTTATATGAGTATGGATCATGTTTGATTAAATAAAATGGTAGTCTTCAGAGAAAAATATAAACAAATACTCCCTGTATCTTTCCTTTTATGCATAGTTGCATCACATGGAATTTTTGAAGCTCTGCCAAAGTTTTTGAGTCCAGTTTCTAACTACAGCTAACTAGGTATAATTTTTTAAATGCATAGAGTAACCAATCCATTTAACAAAGCGAAATAATAAGAGCATTAAGGGCAATAACAAGATATCTTCAATGATCTCCCTATAATTGGCTTGAATTATCTATATCTCTTGCTTGATAGAACACAAGACACCATGGTTTCTTTCCAAGACAGACTAGGAAATAGCTGGAACAATCAGCATTGCTCATCAGCCTCACTGGTGCTAGGATTTCATCCCTGGCTGCTTGCTGATGAATGCTGACCTGTAGCCATGGTAAGAGGAACCCATTTTTTCTGAACCTGCCAAGTCCCGGTGTTGCAAGCCTGACTGAGCACCCTGCTCACCTCCATCAGTGCAGGAGGATCTCTGTAAGTGATGCAAAATGTCAGCTCCTTGCACTTAAACACCCAGCTAAGAGTTTGTACTGAACTTGTCTACAAATTAGGAGGAGCAGTGAGAAGTGTGCTGGCCAAATGAGGCTGTGCAGAGAATGAAAGTAGAATATAATTAATCTAATTAGAATTTGGCAAGTGCACCTGTTGGCTAGTAAAATACTCTTGTGAAAGGGGTAGCTGGTTCACAGTCAGGTCATACTTTCATTGCTGTAAGTGCTAGAAGATGTAGCGGGAACGAGGGCGATCATTTATTTATAAGGTAGCCCAATTTAAAACTTGGCAAGGAAAGCAATCCCTGATTCTTCTCCTTGTTGCTCGGTTTCACACACACATTCTAGCAAACACTTTCCTCGAGCGACAAAAACATTTGATTCAGTTATATTTTCCAAGCATGCTGTTATCTCTCACACAGCTTTGCTAAACTTGGGAACACAGCACCACTCTGAACACATTCTCAGAGCCAAAGATTTCCAGAGTCTTTTGAATTAGCATTACATGCTTCAGCTGCTTTTAGCAGCTGGGACAGATATAGAGTCATCACGTAACCTGATAAGCTACTGCTCTTCTTAAAGAAATACTTGCTATAATAGAAATACAAGGAAGTTTTGCATGGTACAAGCAAACAACACCCAGAGGAATAACATTTTAATTCTGTACTTAAATTAAGGTGACATATTCTCTGCTTTTCCTTACAGAATCACAGAAGGGTGAGGTTGGCAGAGACTTCTGTGTCCACCAGATCCCATCCCAGTTCCAGAAGAATCACCCAGAGTCCAGGGTTGTGTCCATTTGGGCTTTGAATGTCTCCTCCACAACCTCTTCAGGTACCAATGCTCAACAACCACCACAGTAAAAAAGTGTTTTCTTAGATTTGAAAAGTTGAAATGGACTTTTCCTTTTTTTGTCCACTGTCTCTTGTCCTTTCACTGGGCACCAAAAAAGTGTCTCACTCTATACTCACTCTTCACATTAGGCATCTATACACACTGATGAGATACTCTTTGATCCCTCTCATCCCCAGACAGAACAGACACAGATCTCTCCTCATGTGTCAGATGTTCCTTTCACTTTGCAGCCCTTCACTGGACATCCTCCAGTATGTTCATGGCTCCATATACTGGGGAGTCCAGAACTAGACCCAGCACTCCAAACATGTCTTACCAGTGCTGAGCAGAAGGGAAGGATCACCTCCCTCCACCTGCTGGTGACCGTGCTCCTAATGCAGCCCAGAATATCACCGGCATTTGCTACAAGGACACATTGCTGGTTCATGTTCACCCTATTGTCCACTGTGATCCCAAGAGCCTTTTCTGCAAAGCTGCTTTCCAAAAACTCAGTTCCCAGTCTGTAATGGTGCATGTGGTTATTCTTCTCCAAGTGGTGATCTCTGTATTTCCTTTCTACTGTATTTTTTCTGAGCATTGCGCATTAGTGAAAACCTCTCAAATGGAACAAAAAAATCTTGATCTGCAGTTCAGGCAGTGTGAGATGGCTATGAAAATACATTATAAGGTTACTTCATAGAGTTATCCTTTTTTGAATTATGTTCGGTACTGTTCCCAAACTGAAGCTGAGAAAGAGTGAAGTTACATGAACAACAAAAATTTCATCCCCAGAATGCCAATATGGTTTACAAGCTTTCTCAAATGTGGCACCAAAGCTTTAGGAATGCATTCAGTTTTTCCAAAGATAACACTTGGAAGCTGTAATGCTAAAATCAATTGTATAAAATATTTATATAAATTAATATAATTCATTATATGTAAGCTATTATATTACGTAAACATATATATACATATATAAATTGGAAATAAACACCTAAAATGACTGAGATTTACTTTGCCAAAAGGTTTTTCTCATTTCTCCAGTGATGTGGTTCATAAGCAGTATCCTACCTCGAACAAAGACATAACCACTGTACTCTTCATAGTATTCTCCCATCACCACACGCAGAGTGTAAAGACCTTCATCTTCTTTGTTCGCATGTGTCAGTGTTAATGAAGCTCTCTCCCCAGACCAGTGCATCTGGACCCATTTGGATGGTGTAATAAGAACACCTGTAAATTAGAGGATTTCATAATGAGGATTAGCTGAATGCATTGAGAATGCTGTGTATAGCTTGAAATAGATTGGAAATACACAAGAGATTATCCTTACTGTTCAATTTTCTGTCTTCAAAGACAGTCATAGATGAAAGCCAACTTTGGCCTCAGAGTTTAACTTTAGAACGTAAGGAACTTTTTGTTGGTTGCTGCACAACAGCCTCATGTAATTACTCAAGAAATGTAATAAACAGGAAAAGCTACAGAGACTATGTGGATGGGTCACAGAGAAGTTACTGCTTGTAAAATGTTTTTAGTATTTAAGCTTAAGAAAGAAAGAAAAGATAAAAGACATTTTCTCAGCCCTTCCTCCATTTTCTAACAGTAGTTTCAATTCAAAATGCTAAATTTGGAACAGCTTTGAATTAAAATAGAGAAAATATTCCTGTCAATGAAACCAAGAAAGTATGTGATACATCCTGACACTCACACATACTGAAATTATAAACATCTACATTGAATAAATTTATATTTCTTTGTGTCAAACGTTCTCACCGTTGCGGTACCACTCGATGTCTGGTTTGAAGCGCTTGATATCAGGACTGATGACAACCGTGCAGCCCAGACTCATTGTCTCACCTTCCCTCCCAAACATTACCTCAAACGTGTCAACAAACTTGATTTCGAACCTGGAAGCGAAGCCATGTGGGGTAACACCAACTGTACAAGGGAAAAAAGTCTGGCTGCTTACTTATTCTTTCATTTCATGATAAGAGTAGTAAGCAACAGTGCCCAGTGATTATAAATACAAAATCAGGTGAAGTTTAAGGTATGAACAGAAACAGCACAGTATTCAGTATCTATATTCAGAGGTTACTGCAGGGTCACATAATCCAGGCACCTACATATCACAAAGAAACAGCTATTTCTTTATGCGTACAATTTGAGTTCAGTTTTTCAGGGAAAGGCTACTTCAGAATTTCATAACAGAATTTCCAAATTTCAGATGTGGTGTATTATCATAATGTGTATGCTTGTAATTTAAACTTGCTTCTATTTATGACTACTGATTTATTCAAGTAAAATGATGTTAGTGATTACTCCTTTTTTATTTCCCTCTGTAACTTTGCTCCATCTCAGGACAGCTATGTGTCCACTCAGTCTTCATATTTTTACCCTAAGTAGATATTTTTAACGAACTTTTAAAATTAAAATGAGCTCTCCACTCCCTCAGGCTTTCAGGTGACCTGTGCTTGTTCCTGAATTTACCTTTCCTGATGTTGTATAACCTGAACAACAGAAATGTTTGAGTTGGAAGAGACCATTTAATGGTGATTTAGTCCAACTTCCCTGCAATGAACAGGGATATCTACTGCTAGATTAGAGATAGAATATCCTATTTGCCTTATACCCATGTCTGGCATAGGTGCTTTCATCATTCTCCTGAAAACAGCTCTGCTGATAACACTTAGGGTCACTTTCCTCTTTTCTGCAACTGCCCTATGCTAGTAGCTCACAGTCTTCCTGTGAACAGTGCACACAGATAAACTGGTATCTTTTGCTTCCATTACTAAATGATAAATTCCAAGTAACACTGGAAATTCATGGCCTTGCATTTTGTAATATTATGAATGACCTTTATTCTGTTATTTCAGAGCTTCACTACATAAAGGACTTATCATATGCCTTTGCAGCACATCCCTCAGCCTCCTTGTGATGCTGCAATAAGGTCTTAGGGCCCTTATGTCACTCAGTGTACATAAATTGTTGGATTTTCTTAGCATTTCTGATGATGGAAGTATCCATGCAATACTGTAAATCACTTCAAACTGTGAAGCTAGATGCTTGGGTAAAACAAAACAAAACAAAAACAATTTATTTATTTTTTTAACTTGATATAGCCAACATATTCAGATTTGCTCCCGGCTATGCGCATTTGCACCACATGCAATCACATAGCAGCAGAGTATTAAGTTAGCAGTGTACTGACACATATGCACCCCCCAGGCCTTTTCTCCTGGACATGTTTTTACATATTGCATGAAGTGAACTGTCTCTCTTTTTGACAGATGTTATTTCACAGTCAAATGCAATAATAAAATGATGCTTCCTGTGTGAATAAATAGCCACAGACCTATAAGGCAATGCTGTTTCACCAATCAAATTAGATTAACGTACTTGAAATGGAAGAACACAGTACCTGAGGATGACCTGCTCTTTTTTCAAATAATTTTACAAAATATTCTGCCTAATCATTTGTCATGATGTCACTATCACAAATGAATGTGTCAAATAAGCATATATTGCAACTTACAGCTCAGAGGCATGGAAAATGTCCCAGCATGCAAATGGCTTGCATCAATTTCTCCTTTATACCCTAGATGTGCAAAGAGAAAAAGAGCAGTCAGTATTATCACTAAGGGGACACCCTAAGCCAGAGAAATAGAAATACGCATTAAAAAGAAAAGAAACATTTTGCAAACCTACTCTTTACCACAAGGGAAGCATAAGCCGAAATTTCTCCTTTAACATTCATAGCAGATGCCCGGTACTGAGCGATGTCATCAAAATCACATCTAAAATGATAGAAATGGTTAGGTTGGACATCCGTAACTGCCTGGCAAACCCTTTGTTCTAGACCAAAAAAAGCCTTCAGAAATCTGGGTAAAATCTACAAATAAGTAAAAGCTCAGGAGTTATGCTCTGGGCACTGAATTGGTTATAGACATTAAGTTTTTGTCTATGTTCAAAAGACAATGAAAAGAAATTAATGTTAAATATTCGTTCAGAGTTGAAATTAAGATTACAGCAGAAGTAGGAATTAAATATATGACAAAGTTCATCTCCTGTCTCCAAGTTTTCTCTAGTTTACTCCCTTCTGTGGAGATGTGCCTAATGCAGAAACTGTAGAAATGGTAAATACAGTATTCTCAAAGGGCACCTAGTGGTATCTAGATAGTAAAAACAAGATTGTTGCTGATTGTCAATGCTTTTGAACACAATATTACTGCAAAAATTTCCAAATTGGAAGATGAATACTATTAAAGAACTTTGTGTGTGTGTGTGTGTACAAGTGAGGACTCCTCGGTCCTGTTCCTCTTTTCATTAAGAACCAGGATGTTCCTAAATCTGAAATACTGTTAACTAATATTTTTACCTTGAACTAGATTTTTCTCATATTTAACTGTGCTTATGCAGGACAAATGGAAAAAGTATGTTTCTGAGTCAACCATAAAAAGAATAATATAGATCAATTACTCAGTTAGATAAATTGAATATCCTCTATTGAGGAAAACCAGAACTGCTTCAGTATTTAACAGATAGTGTTAATCTCAGCTGTATAAACTTGATACTTCTTATCCCCAAGAGAAATGTCCGCATTTTGCAGGTCTCCATCAATTGCAACATTTCAGTTCAAGTTATTTGTTAAATGGTCTAACATTCCCTTACTCGCTAATCTCCAGGGAGTGCAACCCGTATCGATTTTCAATGGTATATTTGCCAGGATGAGCCTGTACATCAATGGGAACATTGTTTTTGTACCTGTGGAAAAGCAAAGAAACAATAAATCAGAAGTGGAAGAATATATGTATACTATAAAAGGTCACATAGGTGGTATTTTAAATGCTTAATCAATTTCTGCATGTTTCTCCTAGATAAATTATAATTTATCCTGGGAAGACATATCTTTAGAAGCTTAACTTCTATCTCTCACCTGCCCCACGTGAATTTTATTTTCCTGCTAAAGGAAAAATAATCTTGAACAGAATGAAAAGAAGCTTATGTTACCATGAATTTCAGGTTATTACATGTTAAAGAATGGAAAATTCACATGAGAAATGTTTCAGCATTTTCTGAATTGCAAATAATGCAAATTCTGCAGTGTCCTTGGCTACTGGGTATCATGCATACTCGGTCTGCATATTTGGTTATTTTAAAACCAGCATATTCACAGGAATGCCATTTAAGAAATTACTGGTTTTATGGTTTTTGGTTTTGTGTGTGTGTGTGTAACCCTCAAAGCAGGCAGAATTAGATTGGTAAAAAAAAAGTGGTCTTCATGACAAAGTGCAAGGCAGCAAGGCATCTAGTGAAAGCTATAATATCGAAACCAACTCTGCTTTCACATGCATGTGCTACGAGTATTTTCTAGTACAGGTATATACCAGAAGAAGTTTACAGGTCAAAATTCCTGGCAAGTAATTTGAAGGAATGAAGCAGTACTGATCAGTAATGAGCTGACTGCTGATGTCAGAATTTATTTGAACGTTTGCATAAGACTCCCAGAGGAAGAATTCGGTAGTAGGTTCTTCATCATCAACCACTGCTTAAAAGGTCGCTCATTCTGAACAGTACATGAAGTTCCTAGATAAAACTTAAGTCTTGAATGAGTAGCAGTGATCTGGAGTGAACTAGCAACAGAAGTCTAGTAAAACTAAAAAAAGTACTGAATACAATTCAGTGTTAGGTTTGGTTTGCGGTCCATAAAGAAGGAATGTGTTCTGAGATTGTCCAACCCTTTAGTATAGCTTTCTCCATGCTGTGTGGATGAGGGAAGAGGAAATACAAAGCACGATAAATATCTTCATCTCACACTTTGATGTAACCCAAATAAACCTTTATTTTCATAAGTCATAACGGATAGCCAGACAGAAAGCTTTGCTTTTTCATTTCTGATTTTAAGTATGAGTTTATCTCACAATTATTAATCAGGAAGGAGAAGCAGTTTGCTGCCAGTGGCATGCCCCACTTCACCAAACAAATCAGTAACACGCAATTGTATTTTTTACCAAAAAATACAAAGAGTACATCTCTAAAGCTGAGCATTGCCTTACAGCACTTTCAGCATTGTGGAATAAAGAATATTTCCCTGGCTACAAATATTTGAGAAATGTAATACACTGTGATCTATCCAAGCACCAAAGTGAGTGAAAATCACTCAATGATTTTCATCCCGATCGTCCCTTCAGTAAAACATCTATGAAGAGGGAACTGATGCAGGGTAATACCCTCTGTTTTGGACTCCAAATATGTGCAGATCTACTTGGCTTCATTACACTTCATTATCCTGACCTACAGCATTGTTCCACTAGAAGTGAATCCATTTAACTTCTGGACAGTGGTGCCCACAGGACTGGCAACATCTGAGCAATGTTATATTCTCTGTCCTGTGTCAAATAATTCTATAGAAAATAGAATAACGTTACCAATTCTTAACACTTTCTAGTGAATGCAAAATCACATAGAACACGACTGGCATCCCTTGGATCCTGTTGGCACTGAAGGCATTTGGTATTTGGTACATGAAGGTAGCATGTGTTGATGGGCAGAATTAAGCTTTAACAGAGTTACTCTAGCAAGGAGAAAAATTTTACTTCATTTGTGTTCATTATCAAATTATTTTAAAAAATGATTTAATTTTTGCTGATTTATATTTATCTATGGAAAGAATAGCGCTCGTCTTAGAAGGACCATTTGTTATTTCTGGAAACACAGATTCCAGAAGAGCCAAGTCATTAGCTAATGTTGGACTGCAACCTCCCACTGTCATTACGCATTGGTAGTTTATGCTTTCTGCTACTGGTTTCAAATGTCCTGGGTTTTCCATAAGCTTTTTCTAAGGGAGTCAGGACAGCTGCAACACACAGTAAGATTTTCTTTAGTGAAAGTCCGTGAAGCTTTCTAATTTATCATGCACAACATGAGAAGGTCTTCAATGCTTATACAAAGAATGACTCTTTGGAAAATACTACTGACATTTAGCCAGAAATTCTGAATGCAAGCTGACAGAACCAGGTCAGTACTGCTCTGTAACTCTGAGCAAAGACACCTGCTGAAAGGGTTGAGCTCATTTTTCTCATTAGTAGCTCACGGCAAACTAAAGTCCCTTTAGAGTTCAATTGTATTATAAAATAATGCATTAATTTCCATCATCCATATTTAGCATGTAGATGAAAGGGTGATTCACAGCAAGAGCAAAGGCAAATAACTGAAGGCTTGGTTTTTAAGCATGCCAATTTTCAGGACAAGGTGGATCTTGAGCAAAATGCAAATGGCCCTGCTCTTGTCTTCTTGGTTAAGTTCATGTTACAGAGATGGATTACAGCCACAAGTGCAGCAGAACATTATTCATATTCAACAGAGACCAGATCTGAGGTGTTTGTCCTGCTTTAGGAGGAACATCAAAATACTGCATTTACAGCTCTTAAGCAATTGGAAACATGTGCCTGTAAACAGCCTGTAAAGGTTGCCTAGTCTAAAGAAAAACTTCCCGAGCATCAGCTCTGGCCTATTAATGTACCTTTTAGTGTTTCTTCTTGTTAAGCCCTGAAAATATTTTTTTAAGACCTAAATAAACACAGACTCCATTAAGCAACTCAAGTAATTAATTACAAAATAAGATTCTTACTTAACACTATGATATAATAGCAGTATTCTATCATCTCCACCAAAAAGAATCTTCAGAGGACACGTTCCTCATTAATGCTTAACACCAAGCAGGGGCTTGTTCTTCTTTGTTCATTTTCTATGCATATCCATATGTTTATACACACATTATAGAAGAATCTTTTAAGTTAAAAACTGAGTGTCAAATCCCATTTTACATTTGAAGAAAAGTTATTACCTATTGTCTTAGTGACTTGATTGTGTGGCTTAAAGGTGATTAGAAAAAACAGCATAATAAACAGCAAGATTGTAAAGCTTCACAAGTCACTGTTAATTTAGTTAAACTACATTTCATTCAGGATAAACTTTAACTCAAAAATCAAACAGCACCTTCAGCTATGGCAAAGAACGTATTATGGAGTTCTTACAATAATGATTTAATCCAAAGATCTAGTGAATGGAAAGCTCTCGTTAGACTCCAAAATTTCAGAAGATTTGGCTAATCCTACATCTTTCCATAGCATTTGACTTCAGATAATCAGGATGTGACCTCTATGAACATCTGGTGTAATGAGATTTCATTTTCATAGAGGCTGCATAATATATCTACTCAATAGCCAAGCAGCTAGTTCTTGTTCATAGAATCATAGGATGGCCTGGGTTGAAAAGGATTACAGTGATCATCCAGTTTCGAGCCCCCTGCTATCTGCAGGGTTGCCAACCACCAGGCCAGGCTGCCCAGAGCCACATCCAGTCTGGCCTTGTTAATGCTCTGTTTAATGGCATTGGTAGACTGAAGAGAAGTACGTGGAATACACTCTTTTATGGATAGTACTGATGATAAATTTTACTGCTATTTTTCCTTCATCAGAAGACAGAAAGTGTAAATTGGATGTTTATACGAAAAACATGCATGATACCTCTGTATCATTGCTACCAAATACTTCTGGTACTTTGTTTTTGTACAGCGACTTGAAAGGCCTAGGGTGGCCTCAAAACCTGTATTTTCAGCCATTCTGTATTTTTACTGGAAAATATGCTGGGTTGACTTTGAGTGACACAGATACAAACTTACCATGTAACACGGGGTGCTGGCCAGCCAGCCACTGTACAATGAAATTTGACATTTTGCTTTTCCCAGATAGTGTGAGAACGAGGTTTGATGACAAACTCAGGAGGATGTAGAAGTTTATCTTGATTCAACTTTTTGTGAAATGCCTGAGTATCTTCTAGCTGGAAAAGGAACATCTCATTATAAACTTCATTATTTACAAGTGCAAAACACTAAAACTAAAAAGTGGTTTTGAATTTTTAAAATTTTAAATTTTCAATCTAAAATCCAGGTAAGAATATTTAATGTATATATCTCACTTGACCACACAGAAAAAGTTTTTATATTCAAGAGTTCATCCTTCCAAAATAACTAGATTTGGTTTAACTGTATTTTCCCCTCAAAATGATCCTAAATAAAATCATGTTTAAATTTTAAATTAAATTAATTAATTTAATTAAATTTCAATTTAATATATTCTCCCCCTCTGGTCACAACATATTCATAATCAACATCTGATTATATTTTTAACGATTTGCACAGAAGTATCAAAGCTACCCAAAATTAGACATTCAGTTCCAGATGCTGACAATTGCCTCCCTTATTCTCACACTGTAATTAAAACACTAAAATAAATACCTTGGACAAACTTGTCCCCAGACCATAAAATGTGAGGAATTATCCCATCACCTTCTTATCACCAAGTACTGCCTAAAAACTGCCTTGTGGTTCAGGTGGGGTAGGCTGTGCCACTTACATAGGTGTGAGCACAGCAAAAAGAGTATTCTCCTGTTCCATTCTGCCTCCCTCTCTCCCAACACTGATGCCTCCTTTCTTACCACCTAACACCAAGATAACTAGAGTTATGAAAATACTTTCATTGAAAATACTTCAGGATTTACTAACATGATTGCTATTGCTCTTAGTGTAAATCAGGGCTGTGATGTGAGAGTAGATGCCTAGCTGTACATTTCTATTCTTTTACCGTTTTCTTCAGGGCCACACGCTCCGCAGACTCCCGTATCGCCACTTTCCTTGATTTCTTCTCATGATGTTCCTCTTCAGAGACAGACTTGGCCACCTTGCTGACACTAACTCCTTCACCAGTCGCAAAGAGGTTCCTTCTGGCAACGTAGGCAGCACTCTCTTTGATTCTTTCTTCTTCTGTGTCTGTGATCCCACTGATGTTTACTTCACTGAAAGAAGGTTTAAAAAGCAGAATCCCATTGGAAAATGCAGAGATCATATTCCACTTATATTTTCTATTAAGACAGCCAACTACAGAGGATATTGAAATGCCAACGGTCTTTCATAATGTATTTCTGCCTTAAAGATCGTTACTTCTGTAACAGACCACAGGTATTCAGAGCAGAACCATGGAATGACAAAGAATTCACTCCCTCTTTTAAGTCATGGCCCTTTTCAATGCCCCCTCTGTACAAACACGCTGAGTAAATTTTCTACTTAACAATTATTATCTCCATTCCTACAGTGATGAGTTTAAAGCACATCCACATATCTGTTAGGCTCAAGGTCAGTGATGTACAGACCTAGCATTAGCAGTAAGAATGTCAAAGGGCAGCATAATTGTAGCAGTATAACAATATTCTTCCTTGAGATCTCTCTTTCTCTCTCTCTCTCTCTCTCTCTCTTTTTTTTTTTTTTTTTTTTTTTGTATAGGATAACAACACTGAATATATGACATAAGCTCTCTTTGTTCATAAAAAGTTCAGTCCTTTAATCTTTGCAGAATCACTGACCTTCCAAGTGTTTTTTAAGGAGTGGAATAAGGATTTCCTTGAAGCATTTCTACAAAATTAGGATGCAAAGAACTTGTATTCCCAACAGCTCCAATCCTATTTTCAAATGCACACATGGAAGTACTATTGAGGTCATGGTGTTTTGAGGGCATCATAGATTCTATAGTAACACATATACAATGAGAGTTCCTTCACCTAAGGAGAAACATTATTAACGTTCTACTGAGTTTATTTACTTTAGGTCAGAGGGCTGGAGCATCTCTCCTACAAATACAGGCTGAGGAAGCTGGGCTTGTTCAGCTTGAAGAAGTAAAGGCTCTGAGAAGATCTCATTGAGGCCTTCCAGCACTTGAAGGGAGACCAACCTTTTACATGGTGTGATAGTGATAGTACAAGGTGAAATGACTTTAAACTAAAAGAGGAGAGATGTAGTTGAGATGTCAGGGGAAATTTTTCACAGAAAGAGCAGTGAGGCATTGGCACAACCAGCCCAGAGGAGATGTGGATGTCCCATCCATGGCTCAAGACTGGGGCCCTGGGCAGACTGATCCAGACCCCTAAGGCAGGAGGATTGGAAATGGATGATCTTTAAGGTCCTTTCCAACCCAATCCATTTTATGCAGAGTCTATGAACATTAGATGGCACGATGAAGAGGCTCTGTTTGAGTACTGAACAAGCTGTCTTGCAAACACTACAGAGAGAAAAGCCACTGTTCATTTCCAGGATACATTCAAGCACAGCCTCGCTGTTTGATCATAAAATGCTTCTGCTGCATATCAAAATGATTTTCTGTTTTCTCTAAGATTACTAATGTTATGCATTTGATAGGACATCTCAACATTAAGGAAAATTTGGATTCAAGCCCATAACTAACTGTCCAACCCCTTATGTTTAGAGCAAAATGTCAATTCAGTGAGATGCAATAGTCAAGCAGTGGAGTATGCTGTAAGCATAATTACTCATAAAAGATCCTCAAAAGGCTAGAAGATTTAACAGCTTAGAGCTTTGACTTCCCTCACACATTCAAACTCTGCCTTTCTGTGTTTCAGGGTACTTCAATGATCCTTAAATATATCAGTGTGATGATTCTCTTCACACCAACACATCAGCTCTTCCCAGAGATATCTGAGCTGAGGAGATAGGACAAATTTCTAAAGACAATTTTGAAAGCCTGGTTTCATGCATATGAATGCAGTTATCTACATTCAGCTTTAATGAATCAGTGGCATTCTGTCTCAAAGGCAAACTGACATTACTTCCTTGATAACAGCAATTAAGATCTCAGCAACTATACAATATGAACCTCCAGGAATAAAAGCATCTCCTAGGAGCTGATGAATCCCCAGTCTAATACAGGATTCAGCCTAGTTGTCTGCAGTAATGGTCCCTAGAGGCTTTTGTTCAACAGTATTAAATATTTAGTTGTGCTAAGCATTTTTCTCTTGCTGTAATCTTCCCAGATCAAAGAAAAACAAGTTTCCTTCAATGATGAATGCATCAGAAGCAGCAGTCAGTACCGTTTAAGAATTGATTCTGCAGCCACATCTCAAGTGTTTCAATAGAATATAATTTTTTAACAGAAACAAGATCAAACTCCAAATGAAACACACAAATTATTATTTAAAGAGGATCTGCCATCTGCAGTTCTTTGGTTTATACTTGTTAGTAGCTGCAAACAGTCCCATAACCCATACCAAGTGTTTTTAGCACCTATGGCGTTACATCAAGTGTCATTATGTGGAATAATAGCTAGCTTTCCCTAATTTTATTTTGCAAGCATAAGGCTGTGTTTCAGAAAAATACATATGAACTGAATAATCTGAGTGAGGGATTATTTATTTATTTGTTTGTTTATTCCAGCAGAATCTGATGGTCTGAAATAGAAGCAAATCACATAAAGGGTGACATAGTGCTGAAGGTCATCGAGCAGCACAGACATCAGTGCCAATGAACGCACGTAGACCTGATCTTTATAAATAACTATTCCTTGTCAAACCTATCTCCCCATGGGAAACCACACACCCATTTCATGGAGGAATTTGGGAATGACATATAACATGCACATGATTCAGCTGCTATCTTTTAAACAAAAATAAACACCTGACAGGAATGTGGCATGCAACTTCCACAGCCTTGGCATGTGCTTATGGACATGATGCTGACAGAAAAAGAAGCCTAAAAAAGTATCCCAAACATTTCATGCCCTGTTGAGTTGGCATTGCATGCCTTTCTTATATTTTTAAATAATTGTAGCAAATCTATTTGGGTCACTTCAGTGGCATGAAATCACAGACAACTTGGAGTTGCCAAGTGCAAAAAGTGAGATTGATTCCCACAGTAGTAAGATGAATAGTACAGTGTAAGAACCTGTCAGAATCTTTTAACTTAGCATCTACAGGTATTACACAGTCACAAGCAAATAAACCACATATTATCACACCGAATTAATTAGATATTATCATATTCATTGTAGGAAAAAAGAAAAAGTGACATAAAAAAAGAAAGGTCTCGCTTTATTAAGATCACAGGAGCCTGTGTAAAATCTAAGATCAACATCCAGGAGCACAGCCATCAGTTGACTGACACTATAAATTTTACTTCTGTAGACTGCAGACAAAATAAAAAGGGAGCACATTAATGTTTGAGTGCATAGGACACAGATGGCAAAAGCTGAGTAAAGTATATAGGCAGTGAGAAGCCTTGAAAATATGTTGTTACAAGCTTCTTGTGAGACATATTTATGTATTTCTATCACAGAATATATATAGCTGAAACTCCAGATAAATGCTTGAAAAATGCAACAGCGTGCACTTCTGAATGTTGGTGGGAAGTGAATCTGACATGGAAATATATAAAAAGTAAAGTAAAAAATTATTCCAGGATGGTTGAAAGGAATGAATAAAAACCAGAACTGCTGGCCTCATCACAAAAGCAGGATGCTCAGAAGGCAAAAGCAGTAACATCTCCCACTGACAAAGTGAAACTCGGCATCACACAAAAGCACAAGTCTGGCCACAGAGCAGGGGTGACGTTGTGTCCCAAGTGCTGACCAAGCAGCAGGCACAGGGTTCCAAATCTCAGAAACAGTGTAGAAGAATCCCATGAATATTGTGCATGGCAAAAGAAAGGCAAGCTGGAGGAAGGCTTTTCAATTGCAAGTGGGCAAGAAACTTTTCTCCTGGCCTCAAATCAGAAAACTTTTTCCACATCCCACCCTGGTATGGATGAGTCTAAACAAATGGCCAGACCTGATCTGTCATAGACTCCTAACAGAATCATTATGCTATATCCCAAAAAGGACAAGGGAGCTTCCTTGCTTGTGTTGGTTCTGGCTTCCACACAAAGTTCACATTCAGCTTTACTGAGGGCACTGCTGCAGTAAAACATATTGCGTCAGTAGTAGCTCTGCAATAAATACCAGCAACACGTGAGACCTGTATGAATCATTATAAGGGATTTGAAAAACTACTTGGTCTCATCCCAGGTTTTCCCTCTGCCAGGACAAAACATTAGCACATCGTTTCATTGTTACTGTAACTGACAGGAGACAGGATTGCAAGCCTTTAAACCACAAGAACAAACTAAATAACATGGACAACACGCTCATCCAGTTCTCAGTAAGTGGAGTTATAATTATATCATAATTTCATAGAAAGTGTCCCTGGTGACATGTTTGAAACAAAGTCCAGACACCTGGATCCATCTGTCCTGGTTCTGGATGCCCCATGACTGACTTTCTGCCAGTTACTTAACATCATGTTAAGTACTGGAATAGGCCAACCACCAACCTCCCTCTCCAGGGAGGTGGTTGAATTGCCATCCCTGGATGTGTTTAAGAGCCGTTTGGATGTGGTGCTCAGGGATATGATTTAGCAGAGCGTTGTTAGAGTCAGGGTTCTGGTTAGGCTGCAGTTGGACTTGATGATCTTCAAGGTCTTTTCCAACCTGGGTAATTCTATGATTCTATGATCTTATCTTTTTAACATTCATGGGAAGTGCAAACAACCACCTCAACGTCCAAGAGAGGGGAGAGAGGGGGGGGGAGAAAGGAAAGAAAAAAGGATTTCTAATTTTAGAATTAATTAATAAAATATCAGAAGTTGTCAAAAAATGAACAAATGTACATACCGTCCTGTGAATATTGGTACTGAATAGTCTATGGCTTCATTCTCTTTGTCCTCAGATACCAAATTCTGTTTTGCTCTCTTTGCTTTGGGGCTCATTTTATAGGACTGATCTTCAATCATTAAATTGGAATCTTTCAGTCTGAAATAAAAATGACACTGTTAAATTCAGAAAAATAAAAAAGAAAAAAAAAAGCCTTTAAGAAACATTCTAACATAATATTAAACTAATTCATTTTTGTTGTCATTTTGAAAGCAAGAAACTATTGTCTTTAACAATGAAGTTATTAAACACAAAACAGAATGCTCTTTTTACAAGCAGATCATTACAGATATAACATTGATGCCCCTTGATATTAAATCTAAGTACAGAGAATAAACAACATACCTGGTGGCAATGCAAATTTCATTGCTTCGTTTGGGACTGGTGGTTTTGTATACCCAGTTTTAGTTGCTAAGACCACTGAGTAATTCTGAAGATTGTATCTGAACTGATGACTTCTATTTTCCTAAAATGCACAGCTCTCAATTTGAGTCTGGTCTCCAACAAAAATATTGTTGGTGGACAAATATATCCAAAGTAATGATGTTTTTAGGACTCCTCAGAGAAATTATAGGGCAGTGCATAGGGCTCAGAAAGTGGAGTTCTCTCATACCACCCCAGCCCATTGAAAGCAGAGAGCTAAGAGAAGTAATGCCATTTCACATAGCAGAGGTAGATGGGGAATGGGTGAGTGGGAAGAACAAAAAGCAAAGCGACTTCTGCTCCCCACCATCAGAGGAGAACTTCTAAGCAGTAAGAAGCACATTTGAGGCAGTCCTATTTGGTTAAAAATGGTATGAACTGCACTCTAAATACCTTCCTCCTCTCCAAATGCAGCACAGAATCCTTAACTCTCAGATTTATGAATTAGAACTGCAGAATCCTTATAAGCTGCCAGCCTTTTATAAATCTCTGAATTGCCTGTTCATCTCTATCTCAGCAACATCATTGAAATAAAAAGCAACTTTTGAACTGGAGGCTTGTTTGCATGGCACAAACTCACTGATGTGCACAGACACAAAACCAGAATTAAGGCATGCCGTCTCTTGGCAAGGCTCCTCAGCCCAGAGCCAGACCACACTCACAGTAGGATAACAATCAAAACTCATACATACTGAGAAGAAAACACATGCATCATGTAAGAATAAGCATAAAGTAAGAACTGAAGAAAAATAAAATGCTTCCTCCATCCTGGGTTTGGCAATGATGCGGTACAACCTGACAGCCAACCAGAAACGCATGGAGACAACTCTTTGTCAAATAAAGGGCAAGAGAAAGCAAAGGTAAAGTTTAATTAGCTTTCATATATGAACTGTGATCTGTAAGGAACATCTGTCCTTTACTCAGCAGCTGACTTTTATTTTTGTCCTAATTTAAAATGGGGTAAACCTGGAATCCTGACTCAGCCATCAGATTGCCTCAGGGCTGTAGGCTGAACCCTTTAGGAGGCCACTTAACTCCTTGTTTTGTTCCTAGATCACATAAGATGGGTGCCTTTTGGTCTTCAGTTTAAAAGACAAGTTTCTGTTTTCATAAAAGTAGACAAAATGTGGTGAAAACATATCATAGAATATCCCAAGTTGGAGGGGGCCCATAAGTCCAACTCTCAAGTCCAACTCTGTGTTTTGAGTACTGTTAAATCCAAACCTACTTGTTGTTCCCAAAACAGAATTTGGCTATCCCTTCAGTTTAATTTTCAGTTTGGGCCCAGATTCTGCACCTATATAGGGAATGAATGGGTGGCATAGGAATCAATGGGTGGCAAGTCCCTCTGCCAGGCCTTTGTTGATGTTTTCTTTACATATGCTTCTTTTCTTTCACTTCTTACTCTCTAAAATTATTCAAATAGGAAAGAATTACTCAAGACAATTCCTTTTCTCTTTTTAAATCAAACACTGCAAGAGGCTGAATCTGAATACCCCTCCTTCATAATTTATGCCTTCCACAGCTGGCATTAATGAAAATATCCCCTAGGCCCTTCAGATTGATGTCAGACATCTTCATCACAGACCGAAAAAACTGGGATAAAAGGTCTTTTGCAGAGGTATGAGGAATAGGATAAAAATACCACACATGCACAGCTGATTCCCACTCACTGCAATTTTCTAAGCTTTGAGCATCAAGGCACCTTTTGCTGTAGCCACCTGATTACTGTGGCTGGCACAGTGAAAACATACCTGGTGTGTATGTGCTGAGAATGAGAAAAGCACCTTCCTCGACTACTTCCTCGCTCTTCTTCAGTTCAAAGGGACAGCTGCAGTGGGAGTCTTTGCGCTGTTTCTAAGAGTGAGGGCTGCTCATAAGTACTATGCTAGGATTGAGAACACTTTGCTATCAAAGCCACAGGTGACATCTGTGAACTGAACAGATCCATGTAAGGCCTCCAGTCATATACTGGACTCAGGCTTTCTGACACAATAGCAATTTGCTGCAGTCACCTCCTCTTCCAAAAACACAACCTGGACTAAGCAATATCCCCCTACAAAGCATTATATTGATTAACAGCAAGGATGCTTTAGAGTAGTTTTCTAGCAATAGTCTAAAGCTGATTTTCCTAGAAAGAAAAGACATGGGAATATTATGAGCTTACAGCTCATTTATATTAGGCAGACAGCAGTTTCTTTTGAACCTGTTTTAAGTTTATGACACTATAACATACTTTGTGCTTCATCGTTGCTCTGTGCGAAGAATACCTGGGAAAAGTAATGTTCCTTGTTCATTCTGTGCATATCTTTCACTACTGTATAGACTATTATGTGCCCACATTTGCCTCCTTCCCAGTCTCTTAGCCTCTCTAGGTAGAGGGTATCCTCCTTCCACTCCTCTTAACAATCTCCAGTCTTTTCCTATTTTCAGACTGTACTTTTTGGGGCAGGATAATAGGAACTACACTCAGTATTTCAGCTACAAGAATACCTTGGATTAACACACTGACAGAGCACGCTTCCTACTTTGTTCTCATTTGTTCCCACAGCTGTTCCTAATCTTCTAATTGCTTTGCATCCACACAGGAACACCCAACTGGTGCTTTCAGGAGTATCCAAAGCAACTCCAAAACCTTTTTCAGAATAGGAGTGCAGGAACTGAAAGCTGAGATGAATAAATATGAAGTAGAAGAAAACATTTCTGCTTTCCAAACCCTCCTGTCATCCAACCCACCCTATCGTTGAGGGTGAGCTATGTGGATGAGAGTAGAAATTATTATTCAGATGAACTTTTGCATGTGAAAACAAATTGGTTATTACTGCTATCATGAGGTGTATTTCCATGTTTTTCTTTTTTGTTATTACTGTTTCTTCCTGTGCAATACAAATCCAAACCCTGCCCACAACCATTATATAGGCAGCCTAACGGAGGACCCTGCTTTCTTGAACTGGTTTCTAAAATCTTGCCCTTTATTTTAAAGCGTTCCAACCTTTTATCTGATATGTGGAACAGAATCTCCCCAGAGGAGAAGGAGCAGGATATCAGTGCTCTCTGGTTTCACAGGGAGGAACAGTACCATGACCTTTTAACAGCTTTCAGCCTCACTTGATCTTCCCAGCTAGCACACGTCTACTTTTTCCAGGTCAGATGTTATCTATGGTGCCTCCTCAAGGTTGGTGACCCAAGCTTGGAGTCCTCCTTTCTTGATGGTTTCAGCATGTTAAAATATCAATGCCAGCATTTTCTCAATTGCACCATAGAGTCACTGAATGTATGGACTGGAGGAGCTGGGTGGTTATAAATGCTAAAGCATGGGTAGAGATATTAAAAAACAAATAGCCACTATTAGCATTCCCTGTGAGACAACCCAAAAGAGGTTGTGTTCTGATGCCATATCCTCATGTATATTCTCATTTATATCTTCTTCAAGATATAAACAGACTTCATTACGTTGGCACTGTCCTTGTCCCTGTGCCTAAAGAGACAGGTTTCCCACCCTGTACAAAGAAAGCCTAGGCCTGAGAAATGTATCCTAGGAGGGGGCCACAGCACCTTATTTTGCAGTTTCTCTACCACAGCATGAAAAGGTAAGTGCATCAACACTACTAGAAAATCATTATCTTATCCTTAGGATGCTTTTTTAATCTCTCTCATTTTATTCCGCCAGCAGGGAGAGATGCCATTGGCACATACCATAGGTGTACAAGGGGAGCTCCATTTCTCAGGCCCACCTCCTGCAGCTACTTATTTTCTAGTATGTAATGTTTGAACCAATTCACTGTGAAGAGGAGAGGGTGGATATACAAACCCAGGAGAAATATATATATATTTATATATATATATATATATAAAGGCATTTCACAAGAAAGCTCATTTAATCCAGCTTTTGAAGATACTGACTACACTCACTTCAAGTTGCTGACAGATTTGTCAAGGGCCCAAGCAATACTGATGGCAATAATCATGCTGTTCCCTAACACGGATTCCACAACAAATGTTTTAAAGGGGAATTGTTTCCACGTAGCAGGTTACATTAAAATGATTTCTGTGCTCGGCTGTGGCATTTGGAAGCCTTTTTCTTAACCCTCACCTATAATAAAATGAAGGACGAGCAGAGCCAGCACAGAGGTCAAGTTCACAGTCTTCTCAGGTTTCTTAAAGTGTAATATTTACTCAGCCCTCTGCTGCTCCTGGTTACGTTATTGCTCAGAACAGCATTACTATCTGACACACTAATTAATTACAAGCCAGTAAGATGCCTCTACTCTCCTTGCTTCGTTCATCTGAATTATGTCCCTGTCTTCTTCCCTGTCCTGAACTGCAAATCAATACAAATACCTGAGCCACACCATCAACTTACATTTTCTCTCTGAGCAAGCCCATTTCGTGTCAGAAAGCAGCTCTGTGACACAACTGTCTTCACTTGATGCTGCCAGCCAGGAAAAGGACATACAGAAAAGCAATGGAAGTTTGAGCAAAGGTAAAATACTGAGCTTACAAAAGAAAAGAAAAAAAAGTGACAGAAAGAAACAAAGAAAAAATAATCAGAGCCTCACAGCCCTGCAGGGACAAGAGGAGCAGTGCAGGGCTGAGGCAGCTCCAAGCTGGTGGAGAAGGCAAGGTGTGACATGGCAACCTTTGCTTGGTGAAACTCAGTTTGTTTTACAAGCCCAGCACTTTAAAGCTTTGGCAAATGGTAACCAGCAGAACTGAAAACATCCCTCTGCACACGTTCTTAGCTTTGCCAGCTTTCATTTTTCTCTTGCTTCTCCAAGCTGTCATGGTTTGAAGAAAGCTTGAAATGCAATGAACAGACAGTTGATCTCATTTTTGTCCTCCTGAAGAAGCAAGATGCAGCTCCTTCAAGCTGTCAGTGCTCTTGGCATGTTTTCCACTCAGAGAACTGGGATCAGGTCAAGATCTTGGATGTTACTCAGCCCTGTGTCCTTCACCACTGCTTTCCCATGATAAATTCCTCAGATAGCATCAACTGCATCAGCTTCACCTCTTTATGGACACACTTTTCTGTGAGCGGTTATGGAAATGGATGAGACTCACATTTTGAAGGAATAGTAAAGCTTAGCAGAAGCTACTTTCAATAAAAATATGAGGTGGCTTGAATATAAGCTCAGTATTTGAATAGTCTTTTTTCCTCTTGAACTTAGAAAGGTTTATCCACTATACATCTACAAAACTACTATACATGAATCTAAATGTTAAATCAAATGACAGCTGATAATCAACAATTATTTGAACAGTTTTATCTGGATTTGTATTTGTGTGTATTCAGGCTTCACGTAACCTCCAAGGGCTCTAGTTTGGATGCAGTGCCTTGATGGGGGTTGGCCTCTTCTCTCGTGTAATCGATGACAGAACTAGAGGGAATGGTTTTAAGCTGCACCAGGGGAGACTCAGGCTGGACATTAGGAAGTATTACTTCTCGGAAAGGGTAGTCAGGCATTGGAATGCACTGCCCAGGGAGGTGGTGGAGTCACCGACCATGGGAGTGTTCAAGAAACGTTTGGATGTTGTGTTGAGGAATATGATTTAGCCGGGAAGTATTGGGAATGGTTGGACTAGATGATCTAGGTCTTTTCCAACCTTGATAATTCTGTGATTCTGTGATTCAGAGCACTTTGACTTTTTGAAAATTAAAGTATTTGAAGACTTTTTGAAGACTTTTTCTCCCCCTGACCTCCATTTTACTATTCATTTTATAAGGATGGAATCAGAAAGTGATTTGCTCAGATTATTTTAGTAACACTTCTTGTCTCCACACCACCCCTTGAAGTGGGTTGAGCCTCCAGGGGATGACTGCATGAATTTAGGGAGAATTACTTTAAATCAGCACCACTTGTACAACTTGAAAATGGCTACCAAGAAGTTGCTTCAGAAACCAAATAAATACCAGCACTGAGGTTATATTTACCATAATTGCCATAATTTCCTCATGTATGTTTTGTGCAAGAGCGATTTAAGTTATCCCAAGTCCTTGTCTCCCACAGCAGCACTGAGTTTCCCAAACCTCTGGTACAAAGACAGTTATCGCAGAGGGGCATTACAGCTGAGACATTCTCATCTCTGATTGCCAGGACAGTACATGAGATCTGTTGGCAACTCTTAGGCTACAAAGCAGCTCGCAAGTAGCACCAAATATACTGTTTCAAAACAAAAGCTATTATGTCAGACAAAGCACCCAGGAAACCTAGAAAAAAAGAAACTAGGAAACCTAGTTCCAAGCTCTCTTAGTATAGTTAAAGTGCATTAAACAATTAGAGTTCTTGGCAAGAAAATCAGCATCTCAGAGTAAGTATCTAAAATCACTGAAGCATTTGTCGATGGGACTTGGCAGATTTTATTTTTACAATCATTTCCTGTGACTTCAGGTAATGTTTCCATGTATTGGAATATTCAGAGTTTTCTATGAGAATAGCAAACCTTTGGGTTAGGGATAGCAGCAACAAGTAGGCACAGCTGCACCACTGCAGGGCAGGAGCAATTTGGGATACTTTCCCCAACATGACTCTCTCTAGCAACAAAACCTTCAGTCCCACCATCTCCAGTCTGCATCCCTTTATCAGCAGATTATAAATGAGTCTGTTTTGCTACTTCACAAAGTGGTTAATTATTTATACAAGTGAAATTATTTCACCAGGAAAGACTGGATATTGTCCAGCCCAGGACAGTTAAGTCATTCATCTGGGCTCTAACTTCCTGAGGTTCAATTTCCTGAACAAGCTCTGGTAAGTGGAATCTTAACCCTGAACTTCCTGAATGACAAGTGAAGGCTGTAATCACCAGGCATTATTTACTGTGGTACAGTTAGTCTTTCCCTCAGCACTTACGATCAGAATTCATATTTATCCAAAATCCTTGGAGAATATGCTGTTTTCAAAATTCAAGTTTTCTGGTGAACAAGTCTCAATTAGTTCTGCTAATAGTGCTTTAAATTTTATATAAATATAATGGAGAGCAGATGTTTTGTCTATAACTTGTTGATTGCTTTCTTTATTGCTAACAGCTGCTCTAATCTTACTTTCATGCTCCCCAACTTCTGAGATATATACATATAACACAAGGCTATGGTATCTAAAATATTCTGCTGAAGTAATTGCTTGAGCATTATTTATTGTCTTAATTAAACTAAAATAATGGCAGATAAGCATAGCTGTTCTAATGCAAAATAAACAGTTACAGTATTCTTTGAAAGTAGTATCTCTCACCTTATTTTCACTGTGAAAATTTCAATTTCTTGACCTACTCAGCACAAAAATGAAAACACCATGCTGAGGAAGAAGTGTATAATGATATGAATATATCATTATATATAACATATTATATTATATATTATATAATTATATATAATGAACATGTCAGCTCAACTTATGCAAACAGTCCAAACTTATGCAAATGGCCAAATAAGAGCCAGCCTCAACTCAGAAGCTCTGTCAGCACTGAATATTTAGCTTCAGCTGTCTTAATATGGCAGAACAATTCTGGGGGCTCATGCCCACCCAGCTTGGAGAATGTATGTGTAGCTCGGATTTGCCATCATTCAGCTACGTCAGCCTTGTCAGTGCTATTTTCATGCCAAATATGACACAAGTTAGCTGACCAAAGTGCTTCCCAGCCTCAAAGCCAAAAGAAAACACTAGGTCTGGAAAATACACTGAAATCATGTCACAGAGCTTACTTGTGTTGAAGAGCTTGAGAGTTTTGCCATTGATACCAACAGGATATGGTAGCACATTTTTGTTCTAAAATACCGTTTCTAAGACAGATTTACTTTTAGCCTTACCCAAGACCGTAGGTCTCTGACCCCAGGCGGTAGGCTGCAGCCAGCTTGTTGATTGATTCAGATCCATGACTATAGGCAGCAGAGCTCTTGCTGAGGGCTTCAGAGTCAAGACTGTAGGCAGCAGACCTCTTACTTTGCATAGCAGCATGATCATAGGCTGTAGATCCATAGCTGTAGGCTGCTGACTCAAGGTTGTGGGCTGAAGAGCCATGGCTATATGCTGCTGAAGACTCAAGGCTGAAGTCTGCTGCAGAAGCACGGTGATATGCTGCAGAACCCCTGGCATAAGCTGCAGATCCTTGAGCATAGACAGCAGATTTACTCTTTGTTTCCTTTTGGTACTGGCTTACTGTTGACTGCAGTGCTTTATGGCGATATGTACGGTCATAATGGTCATGGTGTCTTTGGTAGAAAGGTAAGGACATCATGAGTGCTTTTTAATTTTGTTTTCCCTGTACTTTTCTGAATGTAAATGTAACGGGACTGTCTGAAAAAGATCAAAAACAAATACTAATGTCAAAAAACTTCTGAGACAGCATGCAAATTGTGTAGAGCTTAATACAAACTAACAAGAATTTCAATCTTCAAACATATAATAAATTTAAGGTTATAATTTTTTATGCTAACTAAGTTTTACTTTGCACAGTCACCAGTAGTTTTCTTTGCCATTTCTCACAGGAGGAAATTTGATCAGGTGAGAGGTAGTTCCCTTCTGAAAATGGGATGAGGGTTGAGTGCAATGAGGACTTCCCTTTTGTTTTTTCATCTGGCAGTCCAGACTTCTTTTGTTTTGCTGTTACTATTAAAACAGATGTTTTCTTCTCTGGCAAGAAAAGTTGCCTCTAGCAATTCATCCTGATAACCTTTCTTTTTCCTATCACTGCTCATTAACTTACAAGATGGTTAAGATTAACCCTGATTATGTGATTATGAATAGGAGGAGTAGGCTACAGTGGGAAAACATTGAGAAGAAAAAAAGAAAATGATAAGAAAAGAGAAATGAACACTATTGGGAATTTGTTGTACTCCTGGTTTTGTTCATGTTGATGAAACATTTTATGTTTCAATATAAAACACACTTACTTATAGAGCTGAAATGTAACCTTAAGTCCACAAAAATCAATACTTTTTCATGGGTCTTCATTTTTTCAATACTGCAGTCTGGCTTTTTCTTCAGTATTTGTTTTGACAACAAGACAACAAATAGCAAACTATCCTCTTTGGTAATGGCTCAAGTACTCCAGCAGACTAAGGCAAATTATGAAAAAAAAAAAAAAAAAAGACAAAGTTTCAACTTGTTTATATTTAAGGTGTCACTCAAGGCTTAGGAACTGCTCTTTGCATACAGATCCACTCACTCATTTGTAGAAAGTCAACAATAGAGTCATTCAGAAGGCTCTGAGTGTGTAAAAAATTATTGATAACTTGACCATAGTGAAACAATTACCTCAATCAGATTTGTTTATCCATTTACTTAATTTCTACCTGAGGAAGGGAGAAGGATGAGAAAGAGCGATAGCCTATTGTTTTCTATGGTCAAAACTGAGTTTCTTGCTTACTCCTTTATTTGTCCTCTTGGCTGTTGCATCCCTTCATCTTCTCTAGTTTTATTTTCAGCTTTGTTTAGTTTCCACAATGCTAACACCCACTCAGTCCTGTTGCTCAGGAATTTCCCCAGCTTTACAGTATGCAAAGTAGGGAATGTGATCCAAAAGTATAGAACACTTCATGTATTGCCAAATAGAGACATAGAGACATTAAAAGATGCATTTCAATTTACATCTTATCAGAATGAAAAAAGAAAAAAAAAAAAAAAGAAAAAGAAAAAGTTTCAACAGCTTCAAGTCAGCATATTTAGAATATACAAAGACAATTCTTTTCTTCTTAACATTAAACCTGTGGGACTCACTATCCTCAGAAGTAAGAGGAGAAGTATATGGTAGGAGTAAGAACCAAGTAAGACACAAGCTGAACAAGAAGTCAGCTCTCCTGGCTCAAATCAAAGGACAACTCCTACTGATGCAATGTAAGAAGTTCCTTTTATAGGTGTTTCATCATCCTGCCAGTTATGATTTGTATTTCTCTGGAACATCAAACATTACTCACAGGTAAGGGTCAGTTAGTGACATCAGTCTGACAAGATGTAGAAGAGCCACATTTGTGGGGATGACAAGAACTTTTGAACCTTGTAAGAATTTTGCTCCTATTAGCAGTGCTGACTGGTAATCTGATTGACTACATCTCTTTAAATTCTATAAAATCCATCCCACCTGTACCTATACCATCTAGCCCTTTTTACTATGAGGGAAGCACTCCCTCTTAAGACTTGTGTAGGATTTTGTAACTGTAGAACCAGGCCTAAAAATATAGAAGACATAGTTAGATGAATATGCTGATTTTGGAGCTATATGTTAGCAGCTGTTGAACTGAATTTTCAGAATGACATCTGAGCAGACTGGCAGTTCTGTACTTGTTCGTAGGCTGTAAATATACATCAAGGGAACTGAATTATTGGCAATGCCTGTTGAACACTTTACCTGTAATTCTTTAATGATTTGCTTCATCTATCAGTGAAAACAATGAAATAGGGGGAAAAAAAAGAAACACACAACTTAAAAAAATATAGAAAACTTTCTTCAGCTCAGTCAGTGGTGTTTCATCTCTTTTATAACTCACAAGACATCCTCTGCAACTGGAAAATATTTAGATTTATACATTCTCTAATCCCAAAAGAAGTAACACAACATATTCCTGTTATATCTCAGTAGCTTCATTTGAGGGTACTAGAATATGCGAGGATAGCCGATTTGGTAAGTGAATCCTTGCACTACTTCACTTTGTTCCACAGTTGAGCCTTCAGATTTCTTCAGTACCAGTCCACAACTTCCTCAAATAACTGTTGATTTGAGAAGATTAAAGGCAGCTACTATCAACTCAGCATTACAGATTCAAATTAAAAATAGTTGAACACATAAAGCCTTCTGCCGTAAAGAAACACTTACCGGGGCCCAGATGAACAACAGCAAATGGAATAGCTCTGAAACAGATGAATAAAAGAAACATATAGCAACGATGAATGCAGCAAAGGCAGACGTAGACAGGACGAGGGGTAAGGACTGGACTTGAATGTCCAGAACAAAAATAATGCCTGTAGTCAGTGGAATGTCAGAGCCCCAGGACAGACCTTTTATGGCCAGGAGGGTGATAAATATAGCAGCAAAGAGGGAGAGAGACAGAGACAGATACTGATACCCTGTGCTATCTCTGTGCAAACACATGATGACAGCAGTGTCAGACTGAGAGTTCTCCCTTTCAAATATTCTCCATAAAACCGGCATAAAACCAGCACACCAAATCAAAATTATTTCTAGGATGTTTTTTTCCATAGTTAAATCAGGCTTAGGAAACCAAGAAGGACATCATGACGTGAGCCAGAAAGCAGGAAACATCAGTCTCTATGCTAACCTTTGCCATGGCAAGAGAATACAAATGTTTTATGAATTCTTCCCATATTTTTTAAACACCATGCCACAGTGCATGTAACACAGATATTTCAACTCAGCGACAGAGAACCAGTTGTAGCAGTCAGCAGCAAAACTCTGTAAAGCCATATGATGCATTGCAACTCAAAGAAAAAATGTACTTTCTTTGGTCTGCTGACTGTTGCATTTTTATCACGCTATTGAAATACTAAGTTAAAAACATAACCTCATGGGGCATATAAATAGATATAACTAATAGAACTCTAACGCCCAACTTTTTGTTTCAGAATGAAACAGTGTCATCGTTAGGGACAATTAAGCATCTTTATCTTCAGGCTGGATATTAGGAAAAAATCTCTTTTCAGTAAGATAGATAATGCATTGGAATAAGCTGCTCAGGGAGGTGGTGGAGTCACTGTCCCTGACGGTGGTCAAGAAACCCTAAGTTCTGCTACAGCCACTTCCACCACACCCACCATGCAACACAATGGAAAACTGCCAGATCCTCCTCTTCTGTTGTGGCCTTCTTTGTGAAAGTACAGGCAAAAGGTCTGGATGAGCTGTCCCAGGATTTCCAGGCTCACTGGTACCCTCTTCTCGACCTCACCTGTCTTGGTTCCACCTAAAAATCTATTTGTTACTCCACTTGTTCCCTGTTCAGGTGCTACTCCTGCCTTGTGCCGCATCATGGACTAAGTTCACACAGAATCATCTTCCATGCCAGGAGCTGCTCAGCTACGTTAACCATATTGGCTTCCAGTCTTTATTCCTAAGACCAGGATGGTATAGCCATTGAAAAGTTTTATAGCCATACAAACAGGAATCTGGCTAGTTGAAGAACTGGAACCTTAGTATAGTCTCTTCTTCCCCAGAATTCTGCACCAATGGCAGCTCCACTGGTCTACAAGATTTATTTTTGATAAGAGAAGATAAGGAACTTAGCAAATGAAATCCTGAATTCGGTTACAGACTCCCAAGCCATGACTTCCCAGTGGATTATTTGCACTGGCATATTAGAAGACTTAATGACATACTAATCTCCTCTCACCCTATCACTGTTCAGTGCCCCTGTGAGACAGAGATGTGATTTAAAACACCAAAATCAATTACAAATGAGTGAAGACAGAGAGAGCAAAATAGACTGGAGTATTTGAAGAACAGAAGGTGAAAAAGAAAGTTTCCTAAGAAACCGAGATTGTAAATATTCAGTGGGTGAAGGCACAAATCAGAAATAATTCTAGAAGTAATTTGCTTTGTGTGACCTAGTTTAGGATCGATAAGTTGTAGAACCAAATGATTTTAAGACATCTGCCAAACCCAGTAGGACTTCTTATAGATATTTAGATGGGCAATCAAATCATTTGAATATATATATATATATATTTCAGTTGCAGAAATGGATTGATTCTGCTTTTAGTGTGACAGGTTGGTCTTGTTTCTCAATCCATGCTACAGGATAAATTTCCTACATTTAAACAAACTCAGGTTTGGAGACTTAACAAAAGGGGACCACATCAGCTAATATACAATACTTCGAGGACTGGAAAACATATGGACCTTTTACTCAAGATTATTCCAGTTTTCTCACTGACAGTGGCCAGCACTACAGTTCAGGAAAAGATGCAGGAGACCACATACCAGAGAGCTCTGCAATATCCTTTCCAAGAAGATGTTTCTCCTCAGCATTTGTTGCTTAACAGAAGTTTTACAATCTTGTAAATCATGGCCCCAAGGGACATGGTTCAGTGACAGGTCTTGGTATGTCAAGTTGACAACTGGACTTGGTCTTGAAGGTCTTCTGCAACCTACATGATGCTACAATTCTATGACTGACAGGAGAAATTGCAATGGCTTAACAAAGACTTTTATCAAAAATGTTAAGATTTAGAACAGCACTCTATGGTTTAGAGTAAAACTTCATCATGTGGTATAATGTTAGTCCTAAAATTAGACTTTAACTTTTATTGGCCTTCTGAGAATCAGCCTGTATTTGGTTAGTTTATAAGCTGTCAAAAGTTACCAGTTCCCATTCGTGTTTTTCTTGCTATAGCTTGTTCCTGGCTTTCTACCAGAGGCTGTCAATGTCCTATTAGCACGTACGTGCCCATTCCTTGGAAATATCCTCCAGCAGGGCATGTCAGCCAGGTGACAGCAGTCTTCCTCCAGAGTGTTTGGAAAGGAGCAGAGAACCACAGCCTCATTTCTAACAACTGGGATTCAGAACTCAGCATTTTATAACTGAGCCATAAGGTTAAACAACATCAGTAACAAAATGGGAATCTTAATGTAGCAAATCCGAGTCTTCCAAATCATTAGACACATTAAATTCCCAAAGTATTCCTCCAAAATACTGGACTTGTGGTGAAAAATAATTACTTCTAGATGTGTGACCTACATCTCTATTCCAACATCTGAGCTGCAGTGAGAATGAGTGGGAGACTTGCACCATACGGGTAGCAGATGTACCCAAACCCCATGGGCTGCTGTGGCTCCCAAGGGAAGGACAGTGGAAAAAAAAAGAAAGAAATGTTCATTACTAAAGATGGGGGAAACAGAAGGGGATACCAAAAAAGAACCTATAGGGAAGGGAGCGTCAGCCTCCACAAGCTGCTGTCTTAGAAAGCACAATATCTCTTTTTCCTCATAATAGCTATCACAGAGTATAGATTAATCAAGGCATCAGTGATGGTGTAGCCCTAGCAACACACAGCATAAGACCTTTTTACCCACTATTTATTAAGCTAATCACTGCAGGGTGTTTTTCAATCTGCCTTTATATCTGTGTTACCTCAGGTGTATAGATAGAAGAAATGAACCAGTTACTCTAAAGCTCTTGCAGACATTTCCAGATGACGGCCATGTGGATGTAACCTTAACTAACCTGGCCAGCAGGTTGAGGCAGGTGATTCTGCCCCTCTACTCTGCTCTCATAAGACCCCATCTGGAGTATGGTATCCAGTTCTGGGCTCCAGTACAAGAAAAACATTGAGCATGGAGAAGGCTCCAGGGCGACCTTCTAGTGGCCTTCATATCTGAAGGGGGCCTACAGGAAAGATGGAGAGGGATTTTTTATGAGGTCATGTAATGACACAATGAGGGGAAATGGCTTTAAACTGGAAGAGGGAAGATTTAGACTAGATATGAGGAGGAAGCAACTTACTGTGAGAGATGAGCTATGCAGAGAAGGACCTAGGAGTCCTGGTGGACAACAGGTTGGCCATGAGCCAGGAGTGTGCTCTTGTGGCCAAGAAGGTAAATGACACCCTGGGGTGCATTAAAAAGAGTGTGGCCAGCAGGTCAGTGAGGTGATACTCTCCCTCTACTCTGCCCTTGTGAGGCCATACTTAGAATACTTTGTCCAGTTCTGGACTCCCCAGTTCAAAAAAGACAGGGATCTCCTAGGAGGAGTCTAGTGGAAAGCCACACGGATGATTAAGGAGTTGGAGCATCTCCCATATGAGGAAAGGCTGAATAACCTGGATCTGTTCAGTCTGGGGAAGACAGAGAGGGGGTCTGATAACTGCTTTTAAATATCTAAGGGGAGGTGTGATGTGCAGCAGTAGGCCAAGGAGTAATGGCTGAAAGCTTGAACACGGGAAATTCCATGCTAACGTGCATAAGAACTTGTCCAGTTGAGATAAAAATCTTTCTGTTCAAAATTGCCTGGTTGTACACCAACTACTTCAGTTCTTTTCCCCTCCTTATCACTGCTGAATCTTTGTGTGGAAATGCTTAAAGATTCTATACACGCATGTCACTTGACAAGCATCTTTAATACAAATTGATTCAGCACATGCAAATTGTTAAGTGGAAACATTCTCTTGCTCCCTCTCTTTTTTTTTCCCCCAACTCTGATGATGATTACTATTGCTTTGCATAAATCATTGCATGGTTGTGGGAGCTGTAAAAATAGAAGACTCAGGTTCCTGCGTGAAGTCATTTGTCAAAAACATTCCATATGCTGATGTGATATCAAAGAAGATTCACTTTAAGATATCTACATCTCCCAGTTGGTATGTTTTCAATATTACTTCTTTTCACCTTTATTTATTTATGGTTCTGGATATTTCATTCATTGTATTTTCCCCTGTCAAAACTTTTCCAGGTATTATCTGTTGTGGCCATCTCAGCTAAACTGGAATTCCTTGTGTGCTTTAAATTGGAATCCTTTGCATTTGAACAGTCTCTTTTTTCTTTTTTACCCCATTTTATGATTTTTTTAAACATTAAAGTCTTAATATTAGTCCATAAACATTTTTTTTTTTCCCAATGGGAAAACATGCCGGATGGCTACAAATATAAATCAAGTTTATTTTATATAACTTTAATTTTAAATGATCTTTCCTTCAAAAACATCAAAGGTCAGTCCAGCAGACAAGGAAAACAACTTCATGTGGAATCTGAAAGAAAACTCAGCTGGAACATAATGGCTTGCAAAAGGAAAAACTGATATTCTTTATGCCTGTGGATCAAGTTCTTGCTGGTTTTTCTGAAGTACTGAGTAAACATGGGTTGGAGGAGCCCTGCTGGCAGCTCTCACAGATGAGAAACTGTCAAGTGCAGCTGGTAGGGCTGAAGCAAGAACATCCTGAGCACCAGATAAAAAACTGACCCTTGAGAACGTGCTTAACTTCTCAATCTTTCCTGCTTTCCTAAAATATAAACTCACCTAAATGACTGTGACCTAATGACTGTGGCAAAACACCCCCGTTTTGCTGCCCAAGTTGGTAATTCAGTGCTGCTCCATTGCCAAACCATAGGAATTATTACGGAAATATTCCCAGTCTGAAACCATCATCCCTCACGTTACCTGCTCTATTAGAATTCAACATTATAATCAAAACACCTCACTTCATATTTCTTCTCTTTCTAGAGAGGTTTCTGTCATTATTCTGTGCTCTTCCTTTACTCTTAGTTCTCTTTTTCCTCTTTCCCAAGAGCATTTTGCTCCTCACAGGGTTGCTGTGCTTTACTGCACTCAGCATTGATTTCTAAATACTCCTTATGCCACAGGGACCTGCTATTTAAAACAATGCACCACCAGCAGCAGAATTTCTAAATCTAGCTCCGCTTCACTTGTGGTTTTCAATCACACTTGGCCCTAATGAGTCTGAATTGTGTGCAGTATAGGATCAGTCTTTTAAGCTACTGCTTGCCTGAACTAAAGTAAGAGTGGTCACTACTTTTGTAGGGCTACATTTGCATATTTGGAACAACAGTCAATTGCTGAGAAATTCATCACTCGTCTTAAGCAGAGAAAGTCTTTTTTGGAGGGGAAAAAAAAGAAACCAAAGCTTGTTTATAAGCAAAGAACTACAGAAATTGGTCATATGTTTAAGTAAGATGGGATCGCATGTGTCTCCTGGTTCTATTGTGTTCTTCCTATTTGCCAATGTTTCTAATTAGACTTTTGTTTGTAGAAATTTGCATACAGTAGAGCACATCCGAATGGCAACTTAAATCTGCAGTAAGAATCAAAGGACCACAAAACAGTTTGTGACATCATGTATGAGTTCAGCTGGGCTGCTACTGCCAGAGGGTTTTTCCTACGGTAAAAACTGACATCTGGGTTGCCGCCAGGAAGGAGGCCCGCTAGGCTGTCATGAGGCTCACAGAGTTACAAATTCAGCCTGGAGAAGAGGAGGCTCAAGGGAGACCTTATTGCTCTCTATAACTTCCTGAAGGGAGGTTGTAGTGAGCTGGGGGTTGGCCTCTTCTCTCGTGTAATCGGTGATAGAACTAGAGGGAATGGTTTTAAGTTGTGCCAGGGGAGATTCAGGCTGGACATTAGGAAGTATTACTTCTCAGAAAGGGTAGTCAGGCATTGGAATGCACTGCCCAGGGAGGTGGTGGAATCACTGACCATGGGAGTGTTCAAGAAACGTTTGGATGTTGTGTTGATGAATATGATTTAACTAGGAAGTATTGGTAATGGTTGGACTAGATGATCTTCTAGGTCTTTTCCAACCTTGATAATTCTGTGATTCTGTGAAACACTGAATATTAGCAGGCACGTGATGCCTAGAATCATGAGTAGGTCCTCAACTGTGTCCAGATGGAGGATGAGGATATGAGAAGGTGGCAGCAATCATTCAATTTATTTTCAGAGCGCTGCCATCTCCTAATTATGTGCCTAATTAATAGATCAGTATTCTGAATGTAAGCTAGAACTAGCTAATCAGGCGTGTTTATTTCTATATCCCAGTGAAAACTGCTGAAAGCAATATTGTTATTCACAGTCTTCAGCGAACACAGCAATGCCTTATTTGTTTGTTTTTCTCTCCAAGTATCATATACAACTGCAACATTATTTTACTGAAAATATCTTCACAGTAATGAGCAAACAGAAACCAACTATTACAAAGATATAGCCTGCCCAGGGAGGTGGTGGAGTCGCCATCCCTGGCAGTGTTCAAGAGGCATCTGGATAGGGAGCTAGGAGATATGGTTTATGGGTTTCCTGTAGGCATGGTAGAGGGAGGACAGTTGGACTAGATGATCTTATAGGTGCTTTCCAACCTTGTGATTCTATGATTCTATGATATTTAGTTTCAGTTCTCAGCACAAATTCCTAAAACAAGCTTGCAATGTCAAATTGATCTCGAAATTTAAGTAATTTCACCTAGGAGAAGCAATTACCCAGAAAAGACACCTCTTAAGAATCCCAAAATATTTTAAGGAATAGACTACACATCAGTGTGTTATTATTCAAGGTGGAGTGCTATGACTTCTGTCCTTCACTTTCACTGGTAAAGGTGTTAAGTGACAGGGAGATGCAACATAAGAGGCAAGTATGTACATGATTGACTCGAGAATATAATGATGAAAAGATATTTCAAACTGCCTCTGTTTGGTATAAGGCAATTTTTCAAACCTTAAAATCCTGCTCCCAAAATGGTTTTGTAACTTTTCCTTTCTTTTGTCTTTCCCTGTAAAACAATTAAACTGACAAGTTTCCAAGTGCATTTGCAGACTGTTTGGTACTTAATGCTTTCAAATCACGACCAATTTCCTGCTGCACACCTACTTTTTCTGGAGAGACTCTTCCGGTAGCATGCTCAGTAGAGCAGCTCCATCCCTACTGAGTGCAAACATTACCCTCATAGGGTAACACTGGACTGCAGCTGTTGCAATCTAACCCTCTGCAGCAAGTGGAAGACTAGTAACCTCCTTGCTTTGTCTAAGTTGCTCCCGCTCAGCTCGCACATTCTTACTTTTTGGACACAAAATGCCTTTGATTCTTTGATTCTAGTGTCTTCCGATTAGCACTAGCTGTCTCCAGTTTAAGAAGCTGGACAGACACCAGCATCGTTACTTTACTCTCTGAGTCCCTGAAATGTTCAGACAAATGCATTATATAGATCTCTGCCTGCAAACACCCTTACTATTTGATCTCCACTGGAAGTAAGCTGGCAGTGGGGTAGAAAAGTCCCTTCTGCTCAAGTGATTTCTGCTTTTGACCTGCTTACAATAACAGTTCCACCAGCACTCACATCCCATGAATTAAAACAGGCTGGATGAGTAATTCCCTCCCAGAGATCGACACACGGAAGGCTGCATCCTTTGTAGATCGGCATGCACAGTACATGATCCTAAAATGCCTGCTAACATAATTGCAACACAATCTCTTCACAAGAGATGCCTCACTCTGTGGCCTGTTAGGCTGCTAACTGTGACGGATACAATTCCTAATCTGTATATCTCTCCAGAGAAAAACAATGGAAGGGAGATAGTCTCTCAATTATCATCTCTGTACACACACTCCTAAGATGAATGAGGAACACTCTTATAGATAAAGGCTTAATTATTGTAGGAATAATTCGAACAGCCATACGGACAGACGATATGCAAAGTTATGAGGTAAAGGTAGAAGAATGCGGATCTGTTTTTGTTCGTGTGATTCACTGTTTTATAAAGCCGATGCCAAACCAAGGACTAAATGTGCACGGCAGAAAATGTAGGGTGTCTTTGTTTGCTATTCATAGCCACATGGAAAAACAGAGGAAGCATTTGTTCGCTCGATGTGCTTTATTTCCTATGAGATGGTCCAAACTGGAGTCCATCTGTTGACCATCCATCACCTACTACCAGTTCTTTGAAGTTCAGCCACAGTTACTATATTTGCTCTTGCAAAAAAGATTTCTTTTATATAAATGTCACTTTAGCTCTGGCCAAAGTCCAAGGAAAATTAAAGTTAGCTACAATGGAGAGTTCAGATGGAACGGTTCAAGCATATTTTCATATTATGTGGTTTTAGGAACTAAGACTTAACTTAACTTGAAGAGCCTGCAAAGTTTCAGTTTCTGATGGGATTTTATGAAAGACCTTTGCAATTAATCCACACTGGGAGGGAAACTGCAGTATTTTAGGACGAAGAAAATATTATTCTTGATGACTTTTGCCATTATTTAGTTGTATTTATCTGTATTTCATGCAGAAACAGTTTTTATCAAGCCATACAGAGACACTTTAGAATTTTTAATACATTCATAGTCACTATCACTGCAGGTCTGAAAGCATCATTGAAATAAAAAGCCTACAGGAAAAAAAATATATATATATTAATTTATTAAGTGTACCACACCACTTTCCATCAAAAAGCCAAAAAGAAAAAGAAAAATGCCACCTACAACCATGTGTTTGGGATTCCTCTATGGAAAGGTGCATGTTGTTCCAGCAGCGCTCACAAGCAGCAAGCTGAATCCTCAGCTGCAGGCTGAAAGCATTGGCCTTGCCCAGGAACAGCCCTGCAAAATATATTAGCAGCTTCCTGATTCAGGGATGATTTTCTGCTACTCTTCTGCATCTGCTTAAATTTTAACTTATTTCTAACTGTTCTCTGGGGACTATTATACAGGGTATATGCAGTGAAAATATTCTCTTCCTTCATGCTAGCAGGGATTTGCAATTAAGTGCAGCTATGTAATGTCTGCTGGAGGGTTAATAACAGCTGATGATGAGTCCCAGAAATTCCTAGTGGAGCAATTCAGTTTCTTTTTTGCCATCTGGCCTCCTGAACCCACTGTTTGTCCCAGCAAGGAGGTACCTCTCCAGCCCAGCGTGGGAGCAGTAGGAAACGTAGCTTTTCTGATTGTTCAGCAAGGAAGAGGGAACTCCATGTTTTTCCCTGTAGCTGTTCCATGCTGTGTAGTTAGGGCTGGGCTACAGGGGCTGGGGGGAGAGCCAGACAAAGCTTCAAAACTTTCAGTGCCCAGTATAGTGGGATGATCATGTTTCTATCTGCTTTGTGGATACTGCCTGGGATCTGATTTGCCTTCATTACTGCAGAGGTGCACTGCTCATTCAAGTTCAGAGAGGAGTGATACAAGAGCACCAAACTTCAACATTTGCACTTCTAGAGTGACTGCAAAGCAGTTCTTTCAATTCTGCTCACCATTTGCAACCAGCTCCTGTTCATCACTATCGCTCCAGAGCCACAGTGCGCTGTATCGGATTACAGTTTGGGGTGGAGTGTTTGGAAAATGATTATGCCGTCCCTTATCCTCACTTTCAGTTGGAGCAGTTGGGTCACATTACAGATGCCATTTCACCTTATCACTTGGCTGCTGGTCCTGAGGCTGTGTTCATGCATAAAATGGCCACAGACTTAATACTTAGCTTTCTAAAGTAAGATTTCCTTAACTGAATGGGACAAAAATGAACAGAATCGTACCTGTTGGGAACAGCTAACACAGGAAGCCATTTCTTCCTGAGAAGGACTTTTAGTGCAGTGCTACTGTAAGAAGGGAAGCTGTGATGGCAGTGCCAATTAACACAGTGAGATCCTAGTATGGCTCCTTCATGAACCATCTGCTTCCTCTGCCTGCACCACACAAGGGAGACATGCAGATAGTCATAACCCTACCATGAAGATTCACATGTTCCTACAGGGTGTTCGGGTAGATACGAACTAGCAAGCATGGCTACAGGAAGGAGGTCAACCTAGAGCTCTGTGAAGCTGGGTTTAGTTGATGATGTTCAAAAATGAATGTTTGCTTGTTCTCTTCACTGCAGTTTGTTCATTTGCTCAGCACTGTCCATGTGTTCATCAGTGCTCACTGAAAAGGGTTCATAAACTCCATTGGCCTTCAGGTTCAAATGAAACTCACCCCAAATCTCATTTTTTCCTCCTGTTTTTTTTGGTTTTTGTGGTTTTGGGTTTTTTTTTTTGGCTTACCCCAAACTATTTGTTTTCATATACTTTCCATGCATTTGGGTATTTTATACAACACAGCTTTATTCCAAATTTCCTTCTGGCCTGTTCTAAATTCAATCCAGACTCACAGGAAGATCTGCAAACCTCATTTGAGTTGTAGGTCAGCTCTGACACACTGCATTTCCCCAAGAACCCCTCCTGAAAGCAATTAGACTAATTTTGTTAAACATGAATAAAATATAATTAACAGAAGCGTTGTTGATTGCCACAGAATTGCTGCTGTATTTGTTTGAGATACCATAAAATCCATGCCAGAAAAAAATACTGAGCAGTTCATAAAATGAACACGTACTGACTCATCCAGCCCGTACTGAAACCAGAGATGCTGCTCAGTGTTTCATTACAGGTGAAAATGCGATGTCATGTTTCACATGGTGTTATCACAGTTATAAAAACTGAGTTCTCAGAGAAGCTTCTGAGACACCCAGAGCTTGGAGACATTAGGGTGTTGTTTTTTTTAACTAGAATGTTGTTAACAGCACTGAAACAGACCAAAGAGGTCCTACTACAGTAAAGCGGATTACCATTTTGAGGAATTTCTATTCATGGGGGAAAAAAAAATGGCTGTTTCAGACACAAGAAGAACTCCGAAGCATTCTAAGTGTCATTTCCAGGAGCCCACATAGGGTATTACCCACTTGCTCTCATAGAATCATAGAACCACACTAAATATGGTTTGGGTTGGACAGTTCCTAAAGCCCACCCAGCCTCAACCCCCTGCAGGGCTGCCCCCCAGCAGCTCTGCTACCCAGGGCCCCATCCAACCTGGCCTTGAGCGCCTTCAGGGACTGGGCACCACAGCTTCTCCAGACAACTGTGCCAGTGCCTCCCTTTATGCCCTAGAACATTGCAACGAGGCCTCCCTGGAGCCTTCTCTTCTCCAGGCTGCACAAACCCAGCTGCCTCAACCTTTCCTCTTAGCAGCGGTGCTCCAGCCCTCTAAGCTTAAAACCTTCCCTACACCACAATACAATTTAGTCCATCGTGGACTAATTCCATTTCACAGTGCCCCTCCCGTGTGTGTTCCAGCAGCCCCACCCGCCTCCCGGTCTTCTGGCCAACGCCAGGGCTCCCCTTGGTGGCAACAGCCGGTATCGGCCGGAGCCCTGCACAGAGGCAGACTGCCTGCACCAGGTTCTCTATGGCCAGGTGTTTATTGTGTGTTCTCGGTGTTGGTTTTGCTCTTTGTCCTGGGCAAGGCAAGGAGCAGAAAAAAAATAGGCAACTGCCGGAGGTAAAACAGACATCCACCTCCTTCCTTTTACTCCCAGTTACTTGCAGTTCCCAGGACACTGCTTGACACATCAGGCTCAGCAACAGAACCAGGCCTTGTCCCCAGGCAAAGACAAACCTCATTCACATGTAATGCAAGAGAAGAAAATGAGATGCCTTTGTGAGATTAGAAAGAAACAAGCATTACAGAGTTGCTCAACCTAAAAATTTTGTTTGTTTTCAAGTGCACTAATGTCACTTGACCCCACTGATATGGGGTGGCAGTCAGGATGTCCCCCAAGACTGGGACATCAAATTGAGTTGTGCAAGAAGTAAGCAGACAATAAGGACAAAACAACCCAGCCTGCATGAAGAAAGCAGCAGTGCCTGCAGCTTCTCCACAGGCACAGCCTCATAGGCCGGGGAGGTGTAGGGCCACATTCCCACCTGGACTTCTGAGAAGAACATTTCCTAACATCCAACCTGCATGTCCCCAGGCACCACTGGAGGTCATCACCTCTCACCCTATCACTAGTCACACAGGAGAAGAGGCCTCGCTACAACCTCCTTTCAGGTCATTGTAGGGAGCGATAAGACTCCCCATAACTTTTTTATACAACTTCTGTGCAGTCTAAAGAAGTTTTCTACTTCCCCAGACTGAAGATTGCATGCATTTCTCATCAAGAATCACAGAATGACCCGGGTTGGAAGGGACCTCAAGGATCATGTAGTTCCAACCCCCCTGCCTGGCAGGGCCACCAAACATACACCTTTACTAGATCAGGTTGCCCAGGGCCCTGTCCAACCTGGCCTTGAACACCTCCAAGGACGGGGCATCCACAACCTCCCTGGGCAGCCTGTTCCAGGGCCTAACCACTCTTCTAGTGAAGAACTTCCCCAACATCCAACCTAAATCTTCTCTCTTTTAACTTAAAACCATTTCCCCGTGTCCTGCTATTGTCAGCCCTTTTGAAGAGTTTACTCTCCTCCTGGGTATAAGTTCCCTTCAGGTATTGAAAGGCTGCTATGAGGTCACCCCGCAACCTTCTCTTCTCTAAGCTGAACAAGCCCAACTCCCTCAGCCTGTCCTCATAGGGGAGGTGCTCCAGCCCCCCAATCATCTTTGTGGCCCTCCTATGGCCCCTTTCCAAAATCTCTATGTCTTTATCTGCTTAGTTCTGTGCTGTGAGCCGATCTGCAGTAAGCACCTTGGGCTATAAACATGCCTCTTCTGAAGCCCTCTTCCCTCTAAAAGAAAAAGATTTGCAAAAAAAAAAAAAAATCTTGTGAAGGGCCAATGGCAACAAAGCAAATACAGCTCAGCTAAGGTAGCCTACAGTCTGAAGTCCTCTGTGGCGCGTCTATTAGGTATTGCTCATGATGTTAATATTTAACACACATATGGGTGCTGCGTGGTTTAAGAACTACTCACACCCACACGCTTTAGATACAGACCACAGGTATTCCTTTATTTTTACACACACTACTGCTAGGTGCAGGGTAAGTAGTTTGCCAGCTGTACTATACAATATCAGCTAAGAATTGTGATTTTTTTCTATCAGGAAGCTCAAACAGCGCAGCTCTGCGCAGCCCACGGGACACCCACCACATCTGCCCAGGGAGGTTGTGGATGCCCCGTCCTTGGAGGTGTTCAAGACCAAGTTGGACGGGGCCCTGGGCAACCTGATCTAGTAAATGTGTATGTTTGGTGGCCCTGCCAGGCAGGGGGGTTGGAACTACATGATCCTTGAGGTCCCTTCCAACCCAGGTCATTCTGTGATCCTCCTCCCACAGGCGGGGCCGCAGGGCTCAGCACTGTGGAGCCGTAACGTCCCGCCCCACCGACAGGAAACTCCCGCCGTTGCCTTACAAGGCCAAACGCGGCTCTGCCTCCGCCCCACGCGCTTTGGAATGCGGTGACCGCACCGCGCCGCACCAAGGCCGCTCTCAGCGCGGGGGGTGGGGGGTGAGCGGGTAGATGAACAGACTCTCGTACTCCAAAAGACCGCAGTGAGAGCGGCGAGACGCCGAGTGGGAGAGCGCAATGAGGTCCCTTCGCTCTGCGTGGCGCTGCTGTGAAGCGACCAGCCCCACGGACCCCCTCCTCCCCGTTGGACATGGTCTCGCCCGCTCTTTCCTTCCTGCACGCCGGCTGGGCGGCGGCCGCTCGCTGTCCGGAAGTGCCGCAGCCGCCGATTCGCATCGCCGCGCCCTGAGCCGGTCCTGCTGCCGCTGTCAGGTGAGGCCGGGACGGGATGAACGGGGGATTCGGGCGGCCCGCGAGGAGCGGCTGGGAGCGGGGCCTGCCGCCAGGCTGCGGGGATGAGGCTGAACGCGGAGCTGCGGAGCCTCCTGCCTGTGTGGGTGTGCTGCTGTGGGAGGAACGGCGGCCTCTCTGCCCCGCAGCCCTTCTCCGGCCGTTTCCTCGTCACTGTTGCGAGTTCGCATAGCTTGGAATATGTGGAGGAGGCTGTATTTGCTTTCTTGTGTATGTTTTGGAGTAGTTATGGCTACAACAGATGTGCTCGGGATAGTCTCCCATAACGTTTGCATAGGTGTTTGCTGACAATAGCAGGACACGGGGAAATGGTTTTAAATTGAAAGAGGGAAGATTTAGGTTGGATGTTAGGGGGAAGTTTTTCACTAGGAGAGTGGTTAGGCCCTGGAACAGGCTGCCCAGGGAGGTTGTGGATGCCCCGTCCTTGGAGGTGTTCAAGACCAGGTTGGACGGGGCCCTGGGCAACCTGATCTAGTAAAGGTGTATGTTTGGTGGCCCTGCCAGGCAGGGGGGTTGGAACTACATGATCCTTGAGGTCCCTTCCAACCCGGGTCATTCTGTGAGTTTAGGGGGGATGTAGAACAGAGAGTGGACAGTGAGGTGGACTGAGAAGTGGCTGCCTGGAAGAGCTCAGAGGGCTGTGTTCAGCACAGAGTGGTTGGAGGCCTGTAGCCACTGGTGTTCTCCAAGGGTCAGTGCTGAGTCTGGTCTTGTTTAACATCTTTGTCTGTTACCTGGATGAGAAGAGTGTGCTCTCATCAGGTTCACTGATGACATGATGCTGAGAGGAGTGGCCGACACACCAGAAGGCTGTGCTGACATTCAGCAAAGCACAACCCGATGAGGGTCAACAAGGGCAAGCCCAGAATCCTACATCTGGAGAGGAATAACTGTATGCATCAGAACAAGATGGGGACTGGCCTGCTGGAAAGGAGCTCTGCAGAGAAGGACCTGTACATGCTGGTTGGCCATGAGCCAGCAGTACACCCTTGTGGACAAGAGGGCCTATGGAATCCTGGGGTTCAGTACAAGAGCATGGCCAGCAGGTTGAGGGAAGTGATCCTCCTCCTCTGCTCCAGTGAGGCCACATCTGGTGTGTCCTGTCCAGTTCTGGGCTTCTCAGTTCAAGAAAGACAGGGAATTTCTAGGGAGAGTCTGGTGGAAGGCAACAGGGATGATGAGGAGCCTAGAGCATCTTATGAGAAAAGGATGAGAGCCCCGAGACTGTTCAGCCTGGAGAAGAAAGGGCTAAGGTGAATATTACCACTGCTTATAAATATCTAAAGGGTGTGAGTCAAGTGGATGGTGCCAGGCTCTTCTTGGTAGTGCCCAGCACCAGGACAAGGGGCAGTGGGCACAAACTGGAATACGGGAACTTCCATGTGAACATAAGGAAAAATCTCCTTTACTGTAAGAGTGACAGAGCGCTGGAACAAGCTGCCCAAAGAGACTGTGCAGTCTCCTTCTCTGGAGGTATTTAAAACCCATCTGGTTGCTTTCCTGTGCAACCTGCTATAAGGGAACTTGCTTTAACGGTGGTTTGGACTGGATGATCTCCACAGGTCCCTTCCAACTTCTATGATTCTGTGATTATTATTTCTTTTGTGGCATATCACTGTGGTTTTCACTCTACCCTGCAAGTGGAGAGTTTGTTCAGTCATTAAAATTAGGTATCACAGAAAGTTTTACAACCTATATAACAAGTGGTCAGGAATTCTTAGTAACAAAGAAAGCATTGAGGTGGCCTTCAAGAAGAGGAGCATAAGATGACTTCCATTGTTTCTGTAGCTTATTATCCATTGCCTGCCTAAGCAAGTAAACATGCAAGCAGCACAGTGCTGCTACTACCTCTCTAGACCAATGTCTGCAATGGACTGACTTAGGGAAACCTTTTACGTGTGGAGAAAAGTTGTTGAAAGTATCTTGTGTGAAGGACATAAGCTCTTACATTAGAAGTTTCTCTGTTTCCAAAAGAATCATAGAATTACCCAGGTTGGAAAAGACCTTGAAGATCATCAAGTCCAATCGCAGCCTAACCAGAACCCTAACTCTAACAACCCTACACTAAATCATATCCCTGAGCACCACATCCAAACGCCTCTTAAACACAACCAAGGATGGCGATTCAACCACCTCCCTGGGGAGCCTATTCCAGTACATAACTACCCTTTCTGTAAAGAAGTTCTTCCTAAGAAGGCCCAGACAGACTGATGCTCTGTATTAAACAGATGAAACCATGTGTGTCATGACTCGTGCTCTCCAGCGTGGAGTATTTCCATTCACTTTATCTACTGATATTCTTCTGTTTTCAGTCTGAACTTACCTCAATTCCAATAGTATGATTTATTTTATCTTTTATGTTTAATAAATGACCCAGTGAGTTTGTCAGATGAAGTCCTGTTCTCTCCTAGATGAGAGAGTCTTGTGCTTGACTACAGGGAACTCCTCATTCATTGCCATTCACTGCTGTACACACAGAGATAACGCAGAGCACGAGCACTTGGAACCTTTTCCATCGCAAGTTGATCTTTTTGGCTGGCTGAATTAGTGGCCTTGTTTTTTCTGACCGTGTTCCAATTTATCGCCCTGTTTCTAATGGAATTTCCCAGAGCTGCCCTCAGGTCTATTTCAGACATAGCTGCACCAATCCTATGAGATGTTTCTTCACACACGGACTAGCACTCAAAAGTCTCTGAGACTAAGAGTTGTGCTCTCTCTGTTCTCTGTGGCTGCCTCCCAAATTGAGTTTAGAGAAGCTTAAGTGCTTAAGTACAATGTGCTTTTTGTTTATGTAGCTTTAAGCCTATTGCCTGTTCATTATTTCATAAAACAGTTACAGGTATCATTTAGCTCAATGCCCCTTACTGGTTATTCAGCATGTAATGGTACCTTGTATGGGTGTTTTTACTCAGGTAGGAAAGACTGAAGCTCTACACAACTCTTGACTGCAGCTTGAAAGCAAACTCCCTTTATTGTCAGCTGCCTTCAGTGGTATCTAGATGTCAGGAGTTCATATTTATTTGCTGAAACATTGTTGGAGGCCAGGCGTTTCAGATAGCTTGCGGTCAGTGGATGTAATACAGAGAACCTCGGTGCTGCCGACTGATGCACAGTTGCATTTCATCAGCTATTTTTAGTTTGGGACATAATGGGTCGTTTTACACGTCAGAAGGACGTTGTGTGTCAACCTAAGGTTTAAAAGGGTGGAAGAAGCAGAGGAGGCCAGTAACGCTCTTTGTAGTCGTGCGGGGAAGGACGTAACTATGGAATATCCTTTTCTGATCCAGACAGCTGGTACTGCACGCCATGTGCCTGATATGAAACAAGGTAAAATGCCTTTCCTTAAAAAAAGAAAGCTAAATCCGAAGGTAACTGCATTCTGTCTGTGTAATAGATTGATTGACCACGTAACAGAGCTGCTCTGCTTATTGTGCTACTTAGGGATGAAGTCGGTGTAGTGAGTTCAGTCTTGCTTTTCAGGAGTCTATGTAATATGACTTAGGGAACTGGGTCTGTTTAGCCTTGAGGAGAGAAGGCTGAGAGGGGACTTGATCCAGGTTTATAAATACCTGAGGTGTGGGAGCCATAGTGGTGAGTCTGGTCTCTTTTCAGTAGTGTGTGGGGATAGGACTAGGGGTAATGGGATGAAAGTACAGCATAGGAAATTTCGAATGTGTGCAAGAATTTTACAGTGAGGGTGACGGAGCACTGGAACAGGCTGCCCAGGGAGGTGGTGGAGTCTCCTTCTCTGGAGATATTCAAGACCCGCCTGGACGCCTACCTGTGTGACGTGGTGTAGGGAGCCTGCTTTGGCAGGGGGGTTGGACTCAATGATCTCTAGAGGTCCCTTCCAACCCCTATAATTCTGTGATTCTGTGAATATTGAGGTCTTTGTGCTCATTTCTCAGTGTGAGTAGCTTTTTCGTATTTGTATTATCAGTAATAGCTGACTGCTAGATGTGTATCTTCCCACCTAAATAGAAGCAATCAGCTTGAGAGCCTCACTTCTGCCCAGGTGATATGAATGTACTCAGAGGCAAGCTACTACTTGTTAGCTTCTTCATTTGACAGCTCAAGGGAGGCAGTGACATTCATATACTTGTGGTAAATAGAACTGCTTAAAGATTTATGCAAATACTGCAGTGTTATTAAACGCTGATAACTTAAAAGAAACAATCTTTGGATGTGAACAATTATTATGTCATTAATTTCAAAAAGAAGAAAGTATCCTGGCGTTTGCATATGCATTCTGTAATAGTTACACTGCGTGAGGGTATAGCAATGTAGAGCTTTAGAACTAAGTCGGTATCCTTTTTCTAACATGATCCTCTTGCTCACTTGGAAAGAACTCCAGTAGATCTGGCTTGGCTTATCTTTGTTCCAGCACCCTGACCCCAGTGTTGGTCAACAACCTTTCCAAAAACTGACCCAATCTTTCATCGGGGTCAGTCAGCGTCATGAGACCTTACTGCTCCTTCCACAGCACCTATTAGAATAAGATATTACTCAGACTCTAAAATACATTTTTGCCTCCTGGATGTTAATTTATCTTGCTTGATATATTTAACTGCTAAATAACATGTTGAGGGAAGCAGGCCCCATGTCCTTTGCTGTAGTGATCAGTGATGCCTCCTAACCTGCTGAATAGGTCATCTGAATTAGTATAAGGGGCAGATGGGTACTGAAGCAGAAATAGAAGCAATGGGTGAGCTTGGTTTCAAAAACTATGATTTGCTTTATTTACAATGTAGCACACTGTTGATTTGAAGTATTTTCTCCCCAAGTCCTGAAATATCGCAGGACATAGTTGTATTTCTTCACCACAGTGTGGGTTTCAATTTTCCTTTATTCATCTCTCTGCTTAAGGTCTTTCAGTGTGATTTATTAAGAACAAATTTTGGTTGTGTTTTTTCCCTAGAGCCAACAGCCAACATGTCCAGCAAAAGGGCAAAGACGAAGACCACCAAGAAGCGCCCTCAGCGCGCCACGTCCAACGTGTTTGCCATGTTTGATCAGTCCCAGATTCAGGAATTCAAGGAGGCCTTCAACATGATTGATCAGAACAGGGATGGCTTCATTGACAAGGAGGACTTGCACGACATGCTGGCCTCCCTCGGTAATGTCTCTCTTCTGTTCACAGCTGCCAAACGTATTTGTGCTGTAGTAATGAGAACACTGAGTTTGGGATAGATTATAGGAGGTGTCCCAGTTTGTATTACACTATTCAGCTGATTTTTATTTACTTCCTTTGGTCTGAAAGCTAAAGCAGGAATCCTTCCTATTTATAGGAAAGAACCCAACGGATGAGTACTTGGATGCCATGATGAACGAGGCTCCGGGCCCCATCAACTTCACAATGTTCCTCACAATGTTTGGTGAGAAGCTGAATGGCACTGATCCAGAAGATGTCATCAGGAATGCTTTTGCTTGTTTTGATGAAGAAGCAACAGGTATGGGGGTGAAATAAGTGTACTGATAAACACTTGTGTTCATAGAAGTAGTGACCAGTTTTTACTATGAAATTTCTGATTTCCACAAGCTAAAAATTAGGCTGTGTTTCCTCAGCAGCTGAAATTACCTCATTCAGCACTGAAACACTTAAAATCCCAAACTTCTGTTTCTTCAGATTAGTTGTTCAAGGTGGAGGAAACGCTGTTTGAAAATTAAAACCATAATTTCCAACTTTTAACTTCAGTTTAGCAGCAGCTTTTGTTAGGGGACTCATCCTTGTTTTGAAAGCTGGGATGCTTTTATGTAAACCTTGTTCTCTGTTAACAACATGTATCCATATTCTCTCTGTTCACTGGCACTTAATGGAGAAGAAAATTAATTCAAGAGAAAGTTGGTAATTGGAGTGCTGATAAAAAAATGGAATCTCAGCTTATATGAGGCTGCTTGTTTAATAAACAGTATTACAGGGAGTTTAGCCCTCTTACTGGGAAGAAGGTCCAACGTGAAGACCAACAAACTTGTTGGTTCTTTGTAACAACACCAGCAAGTCATAAAGTGACCTGTATTTGAAGTAGTGAGACCACGCAAATGAAGTAAAAGGCTTGACGTGATTGAATGCTTTAATTATTTGGCAGTTACAGTAATAGAATCACAGAATTGTAGGGGTTGGAAGGGACCTCTAGAGATCATTGAGTCCAACCCCCCTGCCAAAGCAGGCTCCCTACACCACGTCACACAGGTAGGCGTCCAGGCGGGTCTTGAATATCTCCAGAGAAGGAGACTCCACCACCTCCCTGGGCAGCCTGTTCCAGTGCTCTGTCACCCTCACCATAAAGAAGTTCTTGCGCACATTCGTGCAGAACTTCCTATGCTGAAGTTTCATCCCATTACCCCTAGTCCTGTCCCCACGCACTACTGAAAAGAGACCAGCCTCACCACTATGGCCCCCACACCTCAGGAAGGATAGGCTTTAACGGCTTTGTTTTCATGTGGCAACAAAGATTAGGTTGTTTTGTTAAGAATTAAAAAGAAATTATCATCCAGCTACTAGGAGATAAAATGACAAAACTTTCTTGTTTTCCCCTTATATCACACTCCAGGCTTTATTCAAGAAGACTACCTGCGGGAGCTGCTGACCACGATGGGAGACAGGTTCACAGATGAAGAGGTAGATGAGCTCTACAGAGAGGCACCCATCGACAAAAAGGGCAATTTCAACTACATTGAATTCACGCGCATCCTTAAACATGGAGCAAAAGACAAGGATGACTGAGCAAATCCCTGGACACCTGCAGATTCTCTCTACTTTACACTTATGTATTTTTGAGGGGGGTTTTTGTGGTAGAACTTGTTGCATGCATTTAGCTTTACAACTTTCGCCTTTCTTAATGTATTTATCTATTCCGGGCCAATTAGGCACAACTGCACCTGTGTAATCAGACTGGAAGTGGGGAAAATATTGTAAGGAGAAAGAGATAGGAACAAAGATAAGTGAACTTTGAAGTCCTGGAAAATAATCTCAGTGTTCCTGGTTTAGCTGGATTTTTACATTTTTTTGTAATAAATGGCATTTTGAAATAAAGATTGCTTATATAGATAAAAAAAGATACCTCATTCTTAGCCAGCATGTCATGTTGGCCAACGACATGTTTAAGGAAGACTGTTAGAATTGCCTGATAGCCAGCAGAGAGCGCATGGGATTCCTAAGGACCGTATTCCTTAGGATTCCTAGGAAATCTATGAGCCAGTGCTTGTGCTGACAGTAGTTAACAGCAATGCTTGTCCAGAAAACCTACATAAAGCCTTATTGTTCTGCAGATTAATGTCTTTGAGAATGACAGCAAAGCAGTGCTGGGAATTAACTTGGCTAAACCATATCCACAATATAAAGCCTTTTCACTTCTTCAATGAAGTGAAGAATGATCAAGAAGAATGATCATAAATTTTCTTCACTTACCCTGATACCAATAAACTGGCTTTCAGGCAAGCAAGATTCATTCAAACAGAAACAGTTGACTACAATACCAAGAAAACAGAGTTCATTCCCTCAGGTCTGTGTCCAGTTCTGGGCTCCCCAGTACAAAAAAGACAGGGATCTCTTGGAAAGAGTCCAGCGGAGGGCCACTAAGATGGTGAAGGGCCTGGAGCATCTCCCCTATGAGGAGAGACTTAGGGAACTGGGTCTGTTTAGCCTTGAGAAAAGAAGGCTGAGAGGGGATTTGATCCAGGTTTATAAATACCTGAGGTGTGGGAGCCACAGTGGTGAGGCTGGTCTCTTTTCAGTAGTGTGTGGGGACAGGACTAGGGGTAATGGGATGAAACTACAGCATAGGAAGTTCCGCATGAATGTGCGGAAGAACTTCTTTACAGTGAGGGTGATGGAGCACTGGAACAGGCTGCCCAGGGAGGTGGTGGAGTCTCCTTCTCTGGAGATATTCAAGACCTGCCTGGACACCTACCTGTGTGACGTGGTGTAGGGAGCCTGCTTTGGCAGGGGGGTTGGACTCAATGATCTCTAGAGGTCCCTTCCAACCCCTACAATTCTGTGATTCTGTCTCCGAATGACCACATCCTTTCATTTCTCTCATTTTCTTGGCACCTTCAAGCTAAAAGGTGGAAGGGGAAATTTTCTTGCCAACATATTTACCAATCTTAGTTAAGATCTCTTATCAAAAGAATCATTCCCTGAGCTGTTTCACATTACTTAAACCACCCAAAAGAATAGGAACACTTTAGTCTAGGAGCTTGTAAAGGCTGGATCAGCATGAAATGCCCTGGGGTGTAAATGTTCATCCAGTTTCCTGTATTTATAATCAGTTTTTAACTACTGCTTTCCTACTTCTACTCAGTTTGTTTCTTCCTCCTACCCAGACCATGTGCTCCACTATTCTATCTTAGGGTGCCACAGCTGCCCTTTTCCTCAGAAGATTGTCTTTAAACTATCACCTCCCTCCTCCTGAGAATGGTTGCTATGGCGTTTCTCCATGGAATGCATTTCCCTACATTCCTTGTATTATAGGAGGCCGGTCAACTTGCAAATGGGTGCAAAATTCTTAACCGCTGGAAGGCCGTGAACAAATCCAGCCAAGAACCCATATAAGAGCATCAGATGCATTTGGTAGCTAGGCAGCAAGGAATGTGGAGACAGCTGAGGTTGCATGCCTGGGGCTGGAGGGATGTGTCATCAATAATCCGCTTCCAAAAATAAAAATAACTTTGGTCGTTGAAGCAGCTTAAGATTCTGATGAGTTAAACTTAATGTTTTGCAGTTAAAGTCTTGGAATCGAATCATATCTCCGTTGTGGCTCATATACAACCTCTAGCCTAAGCTTATCATAAAATATTATTTTCTTAGGCTGATGTACCGGATTAACAGTCCCAAATCTAATTTACGGTATCCTATGAAGTGCTGTTGAAAAGCGGTGATTTCTTACATGGTCTGTTTACACTGTTCTAAGGCTACATCCACAAGGGTCAAACAGAAGAGTGACAGCTGCATGAGAAAAAGCCAAAAAGGACTGTGTGAAGTGCTGCCTGTGCTTGCTTTTCCTCCCCTCTGCTGCTGAGATACTCGTAATATGCAGCATTTCGGCTGCTCAAGGTATGCTTGTTTCTGTTATGATGCTTCTAAGCAAGGAAGGCATGTATTAGCACAGTCATCACATAACAAGCATTCGCGAAACGAAGTCAGCTGAAAAGACTAGCTTAGCAACAGACTGATGTCACAGATGTAATATACTTACACAGGGAGGTAAGGATCTGTTTCGCTACTGATCTAAGAACTATCTTTAGATTGCATTCTCGTTTCTAGGATCACTTGTGTACGTTAAGGAATGAAATGGGTCCCGTCCTGGAACAGGCCTTTAATGATACTATGCTTCAGTATCCCACCCATTGCATTTGTTCTGAAAGCTGGAGAAGACTTGAAATCTTGTAAAATATTTCTCATGTCCATGACCTTTTCTTGTCAGTAATGTTACTGATGCATTATCTGATACATTCTCTGGGAGTTTCAAAAGGCAATGAATAGCTCTTACTACACTGAAGGCATTACCACAGTCTAAGCCCAAATAACGTGTGAGTAACAATGAAAGCAGAGGCAAGGACATTTTAGATAGCAGCTGTTAATCTGCCATTGGTATGGCTTGTGTGCCCATGCTCCTATTTTGGTGTGCTTGCTTAATTTTGATTTTAATATTTATTGACTCATAGAAATTGCTGTTTCCCTGACTTTCGATATTAGAAAACTTCTTGTTCTGAAGACTAGAAGTAGCAGCGCATGGCTATCGTCCTGTTTGCCTCTCCAGTTCACAGGCCTGTACAAATGGAAGGGCTGGACAATCGCCAACCACATGAAGTTCAACAAGAGCAAGTGTTGAACTTGCCAACTTAAGCCAAAGCGCAGCTAGAACTGAGCTTGGCCACTAATGTAAAGGAGAACAATAAATGTTCTTATAAACACATAAACAGCAAGAAGAAGGCTGGGGAGAATCTCTATCCCTTGCTAGATGCTGAGGGCAACTTGGTCACCAAGGCTTGGGATAAGGCCGAGGTACTTAATGACTTCTTTGCCTCAGTCTTTAATAGTAAAACTTGTTACTCCCTGGGAACACAGACCCCTGTGCTGGTAGATGGGGATGGGGAACAGAAAGCTGCCTGCTGGAAAGGGACCTTGGTATGCTGATGGACAGTCAGCTGAATATGAGCCAGCAGTGTGCCCAGGTGGCCAAGAAGGCCAATGGCATCCTGGCTTGTATCAGGAATGGTGCGGTGAGCAGGACTAGGGAAGTCATCCTGCCCCTGTACTCAGCATTGGTGAGGCCTCACCTCCAGTACTGTGTTCAGTTTTGGGCACCTCAGCACAGAAACAACATGGAGGTACTGGAGAAGGACAGGACAAGGGGAAATGGCCTCAAGTTGCACCAAGGTAAGTTTAGGTTGGACATTAGGAAACACTTCTTTACAGAAAGGGTAGTTTAACACTGGAATAGGCTCCCCAGGGAAGTGGTTGAATCGCCATCCCTGGTTGTGTTTAAGAGCCATTTGGATGTGGTGCTCAGAGATATTATTTAGCAGAGCGTTGTTAGAGTTAGGGTACTATTGTTAGGCTGGGGTTGGACTTGATGATCTTCAAGGTCTTTTCCAACCTGAGTAATTCTATGATTCTATGATTCTAAGTGCTGGATTCTGTATGTGGGATGGGGCAATAGAGGCAACCCTGTATATATTCAGACTGGGGGTTGAGAGACTGAGGAGCAGCTTGGCAGAAAGGGATCTGGGGATTCTGGTTGTTAAGTAGTTGAACAAGAGTCAGCAGTGTGCCCCAGAGGCCAGAAGGGCTGAAAGAGGTCCATCAGACCCAGCACTGCCAACTGGGAGAGGGAAGGGATTGTCCTGCTGTGCATTGCGTTGAGCAGCCTCACCTCCAGCACGTGAGCAGCTTTGGGTGCCACAACATGAGAAGGAGATCAGACTGTTAGGAAGTGCCCATAGGAGGGCTACAAAAAGACTCTAGAAGGGAAATGTCTGTGTGGAGCAGCTGCAGTCCCTGGGTGTGCTCAGCACAGAGCAGAGGAGCTGATGGAGGCCTGATGGCGGCTGCAGCTCCTCACAGGGAGCGGAGGGCAGCGCTGAGCTCTGCTCTGTGTGACAGCGACAGGGCCCGAGGGAACGGCATGGAGCTGTGCCAGGGGAGGGGCAGCTGGGGGTGAGAGAAAGGTGCTACGCCAGAGGATGGTGGCTGCCCAGGGCTGTGGGCACTGCCTTTGGCTACCCGAGTTCAAGGCTTGTGTGGAGAATTCTCTCAGACATAGGATCCTAATTCTGACTGCTCCTTTGTGACCCAGAAGTTAGACTCCACAGTCTATCCCTATCCCTTCCAACTTGGGATACTCTTTTACCCCAGTGGCTCTAGCAGAAGATGTCTGCATATTCCTTGGAAGCATGAGATTCACAGCAGGATAGGAAATCAAAACGCCTCCTGGAAAATCGCAACAGCTGGTGATGCAGTCTCCTTTACCATATGGTGGTGATTCATTTCCTCTGTAAATCAGTGCTGTCCTTTGACCAAGCCTGAAGGGCAGTTACTAATACTACAGGATGAGGTAGGTGAAGCCTAACTTGAATATGGACACCTCAGGAAGCAGACAGCATATGGCTACAGCACACTGACTTTGAAACTGGAGAACCAGCCAACAAAGCTTTATAAGCATCAGCTAATAAGAAAACTGATAACAGTTTACTTTTTATGGCAAACAGCCGACTGAACACGCTCCTTCTTGTTTTCTGGGTGTTTTAAAATACCACTCCAGGCCTCTGGCCAAGCACTGAACAAATTTCATTTTCTTCCTTATTTGTACATGCAGTTCGTCAAATAGACACGCGCTGATTTAATGTGAGAAGCCACATAGGGATGTGCTTTGGTTTAGCAGAAGCCATTACACGTGTCTAAAGACTGGAGGTGTCAATCTCTTCCCACTGATACCTTAACAACACTTGTTTATTTTTGCATTTCATGTACAGACATTGTGGAATTGTGGTGTCTGGCAATACTTCTATTGAAAACAAGTGCAGAAGGGTGTAGGGGAAGCACAAGTATGTGGCTAAATTACTGCATCTTGCCAGATGAGATATATAAAACAAGGGAACGTACAGAAGAAAAAGCAATACAGAGAAATCTTTATCATAGAGAAAAGGTAAGAAGGGACAACCCATCTAGCAGGCATCACAGCCCAAGTTGCATTTTCCCCCTATTGCTTATATATGGACTTCAACTTGTGAATCTAAAACTGGCAATGCATTCAGTTCTGCTGAGTTCAGTCCCTCCACATTCCATCAGCTACATTTCAGTCCTCACTCATGTAGTGAACAACTGCACTCTTAACTTTTTTCCCTGTTTTACAACTCTTAACAAAGACTGACTGCATTTCATACATGTTCCATTACATATATACATTACACATGTTCTGCTTTGTCCTTCTCCTTGGTATAACACTGTCATATGATGCTCTTCAGAGTTTCCATTCTTACCTTCTCCTACATTGGGTTCACTGGAAAGTACCAGAAAATCAAAGCAGAGCTATTTCTCATTTATATTATGAAGAAATAATACATATTATCATAGAATCACCAAGGTTGGAAAAAAACTAAAAGATCATCCAGTCCAACCATTCACCTATTACCAATAGCTCCCACTAAACCATGTCTCTCAACATAGAAATTGGCTAGAAGCCTTGTTGTGAAGCTCCCCGAGAGATCCACGGAAAGTCATGCATTCAGATTCCCTTCATTTAAAGCATCTCAAATGTTTTCCCTTGGGATCACAGCACAAGATCTATTTCTGGAGAAATTCAGAACAATTCTGGGACACTCCGATTGCCACGAGAACTACCATCACTCTGACCAATGCAACACTGCACTTAGAACAGCTTCACATAGACAACAGATACCAGCTGGAACCAGGAAAAGGACAGAAAGGGAATGAGGGATGAGCCAAAATACCAGGTGAAGGACTGTTTTGACCTATAGCTGCCTTAGATCAAAATTTGTGTTTACTCTTCTCATTTCACATTAAAAAAAGGTGTAACTTTGCAACCAAATCCCAAAACACTCATAAAGGATATTGTGGATGCTAAATTTATGTCAATTGAAGGCAGGCTCGATACATACTAGACAGGCTTGATACATCAAGGGCTACTAAAGAGCACATCTGGCTCAGGGTGTCTCACTTCCCCATGTGCCAGAAACAGCAGAAGATGGGAAAGGGTTCAGGGAGGATATCATATATTTCCTCAGTTCTTTGCTAAATATCCACATATGAGCATCGTTTCTGGCCTTCCCCTGAATATAGGCTAAAACCACCCCCTGCTCTCTCACCTCCAAAGAGAAGACTATAGGGAAAACAAAACCAAAACAAACAAATGAACTGATAATTCCAATTGTCAGAGGGGAGGGAAAAAAAGAGGCATGGGGTATGGCCAAATGCAGGTCCCATCCTATCACTGCAGCATTTACCATTACTGTAAAGAAGTAGACAGGTTCTCTGGCTCCCACTAACTTGGTGCTGCCTCCCTGGAGCAGGTAGAGCACACACAGCCTGTGAGAATGGGAGCTCACCAAAGGATGTCTAAAACTTTGCTCCCTGCTATCCACCGCCAGACCCTGCAGCTCCTTACTCAGTGCACTGAGGGACGTGGTCAGTGGGCACGGTGGGGGTGGGCTGATGGTTGGACTGGATGATCTTAGAGGTCTCTTCCAACCTTAACGATTCTATGGTTTTATGGTTCTAGGGAAGACTGGAGCTTCTGCAGTCAGCCAGCACAGCTGTTCCAGTCACATTCAAGTTTCAATGAAGGCTCAATTAATTCCTCTTCTACATGCTTTCCCCGGGAAATTATGCGGCACTGAGCACTAAACAAGCTGCTGCCATACGTTTTTGGAGGAGGAGGCGTAAAGGTTTCCTCTGCAGCCCCCAGATGCTTTGTTGTGAGAGCAAAGCTCGGCGCTAAGCGGCGCTGCTCCTCGGGGCCGCGCTCGGCTACACCGCCACCCTCCCATCACCAACCCGGCTACCTCAAACCTGACGGAGGCCTGATGGCGGCTGCAGCTCCTCACAGGGAGCGGAGGGCAGCGCTGAGCTCTGCTCTGTGTGACAGCGACAGGGCCCGAGGGAACGGCATGGAGCTGTGCCAGGGGAGGGGTGGATGGGGGTCGGGGACAGGGGCTGCACCACAGGGCGTTGGGCATGGAACGGGATGCACAGGGTCCTGAGTGCCAGAGTTCAAGGAGTGTTTGGATAATGTGCTCAGGCACAGGGGATGAATTTTGGATGGTCCTGGGTAAAGCCAGGGGTTGGACTCCATGTTCCTTGCGGTCCCCTTCCAATCTGGGACATTCTGTGATTCTGATGATTCATAGCCAGAAAAAAAATGTCCCTGGCTGAGCCATGCGCTCCAAAAACAGCCTGTAAGGCAGGAGGGGGTGCACCACAGCCACTATCACAGAATCACAGAATGACCCGGGTTGGAAGGGACCTCAAGGATCATGTAGTTCCAACCCCCCTGCCTGGCAGGGCCACCAAACATACACATTTACTAGATCAGGTTGCCCAGGGCCCCGTCCAACCTGGTCTTGAACACCTCCAAGGACGGGGCATCCACAACCTCCCTGGGCAGCCTGTTCCAGGACCTAACCACTCTCCTAGTGAAGAACTTCCCCCCAACATCCAACCTAAATCTTCCCTCTTTCAACTTAAAACCATTTCCCCGTGCCCTGCTATTGTCAGCAAACACCTATGCAAACGTTATGGGAGACTATCCCGAGCACATCTGTTGTAGCCATAATTACTCCAAAACTAATAACTCCGGTATTGCCTTGGTGTCTCTATTCCGCTCTCAGAGTGAGCCGACACACTGCCATGCACACCCGACGTACCCCCACATCCACCTCCCGCCCCGGATCGCGGTGCCCCGCCCCGGCCGCACCACCGCGCCGCTCCCGGGGGGGAACGTGAGGCTGTGGGGTCTCCCCGCTGCGGCCGCCCCGCTGCCTTTGGTCGCTGTGGTGACCCTGCCGCTCCTTTCTCTCCCCAGGCGGCCCCACAGCCCCTCCGCTGTCCGCCCGGCCACCAGCCCGCCTCCACCCACGGCGGGAGGGCGATGGTTTCTCCAGGAAGCGCTGGGGTTGCTGCAGCTTCCTCTGCTCGCCGTCACACCGAGGTGCCGCGGCAGCCGCTGGGTGAGGCGGAGGATGGGGGGTGGCCGCTGGGGCAGCTGCGGTGTGGGGCGGTGGGGGTGGGCAAAGCTGGGGGCTTCGTAACTATTGCTGTCTGCAGAGCAGCCTGCACTCATTTCCTAACGTCACGGGTTGTTGATTAATAATACAAGAGCCGCTGTTATACCAAACAGTAACTGCTTACTGCTGTCAGGTGCCACGCGTTAGCACTTCAGACTTTGCTCAGGTTAACAGAGCTCCAGTTCTCTTTCCCCTGCTCTCAGATATTGCACGTATCCGTAGAGTTGTTTCACGAGCTCAGCAACAGCTTTCAGAACCTCCCTTTTCTCGTTCAGGCTTGAGACCGGAGTTCCATTGCTATAGACAGATCTGTTAAGGGAACCCAGACAAACGCAGTTCCTTCTCAGAGCGAAAGGTACGTGTGACTTCATCTTCTGGTGAGTTGTTTTTCCTTTGTTTCGGTCTGTCCTGTCCTATTTCCTGCTTCTCTTTTGCCCTTCTTCTTTCAGGAAATACGTTCTGGTGAGAGGAAGTGGAAGGGTGGTAGAGGTGCTTTCTGACTCTGAACGTTAACATTAGAGCTTAAAACTTAGTACGTTCTCGGGTCCTAACTCTGACCTTATTCTGTTTTCTTTTAGTATCCAACAGCCAACATGTCTAGCAAAAAAGCAAAGACGAAGACCACCAAGAAGCGCCCTCAGCGCGCCACGTCCAATGTGTTTGCCATGTTTGATCAGTCCCAGATTCAGGAATTCAAGGAGGCCTTCAACATGATTGATCAGAACAGGGATGGCTTCATTGACAAGGAGGACTTGCACGACATGCTGGCCTCCCTCGGTAATGTCTCTCTTCTGTTCACAGCTGCCAAATGTATTTGTGCTGTTGTATTGAAAACGCTGCGTTTGGGATAGCTTATGGGAGGTGTCCCAGTTTGTATTCAGGTGATTACTATTTACTTCCTTCTGTTTATAGGAAAGAACCCAACGGATGAATACCTGGATGCCATGATGAACGAGGCTCCGGGCCCCATCAACTTCACCATGTTCCTCACAATGTTTGGTGAGAAGCTGAACGGCACTGATCCAGAAGATGTCATCAGGAATGCTTTTGCTTGCTTTGATGAAGAAGCAACAGGTATGGGGGTGAAACTCAGCTGCTTTGGTGGTATTTTAGTTGCTCATATGTTACTTCTTTTGAGGATTTTAAAAGGTAGTAGATGCAAAACCTGTATTGCCACCGATTTTGTCCTTCCTCTTCGGATGTGGTGCTCAGGGATATGATTTAGTGTAGGGTTTTTAGAGTTAGGGTTCTGGTTAGGCTGTGGTTGGACTTGATGATCTTCAAGGTCTTTTCCAACCTGGGTAATTCTATGATTCTATGATTTAGTATTTGACGGTAGGTGATCCAGAGTATGCAAACCTTGTCTTCTGACCCTTCATCTTGTCTAGCGTATCTTAGGTTGTGATGACAAATAGCCTGTGTCATGCCCTCACACCCAGCTCCGTTGCTTTAAGGTAGCAGGAAGGCTTGCAGCCTTAGTGATTCACAGATATAATCAGGGTGCGGTCTAGAAGACACAAATGGCATCGAATAGACTGGCATAGCAAGGGAGGGGGAAGAATGAAATGCAGAGTTCACTTTTACCGCATCAAGCTTTCAAGGTTGTGTCTGTAATCATCAAGTTAGGGTTTATGTTTTTATTTATTTATTGAGAAAGGAAAAGATTCTGGAGAACTGTGTAGCAACCAGAGATGAATCCTAAGGTTATTCTGTGGAAACACAGTATCAGGGCTTTGATGTGTAGTGAACCTGCCGTAGCAATGCACAAAGAAATCATGTATCCTTGGCACTTCAGATATCACTGCACCTATAACTTTTCTCACAGCCGTCTACCACAGTGCTGCCAGCTCATTGGTGCATGTGTGTCTGAACGTTTCAAAGCACATCAGTCCATTTCAAGCAGCTATTTTATGTCTGTGTATTTTCAGCACCTTTTGCCTTTTCTAAGTGCTTCCCCTTCCTGTTGGGATGTAGGTAAACAGGCTTTTTGTTGGGAAGGCCTTTTCAAATGTTAATTGACTTCCTCCCTCTCCAGGGAAATCTCTTTACCATCTCCTGGAGAAGGAAGTTTTGTTAGTGGGTTATTTTCTCTCGGCAGGTATTCTGACTCACTGTGCTACAAGGCTTTTTGTCTGCACCAGGACATGAGCCTGTGAATTAGGATGTAAAGAAAATGACAGTGCTGACAGTTCTTTTGAACAGTCACCTTCCATGCCTACACAGATAGCACGCTCCTAGGTCAGACCTCCATGTGCTGATGAGATTGATTTTTATCATCTCTAAACTCAACGATGAGCCTCTTAGTCTAGTTCTAGGATAATGATTCCACAGTATTTTTTCTGCCTTATGCCATCCTCAGATTTTCACCAGGAAACATGTTAAATATATATGCTGTCCTATCGGTTTTGATTAACAATAATCAAGATGCAGCCTTCAAAATAACACGCGTTCTACGTTACGTTTTATTTTTGCCCCTTATTCATGTCATCCTCAGACTGAGCTCTTCCAGCTACGTTGAACCCTTGTGCTTTTATTTTCTTTCTATTTTTCCTTCTGTCATGATGTGCTGTCACCATGACACCTTCTTTCCATTTTAATCATCTCCACGTACCTGTGTTATGCACGTGACTTCCTATTCTACATCAGTGCAGTTCTTCTGAGGTAATACAAATCAGACCCTCTTGGTGAGGATAAAGGAGCTGGACTTGGTTTTACTTACTTTTCCTATGTTGTCGATGTTGTTGTTGATACTACTTCAGCATTACCGTCCCATAAAACAGTAGTACCATGAAACGAGCATAAGGGCTTATATCTGTCTTCATTTAGTGTAGATTTAGTATGGCTTTTTTTTGCTCTTTGATCCCACTTTGTCATCTGTTTCATGCCGTCTGCCAAAGGCTAAATCTTACATTTTGCTCACTGTCTATATTGAAACTGTGTGAGAGCTTCTTTTAGAGGGAGTGGGAAAACTATTTACTTGATGATTCTGTGCTGCTAAAACTCCTAGCCCATGCCTCCTCTAGCAACCCAACACTGTTTTAACACCTAACCTACTCAGACAAAAGCAATTAAGTCCTTGAGGCTAAACCTGCAGCACCAAAGGCCCTGCATTCTTTGTATACTAATCCTTATGTCATCTCTCATTACTGTTTGGTCTCTGTCTCACTGTTGAAGTAAAAAGACTAATGCCTTTAGCTCTTTTGTTGTTGGGTTTTTCTTTTTTCCCCCTTCTTTACTCGCACCTGCAAAGAGACAACTGCAAAATCTGACCCTCTAATTGAACATTCTCCTCCTGGTTTTAAAGGAGAACATTGTTGTCAACCTCATTCATTTGGAGTCATTAATCAAGGGCTATGATTATATATAGATATATCTATCTATGTTAGGATATGATGCTGTTTTAACATATTTAACACACGTTGTAATCTGTTTGTGTTGTTTCTTTCCTGTGCTGCTTCCCCACAGCACGGACCAACTTCTTGGCAATGTATCATGCTCAATTTATCATGCTCACTGACTGCCTTTTCATTCCCTGACTCCCTATTTGGTTTGCTCTCTAAAGAACTTTGTTTGCTTAAGTTCTACAACTCTGTTTCCAAAGCAGAACTTATTTTTATCGCATCCAAACTGGTTCTGCTCAAGTCCTTGTTGGTGTCTACTAATGATTCCCAACAGTTCTGCCTAGTTTATTTTGCCTTGGAATATTCTTCTACCTCTGTTCTTTCACTGATTTGACAAAGCATGGGAGTTCTCATTTCTGCTCCTACCTCTCCATGGTACACATCCTTCCTCTTTCCTAGGTTAATTTACTCAGTCCTGCCTTAAAGTCTGCTCTGTTATAAACTCCTTCATTGGACCCTTGCCTTCAGCTCGCTGTATCCACACAAGTCACCTCCAGTGACAGTATCATAGAATGGCCTGGGTTGAAAAGGACCACAATGATCATGTGGCACTGAAGAGCCAACCAGAGGTTATTTGGTCCCCACAGGAAACTAGTTAATAAAGGATGCACAAATCTATCTAAGCCCATCAAGAAAAAGTATAAGTCAATTAAAAGAAGAGCTTGTATGATGAAGGTTAGCGATGACTGTATTCCTACTTTAGGATTCTTTCCACAGGGACAACAGGACAGTGCTGGTGGTGATGGTGACACCTCCAAGTGGGCAGAACCAAAGTCTAGCCAGACCACTTTGAGCTGCTTAAGATCAACAAATGGAAATAGACCATAGAATATCAGGCCGTCTTTAAAAAACAAAACAAAACAGCGTACAAAATGCATCAAACTTCTCCCTCTCTCCTTTGCATTTAAAGAACTGCACGCTTTATGTGCTGTGTGAGATAATTGCATGTCTGTCCGTGGGGCTGTCTTAGCGCTCACCGTACTGCTTTCAAAGAGCTGCTGGAAACAACTTCCATTTTGTGGTGTTGTCTTTCCATTTTGTTCCAGGCTTTATTCAAGAAGACTACCTGCGGGAGCTGCTGACCACAATGGGAGACAGGTTCACAGATGAAGAGGTAGATGAGCTCTACAGAGAGGCACCCATCGACAAAAAGGGCAATTTCAACTACATCGAATTCACGCGCATCCTTAAACATGGAGCAAAAGACAAGGATGACTGAGCAAATCCCTGGACACCTGCAGCTTTCTTTTCACTGCCCCACTTTCCCCCCACTCCCTCAGGACCCGTTTTTTCTTTTTTCTTGTTGGGACCCTTTTGCATACATTTCTGGCATTTCAGCTTTTGCCTTTGTAGGCTCTGGGGCCGCTTGGGCACACCTGCACTTTTGCATTAAGACTGGAAATGTGCAAGGAGAGAGGATGGCTTGGAGTGATAGAGGTTTAGGAACAAAGATTTGGGGTAGGGAGGCACTTAAAAATGTCGGTGTTACTCGCTCTAGCTAGATCCTTGCAATTTACGGTAACTTTTGCAATAAAGCACCGCTTTATTAAATATGCCATCAAACAGTTTCGTGCTAGAGGTGGGCTGTTTATCATATCATTGCTGTCAATATTCCTGCAGCTGTACACAGTCATGGTGTTAGCTATTTCTGCCTTAATGAAGCATAGGTCATGCATACTGTGTTTGTATGTCAGTGACCAAGTGCTTCATTTCCTACTGTGAGCACGTACAGTGAAGAAATTCACATACTTCACGTGTTAGTACACTGTAAATTAATGAGTTTTGACGTAGACTTGCACGTTGAGATTTTAAAATCCTATGGGTGCAATGGAGGTGGTATTTCACTCTTAACTGCTTCATTTCTGGATGCTGAGTACAACATTAATACTGCTTTTTTAAACTTACACGGTAAATCCCAGTGCTTTCTGTAAAATAAAAAGAGTGTGTGTATGAGCAGAGTGTTTGAGTGATGCCTCTGACCAACCCACAGCACCAACAATATAGAATCCATTATATTTTGTTGCAACTATTCTTTTTTTCTTCCTTCCATCTCACCTCAAATAGGGGCGGAGGAAGAAGAAACGTGTGCAGCTCTTGTGCTTTTTATCCATTATTCTTGCATTCCAAATGAAACAATAGATATATTTTATGGCTTCTTCTGACTTTAAGTGTGTGAAGAAAAGGCATAATTTTCTGTTCTGTTTCTCATACCCTATAGTTCACAGCAGACTTGGCACAACACTCTGAAGCAGCTTTGCTGTAATCTAAGAATTGTGGTTCTGGTCTTTTTGTTTGGTCTTGGGAGAAATGGTCAGCAAAGCGATGATGTGCCAAGTGCGTCCCTTACTCATAGGAATTCAATTGCTAACCCTGTTGGATTTAGGTTACAAAAGGTTTAGGTTATTAAAATGACGGCTCACTCTTTGCTGGTGCTCTTGATCATTTAAAATGGCGGTCCTTGTAGATCCACAGCACAAGGAGAACATTGCAGAAACCACCACTCGGTTGTTTAAAAAGTGCACTGGTAGGATTCCTGTGTCCTTGGCACAGCTCCTGGTGTAAGGGGAGGCATGGAAAATACTCTGACAGAGGACTTTGTGGGTTTTTACAGAGAGTGACTTTGTAACTTTGTAAATGGATGGGTTTATTTTGATCTGTGACATCATTCCTTATCGTACCAGTACCTTCTTTTAATCTATGAACTATGAATTATGTGTTCAACATCAGGATCTACCCTGACTTGGTTCTCCCTAGAAGAAACTGTTCTTTGGATCTGTATCGATTTGTATGGAGATAAGAAACCTGGGATCCTCTGCAGGTATGAGAAACGTGTGCTCCTTTTGCCACATAGTTTTTAACGGACCTCGCAACCTCTTTGAGAAGATGCTTCAGAGCTTTTTCTACCTTTGTCCCAACTTTACAAGTAACGGCTCCATCCCCTGCGCTCCTCAGAAGGAAGCGGGCCAGGAACTTGTGGCCAATACCCAACTCCATCAGTAGGTGGCACTGCAGCCCCTAGCACCGGCTCAGCTGAAGGACGAGCGGCCCGCGGGACAAGTTCTTCTAATAGGTTTGGGTTTCGTTCGTTTGTTTATCCGTCCTAAAGAGCTCCTTTGACGCAGCGTACAGAAGAAAACACGGTCACAGTTCCCGCAGAAGCTCTGCTCCTAGCACGACAAGGACTAACGCTGCTGGGATCCTATATTACGCTTGGTCCTGTAACGATGAACTGCAAATCACCAATGCTATAGTTTTTAGCCATACCTATACAATATTTTTCCTTTTTAGACTCTCAAGGGAGTGTATAAACAGTTGGGGGAATGACTGTTTATGAGGGCGGATAGCAATGAGAGGGAATGGTTTTAAACTGGAACAGGGGAGGTTTGGGTTAGATATTAGGAGGAGGTTTCTCACACAGAGGGTGGTGACACACTGGAACAGGTTGCCCAAGGAGGCTGTGGATGCCCCATCCCTGGAGGCATTCAGGGCCAGGCTGGATGTGGCTCTGGGCAGCCTGGTCTGGTGGTTGGCAACCCTGCACATAGCAGGGGGTTGAAACTGGATGATCATTGTGGTCCTTTTCAACCCAGGCCATTCTATGAAGCTTTATGGCATTTAGCCGCCCTGATCAAACAAGACCCAGAGCCTGGCAAAATGGTGGGTAATTCAGACATTGGGATTTCTCTTGCAAAGAAATTCTAACCCCCCACTCATCTCTGATGCAGAAGGAGCCTTAAAGTCTGTCTGCTGGAACCAGTCACTCTGGATTTATAGAATACCTGTAGTTTTACATTGTGGCAAACTCATTCTGGGTAAGAGACAGAGAATCTCCCAGTATCCCTCACAGAGGACACAAAGGTGTTTATGCCTTTCTCCATCTGTCTATTTTATTTTTTTAAACTCAGTTGTTTCTAGTTAGGTCACTTGAGTTGAGAGCTGGAACAATGCAGCCTTGCATCCTCCCAGCTAGAAGAAACAATTCCAAGTAGGCCTACAACATTCACACTGAGTATAAAACCACTGGACCATTGAATAAGGGAGGGCTGAACCATCACAGGCTGCCTTTCTTTTAGTGCTGGTTTTTGTTTTTTTTCCTAGCAGTGAAGGAGCTTAGGCAATGATCTCAGCAGAAAGGATCACAGAGATCAGTTGTACCTGAAGACAGGCTGTTTCCTGCTCTCCAAGGTGAAGCTCCCAAAAGCTGTGATTCACAGGAGGGGTTGGCACGTTTGTTTCCTTTGGTAGCATGGACAACGGGCAACGGAGCTGAACTCTAAATGAGTTTTAGCTTATAAACTGTTTCCTTTTCAGGACTGTTTGTGAGAAGCAGTGCCTCACCAGGGAACTGCCTCACACATCCCGTATCTGGCCTAACGCCCACCCCCTCCTTCCCATGAATGTAGATAATAACTTTAACAGGTTGGTACTGAACTTACCCTTTAAAGCTGTGTGCTGTACGCTGCTGGGACTCAGCTCCTGAACGTCCTCGTGCAATTCACTGGGGACAGGGATTTTTTTTGCTGTCCAGAGCTGTGTCCCTACTTGTGAATTTCAGCCTTAACTCCTGTAGAAAGAGCAACCGTGACTCCTTCCTTTCCCTTTAGTATTTCTGTTGATGAGATGCAGCAGAAGCTTGTTTTGATAGTTACTAATTTTAGTGCCTAACTCCCCTAGACAGAGAGAAGCATCTGTCAGTGCGACAGGCATAGTACAAAACGATGCCGAGCATTCTTCCCTGTCATCCAGAAACCAAGTGGCGAGTATTTAGAGTGCCAACAACCAAATGTCAACTAGAATGATGACTGGTCTAAAAAGCATGAGAGTCTGAGGGGAATTCGTATCATCGGGGTGACTGAGTCTAAACACCAGGCACTCGGTGTGACCTTTGCAGACTATCTCCTAGCGGCAGGCAGGCACGGTTTGCGTTGCTGTTCAAACAACCTTAGCTGGCTGCTGACTCATCGCTACTTCCACTCCACGCATCCCGGGGCTTAAGTACAAAAATTGTTTTAGTGGCGCTCATTAGCCGGGAAAGGCAAACCTAACTGGAATTCCTATGTAATCACCATGAGATCAGAGGGGTCACATGAAGTGAGTATTTAAAAATATGTTCTGGGGAGGTGTGTGTGGAGGGAAAATCATTCGCACAGCTTTACCAGGGATGCATACCAGTCCCAGCAGGCTTCTTTCAGTGAGCAGATGAGAGCTGCAAATGAAAGATACTTGCAGCTGGGATTTTCCTGTTTAAATAACTGCAGGTCACTGTGACATCTGAAATGGTTGCAAGAAGCTACAATGAGCCCACAATCACTGCATGTTGCCCTTCTCCCTCGCCCCCCAACCACATACACAGTATTTCCATTAGAAATCTGCACAGCTTTATGCCCCACAGCCCCAGAAAGCTTCAAAGCTCCAAGGCTGGAGTCAGTTAAAAGAGGCGCTGCGAAGTTTCACGTTAGCGAGATAAACTCGTGAACTTTGTGATATATTTTTGGAAGAGAATGAAATGGAGTGGAACCGCTTGTAGTTAGCTCTTGCCTGATTCTACTGATTTAATAGCTAAGGTATGGCGTATTTATTAGAACTTGAGATGTATGTTGTGCAAAACAAGATATAAGACTGACTGTTATTGCTATTTTGTTGGCAAAAAGGGGAATTTGGCCATGAATCTAAGCTCTTCTCTGCTACTTACAAGAAAATTAAACAGGTAGCATTGCAATTTTCAATTGACAGAAGACAGCATTTCTTTCAGATTTTCTCTGAATTCTTTGCAACTAATTGAACACAGTCGTATAATTTAAGTACAGTAAGTAGCTCCTCTGCTGTAACAAACACAGGTATGCCAACTGCATGACTTTCTATTGCTTAGGATCTGAGGGAACAGCATGGAGTTGCACCAGGGGAGGTCAGGTTTGGGATTACGAAACACTTCTTCACTAGAGGAGGTCAGGCACTGGAACAGGCTGCCCAGGGCAGTGGTTATGTCCCCACACTGCAAGGAGCATCTGGACAACGATCTCAAACAAAGGTCTGAAATTTGGATGGTCCTGTGTGGAACCAGGGGTTGAACTCAATGATCCATGTTGGTCCCTTCCAACTCAGGATATTCTGTGATTCCATTGTTTGTTACTGGTGCTTTTTAGCACATCCATCTATTCGCGACCTCTTTGTGTAGGTGAGGCAGAGAACAGCAGAGCTGTTACTTATTTAGCAGAGTAGCTGTCTAAGGAAAGATTAAAATATCCGAAAGAGAAAATAGGGGCTGAGGCACTGGAATGTTTCCCAGTGCAAGTGGTCAGAGAGGTGCCTCCCTAGTCTTCTGCAAATGCTGGATACCAATGCCTCAGCAACTGTACAGGCAGCCCCTCCAGCAACCCAAAGCAATTCTGTTTCTCTCCTATCACCCCATTTCAGACCATTTTGCAAGCACTCAAATAAGTCAGTGGCCTGCACCTTTCTGTTCCAGGTTTTATACATGCCTGAAGGCTAAGACCCTCAAGCAACAAAGACATTCCCTTCCCTACTCTGTGTACCACAGCCTGGACCTCACCTTGAGACAAGATTGAAAGCAGCTAATAAACCGACAAGCTTTTTGCAAGTTTTGGAGAATAAAAATTCAAGCACTTCCAGGATTAAGTGATAAATTACTTAACGGCAGCTTTGAAAATGCTGGCAGTATCTTAATGGTATGTCAGTACCTCAGATATTTAAGGCTCCACGTAGAAGCATCAAATCAGATTCTTGCAGCCATCTGTGGGTGCTCAGCAATGGGATAACACAACAGTGTAATGTCATTTGGGGGCAGAAGGTAAGTGTGCTATGGAACTAAGAGTCTACTATGGCTAATGTTCTTATTAGTGAGGTCTGGAAGATCTTACCCTACGCTAGATTTTCAGAGCTGCTAATTATGCTATCCCTGATCTCAAATATTGCTAAGAAAAAACAAATATTGGACAAGGGGGTGCTGGCTGCCTATTTTCACTGCCACTTTCAATAATAGAAGGATAATTTACACCTATGTGGCTGATTCTGGATTATTCTTACCTGTGATAGATTCAGTGCTTTGCACACACCCTTTGCAGGAATGTTTTTGTTATCAGCGGTTTTAAAAGAGACTTATAAAAGCAAGGAGAGACTGTGATTATGAACAGGTGAGGGGATGTTTACTTGAGTTATTTCTTCTCTTTCCAACCCCTCCATGCCTTCCCTAAGCATTTTCACGGGTTTTCTTTCGACAAATTGTACTGAATTCATTGAGGATCACTTAACACCGTCATTTCAGCAACATCATGCAGGTTTCCAGTATTTATGTTTACATACTGATACGTAACTCTGACTCACTTCCTGACTTCGCTGTTCTCTGGTTGTTGGGGTTTGGTGGTTTTTTTTTGTTTCTGTGTGTTGTTTTTTTTTAGTATTAGTTTTTCTAAAAGGTACAATTGGCTCCAGTTTGAGCCCCCAATCAATGGCGAATTATTGATTTTGTATACAATTTCCTCCATTTTATTTCTGTAGCAACTGAAATTTTTACCTGGTGAATCTCATTGCATTCATCTGCTGTACATGGCTGATAGCAGATGCATATCCAGGCATGTTCTTACACAATCCACAAAGGTTTGTTTCAACCTTTTGTCCCCAGAAGCTGTGGAGAAAAGGACTCTGTTAAATCTATTTAGAACAGAAGTTGGCTGGGGTGAGGAGTTTTATCCCTGTAAGTAAAAGCAGTGTGGCGTGAAGGTATTTGTAGCATGGGTTCTTTTAATGAATCTTAGCCACTTACTTGACTAAAGACACTAGACTGGTCTTACTTAAAAGTAAGCAATTAACTTTCAACACAGAAAATTATATTACTTAAAACTGTTACACATCTATCTGAACAATACTTACAGTGTCTTGTTGCTTTTATTGCCTTTTATTTTATTTTATTTTGGCCCCTGGCATTTTGTATGTAACAATCCAGACACCATGAGACATGTTTATTAAATACACTTGGGGCCTTTGCACAGTACAATCTTGTTTTATATCATTTTATACAATACACTATTACTGTAGCCAACTAATAAATAAGAACAGCATTCAGAAAGAAACTTTGGGGAAAGTGAGTATGTTCTGCATCCCATACTTATATATACTTTGGACTCCTGGAATAAGCTACATCTTTATTGGGAAAGAAATGCAGGCTTCTGAGGTGACTTCAGTGGCTGTTTTGCAGTTGGGCTGAAGATAGTTCCCCTTATTGTGCTGGAAAAAAACCAGCCAGCTGAAGAGCAACTTCCGTGCCAACGCTCTTAGAGCTCCAGACTGTGAGCTCCTCAGCGAGGTGACTCGGTCTGCTTTGTTTATACAGTGTCTGCTAAAATAGGGGTGGGGGTTGAAAACAATGTCAAAAGGCATTTCCATAATAAAAGTAATAAATACTTTCTCAGCAGAGGTGATAAATGCTGTTTTGAAAGCTTCCGCCTCTAATTCATCAGAACATCATTTCCACCTCTGTCTCTGCACGGGCTGATTTAACAGCTTTCTGTTAGCAGTATTCTAGATAATAAGTAGCAGTCAAAATGTTCCAAGACTTTCTTATCTCACAGCCTAACGACAAGAGGAGACAATTGTACTTTATTTGCTAACTACAGACTGTGCTTTATCTTGCATTTTGGCTTGTGTTATCATCAAGTTGCTAATCATCTGTTCTGTGACGCTGTCTGCACAGCTCCTCCACGCAGCTCTTGGCTGCAGTACATGGGCATGGTATCATAAAGCAGCAAACGATGCATTGGCACTTTCTGAGAACAGACATTAAGAGGCAAGATGCTCCTTTTGCCAGCCAGTGGAACGTGAGATATTCAAGCCACTAAATAAATGCTGTTATACGTCATCTGTCTACTGTATAGTCCACATGCTTCTGGCTATAGCTGAGCCACAGCCTCCATGCAGTTAGGTGAGAGAGCTAGCTTCCAGTCTCGGTAACACTATGTACTTCTGCAGCAGTAAGGCTTCCACATTTTGCGCAGCGGAATGAAAAGAACTGGGAAAGGCCCTTTGTAAAGTACCAGAAGGATTTTATTTCCTTGTTGATGTACTGAAGTTTCTGCTGATTCTTCCAAGCATGAAAGAATAAGTAATCTACTCATTTAACTTCAGATGTCCTGCCTAGCCTACAGGCCTGCACTCTGGTAATAGCTGCAGCTCTAAAGCCACCTCTGAGACCTCATGTTGTATTCAGATATCAGAAACTTTGGCTTAAATGAGCTCATTTTGTCTCATGCAGCTTTTATTATATTTTGCTACCGCACCTGCAAAAGCAATCCATTTTACCATAGAATGACAAAATATCTTGTATTGGAGGGGGCCTTAAAGCCCACCCAGTCCCACCCCATGCCATGGGCAGGGCTGCCCCCCAGCAGCTCAGCTGCGCAGGGCCCCATCCAACCTGGCCTTGAACACTCCAGGATGGGGTGCCACAGCCTCTCTGGGTATCTGTGCCAGCGCCTCATCACTCTCTGAATAAATTAATTCCACCTAACATCTCACATAAATCTCCCCTCTTTTAGTTTAAAGCCATTCCTCCTTGTCCTGTTACAATCAGACTGTACACTTTGTCTCCCTCCTGTTTGTAACCTCCTCTTGTATACTGAAAGCCCATAATGAGGTCAGCCCAGAGCCTTCTCCAACCTAAATAAGCCCAACCTTTCCATGTAGGAATGGTGCTCCGGCCCTCTGATCATCTTTGTGGCCCTTTGTGGATCTGCTCTACATCCCTCCTACTCTGGGGACCCAAGGTCTGGACACAGTACTGCAGATGGGGCCTTACAACGGCAGAGTAGAGGGGAACAATCACCTCTCTTGCCCTGCTGGTCACCCCTTCTTTTGATGCAGTTGAGACTACCATTGACCTTCTGGGCTGCAAGTGCACACTGCCAGGACCTTCAAGACCCTCTCATCAGGGCTGTTTGAATGAGTTCTTCTCCCAGACAGTACACATACCTGGGATTGCCCTGACCCAAGTGCAACACCTTGCTCTTGGCCTTGTAGAACCTCAGTTGTAGGCCCACTTTTCAAGCCTGCCGAGGCCCCCCTGGATGGCTTCCTGGCACATGTCTGCAGCAGGAGGTGACTTGGTTAAATGCGTCAGCAGGCTATGACGTTCCACAGGAAATAAGGTCTGCATCAATCCCTACAGCAGCACAATGTAAGTGAGCTGCTAAGAGCCCACGGAGAAGTTCCCAGGAAAACTTTACACTTAACCCAGATAATTACAGCTGCAGGTGGCATGTAAGCATGAATCACATGGGTGAAAGCAGTGCTGAAAAGTCAGCAAGCGTGGTTTTAGATGCCTATGAACTGAGTCCAACTATGTTTTACTGACCTTAATGCCAAGATGTCCTTAATCCTTGCACTAACCTCTAGCTGGAGTACAGCATGTCATTATCCTTTAAAATACGCAGGATTCAGAGAAACACTACTGTCCATTTGCTAATTCACATTCATTCAGGTAAATGCAGCAGTCATACCAGTTTGACAGGCAAATTTTGGTACACTGCCCACATCTCACCTTCTAACAAGTGCAGATATATTTCCATCCTATTGTGCTTGAAAGGAACTTTTGTTTTTGAGACCACGAGGATATATAATTAAGGTAACAAACAACAATCTGCTGATGTTCCAAAAGCAAAAGCACAAAGGTTTTGCAAAAGAACTTAAAACATTCGGTTTTCATTCCATATTGAGCTTAGGCTTTGAACTCTTAACAGACTGAAGCATACTTTTATTGTTCTAACTGCTTACAGGCTTGATTGTATACAGTGGGCTTTTTTAATCTTTATATAAGATTTATAATATATCTAACAGCCTGGGTCAAGCTGAACAGCTTTGCTGTTATTCTCAATGCACAACCTGGTGACAATGCCTTTGGGCCTAACTCATGTCTTACAGCTACCTGGACTGAATGTGTTTAGTAAGGATGAACAGCATAAAGTTAAATCCAAGCACAGTGGCATCTCATGAAAAAATAATGAGTGGTAAGAATAATGTCTTTTGAATTCTAGTTTGGCACCTGGAGATTACATGAGTAGAGAACTGAGTGTAACTTAATCTAGAGCCTGAGAAGGATCAAAGCTCTTACACCCAATGTTGCTTTAGGATAAAAGTTATTCCTGTTTAAGCAAGGCTGTTAAAGGAGGCTAAAATTTACAGGAGTGCAAGGGAAGACAGAAAGAGACAGCATCTATGTCTATCTCTGTAACTCGTGAGTTCCTCAAGAACTCAACACTGGGCTTCCTCACTGTGAGGTCCAACAGTTTGCATATTTTCTTCAAAGCAAAGAATTCCTTAGGACAACATAGATTTGCCTTCTCTCCTAAGAAATATCATTGTAAAAGTGGGCTTGATTTTTTTTTTCTATTTTTTTTTACTATCTCCTTTTCTACTTTATATATGCTCTTATTATTGACATTCTCATGAATTCAATTAAGAAGTTTCTTTTGATTAGTTCAGATACCATATTCTGTGAGGACACGGGGAAAGAAAAGCAGCTCTTTTTAGTCTCACTTCCACTTAGGTCCGTAATTCTAGTCTGTTACTTTCTCTAGGTTTTCAGAACACACAGGAAATAAGGGCTTGATTGAAAGATGTTCTTTCGTGCTCTTGTCTACCATCTTCTCCATTAAACATCCAGTGGAGCATAAGTGTAACCTCCATCTCAGCTTCAGATGGGAGCTAATGAAGCTGTTGTGGTGCAGGCAAGGGAAGAATTCCTACACCACATAACTCAGGAAGCAACTGCACATCAAAAATTCCCCCAGCTGGGGAAAGGTTACAGGGCAAATCTGGACCTGCCATTCCTGGTAGAACAACTGAAACATACATATATTACACATTCTTTCTCTTGACTGGCCCCCCTCTTCAAACAGACCTTAAATATTCAACAGAAGGATAGCCAAAGCCCTATACAGCACACATATCCTAAGCCTATATGTGGAAAACTATGGCAGACCTACTCAGATACCTGGAATAATCTTCTGTGCCAAAGCACCTGAAGCAACGTTTCAAGCTTTAAGCTCAATTTGAAGGACTATAATTTGTCAAGCTCAAGTACCTTGAAATAATGATGGTAGCAGGGGGCATAAGGACATATAAATTCTGTGCTACACATTAGCCCTTCTTCTGCTGAGGTTATAATCAGCCCCCACCTGCAGACACCAGTCTTGCCAATTCTCACTCAGTCCTGCCAATAGCTCCCTCTCAGCAGAGTTGTTACACCACAGCACAAGCACACCATCATGCAGAACTGCAATGTCCTTAAATCACGCTGGTTTTCCACGCACAGATGTTCTCTGCCTCAGCACCCCATCCATACTGCCTCTGTATTGAAGGATTAATTCGAAGTAGGGAGACCACGAGTACATTCTCATTGTACGAGCCTACCATGAAGGAGAATTACTGAGTAATGGTGGAGCACTGAGTGGGCTGGGAAGGGGGGTGTGCAAGTGCCTGCAGGAATTAAGTCATGTAGCCATGCTGTTCAGTTTTTTCAGATGTGGTGTTCAAGATTTCTAGCAGTGCAATAAGTTGTGGAGCACTGACAATGTTTTTATAGCATGCTGTGGGAGAATTCATCTGTCTCCACTCCAGATCCTGGCAGAACTAGCATGGGTATGGCAAGTCATGAAAGTAAACTAATTCTGGCTCCAAATTTGTCATTCCATTGGTGGCAAGGCATTAATCCAGTATTTTATTCTCTGATGTATGTCTGCGTCATGCAAGAGACAGGCTTGTTCGCAATACTCCTTATGTTCTCTGGAGTGAGGACTCACAGCCTACTCCATTGTTCAGATAAGTCTGTTTTCATCTAACCCAGACAGCCCTGTGCCTATCCGCTGTGTCCCAAGATGTCCTTTTACCTTTGGTGCTATATAGTAGGCACATTCTGTTCTGGCAGATATCTGTGCTACATGCCAAGCTTGCTTCTTCTCAGCCTTCTAAACTAATTTCAGTGATGTATATGTAACATTCCAAGCATTTCTAGTCCAGGTTTTTTATCTACGCTCTATAAATCCACAAAGTAGCACAAGATAATCAGTTCACGGTTCCTGATCCAGTCAGAACAGCTTGAATATAACTGAAATATCTGTTGCTGTAAGCTGACGTGGTCACAGAGGAGAGAGAACTATGACCAAACATTACAGTGCGGTGTGAGTTTTCTAGGCTGCTATGGAAAAGAAACCATGGTATGGAAAGTGAATCACTACGGAATACGGGAAGTAGGTATGTTATCTTAACAAGAAAGAAAAACAGATGCCTGCATAACTAATACATAAGCAATAATGGGCACAGAATGCAGTACCAAGCTCAAGAACACAGAAACTATCACATGGAAGGAAAACATTAGTAATAGTGCTATTAGTTACCCACTGAGAAAGATTAATAAAGATTAAAATGAGTTTCAAATGTATCTGGTGAAAAACCTAGAAAGATTAAACAAAGGTGCTTTCATGATTTCTCTGCTGAAAAAGGAGCTTTTGAGATGGAACAGGAAGCAGTTAGAATGTCAACATGAAAGGAACGATTGATCAGAGGAGAATGCAGAGGGGCTCCCGCAAAAGAGCTGGTTCAGGAAATCTTTGCGATAGGCAACAATAATAGCGACAAAGAGCTCAGACTAAATGTTGCGAGGGGTTACTTAAGTGATCAGAAGGCATAAGAACCTACTGGTGAGAGTCAGAAGGAGAAAAGCTGGTAGTTTAAGTTGGTAGGGAGTTTTTGAAGGAAGGTGGGAATTAAGATTAATAAAAGGATCAAAACTCTTTGCATGTGGCTCAGGAAAATGTCAAAAGAGGAAGATAAACTGAGTGGAGAGATGAAGGTTGCTGGCATTGAAAAGGGAATCATGATTATTACTGTCTTACAGCAGTGAATGACAGAAATTAGTGTGCTGCTGAGAGCATTGCAGGATAGTGTGACATCAGTATATCTGATAGATGAGAAAAGCTATTGTTTTTGTCTTTGCTGCTTGAGAGTCCCCAGTTACTTTGTATACTGCAATATCTGGAGGAAAAAGTTCCTGATCTTGAAAGCGGATACCAATAGGCCAAATATGGCGAAACCTGGCTGGAAATGTATGCTTAGACAGGCCCCAGCCGGTTGTTTTCTGAGTGGTGAAATGATAGGAAAAGTACCCATGCAGAACAAAGAAGCATTAGGTAGAGTGTGTCCAGGAGCAATGTTGGCAGAAAAGCAGGAGAATCATTCCCAGTGAGAGAACAGAACTGACTATATGGAGTGCAATCCAAGTGAAACAAAAAGAAACCGCAAAGGAGAAGTCAGATCAAGCCGCACATTGGTTTTGCTGATTTGCTTCTGTGATAGGTTTACTTAGTATTTCATATGGAAGTCAAGGATTTGCATTTAATCAGCTCCTCTGTGGTCAGTTTTAAAAACGCAGTCCCAGGACTGACTGCCACTTTAAAGCAAAAGTAGGAAATTTCCAGGAAATCAGAAGTCTTGCAGTGCATACAGCTGGCACAATCCATTCAGGTATACATACAACTGATGAGCACAAAAAATAACACAGAACAACATCACTGAATTCAAATCATATCAAGTCTTCTGCTCCACCACTTTTGTGTTTTTGTTTTTTTTTTCTTTCTGAGAAAACAGCAACACATATATACAGCGTCCTCTTTTCCAACCAGCAAAGCGCTTTCTTCATCTGCTGGCCCCAGGACAGAAGATGGAGAATGGGCAAACTAAAAGCAGAAGTTTCAGGGGGGCAGGGAAGGGTGTGGGGGATGTCAACCAAAGGGTGTCTCCAAACAGAGAGAGGGGTATTGCTGGAAGAGCAGCCTGTGGAGCCCATAGGCTGGCACTGGAAGTGGCAACAGCTGCAATAGCAGTGGCTGCACAGGGACAAGTCCTGGAGGGCGAACAGCCAATAAGCACAACACATGGACTGCGGTCAGCACAGCTGCAAAATTCAACAGCTGGTTTGGTCACAGACTTAGCGGCAGGGGCAGCACCCGTTTCCAATCTCATTTTGCCTTGAATATTTTGATAATTGCCATCTTTTCTTAGGCAGATTCGTGTATGAGTTACTTTGTAAGCAACCCTACAAATTTCAATGCAGACATTAACTGTTCAGACAATTAATGTGTTACACAGAGCATTTAATGGTAAAATTCTGGCCTGAAAGCAACACTCAGCACAAATATTTTCTACACCAAGTAGTCCTTTTATGCACATTTTGTTATCAAATGCTGTGTTGTGACATCACTGCCTGACTAAGACTGGGACTTTGGGCTGTCTGGGACCATTTGCTGTCATCTGTGACCTTTTAGAAGCAGAGACAATGCTTCCAACAAGGTAGTGATGGCTACTGAGTAAACTAGCAGATCTTAGGAGAGGACAAATGCTTCCATCAAGGCAGAAAACATTCAGGGTATCCATGAGACCTATTCATCAAGTAGATCCAGTGGAGATACTGGTGTAGAAATCTTCCCACATTCACATGACGCATAACCAAGTCGAGAATGTAGTAATACTGAGGTACAACCCAGAACATAATTAGGTTCCTCCTGTCTGCATTTATTACTGATGGACCTGACACTTTGAGGCTACAGCAGAGCAGTTCCTCCTCCTTTCCATATGGCTGATCAAGTACTGGACCTTATGGCATCTGCTGGTTCCCTGCTCCCTTCCACCCTCTAGACAACAAGGACTGATCCTAGAAGGAGTTATTTGGGCAGCTACTGCTACTCTTCAGAGAAATGAAATATACCAAAAAAGCCACATAAGGGCTGAGATTAAAACTGATGTTTCTGGCTCCATGCCCTTTGGAGGTCACAGAACTCTTTCTGATTAGGAAGAAAAATATTTGATTTGTAGAGAAATATTTCTGGCAAGAACAGCGAAGAGACATGCTATGTGATGGATATGGTTTTGATTACACTTTGAAAGCTTGCCTGAATGAAGCAGTAGCAACTAAACAGCTCACTATTTAACCTTCCCTTCCAAACTTACAATAGCACTGCACTGCCTAGCCAAATGTTAAAATGGCATTTCAATACTAGTTACCTCCCAAAGTTTCTAAGAAAACTTTCGCCTTGCAGGTTAAAACAATGGAAGGTACAAATAATCTTGATCAATTGCTCACGGATAATCTCTTCCTGTTTACTCAAACTGTTTAGACAGTATCTTTTTCCATTACAACCCTCACTTTAACAGCTGAATTACACGAGGTCTGCTCCAATAGTAATGCCTCCCAGTTTTATCATGTTTGCCCCTGATGGCAGAGGTGAATTTTGGTGGTACAACAGTAGAGGCTGAACCTTCCCACCAGTATTCTGTTACATGTTGTTGCTGTGTGACAGATGGCAGCGGAGGGGCAGTCTGACAGAATGCTATCTAACATGGAAGTGCAGATGAAGCAAAGCTGTGTCACTGAACACTCCCATGCGGAAAAAATTGCACCACTGATATTCATCATTGCTCACTGAATGTTTATGGAGATCAAACAGTGGGTGTCAGCACAGTGAAGCGATAGGCAGCACATTTCAGCAGTGACCACAGGGGATCACCTCCACTGCTCCAGATTTTAATGAGCATGGTGTGCAAGCTCTTGTTTATCAATGGCAATAATACATATCTAATGGTAGTGACTATGTTGAGAAAAGTGTTTTGTAGCTGAGAATTTGCTCCACCAAAAATGCTACCGTGCTCTTTGTATCTGTTGTGTTTTCCATGAAAATAAACTGGAGGCATTACTTTTGGAGCAACCTATGTATTTTGTTTCAAAGAAGTCCCTTAATTACAACTGATGAATAAGAACAGGGAGAGGTGTCTTTTGCAAGTAGTCACTGCAGAGTGATCAGTCTGCTACAGTTAGCGCACTGTGTTAGAATGTATGCAGCAAAAGCCATATAGCAGAAATTATTTACACATCCAAATTTGCAGCTCCCTAACATCGTGTACTTGAGAAATCCCATTTGTGGTCTAAGCTGAAAGGAGAAACATTGCTCTTCCTTTTGTTTAAAAATTATTAGCATCGCAGACTGGAAGTACTTTGTTGCTGCCAGTGTTCTTGCTGTCCTTTTATCTGTGAACATTGTGGAGGACATGCCAACAGACCTAGGGATAACCATTTATTTCAGTGCAGATGTCTCAACGTTAAGAAAAGGTTTGGCAGAATTGGAATCCAGATTCTGTATCTGGACTGACTGATTTGGTTAGGGCTTAGTAAGGAGTTCTCTCATTTTGCATACATTTAAGTACTAAGGGGTTTTGTTTATTATTCATTTTTTTACATGGACACCACAAAAAAAAAAAAAAAAAACCAAAAAAAAACCCACATATTACCATGTTTCTCTGACTTCCTAATCTCTTCAGTGCAAGGTCTCATCTGTTACATATTTGGCCAGTCTCACTGGAGTCCTATTTCATGGCTTAGCCCAAAGCTTTGCCTTCATTTTATATAATGACTGTGGCACTAGTGCAACAGCATAATTTGGCTATCTGGATTTCCTGATAAAATTGCTAATATATCTTAAACCTATACATTGTGTGCCCCGGTGGCGCAGTGGTAGGAATGCCACGTTGCAACACCGGAGGCCCAGGTTCAAATCCCCCCTGCGGCGCAAGTGGTAGAAGTGCCGCTCTGCTACACAGAGGCTCGAATCCCGGAGGTTGGACTCGATGATCTCTAAAGTCCCTTCCAACCCGCACCAGACTGTGATACTGTGATACATACATATTTTTATTTCCAAACCAGAGAAAATAATTTGCAAGGTAAATATTAACATTGCTGGATACATTATACAGCAAAAGCTTAGGAACACAGAATTTGCTTCTCTTTCCAAAGATATCTAGTTTAACAACTACAAGTACAAAGTAGTTTAATTTATTGAGAACTCCTCAGCAGAATTTCTTTTAACTTATCACCCCACCATTCTCCTAAAGTAGCATTCTGACCTACAACCTGTATTTTAAAAATGTTTCATCAAAATCCTGTTGGTGGTGGGCAGCTATTATCTTTTTAAGCAGACTAGAGTTCTTTAGTAAAGGACAAGTTCTTCACACAGAATTGGAAATGCAAATAGCCAGATCTGGTAGCTGGGGGAATAGATTTGATTAAACTAGAAGTCATACTTTGCAAGTGCCTGTTTTTTTTTTGTATCTGGAAATGCCCTTGTTGGGGTTTCGAGGGCTACCTGGCCTGGTCCTTGAACCACCAGAACCACTCTCCTTTCTGTAGGCTGGTGTGGTCACAAACTTCATCTTGCACCCCAAAGGCTGCTGACTCCAAGAACAAGGAAAACCCAACTACAGAACAGGAAACTCAAGGCAATTGATTTCTTGAATCTGTTTCAATGCCACAGTCCTGGACTCATTTCACAAGTGCTGACAAGATTTGCATTGGGCAAAGGGGACACACACCTCAAACAGGATTCTGCTGGATTTGTTGCCTTGCTTACCCAGATAGAAGCTCCCACATTACAACTGCATGCATCCCACCAAGAAAGGCCAGACCTTTCACACACACGAGCCCAGACGTGGAATGTGGGTCTGCAGGTGCAGGTGTAAGACCATGCCTATAACACTTGTCAGGTAAGCTCTCTTTATATGACTAAGACCTGTTGTTCAGGTCCTGTTATTCTCTCTCCTCTGTCAAGTGGAGAAACTTTTCCCTGCTGAGATCCTGCTGTGCTTTGCCCTTCTCACACGGGGGGGAATCCACTAGATCTTGTGGAGATCAGTGTGCCAAAAGAGAAGCTCTGGCTCAGATCCTTGTCAGGCTGCATGTGAGGTATTTCCACACACAGCCTAACCAGAAATTTCCCTTCAGTTCTGCAGAGCAGGGCTAGCCCACTTCTAGTACTTTCTGCCTTGCATGGAAGAGCCATGGTGTTGGTCCATGACATCTTCAGCCTCTGTTCCCTAAATGCTTTCCTCAGGAATATCCAGCCTTGCTGCTTTCCCCCTGGAAAACTGTCCTTGATCAGAGGCATCAATACTGAGACCCTTCTCAAAGGCTACAACTGCAAACATGACCACTGCTTGCCCAGAGCACAAATCAAAGATACTGTAGGGCCTTTTGAAGGATTTTGGTGAAAGCCTAACTGGCTTTGCATAGCAATTGAGAATACTGATGTACTAGAGCAGCTTGGCTGTGTAGTCACACCGAACAAAAGTGAACGTGGGGATTGCTTCATGTTAGAAACAGTGATAAATTAATATGCATTGGCATATCAAGGCGCAGAATGCAGTATCTTCCCAGAAGAGTGACTAAACTAACCTATTTTACATCCAATTATGTATCGTTATCCTGTCCTTCCTCTACAGTACTGTTGTTCAGGCAAAGGAAACTCCTGAAACTCTAATCAATAAATCAAACTTAAGTGACAACCATATGGATTTTCAAACAACTATGGGGGGAAAAAAATGTAGAAAAAGCAACTCAAACTGAAATAAGCATTGAAAAGAGAACTCCAGGAAAATGTTGTACTTGGTATGGTTTAGGCCACATCCTGATTTCACATCCTAATTTAATTCAGCATAAGTCTGAAACAATGCCAATAAATCCACTTTACATTCACCCCAGGTAATTGAGCAAACAAAGGCCTGGAATGAGATTAAACCTGGTGTTAAATTAACAGTTAAACATACTAGCACAGATGGAAGTTTAATCCCTAAAACTGTTCTTCCTGTCTCTTCCTGTCACATTGCATTTTTAACATATCCAGACACAAACTATTGCAGATTTGATCGGTTTCTTGGTTACAGCAACAATTTCCACAGGCATTAATTATTTGAATTTGCAAGGTTTGCTTATTTAGTAGCAGACTGAATTCAAGCAGCCGGTTTTGCTATCGCGAGCTCTGAGCTACTCTTGGATCTATCAGGTTACGTGTTAGTCTTTGATGTGAGCAGTCTGGCAGCTTTCTCCAAAAAGTTTGCAGTTTCCTACTGCCTATAGAGACAAAAATGAGCCAGCTGCTTTCATAGAATCACCAAGGTTGGAAAAGACCTAAAAGATCATCCAGTCCAACCATTCACCTATCACCAATAGCTCCCACTAAACCATGTCCCTCAACACAACATCCAGTCGTTCCTTGAACACCCCCAAGGTTGGTGACTCCACCACCTCCCTGGGCAGTGCATTCCAGTGTCTGACCACCCTTTCTGAGAAGTAATACTTCCTAATGTCCAGCCTGAATCTCCCCTGCCGCAGCTTGAGACCATTCCCTCTACTTTGCTGATCTTCTATCCATGCTACAAAGTCTATATATTTTCCAGATTCTAAGAAAATACTCCTGGGAACAACAACAACAACAAATAGACATAGATGTTTCCTTTAGGATGGGAGACAGTAGGCAGGGTTCCCTAAAGCATCCCTAAAACACCTAGAAACAAGAGTGGCTATCTCCAAGGGAAAATACATACATAAATAATACAAATAGTTGTTTAGATCTATTATTTCCTAAGAAATCGAGATCTTTCCATGAATGCTTCAAGGCTACTTTTACATTTCTATTTCTTGGTTTCCACTCTAAAATGGCAATACTGGGACATATATAAATTAATTCTTTTCTGTATCAGTAGCTTCAACCCAAGTAAAATAAACAGAAGAAAAGCTCTGGCATCAAGCTACTACATACTACCAGACAATTCTAAGAACAACTGATTTCTGCAGAAGCTACTTTTAATCCCTGTGGGTGGTTAAACTTTTGTGCCTGCGTGTCCTCAAATGCATTCTGCAGCACCTGATAGGTATGCGACTGACTGACCCCTGTAATATCAAAGCACTATTCTTCAACTAAGCTTGTCCTGCTCACTAGGATAACCATAGGTCAGCTCTGAACATCTCTAAGCTACATACATTGCTTACAAAAGTCAAAACAAGATGCTTTTCCTGCATGTTCAGTATTTTATTAGTTTTTTGGTTATTTACAGGTAATATGGAAGATCTTGTTTCACGTCCTTAAGCTGGGACTTCAACCCAGGGATCTATAGAGTAAGGCTCTACTAGGGAAGCTGTTTAAACAACTTTATAAAACTTTGTATAAATAACTACACAGCCATTAATGCAAAAATTACAAACCATATTCAATGATAACATAGTTGAGTGAGAGAGGAAGCCATTCTCTCTAAATTGATAAATATTTAGTTACAAGAGCCTAGAAAAGATCTCTTACAGAGCACCCTGGAATCCAGGAGCTGGAACATTCCCTTAGGACGTGTGTCACATCATGACTAAGCAGCATATGTTTGTTCTAGCTAATTCCAGCTAATGACTTGTATTACCTTTGAATGACTTGCCAGATTTAAAGATCACAGCTAAAAAAAAAAAAAAAAAGTTTCCACAGTCTGGTGGAAAAGAGCTCCAGGAGAGAATGAAGACAGAGGAAGCCTACAACCTGAGTCTTAAGGAGGACTTGAACGTTCCCTGTGATACTGGAAACCACAGCTACTGTGATTGCTTGGACAGTCAAGTGAATTTAATGACTTGGACAAACAACAGTCCTTCCAAAAGAGGTTTTAAATGCAAGAGCAATGCAAGACTAGCTACCTGCTTCTCACAGGTGTGGTTACCTGATGGTCTGAATTGTAGCTGGAATTTCATAGAATCTCACGGTATTATGTTCAAGCAGAGGAAACCAGTAAAATGGCCTGAAAACAGAAATGCTTCTAAGAACGACCTTTTTTTCTTCCCTGTCAGGCTGGATATAAACTAATGAAACAATTAATTCTTCCTCTGGAAAACTTAAAAATCTATTTCTCCCAATTCTGTTCCTCTCCAATATGACTCCTAGGTCTCAGATCAAGGAGAAAATAAGACACTGCACAACAGCAAAGTTCACCCAGACCTCCGGATTGCTGATTTTAATCGACTGATCTGTGGGTGAGAGTTGATCACATGATATCAGAAATGGTACTAAACGCAATCTAAGTAGCTTTCAGCAAACAAACACAGGGAGATAAAAGAAAATAAATAAATATGTGTATGTGTATGTGTATAAGATAGTAAGCCTGTTCAGCTGTACTTTCAATGCGGTTGTAAACCGATAAACTATTCCAGAAAAGCTACATAAAACTGCTCCTGAATCTCTCTCTTTTTTTTTTCCTTTGGAGGTTGTGAACTTTAAGGGACTATTCAGGTTACAAAGGGTGCTGAGGACACATTCATGGGGCACCGTGTCCTAACAGGGCAAGATCCATCATGAATCAGCACTTACTATGCCTTTCCTTCCATGTGGGACAGCAGTGTATAAATGAGCCAGACAGGAGTTTGTAAACACACCGTCCAGTTTCCCAGCTGGTATGAATGAAGGATCAGGACACAGAGTGCCAGCATATCACAGCATGCATTCATTCCTTAAAGTAAATTCAGCCCAAGTTTTCCTTCGACAGTAAGCATTAGGGATTAAGCCAAGGGCTGACTGCCTAGTCAAACAAATGCCATTTACAAAGCTAGACTTTGCACTCTAGTGAATGCAGTGCTGACCAGCACTAAGAACTCAGGTCATTAGTCCCAAAATACTTTTAAAGTTACACAATCACTCTAATGAGGTAACTAGATCTAACTGAAACCTTTCCCATTTAAACCAGCATTCTGAAAACAAACAATACTGGCACCAAACAAGAAACACTACAGATATGGGTTTTTAACTACTTAATCAAGGCAGTTCCGCCTCAGGATGCTGATACACGACCAACTTATGACAATTCAGAGGATGCTGCAGGAATACAGTATGTGGCTGCTTTTAGCCTGTCACTAAGAGGAGTCAGAATGATTTAATTAAACCTTTTCCCTGGAGGTTCATGCTAATACTTTTTACCCTAGGCTTCCTATAACCTAGCAGCACACACACAGTCACAGTTACCCTCTTTTCCTACCTGTTTTACTTTTTTTCCCCCCTCCTTAAGTGCTCAAATAAAAACTCATGAACCAAATACTCACCTGCTGCACAACCATTATACACCTTATTATACAGTGCTTTAACACTGAGTTTATATGTATAGATATGTCTAAAGGCATTCTGTTAATTACAGAAAAAGGGAGTGATGAACTGAACTATGGCAACTAATTCAATACCTTAATAGGTGCTACTGAAGAAATTGTGATATAGATCCAGAAGTATTTCAGTACTGTTACTGGGAGGCAAAGGTACACAGAGCCAAGGAAGACCACAATTGACATCAAGGACTACCAACAGTTTAAGGAAATACAAGCACCTAAATTCCTCTGCTTCAGAGAATAAGAAATGCAAGTAGCAATTTAACTGATACCAAAGTTAAACTTGTGATAAATACTATCAGATTGGGCACAGGTCCAAGGCATTTTTAGTGAATATATGTCAACTCTTGGTAAGGCACTAAGAAACTACTATATTGTAGCTAAATACGGACTCCATAACGTACTTCTCCAACTCCCCCATAAGCAGCTCTGTCTTCTGTTCTTAAATGAGGATCATAACTTACCCACAATAGCACAGCAAATGAAGACTTGCAAAGAACCACAGCATCACATTGTTCTCATTCCATGAATGCTACCAGACTAGAAGCGCCCAAAAGCTGCCACAGAAGACAATAGCAGCTTCTTCTGCAGCTTCTGCTCTCCTGGATATCACAATTATTCACAGCAATAAGAGCTGCAGAATCAAAGCTTACTACAACCAGAGAACTAAGGTTCAGTCTCAAGGCCTGGGATAACAGGTGACCTTCCAGAAGAGTGAGCTGAATCCAAAGCTAACTGCCTTTAAGCTGACTACTGATTCCAGCTCTGGATCAGCTTTGCTTTCATTCAGGCCCAGATTCCTTGTATAAATCCTCCTGTGTCAGAGCTTCATGACCCAGCTATCACAGAGCTTTGAACTTCAGTGTTACATATCCAAGACTCTCCTTTCTCTTTTAGTAATCTACTTATATTTTCCCAGAACTCCTCCTTCACGTTGTAATTCTAGTTTGACACCTCCTGGCACCATCACACACACACATTTACAAAAAGAAGGAAAAAAAAAAAAGCCCAACCCAAAACACATGGTACTCAGGCTAAGGCAAAGGAATTTCTCAACCAGTTGCTTTATTAAGTGCTGCAGAGTCACAGACTTCTGTAAAGTAACACCAGTACTGGGACTTCCGCACTCTCACAGACTTGGCATTGCCTTCAGATCAGCCTGTTCTGTCAGCGTTTCAAGCTGGTCAAAATTTTTCCTGCTTCCCCTCTCACCAAGCACTCTTGTTTACAGAGAGTCATGTTCAGCCTCCACACCAAGCTCTCCCCTCCTCTTGCTAGCTCTTAACTGAGAAGCAGCAGACCGACCTACTGGTCATGCAGGTTCCCTTGCGTAAAAGAAATGGGAAAAAAATGATTAAAACAGACAAAGCGAAACAACAAACAAACTAAAACCTCCAATCCTGAGCCCTTAACCCAACAGTTTTGAGACTGATCCCAAACCTGTCCTACAGTGGCCGTTCTCCAAGGTGCCTGAACACTTTCTCTAGGAAGGCAGCTCGTAATCAAAAGCATATGTCCTAATGCAGCCTCTACTGAGGAGAGTGCAAATTCTCAAGCACAACGATGATAGAAATCTACTAGACGTGGTGATGAAGAAAATGTAAGTTTATAGAACTATCTCCATACTTTTAATAAAAAGTATCTATGATACTTTTACTTGGTGCATGCGACATATTAACACCGTTTACATTCTCCAGGGGCAAAAAGGAAGTTCCAATGCAAGGAATCAGGGCCTGAGTGAAAGCAAAGCTGATGCAGAGCTGGAATCAGTAGCCAGTTTAAAGGCAGTTAGTTTATTTCTCCAATAATCACAAATGGAGAAAGTGCTAATTAATGAATTATTCCCTCGAGGGTCCTGTTTTCATGGTTCATAAATCAGATTCTATTAGAAAAACTGACCGCTGATAGCTGCAGCAATATTGGAGAGCTTTTTGCCTATTTAAGATGCATTCTTGCAATGCCTGATGCGTGCCCCATTTTTTCATTAAAAAATAAATCACTCAGTGCCTCTAATAATTTCAGTAAAGATCATCAAGAACTGAATTAAAGTTGAACAGAAACATAAGCTTTCAGGATCCAGAGGACAAACTGAGGTTATCGCTTCAGATGCTTTAAAAGATGAATGTACAATTTGACCTGAACCAAACTTCAAAGTCAGCGAGGGCCAAGAAAAGATAAAAAAAAAAATGAAAAAGATGTCAGCAATTACTTAGCATGGAAATTTCAGTAATGAAGAAACACGTACTTATGTTAGAAGTAGTTTTTATGCCTCTTATAAGTAACTTGATACTTAAAAAAAAATAAAAGAAACCCAGCTAAATATATGACTGTACAACATTTGTTGTTTTCATGTTACAGTATGAATGGCAGTGTTGTCAGTTTCTTATAACGCAGATATACCCCAAATATGGTGTAGCAAGGGGAAGAATTTCTTATTCCACCCCATACTAACCTGGAGACCTACTGAGCCAAATAAAAATGTGGGGGAAAGGGTGGGTGACAGATAATTTCTTTCCAAAAAAAAGCTACTTTCCACAGAATTCACAGCAATTATCTTTTATGGGCTCACATCCATCTCTGCAGATTTTTACTACTTCGAAATAGTGTAATATTTCCTAAAAGAATTGCTCGAGTTTCTCATAGCATGCTGGAGAATTCTGAGTATCCCACGATCATCACTCACTGCAACAACTACAAGAGCTTGGAAACTACTGCTAAAGATATAAGTAGCACACAGAAATCCTTGCCAAAATTCCATATCAACTTACCTCCTCCACTCTTTTCTCCAGCTGCAATGAAGCACAGTGTGGAAAAGAGACATTCAGGTGTGCGGCACATCTTCACATCTGCACTGGGTTTAAATGATCATTCTACCATCAGTTTTAAATGAATTTTAGGGTAGATACTGGCAGCAGTATGATCAAAACATCTGAATGCTTTTGGCCCAACAAACGCTCTGCCAGCAAGAGCTGCCCCAGTCTCTTTGGCATTTTCAAGAGAAAATAAACTAGTAAATTTTTTTGCAGACTACTAACAACAGAGGTATTTCCAACTGATCGTTTCTTTATGTGAAATGAGCGCATGATCTCAGGATGGTTCTGGCTGTAAGGTGGCATTACATCATTCACAATCCCTGTTGACACTGAGGCTTTTGGCACAATTAGGCAGACAACACCTGCCTTGCTAGAATTCAGATATGTAATTCATTACCAGTTCAGCTCTCCTGATACAGTAATCAGTGCAAGTGCAGCTCAGATAAGCACAGGTTTGTTTTCTGTATCATTGCGGATGTTCCAGCCAGTACAAATCTGACTCACGGAAAGACTAGATAGCACAATAAGAAAAAAAAAAAAGTTCCAGCCTTGTTCTTGCAGTGGCTCCTACTTTCACTATCAACTGCAAATGCGTTTCAGTAAGCCCTAATTTAGCCAACTCAGCGAAGGTACACTAGCAGAGAAATCAGAATTACAACTGACGGTAGGCAGCAAATTTAGAACCACAGCACAGTCACGTTAGCTGACCATTCATGGTAAACCCTCCCCAATAGTCATTTCCTAGAGCCCATTCTATGCAGCAACCAGATGTATATTGGCCTTTTAATTTTTTCCCCCTTTGCAGTCCAACTGAAAACCGCTCAGCTTAAAGGCGGGATCTCTAATCCCTCTCTCTGCTCCTGTCTTTGCCCACTCTTCCTCTGCTCTTCAGAGTCTGGGGAGTGCACAATAGTTTATTTTTCAGTTTTGCTGCCCATATGAAGAGGTCAGAGTGGCAAGCACAGGCATCACCACTACTCAATGCACTTGCTCTGACACCAGACATAACCACTTGTACTGCTGTGAGGTTCTGAGCACCATTTCACTGCTGTATAAACACACAGCTGGCTGGCTGTCATTCTGTCAGGATGCAATGACCAGAAAATATTAAACATACACAGTAGCTTTATATAAAGGCAGAGGATGCAGATCAAACATCGCAAAGTAATTGTGTGAGCTTGGTCATATATATGACAACGTAAATGGCATCACATGAAATGGAAATAACCATTTCCCTAATCTCCGTCCAAGAGCAGTTCTCGTTTTACAGGTATGGAAAGACTACTACTGGATCCCTTGGCTACATCCTTCTGTATCAGACACCAAAGTCAGGTCTCCTGACTTAGTTCTCCTATTGTAATGACAGCTATCCACCTACTTAAGGCGTACTTGAAGCATTTTGCTAACTACCAGGCTTGCAAGCTCACACTGCAAATAACAGCCAAAGCCTAGAATCAGGTTAACATCTGAGGTCTGTACACTAGTGGTTGTGTTGTGTCTTTGAGGTCGGACATAACCTGCTTCAAGCTCTATCTGCTGTGACAGAGCACTGCTACTGCTAAAACAGTATCACCCATCCCATAAGCTCTGATAGCCATGTGAGTGTGAGTTAACAAATTGAGACCTGTTCTATTCTTAAAGTATATGGAAATCATGATATCATTGAAGGACATCTAAAATAACCCTCCTGGGTTTTGTGAAGCAATGTAAGACAGCAAGTTTCTTAACTATCTCCTGTGAAGTTTAAAATAACTCAAAACTACCCCCTTAGCAATCTCAAGAGATGGGATTTCCTCCATTCTCAGCAGCAAAGCAAAAGGCAAAACAGATAGCCCTGGGAGCTCCTGAATTAACAGCACCAGACGTTCAGAAATAATCTTTGTCTTGGATATTATAGTTTAATAGGGTTCTGCAAGTCTTTCAGTTGGTTCTGTGCCTTGAATTTCCAGTCTTTAACTGCAGGCAGCACAATTTCAACTTTACACAGTCTATCAAAACTTTGAAAAAAACAAATAGTTTCATAGAAAGTAAGATGCTCTTCAGAGTTACCTATAGCTTTGTATCTCATGTTTTTACCATCCCATTTCAACTAGAACGCAAACTTTGTTCCAAGTTTTTCTTGTACACAGGGCATTCAAAATTTATCGCTTGTTGGTTTGTCACTAAGAACACACCTGAATTCCTATCAAAACCTTTATTTCTGTGGGGAGATTCACCTCCTCCTTCTCAACCATCCTCATTAAGAACAAGCCTCTTCCATTCTGCAGAATTTATCTGAAGCTGGTCTACAGCTTTTAAAATCATGAAGATATCCTGCAGACCAGTAGACAAAGGCAACACAATTGCATATAAGTTCTTTCCTTAGGAGTCTGGACTAAAATTCCTGATGTGGTTCTATGTAGTAGATTATGTGCATTATGACTGCAGCACTTCACAGTTTATTCAGTGCCACCTGGTATCCTTTTACTGCCTTACTCCTTAGAGGAGAAGCATTTATTTGTTCTGAAGAGGAAACTCAATTACAAAAAAACATCTGACAGTACCAATCCCTGCCTCAACTCTCTAAAGCTTTTGCCCTGTGTTTTCATCTAATCTCAGGAGTACAGCTTCAGGAGAGAGGACATGGAGGCAGAGCACACTAAGATTTGGATACACCTGTGTTCAGTATAACCTTCATGAAGCTCGTGATTCCTACCCCTTTATTAGCTTTGACTTGCAGTACATGATACTAAAGAACAGATGACCAGACAATCCCGAAGTAGCTCTAACTAATCTTGTCTGTGAGGGTGAGTATTCCCTCAACCCTCTGCCCCACATTCATTGAAATCCCTGAGTTCCAATGACATTAGATGATCTTTCAAAACAGCATTAGGCTCACTCAAGGCCCATTCAAATAACAAAAAAAGCACAGCCATGATTTACAGTGCATCAGGCAGTGACTCGCATAACTGCCTCTCCTGAGAGCTCTTTTGAAGTGTACATGAGTCAGACTGACAGCAAAGCACAATTTGCCATCACCAGGCATTCAAGGGCATCCACACTGTTTCTTCTGCGGCATGTCTCATTCTCCTATCTCCAGTATAGCTCTTTTCTGTCTCCCTCTGGCTCTCTCAAAGCAAACTACATTTTATTAATTTGCTGATCGGGTCCATTTACACTGCAGAAATTACATTAGTGACAAATGTAGGATCTTTGAACACTGGTGAACCAGAAGTTAGAAGTTCTTGCCTAACTGATACACAGTTTTCATGTATCTCTGGATCAGGCCAAAGTCTTACTGACAAACTCAGAGACATTAAACTCTGAACTGTGGTTATTTGAGTAATGCTGAACACCCCACTCAACAAAGCTCACTTGTCTGTACAGTCTGCAATACCAAGGTGGTATTTATCTCCACTAACACCTGCTTGCCTTTTTGTCTGCCTTAAACTACTCCTGACGTTGGCCTACCAATAGAGAGTGGACACTAATTCCTAAGCAGCAATCAACAAACTGTTTGATCTCTTCTGTGCACAGATGAAAACAATCAACAGCATGATTCTTTCTTCACAGTTGTCATACATAACAACGTGGAGAAGAGACTTAGGTTAGTTATCAAGAAGAAATTTTTTTATCAGGGAGTGGTGAGGCACCGGAGCAGGTTGCCCAGAGAGATTGTGGATGCCCCATCTCTGGAGGCATCCAAGACCAGGTTGAATGGAATTCTGGTCAGCCTCATTTAGAAGCTAGCAACCCTGCCCACGGCAGAGGTTTTGCATCCTCCAACCTAAGCTATTCTATTATTCTTTGATAACAGTTATACAGACACGAAGATCTGAAGTCGGGTTTGAGAGTGAAAAGTAGCATGGCTGTAGTGTAGTGTTTTATCTAAACTACATGCCTCAGTTAATCAATGAAGCAGGAATACCACAATGACAAGATCATACTGCTGCCAATGCTCAAAGTTAATTTAGCATGATGTGTGTCATTTGGACAGTATAAATTTTGGCCAGTCTACAAAGAAATTCTACAGAGGCGTCTCACTTCCCAGCAGATGTGGACATAACACACGTACCAGAGCGATCATTTCTGCTAGGCATTTCATTCAATAAGCATTCCAAAAATAACACGATCCCCAAATTTGTAAAATAGCGTCTATTATCAACACATATATGATTATTATGGTAGTAAGACAACAAAGAACAGTGATAAAATGCCATTGTCAAAGATCAGAGATATATAACTAATAGCACTGTGTGCATATTTACACATACAGATACATGCATACTGTGTTAGAAGTTCAGGTCAGGACATGTTATTATGTTTACATACACGTTTGTATGCACACACATGAACCAGTACTTGCAATACAACTACAACATTTGGAAGACAGAAATGAAGCCTTTCCTTTCTACTTACCTCTTATTAATTTGCTTTTGCGTCATCCTATATAATGAAAGTAACCAAGTCATTTATAAAAACAATAACACTAAGTCATGGTCTAATTCTCTAGCATCACCAAGACATGCTGTTTTATACGTATGAGCTATACTAAGACAGGTAAGGAAATATATTTTGAACTAACATTTCACCTGACCATATTATTAGCTCTCAGAACCTTCTGAACAGAGCATACACACAGAAGCCCAGGACGCATCCCTACAAATTGAACAGAGCAGCATTCCAAACAGCTCTGCTGAACAAACATGAAGCAGCAAAATAGATTAGATCAATATACTTTGCATAATTATTATTTTTCTCTATTAAAAAAAATATTCTAAGGTGTCGTTTTTTGGAAGATAACATGAGATTAATTACAAAACAAGTGATGTCTTATGTAATCCTTATGTCCATCTCATTCAAATATATGGCTCAGTGTCTGTGCTAAAGAATCAGATTAAAATTTCTGTTTAAAGGGGAAATCTAAGGATGAAAAAAAAAGAGGGATAAATTCATTTCAGGAGTTTCAGATCTCTGTAACACCAACACAGATCAAAAGTCTATACATCATATAAACTAACAACCCTCCTCACTCTCATCAAATCTTCCAAAGAGTCAGTGAGGGTATTTCTTGCCACTTGGGCCACAGATTTCCATACAGTTCAGTGCTGTACATGACTTACCATGTAGTATCTACTTAGTTATCAGGGCTGACTAAAGGGATCTTTATTCTAAAACAAGAAATAAGATTCACCACCAGCAGCCAATGCTCAACAGCCCTCCAGCTTAGCAATACTCAGGACAATATAGTTCCTGCTAACCGCCTGAAAATCATGCATGACTGGGCACTTATGTATTTTAGCATGAGTGGGATGTGTTAACTATGAATAGAAACAGACATGTGAACCTTTTCACAGTACAGAGCCTAGTTCTTTGCATCCAGTAGGGTTAACTGCAAGTATCTAGTATTAAAACCAGCAGCAGTTTCTTTCCATGGAAGTGAGAACACACTGCTAACACATTAATTTCATAGAATCATAGAATCATTAAGGTTGTAAAAGACCTCTAAGATTACCTAGTCCAGCCATCCATCCACCACCAGCATTACCCACTAAACCATGTTCCACAGTACAACATCTACACATTTCTTGAATATCTCCAGGTATGGTGGCTCTATCACTCCTTGGGCAGCCTGTGCCAGTGCCCAACCCTTCTTTTGAATAAGTTTTTCCTAATATCCAACCTGAGCCTCCCCTGGCACAACTTGAAGCCATTCCCTCCTGTCCTATTGCAGAGAAGCAGCCAAACTGTACCTCACCACAACCTCCTTTCATGTCACTGTAGAAGGCAATAGTTTCCCCTTAGCGTCCTCTTCTCTGGATTAAATAATCCCTGTTCCCTCAGCTGTCCCTCATAAGATTTGTGCTCCAGTCCCACCACCAGCTTTGTTGTCCTTCCCTGGACACGCTCCTAGGCCTTGCTGTCTTTCTTGAAGTGAGGAACCGAAAACTGAGCACAGCACTCAGTATCCAGCCTCACCACAGCTGAGCACAGGGGCATGATCATCTCCCTGTTCCTGTTGGCTACATTACTTCTGATGCATGCTAGGATGCCATTGGCCTTCCTGGCCACCTGAGCATACTGGTGGCTCTTGTTCAGCTTAATGTCAACTAACACACCCAGATCATTTTCCTCTGCAATTTGCTTATGCAAATGAGCTTTCAGTTATTAAGTCAGAATGGAAAATGATATTTTTTTTGCAACTTTTAAAGGTTTTGTTTAACATTTAGGGCTAAGAAGTTCTGTCAAAGGTGAAGTTAATTAAAATATTTCAATTTAAGATGATTTTTATACAGAAACACTAGCAAGGACCAGCAGTATGCAGTTTGCTTTGATTTTGTGTCTTCAGACTCATCTGCACAAAAATTGAAGACTTAGATGTCAATAATGTGCCTTAAGCGCACACAAGTAAGAGACAAGTAGCTCCTTGAAAAGTTGTAAACAGCTCAACATAAGTCACTCAAACATGTTGTAGTCTTCCAATACACATTTCAGGACAAACCAGTTAATCAGACAGCTCCACAGCTGTGTTTCTCTCTGAACAGCTGATGTCAGATCCTCTGCCATTTGAGCATCCCACACAAAACTGTTAGCATCCAGGTGATTCAATTCCAACTCAAGAGACTAATGATCTTGTCAGCTTTTGTCACACCTCACTAAGTGATAGTGGGGTGGGGTAGGTATAAGAGAGCCTAGTGCTGCTTTTAGGATGTTGGGTAGGTATAAGAGAGCCTAGTGCTGCTTTTAGGATGTTTTGCTCTCATTGTGCTTCTTAGCTGCAAAAGATGGATGGATGACACAGATTTAAGGGTCTTAACACCTATCAGGTCAACATACAATTAACAGCTATATAAAGATTTGCATTTGCTCTGTAAGTATACAGTTTGTTCACCTAGCTTCACTTCTTTCTTAAGGGTCCCCGTCTTATCAAGGCATGAAATACACACACCACTAACCCAGTTTTCAGTCCAAGGCTGCATTCAGTCAGGCTGAAAATGCACTCACATTGAGGATCCCAACTCAACTGCTTACATGTCAGTGTCTCATAACCCACCACCATCATATCCCAAAGTTCCAGGGCAGTTACTACACATTTCTTTGGAAGATCAGCCTGGTTCTGCCTACTGCAGGACTAGACCCACAGATAAGTGTTCTTTAACACCTAATTTTGCAGGCCACTGAGCACCAATGAAAGACCAAGAATGTCCTTGGGTGTGATTTCTTGCATCTGAGATGACTGTGTCCCCAAAAAGATCCTAGTAATGAAGATTATCATTAACAACACCAACAAATCCTATAGTGTTGTCACAAGTCCCACATGGTCCATGAGATAGACATCCATGGAGTCGTTGCATCTTGAGATCCGTGTGACCACAAGTGCATTTCTGACACTGAAAATTGCTTTCTGACAGGTTGCCCTGCAGAAAAGAAACTACCTGTCACAAATTGCTTACAGGCCACCCACAATACTAAATATTGCTAACTTCCACGTTCCAGAAATCCAGACCCATGGATGATTCTGGCTTACAGTCTAACCTTTATGATTAAAAACGACTAAATCATTTTACTTAGGGCTATGAGGGACCCAGAGAAGTTGTGGATACCCCATCCCCAGAAGTGTTCAAGGCCAGGCTTGGTGGGTTCCTGGGCAGTCTGATCGAGTGGCAGGGTGGATGGAACTAGATAACCTTTGAGGTCCCTCCCAACCCAAGCCATTCTATGATAATACAATAGTTCAGCATTTACAAGAAATATCCAGTTAAATACCTTCACATGTGTTTTTTCCTCATGGTGTTTAGATTATCATTGGCCAGATGGGCTTATTTCAGTGAGAGGTAGCCCTTTTCATCTTTCAGGCTGGCCTCTGTACATCCAAAGCTTGTCCTGAGAAGTGCTGGATTTGATGAACACACATAGGAAGGGCACACTACATAGACCCTGCAAACACCATTCACACTCAAAAACATCAGCCATAGTGGCTGTAGATAACCCACACTCCCGTTTCCCTCCCCCATTCAGTCCTCCTTTACCTGCAACCCTTCAGCATTTGTGTTTAAACTCAAGTATAAACACCTGGCTTATTTCCTCCAGTATTAAAGTACAGAGGCTGAGAAAGTAGGAGTCCAATTGCTACAAACTTCTCTAAAGAAATAATAAAGAGGGAAATAATAATAATAACAACAAATAAATAAATAAATAAATAAATCAGCAAAGCTGTGGTCATGGTCAAACTCATTTCCTTGGACTGCAGCTCTTTCGTTGTTTCCTTCTTGGCTTGGCCACATGCAGGTTTAGACTCTCTAAATCATAACTCCAGACAGGAACTGTCCCGAATCATCACAATGTGCATTTGCCTTCAGAAGGCTGAGAGCCTCAGGCAATGTCTAGGATTTTACAGAAAGTTAGCCAACACCCATTACCTATCACTTTAAAAACCCAACACGCCTTTTCCAGCAGTAAAAAAGTAACTCTTTTCTAGACATAAAATACCCTTTTCATTGCCCCACCCAGCTGAAAGTAGCAGTTCATCAGCATCACCTGCAAGACAGAAGCAGTACTACCTAATTCTATACATTTGTTCCTGTTTGCTGGGCCTCTCAAGCAGGAAATGAATCTTTCCGTCAAGTACTTTGTATATAAATGCTCAGTGAATAAAATAGCTCAATTTTACCTTCCAACTGATGAAGCTGCGCCTCCACACTGCAAATCTGACCGGTCACTGAAGAGAATTCATTCTCCCTGTAACATCTATAATACTGAAAGAATATTCTGTTTGCAGAAAAGTAAATGCCAGTGGAGGTACAAAGCTGACAACTTTGAAAATAAAACTTGCAGTATTCAGAGCAAGTATAGTGTAGAGAAAGCAATAAAAGCTTTTCTAATTGCAACATACAGTGTTTAATTGCAGCCTGTCATAAAGTCTCGCTATTTATTTATTTTTTTTAATTAGGCCACATCCTTTCAATCTCTGTTCAACACAAGGTAACACATCTGAAAAGGTTTTTCTGTACTATTATAATCAATGCATAATACTCGTGCTTATATTCTTCTAAAAAGACATGGAAAATCAGAGGTCTCAAAAGATATTTTCTACATAAGCCTTCCACCTCAAAGACAGAATGGCAATTGTGCATCTCTAGCAAATAACTTCCTTTCACCCAAGCATAAAGCTGACTTTTAAGATGCCCATGTTCTGAACCCTTTTATTCTCTAGTACTCCATTTGCTTCTATTAGATTCTGGTACCATCACTTTGTTAATTCACAGATCATACATTGGTTAATGTTACACCAAATAATATTTAGTAAAATAATTCATTATGACTGCAGTCTTGTGCTTCTGCAAAGCGAATTTTACCTTGTTGTGTATAAATAATGTTTCTGAAATAGAATAATTAAAATAAAAACCACCAAAAAAAAAAAAAAAAAAAAAAGGCAAATTTCTAGTGCAGAAGCTAACCAAGCACATGGCTGATCCATTAAGTTATTTTGCTAAGACTAGACTATAGTAAACAGAATGGAAGAGCGCAGAGGCAGACTTACTCGGAGTTGTTTCCTATTAAATAAAGCATTCCGCCCCTCCCAAAATATCAGCTGCCAAGTGCTGACATCTTTTAGGCTTTGTTTTCATTGGCTTTATTGGGTGATTTTTGCACAGTTAGATACAGTTTGTTGGTTCAAAAATTTTAGTGGAGATAGACATTCAAGTATTTATTTTGACAAGGTCAGCTAAGCAAAGTCACTCTTGCTTGGGGTACTTTTGCAGTGAGCCCTTCTGCCTGGTCCTCAGAATGCACTAACCAGTTTGTGGTAAAAGCACGTTAGCTATCGCCCAAAAAAGAAAAAAATATATAAATTCCCAAACAATTTTTTTTGGTCAGCCATACCCACTTTACTTGCTTAACATCTTACAGATAAGAAAAAAACTGATTACATATATTGCACCTACAGTTTCAAATTTCAGGAAAGGATCTGTTTCCTTGCATGCCTCAAGTTCTTAAACTAGGCTGAGACTGTCAATCATGTCATTTGTCACGTTGATTATGATATGCCCACTTGCATGCTACAGGTAAGAACACAGCACGAGCTCTCCCCTACCTTAGACAAGAAGGTAAAGCAGGTTATGAGAGGTGCCAATGGTGGACAGAAACAATAACTGCTTCACAAACAGTAGAAATACACACCTGAGGTCTTATCCTTGTCTACCTTTTATCTTAGGTTAAAAACTGAAAGTGAACACTCTTATTCCAAGCAATACTGAACCTATAGTTCAGTTCTACATTTTAATCTTAAACAGTGGTCTGACTTCAAACTATAAACTTTTACACTAATGCAAGCTTCACAAACCACTCCCCAGAGGATCTATGCAGTTTTTAGTCTCAGAGTAGAAGCAATGATGCCACTGATGAAGTTTCAGCCTTGTCTCATAACCAACATTACTGCATGTATTTAAGTCGCATCTATAGTAATCTTGGTAATATTCTACTTCCATAAGCTTCTATACTGAGGCAAAGATGCTGGGGAGAACTATGTGGAGATGAGGGAGCAAGGGCTGGCACAGAGAAGAGTTAAGGAGGCCCCACTGCACAAAAACCTGCTATAGAAGCCCCTATTGCTCTTTGCCACTGTATATCTGATACCCTCAGCAGCAAACATGGTATCACTCCAGTGGCTAATGTTCATCAAGAACTACCTCTTGTTACCTTGAATCCACACTGAAGTCCATACTGAGAACCAAAACATTACAAACTTGATGTCATACAAGACAGGAATCGAGTGCAATTTCACATATAGGATTTTTTTTCCCCTCCTGTTTCACCTTTGACAAGCACAAGAGTTCACACAAAGCAAAAAGCACATTCAGGTTGCAAAGTCTACTGTCTGTAAGTTCTGAAGCATTAAAGATTGTCTTCACAACTTTGATTTACCTGTTTTTGCCTTTACAGAGATAGCAAACTGCATTCCAGTTATAAGGGCACGGCTGGTTGGCATAATTGAGACTTCCAACAGGTTTTTCACGAGGTTCTGAGCAACATGTTAAAAAGAAGAGGCTGAGGGAAAGGCAAATAATAGTCACGAATGAAAATGTGGTTGGAGCAAGAGAATCACAGCGTAAGACTAAATGGCTAATATTTATTATGACAAAAAGGTTGACAGCAGGTTGAGTTCAGGTCCTTATTCAATCCAATTATTTTTTTATATATAAACTCTGACCAGTGAGAAGGAGAAATCAGAACAGGTAAAGAACAATGAAGTGCCAAAGCTTGCAACTAACAGAAATGTATTTGGGAAAAGGGAGATTTGTGGTGATTTCAGTTGCATGAATGAACAATGCAATGACAAAAGTGGCTCAGCATCAAGACAAATATAAAGCCACGTACAAGAGAAACTTCAAACAAGCTACATACTCTCCCAGGTTGTTAAGATCCTCCGCTTAGTATGCAGCAGTAGCCAAAAGTAAAGCCTAACTTTCTGGATTCCATACGAAATAGGTCAAGAAGCAGTTTCAAAGACGTATATTGTAACCAGGGGCATAACTGTGCTGCATACAGTATTCTAAGCATAAATCACTCTTACTGGAAAATGGGACTAAATAGACTTGGGAAAGAACCAAGACAACAATCAAAGACTGGGAGTAATTCTCATAAGAGACTGAGAAGACTGAAAAATTTTATCTCGGAAAGCAGACATGATGAAAGCACTTCTGAACGGTACAGAGAAGGTAAAAAACAGGAACTCCTGTTTTCTTTGTTTCAAAGCACAAGAGGATATTCAATGAAGTAAATAGATAAGAAAAAATAAGATTCAAAAGTCTTTTTTATGTAATTCACATTTCAACATGGTACCTTGCCACTGACTGCCATTTCAGAGTTTCAATACCTTACTATATAGATACTAAACATTTATTCTACTGTACAAACCATCCACCATGATATAAGTTATATGAAACGATTGCTTCAGGGCTTCTATCTATTACAGATTAGGAAAGAACGTTTATGGGAAAATATTACCTCACCTCTGCCTTCTGCAGCCTCTCCTTTTCCTCCAGAACTTCTGAGATTAGTCAATGTCATGGATAAGAAAAGGTGAAGGTTGGGTGTGCCCGATAGCAACTCCTGTTTTGCTGTCCACAGGACAGAGATATTCACTGAAAGAACAGTTATTTGTTCCATCATTTTATTCACCTTGACAAAAGCATAACTGGCTTAACTTATTGAACGCTACTTAATTCTGTTCTGAATATAAAGTATAACATTTTCTAACAAACATTACAATGGCATTTCGAAGTTCCACAAAGATCAGTGTTTTTATTTTCATAAGGTCTTATAAATTGGAAAAATGTACCACCCTCCATTTTATGAATGGGAAACTCTAGCGGTGATAAAAAAATACCCATAAGGCCTAGATCTTTGCTGCCTGTAGTGGTTTGATATCAAAACACAGTCTTGGAGACTTCAGGGGTAGTTAGGCATACATGGGACCTCACAGCAACACTTGTAAGTCAGAAGCATGTAAGATATCACATGTGACAGCGTGACAGGGCAGAAACAAGCGTACATCACCACAGAACACAGATAAACCTCTGATACAGAGGGTTATTGCGTAGTACAAGATCTAGCCCCTCCAATTTTACTTCTCTCCCTTCTTAGAATCTAGTTCTACAAATACCTATAGCATGTCTATGCAGACAGATCCAGACAGAGCTGAACTTGCTCACGCTAAACCAGGCTGTTCAAACCTGTTGGTACAGACCTATCTTGACGTGTATGCATACAGCGCTGCTTACCCAAGGAGCTGCACAGAAGCCAAAAGTTGTTCGGGGAGCAGCATGAGATATGATTATTAGTGCTGATACAGCTCCAGCAGATTAAGTAATACTAAAACTGCAGCTTTGCCAACCTGTGGAAGGGGAAAAAAAAAGTGTGGAAAGTTATGTGTTTTCTTACGTATCAACTGCTTCTGCCTATGAATACCAAAAACCCATCAACAACTTAAGGGCCACCAGTTAACTGAATTCATTGGAAAAAAAAACATCAGGTTGCTCCCTATCCTTACAATTCCAACTCAGAATACGCAACAAGCTCACCTGCTACCTCTTTAGATATAATCTTCTTTCAGGTGGGTCAAATCTTTACTTTTAGAGAAGGCTACAGCAGTTTGCTTCCAACCACCCTACTTAATAGCAAGCTTTACCCGCTCTACTCACTTCCAGCGCCTCTCAGAGCCTCCATGTGCTAGAATAAACTAGAATCACAGAATGACCCGGGTTGGAAGGGACCTCAAGGATCATGTAGTTCCAACCCCCCTGCCTGGCAGGGCCACCAAACATACACATTTACTAGATCAGGTTGCCCAGGGCCCCGTCCAACCTGGTCTTGAACACCTCCAAGGACGGGGCATCCACAACCTCCCTGGGCAGCCTGTTCCAGGGCCTAACCACTCTCCTAGTGAAGAACTTCCCCCTAGAATCCATAAACAAGACCTGCTCTAACCTTGTCCTGGGGGCTGCAATCCAAACTGCACAGTGCACTGGACACTTTCTGTCTCTCCGTGTAGTTTCAACTATGGACACACCCCCTCAACACTTAAATCTACTAACAACTTGGGGAAAAAAAAGTAAAAAAGAAAATCCTCCGTGGGTACGTTGTACTTGGTAGGCTGGAAGAAGCGCTATTAAAAACAAGCTTCGGCTCGGTGTGAGAGTAAAGCGTTATTTTTCCCCCTTGGCCAGAAGAAAAAGGGAAGAGTTTGGTTCACTACTCGTCAGCAGCCCCAGGGCCATACAGCAACGCCTCCTCAGATCCTTGACATGTCTTTTGTTCGCTCCCCGTCGTTACTTTTTTGGCACGACCGAGCACGGACGGCTGAAAGCGCCGGTTTCAAGAGTCAGCCCTCACAGCTGGGGAGCGGGACTTTAAAAAACACACAGAGAGAGAAACAAAAACAAAAGCGGGGCCGGAGGAGCGGCGGGAGCTGCTCTGCGGGACGCGGGCACGCACCGAGGGCGGTTGGGCGGCGGGTAACGGCGTGACTCAGCTCTCACCCCCCCAGCCCTCCCCGTTGGGCAGAGCCGAGGGTAGCGGAGAGCCGGCCTTGCGGGCCGGAATTGCTCAACAGCCGCCCGCCGCGTGAGTCCCTCGCTCAGGATGTAACAGCTGTTTTATCTCCGGCAAGGTCGCTGTAATGACGCTATGTAAAAATAGTTACGAGGTGCTTGGGAGGGTTCGCTGTTGAAACGCGGCCGTTTCCCGCTCGGAGGTGAATGCGCGTCTTTGTGGACGTACGAGAGGGAGGCAGAGGGGGGGGGGGAGGATGGGATGGGATGAGGATGTGGGGGAGGAAAGGAGCGCTGTTTTGCCGTAGGACTCCGTGATTTCATCAGCCGCCTGCAGCACGTGGCCCTGCAGCAGTACAACAAACACACGCGGCCACGCAGCGCTGAGCAGCTCGTGGCTCTCCACGCGCGACCTGTCCGCAGGGCCCCACTCCGTTCCGTGCCTTCCTTCCCCTTCCCCCCCTGTGCTCTGCGGGCAGCCCCCGAACAACCGGGAGCGTGAAGCGGAGCCGCTGGCGGGTCGCGTCTGTCTCATCTCAGGAGGAAAATAAACTGTTGCTGCACCACGTGCTCGCCCGAGAGGGATGAGTCAAGCCGAGAGACTTTTCTCTCGCTACCAGAGTGTGTCACGGCAACATCCACCGAGCAGCGGGGGCACAAACGGCCCGGTGTAAAAATAAACCCCGAAAGGGACGCGCCTGCCCGGGGAGGGGGCGGCGGCGACACCGGAGGGGCCCCGCGGAGCCGGGCGGGGTGTGGGGCTCCTCGGAGGGCTCCGCACACATTCTCCTTTCTTCTCTGCGGAGGAGTGGGTGGTTCATCCGGCAGCAACAGGAGGAGGCGAGTCAAGGGCAGCTGTCAAAACCTCCCCCCTCCGCTCGGCCCCTTCTCCTTCCAGTTTAACGATCAAACAAACGCCTGCCTGCAAGAAAGGCGGGCGGGCTGCCGAGTGAGTGTGTGTGAGTGTGTGTGTGTGTGTGTGCAGGAGCAGCGTGCCCCCCGGCCCTCCCTCCCTCTTGCCGCGCCTGGGAGGGGAGGGGAGAGGCGGCGGGAGGAGGGAGGAGGCAGCGCCGCGAGTGCGAGCGTAGCTCCGGGTGACTCTGCCTCAGTCACTGCGGGAAGGGGGAGGGCGGCCGCGCGCACCTTTTCCTCCCGTGCCTTCTCCCACTTTCACGAGGAAGGAACAAAGGCGAAGCGAGACCGCAACGGCCGGAAAGCCCCCAGGGTAGGCGGAATCCCGCGGCTCCCTGGCAGCAACGCGGCCCCGGACCGGCCGCTTAGCCGCGGTTGTTCGCCGTCCTCCTCCTCCTCGTCGCCGAGTTGAGAAGCGGAGCAGCGTCCCGCCTCGCCTCCCGGAGCGCGGCGGCCCATCGCCGACACGATGAAAAGTAAACGAGGTACGTGCCGGGCTCCGCTCGGACCCGCCGTGACAGCGGCCGCCGCTCGCTCTTCCCGCCCGCGTTCCCCGCGGAGCCGCAGTGGCCGTTGGCGCCGCTCGCGGCCGTTGCTCGGCGGTCGCTGTCCGCCCTCCCCGTCCCGCTGCCCCGCTGCGAGGCGGGGGTCGGCGCTCAGCCCCGCTCTTTGTCTGCGGCTTGGAAGCCAGAATTCTATCACTCCTATAGTGCCGCTTTTCCCCTACCCTCGTTGCCCTGAAGAGTGGGAAAGTTTCCCCGCGCTTAGGGTTAAAGGGAGAAAGAAGACTGCTCCCCCCCCACCCCCACCGCAGCGGGTTTTCTTTGTGTGTGGGTGTACAGACAGCAAACTTTCAGCTGGCGGCCGCGCTTTAAGTGCTTTAAATCAGAGCCCGGCCGCAGCGGCGAGCAAGAAGTTGGCGAGGCGCGTCCGTGCCGTTGTGAGGCGGCGTTGGAGCGGCGCTACTCAGCGCCCCGGGGCCGTGCAGTTGGTTCGGGCTGCTCGGATCAGCCGCTCACAAAGGGACCCGGGGCACAAAGAACCAAGTTTCGGCGGTTCGCAGCCCCTCGACCTTCCCCCCCTCGTACTCCCCCCTTCCCCGTCCCCCTTTGCAGTGATTTGAGGGCACGGCGCTGACTCGGCGTGTCGCAGCCCTCAGGTAGGCTGCGATTCGTCACCTCGTTCTTAGGCACGGTGTTGTGTTTTTTTTTCCCTCCTGTATGATTTCGCTGAATTAATTTAGCCCGGTTATTTTTAGGACATTCCTATGCTCCCTATTTGCACAGCGGTGGTGAGCTGGTTTCCTGTCTGCTGTTGCTTCCATTGTTCAGACCTCTCCCCGAGGGCAGCCGCCGGTTGCCGAAATACCAAACTCCCCACACTTTCGACTGTTGTTCTTGCCACCCCCCCGAAATAAACGCGTGTGAAAAGTGCTGACGTCGTTTCTAGGTATGCATGTGTAGGTCTTTGTGCGAGCCAGCCGCTCCGAGGGCTGCAAGTTGTGGGCTGGGAACAATAGGGACAATAGGAGGTGACGTGCCGGAGGGGCAGCTCCGCACAGGGGCCGGGGGCTCTGCCTGGTACCGAGCGGGAGGAGGGGAGAAGGGATGGGACGAGTGCGAAGTGTTGAGGCTGGAGCCTTTGTTGTGTTGTGCTTGGGGCCGTCCGAGCCTCGCTGGAAAGTTTGGAAGAATGACTTTGTTTGGGATTTCTTGCTCTCAGCCCTAGAAAAATCCCGTTTGAAGGAGGCAAACAAACGTACAGCGTAGCCGAGAGTGGCCGCTTTAAAAGCAGCACAGCTCAAGCTGTGAAGCGCGAGGGGAAGCAAACGAGCTGGTTCCTCAATTATGAAATGAACTCAAAGGAAAAGTTTTTTTGTGCGTTGTTTTTTTTCTTTACAGTGGAAATTCCCTCATGCAGATCGCGGTTACTTTGAACAATTTTAAGCTGATTTCTTTTTGTTGTTGGCTTTTAAACTCACATTCAACTTTAGTTAGATCTCCTTTTTTTTCCCCCCTCTTTTTCCTTTTTGCTATCAGGCTGTGGGTTAAAACCCCGAGGACAACTCGCTGGATGGGTTTCATTTGCAAATAATAAGCTGATAGCGATCGCGCTGAACATACTCAGCTTGTTAATTACCTTTCGAATACTCTCTTGCGAAGGGCCAGGCATGTGCTCAAGTTGATACATGTGAGGAATCCTACCGAGCTCGGTTACGACAGGACCTGAGCCGTAGATGGGACCCGTCCTGTTTATCTGTGCTCCTAACAATCCCGTTTCAATTCGCTCAGCCCCGCCGGGTGGGGTGGGAGGCTTTCCAGAAGGTGATTGTTTTGTCTGCCTCCTCTCTGGAGGGCAGAGATTTGTTTCTTGTGGTAACTTTGTCCTGTTTTGAATAACAATTGGCCTGTGCCACTTCCTCTGCGAAGCTCTTCCTCGACACAATGGGACGGTGGTGGTGTTTTTTTTTTTCCCTAATAGCTCGAATGTTGCACTTGCTTAACTCCTGCTTCGCCTCAGCCACTCCGAATACTTCGCCCTCCCCCTCGAGTATTTCGGCGTGACGCCTTAAGGAGCAGCGGTCCATTCTGAAATCAGCTTTAGTTCTCGCTGTTCTTCTCGAGTGGTTTCAGAGCTGTTGGCCATCGGGTGCTGAGCCCAGGGTTGTACACAGGGCCCTGGGAGCAGTCTGCTCTGTTTCCATTAGTTTTGGGGCTGTGACAGCACGCGGACAATAGCAGGACATGGGGAAATGGCTTTAAGTTAAAAGAGGGAAGATTTAGGTTGGATGTTAGGGGGAAGTTCTTTACTAGGAGAGTGGTTAGGCCCTGGAACAGGCTGCCCAGGGAGGTTGTGGATGCCCCGTCCTTGGAGGTGTTCAAGGCCAGGTTGGACGGGGCCCTGGGCAACCTGATCTAGTAAATGTGTATGTTTGGTGGCCCTGCCAGGCAGGGGGGTTGGAACTACATGATCCTTGAGGTCCCTTCCAACCCGGGTCATTCTGTGATTCTGCGGTGTCCAACTAACCTATATATGTGGCTGCAGCTGGGAGGATAAACTAATGTGATAGGAAGGGATGGTGGTTGTGTAGCTCTTTGGTGAAGCCCCTCGGTGGACATATACTGCTCATCCGTGGGGTGGTGGTGGGAATGGAGCCCTGTGGTGTTGCTCCACTCATCCCCAGCCCTCTGCTGGCATGCCCGAGCTGCTTTGGCTTAGTCATGTGAAAGCAGCGTTTCTGTTTAGTTGAACGTGTTCAAGAGAAGACAGAAAGTAACCTGACACTGGCTTGTTTTTAAGATGAAATAAATTAGTAGGTCAGCTGGGGCTGCTCGGCGTGTCCACTAGCCTTTATTCTGGGCGTAAATAGCAGTAAGCCAATGGGTCTGGCAGTGGAGCTTGGCCAGAAACCTTTTCAGTTTGGCCCTGTTAAAACAGGAAGCCAGCAGCGAATAGCCTGATTACTAACACGAAGGAAAAACAAAGCTGGGTTGTAATCAGCAGGAATGCTTTAATGAAAACAGAGCTTTGACAGCAACAACGTGGCTCCTGCTCTAGTAAAAAATATCAGCTGGGGCCGTGCGAGATTTCTCGCCAGGACTTCCTGCAGCCACGCCGAGCCGAGCTATCTGCACAAAGTTCAGAGGGCTGCTGCTCTATTTAAATGAGCTCATTTAAATGAGGAGAAGTTGTAACACACTGGGTTTCCTGCTCACCCCAACCTGCTCTGTGTCACTGACTCGCTCTGTCAATTCATATGACACGCCGAGTGAGCCGGCCAAAGGGCAGGCTCTGCGTTGACTCATTCCTTGCTAGGTAGGCTGTGGTTAGTCAGAAGACAACTTTTACTTCAGGAGTGCTATGGCTGAAGATCGGGTTTGCAAAACACAGAAGCGTTTTCACGCTGCTGCCTTTTAGTGTTTTGCCACTTTTTTTTTCAGGTGAATCACAGAATCACAGAATGACCCGGGTTGGAAGGGACCTCAAGGATCATGTAGTTCCAACCCCCTGCCTGGCAGGGCCACCAAACATGCACATTTACTAGATCAGGTTGCCCAGGGCCCCGTCCAACCTGGCCTTGAACACCTCCAAGGACGGGGCATCCACAACCTCCCTGGGCAGCCTGTTCCAGGGCCTAACCACTCTCCTAGTGAAGAAGTGAAAAAGAGCAACAGTTTTGGAACAAGTTTTGCTGCTGAGGCAGTTTTCTCATATCCAGCTCCAGCAGATTGCTGCAGCTGTGCTTTTAGGTCCTGGGGAAGTCAGGCCAAGCGGGGCAGTGGTGTGTCTGGAGGACTTGTCGTTGTGCCATGTAAATATGGCTCACGGGCTGTTAGACACCTAATTTTCTCACAGGAGTAGTTTCTTTGGCTCCTTATTTCCAGCTTTCACTGTTTGCCTCTCCCTGTTTTCTTCCAAAGTCCTGTCTGGCCTATTATATTTAAAAACAAACAAAAAACCCAACCCACTCAAGTGCTGCAAGGCTTCTTGTTTCTGACAAACAAGGGCAGCACACTTGAAAACACTGTCTGAATAATGGAGGCTAGTTTTAGCTAGTTTTTAAGTTCCGTCTGGGAGGCATGAGTTGCTTTGCAGAGCTATCGTGCTGTCTGTGCGTGACTTCATTCCAAGAAGTGCTACTTACGGCTCCAGAGGACCCCGTTGTGCAAGACATGTTCTCAGGTTAGACTGCGGGCATGACAGCACTTTGCATGAAACTATTACAAATAGAGAAGAGGATGCTCAGAATCATTTTAAAGGAAACTTGACATACTTTCTACGTGAGTTAAGAACCTGTTTACATCATTTGGGGTTTATCTCGTATAGGCCGTTTGAATATTATCCTATTGTTCTTGTGCTGTGACTTGGATAATTTATGTGGCAAATCATCCCAGGAAAAGTTTGGTATGTCAGTTTGGTGTTTGACGGTTCCATAAATCAGCAGTTGAGAGAAGGAAAACAATACTAAGTGAGTTACTGAAGTAAGGATGCCAGACACTTTGCAGATTGATAGTTCTCTTGGGAATGTTTGCGTGTCCAAAATATGCATTGAGATCTGAGTGACTTAAACCAAATTTAAGGATATCGAAGCTTCTCATAAATAAGAGGAAGAAAGGCAACAACTTGCAGTATCAGCTTTGGTCACGGTTTGAAGGTGTGGGGGGAAATCCTACCCTCCATACGCACTGGGAAGTAATGAGCAACAGTTGCACACACCCCTTTTTTTCCTATTGCTTTATATAGTTGTATGCTTTCCCATGTGCATGTATTAAATTTCAGGGCTAACTCTTTCCTTAAACAGAATCTTTGAATTATGGGTAGTAGCCCACATACATTTTTATTCTATTTTTTTAACTTCTGCCATTTAACTTGGCTTTTACTGCTCATGTTTTTAATTTTGATGTCATGAATGAGCAAGTTCCTTTTTCTTTCCCCCACCCCCAACATGAAATACAAACTACAGAAGGAGATTATGGGCTTCTTGTTCTCGACTTTTTTTCTGGAAGACACTTCTGAAAGTTAATATATTCTCACTTGAAATTAGTATTGGGTTGTGCTAATTGAAATGGGTGCTGTCTTGTTTAGATCTATGTGCATTTTATAAGGTGAGCTCAACCTGGTGACTACTAAAAGTTTTTAATGTATTTTATGATAGTTTCCTCAGCGCCTTGTATATTCTACAGAAGGAGGAAATTGTAGCCTTCCTAGCTGTTGACTGTTAAATACTTTGTTTCTTTTTAATTACCTAATGTAGCATCAAGTAGTCATCTAGTGTGTGGGGATAGGACTAGGGGTAATGGGATGCAAGTACAGCATAGGAAGTTCCGCACGAATGTGCGGAAGAACTTCTTTACAGTGAGGGTAATGGAGCACTGGAACAGGCTGCCCAGGGAGGTGGTGGAGTGTTCCTTCTCTGGAGATATTCAAGACCCGCCTGGACGCCTACCTGTGTGACGTGGTGTAGGGAGCCTGCTTTGGCAGGGGGGTTGCACTCGATGAGCTCTAGAGGTCCCTTCCAACCCCTACAATTCTGTGATTCTGTGAAGTAGTGTGGTATACAGAAGGGGACAATTAATTGTTTGTTTTTCTAACAATTGCAGCATTCTGATACTGAAATGCAATTACGTTTTAGAAGTCTATCATCTGTCATGCTGGTACACTTGTACATGACTACAGCACCTGGTTCTTCCCTTATCCTGCACTTTTTATTGAATAAATATCTACTTGAGAGCGAAGGCAGACACAGTTTTCCTTTCTTTCTTTTCTTCCTCAGGAGATCCGAGATGAACTATTAATTTATAAAAAAATCTCCAAGCTATCCCTCTCACGAGGGAAGCATCAGCATTTTAAGGGGTAATTAAATAACCCGCCACTGGAGTTGGGTGTATGGGTTTTCAGTTCTCGTCTGCTGGCCCTTTGCCCAGCCCCTGGTTATCCTTGAAGAGAAGAGTGCTGAATGCATGCATACCATAGCAAGCAAATTTGGACAATATTGGCATTAGATAGAAGCTATCTGATAACAAGCAGTAGATAAAAGGTTGCTAGGGGAACGAAAATGAGGGTTTACAGAGAATTCCCTTAGGAACAGCTCATTGGTGCTACTTCTTGTTCAACTGGCAGTAAAGCTACAGCCTGACAAGTTAACACTACAGGACAGATCCCCCATAAAGCAGGCTGTGCCGCTATTTGTGGTAAAAGTGCTGAATATAACACAAGTCTGAACCATGAAGCGCTGGAGCTAAGTAATTTCCTGAGGTGGGAGGCTGATTGTGCTCGTCTTTTGTAATTGCAGGTGTAGTTGCAATATCAGGCAGTGAAACAGAGGATGATGACACTATGGATGTCCCACTGGATCTTTCCTCATCTGCTGGCTCGAGCAAACGGAGGAGACGTGGCAACCTACCCAAAGAGTCCGTGCAGATTCTTCGGGACTGGCTTTATGAGCACCGCTACAATGCTTATCCTTCAGAGCAAGAAAAAGTGCTGTTATCCCGGCAAACACACCTCTCCACACTACAGGTATTCAAATAAAGCAGTTCTTTAGTTTATAGGAGCTGTTTTCTGATTTCTTCTTCATTTACTTGTCGTCTAGTCACTGATGTGAATGTTTGCACATCATGTGATGTTTCATGTTGTTGTTTTTTTTTCCTTTTCTGCTTCTCTTTTTTTAAACATTCCTTATTCTATTTCTGATGGCAGCTTTAAGGGCAAATGCAGATGAGAGGTGTGTTATGATGATCTTTGTTTACTGGGAATAAAATGACATATTCGGGAGAACAGACAGTTGTGAATTTGAATGTGCATGCTAATTTTTTTTTGCAGAATTGGGACCCAAAAGACATAAAGTGTCAGTGTGTGGTAATTTATTGTGAGGAGAAAGGATTCATTTGTCAACAGAAGCTTTACGGTGATAGATGCAGAGCCGAGCATATCACTCTGCCTCTAAAACTGCAACTTGAGGCCCATTCCCACAGAACGTGAACATCTATAATTATGTGTACGATGAGTTCCATTAAGATCAGTGAAACAACTGATAGATACGGATAGAGCTACTCGAGTGCATTAGCATGGGTGTGATCAGGCTTTTATGTGGCTGGTTTTGGATTCTCACCCAGCAGCAGCTGTAAGGTCCCCTGGACTCATCATTCTTTCCTTTTTTGATCACCTTTGGTGGGAGTGCTGTGAGCAATTGCTTATTCCCATTTCATGGAAGGTGATTGCAGGAAAGCTTATGCAAAACCTGCTTTTGAGAGATGCTAAATGTAGTGTTCTTGTTGGCTTCTGGGCTTTTTTTCTTTTCGTCCGATTAATTCGTTAGTACAAAATCCACAATTGGCTATAAAGTAGAACTCCCTTTGTGTAATACCGTAAAGAAAACCTTCTTCACGTAGTAAAACACACACACACAAAAAAAAATAGACGTTAAACTATAAACTGTCCCGTATTGTCCAGGAACTGGTTTGATATTTAAACAAGGACAAACTTAAGTGAGGTAATTCGTGTTATGTCTGTCGACACAGTCAGTTGAACAAGGAAAATCAGTAACTATTTGTGGGAGGAGTGGCCCTCTTCAGAGAGAAAAGGTTTTCCTGTTGTTAATTAACCTAAGCACGGTGAACAATGGCTAATAGATTAATGTGTGTGCACAGGGTTAAAAGCTAAACCTCTGGGCTCAGGCTGGCCGACTTCAGATGTCCCGGGGCTTTCTGTAGAAGGAGCAGGAGCTGGGGGTAGAGAGGGGAGGAGGGAAAAGGTCTCAGCCAGGCTTGTCAGAGCTTGTCCCATGGTCTCTTTTGTTCGATTGAGGAAACTGCTTGGAGGGAGTCATCAATCTAACCCAACGACTCTAATGGCACATAGTTGGAAGTGAATGAAGGTAGAAATTAAGATCTTGTTGTGTTCTCAGGTCTGCAACTGGTTTATCAACGCACGCCGCAGGCTCTTACCTGATATGCTGAGGAAGGACGGCAAAGACCCAAACCAGTTCACCATCTCACGGCGAGGGACCAAGCTTCCTGAAGGCAGCATGGTGGAGTCCTCCATGGGCACAAAGAACTTCCTTCCCTTGCTGGAGGAGAGCCCCTTCCTTCCTGCCTCTGCCACTCTCAGCAAGACTGTGTCCTCTTCCAAGCCTGTGTCTCCTGGGTCTGTCCTGGCTCGGCCCTCGGTGATTTGCCACACGACTGTGACTGCATTGAAAGATGCCCCTTTCCATTTTTGTCAGCCAGCTGATGTAGGCCAGACCACAGACCTGCAGCAGCCCCCGGCCAACGCCTTCACAGACAGCTCCCTCTCCTACCACGAGGATGCCTCTAAACTGGGACCTGGTGCGAATGCGCAAAGCGGGCTCTTTAACACTCCTCCTCCAACCCCACCAGACCTTAACCAGGATTTTAGTGGATTCCAGCTACTGGTGGATGTTGCACTCAAGAGGGCGGCAGAGATGGAGTTGCAGGCAAAACTCATGGCCTAAATCCCCTTCATTCTCTTTCCTCATTTTGTTTTTTATCCAGGCAGGGATCTAACAGCTGTGTGGTTATTGCCACCCACACAATATCAAAAGACTTCACTGCATTATTATTATTTTTTTTTTTATTAATCTTATTTGCACAAGGGATTGCTGAAATGAAGCTTCCTGTCACTGAGATGGTCTTCAGTGGAATATGGTCATTCCAAGAATTATAAACTTTAAAGCTACTGTAGAAAGAAAGGATTGTGTGGGTTTTTTTGTTGTTGTTGTTGGTTGTTTTGTTGTTTTTTTTTTTAATATTTTCTTTGTAGGTTTTTCATAATGTGAGATGGTTCCCAAGATCATGTGATTTGTTTTTTTTTTCTATCAGACTGTGCAATATCTAGTAATGATATAGAGCCTTCTTATCATTCCCACGCGGAACAGAATATACCGATGTGTTGTCTAAAATAAATTTTCAATTTTTTTAACAATAAGAACTTTGGATGATTATGCTTTTTTTTTCTTTTTTTTTTTTTTTCTTTTTTTTTTTTTCCCCCACGGTGTAATAAAATATTTTCTTTAAAAATGGATGAATGAAGAGTATTCTGTTGCACGCAAACGTTGCGGAAAACATAGCTTTACTCTCGAAATAAGAGAGAAACATATTTGACCTAATGCTGACTTTGTTTGGTTTAGTGAGCTGCACTAGCAGCTGTTGTTAACCAGATGTTCAAAGGAATGCTGAAAAGTGGGCCTGAAGTACCTGATTGTGTTCTGCTGCATTGACCTTTTCAAAGAGGCCAAAGAGAGCGGTGTAGTCAGCTTGCATTACATTTCTGTAGGGGTGTCTTAGGCCCCTCTCAGAGCTGGAGTATTTTGGCTCCTAGAAATACCATAGGGCTTAGGGTAGGGGCCCGTGGGGAGGCTTTCCTAAGGATGAAACAAAGAGGCCAGAAAAGGGTTGGGGTGAATATTTTTTTCTAAGTCTTTGTGGTACAGCTACTAGACATCTTTAAATACTAACTTTGATGGGGTCAGGAAGGGCAACACAGCTTCTGATTTTCTTGGGCTAGCAATGGTAAGACTTTGGCTCTAATTCCTGTAGACTGAAATAAGAGAGAGAGTCAGGTTGAAAGCTGTGTTTTGGGAGCCAGATCCTTTGATATGCTTTAAGCACCAAACGGGTACGTGATCTCTGCTGTATTTGGGTGTATTTTGGCCAGTGGAATTTTCTGAAAAGTTACTTTTGAGAGGAGGACTTTGGCTATCAAAATGAATTAGTACCTAAAAACACAAAGGGGTGCAACTCATATTTCAACTTCTTTGGATGTCCACTGCCCACCCCCGTCTTTCTAACAACAGTGAAACAGGAGACCCTCAGTGAGAAAAATCAGTTCTGGCTAATCCTTGAAACTGCTTGGGTGACTGAGGGAGGGTTTTGTGGAGCAGGAGAGCAGGCAGATGTAAGGATATTCTTAGGAGTAGACTGCAGTGTGTGCTGGTTTGTTGGTTGTTCTTTTTTCTTCCTTTCCCTGTGGCTTTTCTTTTTGTAGGCGGCAGAAAACTGTTTGTCCTCTGGAGTATTCTTTGAAATTCTGCTCAGCGTAGGACTTCTTTAAACCTTTAAAGTCAGCGTTAATGTGTTGGAGGAAAAAAAAAAACAGGGGCTTGCTCATGTGTACATCAGCTTTGGTAACAATAGAAACAATGCAGAGCTGTCCCTGTGTGCTGTGTGATTATAGAATCAGGTTTTTAACTTTTACAATACATTTTCAACTGAAACAAAGCTACAAATAAAATAGTTCTGAGCATAGCCAAGTGTGGCTGTGGGTTTTATCTTCAAGTAATAGCACACGAGCCCAGAAAAGAGCCTTGAGTCCTGTCCCTTTTCTTGGACGTACTATTCTTCATGCACCAAGGCTATTTTCCTTGGGATACCTGGTCACCTTTTTATCTGTTCAGGAGGCAGTTCCTCACACAGAGGGTGGTGATGCACTGGAACAGGTTGCCCAAGGAGGCTGTGGATGCCCCATCCCTGGAGGCATTCAAGGCCAGGCTGGATGTGGCTCTGGGCAGCCTGGTCTGGTGGTTGGTGACCCTACACATGGCAGCGGGGTTGAAACTGGATGATGGTTGTGGTCCTTTTCAACCCAGGCCATTCTGTGTTTCTATGATCTACCTGGAATAGGCTTTTGAGTTCGTATGAAGTCAGCGTTGAGCAAAAAGTGGAGCAAGTTGAAGAAAATCCTTTAGTGGCATAGATGTTTGCTCTCAATGGATGCTAGGCACCCAGAAAGAAGTGTTGTCTTTGCTAAGAGGTTCATAAGATGCTTTCTTGTCCGCATGACATAAGCATTCTATTGCAACACTCCTTACGCCTGTGCTTCAGGCACTGCCTAAGAAAAAACGATCTCAACCCTGTTTGAGTAGTTGGACTTTTTCCTTGTTCTTTTTGTTTTCAAGGTGGTAGAGTTTGCTGAGTGGTTGAGGAAATGCAGGGGATCTTATCATTAAAGGGTGTTCTCAGATTTTTCCTTAGGAAAAAAAGTTTTGCTTGCTGAGCTGATCAGTTCTGTAATAGCACCAGAACAACTGCAGTAATTAAATGAAAATAGGAGGAGGAAGAAAATTTGCCATTCAGGTTAACAGTTTCCATTGAAAGTAAAAGCTTGTGGTCTGTGCTGTTGTCATTCAATGCTCTGCCACACAAAGTGACACTGGTGTAACAACCAGAGCCCTGCCCTTGTGATGAGTGCTGCGTTTCCATCTAGCTGACACCTATCCCTGGGACTTGACTTGTGACCAGTTTTGCTTGAGGCTGATTGTTTTTCTTTTAATTGTTGCTTAGGGTAAGGCTACACCTGGAAGTTCAATTGCAGTCATAAACCAGTGGAGTAGCACCTGGTGCACAGTGAAATGACTTTCCCCTCTCCCAGGTGTTACTTTACTTGAAGGAAGTAAATGACTCACTGAGTATTCACTAAAATAAAATCAAAGGCAGTTTCTGCTTAGTGCTACTTCGGTTCAGACTACTGTATTTTGCTCAGATCTGTTCCTTCTGAGCCAAAACCTGTAGATAACTCCAGATAAAATGACCAAAGGTTCATTTTGGGCGTCAGGCGGAGCTGGGATCCAGAATGAAGAGTCCCAGTGACTAACGAGAGCAAGGCTGCCTGTGCCAGCCACTCATCCCTGTGAGAACAAAGGGAAAGTTGATTTCTGGCAGCTTGTTTGGCTGTGGAATAGGGGGGAAAAAAAAGAAGAAAGCAGTGAAAAGAAACAATGAGACAACAAGGGCGGTTTTGCTGTTCTTGCTGCAGTGATAAACCTAATCATGAGGCAGCTGTCAAAACCCAAGCTCTGCCTGCGAGCACCAAGTGGGAATGGCTGCTGATGCGAGGCCAGCAGTGCCGTACTGTGCCGTATGGAGTGTGCTGCTGGCCAGAGCCCGAGTGACCCAGGAGGAGCAGCAAATCTGAGACAGCCCGCCAGCAGACTTGTTTTCATGGCTGTTGTGTCTTGTAAACAACTTGTGGCAGCTGCACGTGATAAATCCCAGCGCAAAGCAAGGATAATTACAATAGGGAGGGGATCTTGGGACTGGCGACTGTGTATATGTGTGTGCGGGGAGGGCATCTCATGGGATGCTGGGAGGGATGTAATATCCCACACATCTACTGGCTTTTGCTGTGAGGTCAGCATCTGTAATGCACTCAAACAGCTGGGGCTCTTGCAATGCTGCTTGTCAAGGTGTGTTTTTCTTCCAGCCGTTTTTCTTATTAGCACTTGAGAGCCGCTCCTGCGCTACTTCCTAACTCTTTTAAAGCTCATTTGGGTTTTCTTTTTTTTCTTCCTCTTCTTGGCGCGTTGCATTTGTCAACTTTCCCTATGGCTTTTGCCAAGTAGGGATTACTGGCGCGGACGCAGCTCTCGTTTGCTGCTCAGGACATGACTTCTTTAAAGTCTCTTGTTCAGCAGTTGCCAGAAACCTTACGTCTGTCCCGTTTCCCTGGGTTAGCCAGCTCTTCTCTGTAAGTTCCAGTATTCAGACTAAAGGAAAAGAGCTTAGATGAGCCACTCACTCTAGCAAAGCGTCACTTTGAGCTGTTGCTATTCCAGACATAGTAATTGCATCCACATGTGCTGTGTGCCATTCGGCGTCTGCTCTGCTGCCTGCCGTGGCAGTGAGTGCGAACACAGTCACAAGAAGCAGACCTGGCTACACTACAGAGTCAAAATTCAGACTGTTTTCTGTGTCCAAGTTTTGCACCCATCTCTGCCGACAGCTTAAAGCCATGGCTGCATGCACTTAGCAGTTTTGCTCACCTTTCCCTCTGTGGCTTCCTTTGCCTTACAATTCACATTCATGAAGCTCTCTTGGCCCTGAGGAACAGGGTCTGTGACTACCGCTGGCAGATCTCACAGGGATGGCTGCACAGATTGCAGCCTGGGGCAGCTTCCCACAGCCGAGTAACCACATACCCCTGTGGAGTGCTAACCCAGCTCCCACAGCTGGTGAGATATGAGTTGGTCACAATCACCTCCCAGCTCAGCCCTGTTTCACTGGATAGCATGGTTTTCTCCAGAACTCATGGTAGTGTTGTACTTTCAGTTTCTTACCTCAATGCTTAATTAACCTGCAGATGTGCACACAGGTAGCAGCACTTTGAAATGGTGATTTAAAGGAGGGCAAGTGGTGGCTTGTGAGTATGGGCTGGTTGTGTGCAGCTGGTAGTTCTCTGTCCCTGCTTGTATTTGGGCAGCTTCCTTTGGACCACAGAATAGGGTTGGGGCTTCTTTCCTTGCCTGAAGATATCTAGTGGTGTTGGCCTTGTAGTGAAGAATCCTCACCTGTGTATTTTTGCTGTGCTGCTGGAGAAACACTGCCCTGTTGGTATAGATTACCCAAGCTTCTCTGTCAGTGGCGTTTCATGGGTAGGAAGGGCTCAGCTACGTTAGAAGAATGTTAGTCATTATTAAGTAAATAACTCCCAATTGTGAGACCTGTGAAAACAAAATAATCACTTGACTTGTGGGAAGAATGTTATATCTGCCACCTTTCCATCGTGAATCTGCATAGCTTGCCTTGGAAATGGGTCTGGATCCCAGGCACAGAACTGATGGTGAAGATCATAACAGTTTTGTAATTCAACCGAGTAAGCATTCAGCAGTTTTGCCAGAGCCTGTAATTTCACTTCCTTTTGCAGCCTGCAATGTTCTGATCGCCTGACCTTGTGCTCGATGTTCTACTTTGTTTCCTTCTGGGCTTGTGGTATCATTCCTTGTTTGAATTCTCCCTCTATCTTCTCTCTGCCTGTTTGACTGCTGAGTGCGTACATCATGCTGCACGTAGCCCCTTTAACTAGGTGAGAGTTTATTTTATCTGGTTTTGTGCTGTTGGAGAATATCCCTGCTACCCCACTAAACTAACCACAACCACAAATCTTGCTCTGATGCAAACGGAGCAACTTCTGGTCACAAGAGAAAGCACATCTTCCCTGTGCAGCTAGACTTTTTCCTAGCTTCTGCTTTTTATGCTGTGGCAGAGAAGAGCCTAAAAGAGGAGCAGTGAGTAATAAAACTCAGAAGCATTTTTAAGAACCCAGGGGCTGATTTCAGTTTTGGCCTTTTGTGTTGCAGCACGCTGTTTTGATGGGCTCCCCATATGAAGCAGGCCTTCCCTTGCCAACCTCAACCATGAGGTGAATTCAGGTTATCACATTAAACACTACTTAGGCACTTGCTGCTGTAACTCATTTTTCATGTTCAGTACAGCTGGCTTGCGTTCAGCCAAGGTATTTTCAGTGAAATGCTGCCAACTTTCTGCAAAGGCTTCCTCAAAAGTTTTTCTTCCTTAGCTGGAGATACATGGAAAAACCTCCTGGAAATATTTCCTGTTGGCTTGTAGGTTCACATCTGCACGTACTGCCTGCAGTAAAGCTACCACCTTGACTCCTTTGTCCCTTCACAAGCAGCTTCAGCCAGTGTAATCTCCTTGCCTGCTGGCACTTGTTCCCACATTGGCTGCCCAGGCCCAGTGGCTGTCCCTGACCTTCCAGAGGAAGGATCTGAAAGGCTTCTTTCCTTGCCTGGTCAGTAGCATGATAGATATATGCTGAATCTTTAGGAGATGCCACCTGGCTTTGCTTCACTCCTGCTGTGTTTGGGATACCTTGGGGCAGAGGGGAAGGGCCTGGTCACCTTCACAGCCAGTGCCATTCTCCATACTCTCTTAGATCATAGAATTATAGAATATCTTGTGTTGGAAGGGACCTCAAAGCCCACCCAGTCCCACACCCTGCCATGGGCAGGGCTGTCCCCCAGCAGCTCAGCTGCCCAGGGCCCCATCCAACCTGGCCTTGAGCACCTCCAGAGATGGAGCACCACAGCTTCTATGGGCAGCTGTGCCAGCGCCTCACTGCCCTCTGTGTGAAGAATTTCTGCCTAAACACAATCCAAATCTCCCCTCTTAGTTCACAACAGTTCCCTCTTGTCCTGTCACTGTTTGTAAAAGTCAGTCTCCCTCCTGTTTATAAGTCACCTTTTGGTATTGGAAAGCCATAATGAGGTCTCTCTCCCTGGAGCTTTCTCTTCCCCAGGCTGAACAAGACAAGCTGCCTCAGCTGTTCTTCATAGGAGAGATTCTCCACATGCGGTGCTCTAAGCAGTATCCATGGCGGCCAGTGGTAGGCATGCATCATTTTCTCTCCTGTTTATAGGCCATATGCAACAGGTATTTCTGTTGTGAGGAATCTCCTTTCAGCAGCAGTGATAGCTCATGTTTCCTCCCTTGGGACTGACCAAGAGAGGTGGGCAGTGCAGCTCTGCTGTTACTCAGACTCTGCATCTGCCTCAGGAGTGACTCTCTTGTGATTCTGCCCAGGCAGGAAACATGACCCCGCTGCCTGCTTCATGATGCTTGCTCAGCCCAAAGGGAACTTGTCTTCAGCCCCTCTGCTTCCCACAGATCTGCCTTTCATCCTTGCTCATCCTCATCCTCATTGACGGGGGTGTCCTACTGGTGTTGGGAAAGCCCTGGAAAAGAAACAAACCTTTCAGCTATGACTAAGGAAAACACACTCCAGAGCTCTGTGGTTTGTCTGAACTCACTTCCTTGGGAAACAGCAGGTTTTGATCTTTAAAAAGTGATATCTTAAAAGCCCACGTGTAAATCTTAACAGTTCCGGTGATAGCAGCGTAATCTGCCTTTGATCAATTAAAGCAACAAAGCACAGATGTATCTGCTGCCCAAGGACTGCAGGAAATGTGCCCCTGCTTATACAAATGCACAGAGGAGGGGATGCTGGTAGGGCAGGGGGAAGATGACTTGCTGTACTCCAAACCCTCACAGAGATGGCAGTGTTTGTATTTTGCCTCTACATCCCCATGACTTTTGCCACCTAAGGGATATCTGCACGTGGGTCTGTGAATCTGACAGCAAGAGACAAAACAACGTATTGGAGAACCTTGAGCGGAGCCAGAGCTGCAACAGAGCTTGGTCTATGCAGGACATGGAGCAGTACAGCAGGGCATGTGGCTGTCAGGCAGGGCTTCAATTCTGTGCAAAATGGGATTTTGCAAACCCTCCCGAGAGGCAGTTTGGGTGCAGTGTGGGAGTCCTTCCATGGCCATGTTCACAACAACTGCCCTTTGCACCAGCTATGGGAAACACTTTCCCTTGCCTTTATTATTTTTGGTGACACTGGACTTTGCTACCTCACCTGATTCTCTTTACTTTTCACATCAAGGGGCCCGCAGGAAGCTGTCAGGAGAGCAGGGTGAGCCCTCTGTCACTCAGTTACTCCTTGAGCAGTCGTGCCCAGCCATGCTGGAAGGCTCCACCTTGCTTTCAGAGTGGGCTCCAAGACTTTCTGTAATCTGCAGGTGCTGTGCAGGTGCAGAGCGGTGCGTGGCAGAATGTGGGGCAGCGCTATGGAAACCGGGCGCAGGTTTGTTGTGCTGGCTTTGTTTGTTTTTTCCACCTCCGCGATAATTCTTAACCAGCCTGCAATCTCTGTTCTATGTACTTTACTACTCCTCGTGATTTACCGGGATAATCGAAAACTTAAAACAGAAGCCCGGCCCTGAACCTTTTCACTACAAGGAAAACAAGACCTTTGTCCCGTCGGCTGAGCTCAGAGCCTGCAGTGTGGCTCACCCACAAAGAGTCCCGAAGCCCATGGAAATCAAAGTCACACTGGTGGCAGTCATAACTGGATTTGTACTGATGTGGGTGGAGATCAAGAGCTCCGACGTGACACGAGATCTCTCGTGTCAGCTCCCTCGTAACAGAGAGGAGGCACCCGACTGGTGGAAGCCAGCCTGCAAATACCAGGATCGCCAATAACGTGCTGCCCGCGGCTCAAAGTACGGGCCGTGGTGGGCCGGGGCTGAAACATTAACCAGGCCTTGGGACAGGAAGCCTCTGTAGTTGCCGCTGTGTGTGTTTGTGTGTGGTGATGGGGCTGCAATAAGGAGCTGCTCAAATGAGCTACAGGCTGTGGGGAGAACTGATCGTTTATGGAACTGCGTGCTGTAATGGCAGAGGAAAAAGGGAACGCAAGGGATTCTTTTTAGCTCACACCTCAGATTGTTTGGGTCCAGGTAGTGTTTTGAGTCTGTATTTGTTTATTTTCTATTTCTATCGCTGGAGATGGATAAGGGAGATAGGACAGGGCAGCAGTGGGAGTGTTGTAATCGAGTTACTGAGCCCAGCTGACACCAGGTGCAGGTAAACATCCCTGCCTGCCCAGATGGATGACAGCCCATAAATCCTGGGAGCACCCTGCTGCAAAACAAGGCTTTTGCAACTGTGCCTTTGAACTCGGAAGGAGCCATGTGTGCATGACTGATGGGTGACAGCGTGGCCTGGCTGCACTCGTGGGGCAGCGTGGCTCCTTGCACTTGTGGGCCTTGGCCTGGCTGCTGGGAGACATGACTGAGCCACAGGCAGGGCCCGACCCTCACGGCTGTAAAACTGCTGTCATCTTCCCAAGAGCCAACACCACCAGCATGCAGCGTTTTTCTGAAGCTTGGTGCTGGGCCAAAAGCCGTTCCCCTACTGCCTGCCCATACCATATATGTGTGTGTTATTAGTTTACCCACTGTGGGTTGCTCCCCAGCTGCCAATACACGTCTGTGTGTTATCAGTACGTCTCTTCATGGTCTGCCTTAGGCTAAGTTTAAAGGACAGTGTGTCCCTGTTTGAGGAAGAACAGTAGTGATGTTCTGCCCTGCTCCTGCTGAACCAGTGCGACCTGGTAAGGACCTGGAGCATGGCAGGGCTGTGTTGTGTTGTCATGTGTTGCAGCTGAGAGAAAGCATTGGATCTGGGCTTTTGTATCATAAGACTGGTTTCTGGTCAGGATGATGGAATCTTAGAGAGAAGACTTTGCCATCACATCTCCTTGCAAAGTCTGGGTAAAAGGACAAATGTACTTGTTTATGATGCTTTAAAACACACAACTCATTTTCAAAGATGAGCAATGAGACTGTATCAACTAGATCTAGAACAGAGCACAGCAGTAAACTCCACGAGATGCAAACATCAGTATCTGCATGATGTTTAGCCTGCACAGCACAGTATCTCCAACTGGGCTTTGAGGTCACACTACAGGAATGCTTATCTCACTGAATGCCTTCTTGTGACAGTCACATTTTACAACAGCCATGTACATGGGTGACAATCACTGTAGGCACTGTCTGTGTGGCATTGGAGCTAGCATACCAGTGCAGCTGTGCCAGGCCCCTGCTTTGCCATGCTTGCTTTACAGTGGTTGGAACCCTTTTGGGTGCTATGAATACTCATTACAGTCATGGAACCACAGAATGGTTTGGGCTGGAAGGGACCTCAAAGCCCACCCAGTCCCACCCCATGCTATGGGCAGGGATCCCCCCCCAGCAGCTCAGCTGCCCAGGGCCCCATTCAACCTGGCCTTGAGCACCTCCAGGGATGGGGCACCACAGCTTCTTTGAGCAAATCAGCTTCTTGGAAGGAGTAATGTGAGAAGAGTAAGTGCATTGCTGTGTGTCAGCAGATGCGCAAAGGATTTTGTATTGAAAAGGCAAAAAGAAAAAAGAAAGCATTAAAATTACCATTGCCATGTTGCCCTCTGGGTTTACACAAATGCGGTGCAGGGAAGAATTAGGCTTTTGCAGTTTCATGTTTCCTTGACCTTTTGAGAGAAGAATGAAAAATCTGATCCAACTGCTGCTCCCTGTTACAATGCCGAAAGAGCAGTGCAAACTTAATGTGCTGACTCCCAAGGAGCGGAATTTCAATTTGCCTATTGAAAAACCTGGGAGAGGGCTGAGGTCTGTAGAGATCTGAATAAAGCTGGATAATCTGAATGCCAAACCTCTCTCCCAGGTGGGTGCAATTACTGGTGTGTGAGCAGATTCCTTCACCCTGCTCCAGTGGTGACTGGCTTAGGATATGTGCAAGGCAGGGAGAAAACTCATGGCTCCACTGGTGCAATGTTTCCCTGCTGCAGGATGGGCAGCACCTCCCCTGTGCTGCAGCTGCTGCACTGGGAGCTGTAGCTGTGTTGTACTAGCACCCGCATCTCCCTCACTTGGTGCTTGGGAAACTCTCATACCATTAATAGTAAGCTCACATGTTCTGCTTGACATGAAAATGTTTCCAGTAAAAAACTCATTTCAGACTATTTCTGTATTGGCTGATGCGACTGTTGACAAACAAAATCTGCATGGATTGTGCTCTAATGGCAAGCTTTGCATGCTTCAACAGGTTTTCTTTGCTTTGGCTCGGTTTCCTGATTTTATTTTCATCCTTCCAGCTTGCTGAGGACAAACATAGTGGATGGGTTGCTTCTTGCCGAGTCTCAGTGCTGCCTGGGAGATGCTGGCAGACGCCAATCACCACAGTGAAATGCCGCATGGCAATACACACGCAGCTTTTTTCCCCTTTTGGAGACGAGCACGTGTCAACTGAACAAAGGCTGAGAAGTGAGGGAGTACACCGCAAGTTGCAAACGTGTGGCTGGCTTCCCAGTTCCCTGCGCATTCCCGCAGCCAGACTGCAGTCGTCATGATGCTATTGCCAGGAAATATGTAAACAAAAGGGAACTCTCCCTCTCAGCTGAAGCATTAGGTTGATTGTGCAAAAAGCAGCTCAGATTGATCCATGCTACCTAGTTATCAAAGGTGCTATTTGTTGTATATATAGGCATACAGCACTGTTGACAAAGATCACTTGTTTTTATATCTTTTTAAATCGCAGTATTTATCGTGCATTGAGTCAGAGCATTAGCACCCCCTCACACGGGATTGTGACTTAAAATTCAGGTGCTCACGCACTGCTCTTCTGGAGTCACTTGGAGATTGGCAAACAGGCATTTTTCCATGGAAATAACCGATCTTTATGTCTCAGCCAAATTACACAACTGACAGTTAATGCTGGGGTGAAGTCTCCTTTCTTTCCTAACGCTGTCAATACAACTCTGTAACTTCACAGGAAAGATGTGGTTTGCCAGAACCATCTACAAGTTGAAGAAGTCTCAGTATTGTTATATTTTTTTCTTTTTTTCCAGATGATAGGAAAGTTTTCTTCCAAAGATGAGCAAAACAATGAGCACAGTAAGTTATTACCACAAACACTTACCCCCTCCCCCCCTTAGAAAAGAAAAAATGGACACCCTAGGAGTTGACAAATAGCATAGCCCAGCTCAGAGTTGGCTATACATTCGCATCTCAATACTACACACTTTTTAATGCAACAAAAGAAGAAACAATTAGAGTTCTGGTTCAAGGACCACAGCAATCCAGTGCTGAATGTGCACTTGTGAAGCAATTCCAAGTTACAGTTTTGAGCCAATGCAACAGGAAAAGTAAGCCACACTGTATTAAGGATTTGTCTTTGATAGTCCTTCCCATACAACTAAAAGCTAGGGGTAGCTGGTAGGCTTGGCGTCCCCATGGGGATGCATGGGAAGGAGCTGCTTTTTAGTGGTTCACATCTGTGATCTCTCCTCCTGTCCTCCAGTCCCGGCTGTGAGCCTCAGCATGCAGCTGTCTGCACTAGGAACATAGAAAGATCTTTACTGTCAGAGTGATGGCACGCTGGAACAAGCTGTCCAGAGAGGTTGTGGGGCCTCTTTCTCTGGAGGTATTCAAGACCTGTCTGCACACCTTCCTATGTGACCTACTGTAGGGAACCTGCTTGAGCAGGGAGTTGGACTTGATCTCTAAAGGTCCCTTCCAAACCCTACAATTCTGTGTGATTCTGTGATATCTCACCCCCATGAGACACCTGACAGACAGAAACATCCCTCTCACACTGCCCTGCTGCTTTCCCTCTTAGTTCTGAACAAAGACCCTCCCGTTCCATGGAGCTTTGGCAGCTATAAAACATCACAGAGCAGCAGCTTCCCAGGGATGCACTGGGACTGAGCAACCTCTGGATTCCCCAGCAGTGCTGAAGAACTCCAACATTTCTCTGCTTTGAATAGGGCTGGCAAAATCCATAATTGCTTCCATTCTGCTTGGCTGGAAAATAGCAAAAGCCAGGCATGCTGCCATGGGACTGCTGGGCGCAGAGTGGGTATGACAGAAGGCTCTGCAACAAGACTTACCCAACAGAAGTGAAGGCATCCCACAGCTCAGCCTGGCTTTTATGTATCTTTTAATATATATTTTTTTCCCTTTTGTACCTTTTTTTTCCCTTCCCTTGAGTGGAGCAGCACCAGCGAGGTGATGACTTACCTGCTGCAGCCTGGGAGATAGCAATCTGGAAGAGATGGTCCTCACACAATGACCGAGCAGAGCTTTTCTGGCCCAAATTTCTCTGATTATGTTGTTACCTGATAGGTGAAGAGAACCGTGAAAACACAATTACCAGGAAGCCCTGCTCCTTTCCTTATCTCTTTGTCTTGCTGCAGATTGGGCATGTGACTCACAGAGAAATAGAAGAGCTGCTATAGTGTGACCCATAGGGGTGATGCATGCCAGTTACACCTAAGTGTGGGAAAGCTCAGCCACTGACTGACAAACCTGATCACATCATGTTTGCAGCTGGCAATTAGATGCATCTGATGGACCAGAGCATGGCATGAAGAACTGGAAAACCCCTGTCCTGCAGACAGTGCAGAGAAGGGAGGACAAAGGTTTGAATGAGCTTGGTATGGTGAGACAGAAATTTTTTGGCCATTGATGTAGTATCAGACTAATGGGGAAGGGGACAAGCAGGCTTTAACCATGGGTGTTGGTGCCAGACTTGCTCAGTGCAAGCCCGAGTGTGCGTCCTGGGCTGCACAGGAAGACCTGCCTGTGTCCTCATGGGATGCACAGCAGGGAAGGAGAACCTCCCCAGCAGGGAAGGAGAACCTCCCCAGTGGACCAAAGGATAGTGTCCTGAGTGGACTGGATGATAACTTCCCTGATGGACTGAAGGAGAACTTTTCCAATGGATTGAAGGAGAACCTCCCCTACTGACTGCCACCCCAAAGCTGAAGTATGCACCAAAAGCTACAATGACAAATGCCAGCGAGTGACCAACATTATTATATAAATTATGAACTGCAATCAAAAAGAACTGGCCCCAAGTTAGCACAGACTCCCAGTGGATTTGATGGGTAAGCGTGCTTCAAAGGGATGGATAAAATGTATTGTTTGCCTATTGCATACTGCAAAAATAAATACCCAAAGCAGGAGAGAACAGACTTTGGCAAGCAAGCTGACAATAAGCCATGCTCTTGAGGAAGGCTCGTGATTTGGAGGGAGCACTGAGCTGGAAGGGAACACTGAATATAAATAAGAATAAAGTTTACCTTAAGCAGCACGAATGGTAGGGCTGTGAGCCATGGCTCAGACTTTATCATTCTTCTGTTGAAGGAACAGTTTGAAGCATATTTGCTGTTTTACACTCTGATGTGTTCTCATTGCAGGAAGATATCAGCCACTGCAGAAAGGTCTTTAAATATTTAATCATTTTTTATGCTATCTCCAGTTTGTCATTTTTTTAGTGACCAGGGAGGACATAAGTTCCAGCAGATGAAGGGGAATCCCACTGTTAGGTCTTGGTGGCTGTCAAACTTTAAGAAGTTGTTTCCCTGCCTCTAGAACATACATTTTCCTTATTTCTCTGTGCTGAGGGTGTAACAGTAGGCAAATGGTACATGGTACAGCTCTGGCGTGCTGCTCGTGTAACTGTTGGGCTTATAAACTGAAATGTGTTAAATCTGTTATATGAGCAACATCATCCAGAAAACAGAATACAATCATAGAATCATTAAGGTTGGAAGAGACCACTAAGATCATCTCATCCAACTACCCACCTACCATCAAAACTGCCCACTGACCGTGTCCCTCAGTTCCACATCCACATAGCTCCCGAACACCTTCAGAGACAGTGACTCCACCACCTCCCTGGGCAGCCTCTGCTACTGCCTCACCACTCTTTCTGAGAAGAAATTTCTCCTAATATCCAACGTGAATCTCCCTTGGTACAACTTGAGGGCATTCACTCTCATCCATTGCTGTCATCTGGGAGCAGAGGCTGATCCCCAGCTTGCTACAACCTCCTTTTAAGCGGTTGCATTGAGCGATAAGGTCTCTACATTCCTGTGTTTCCGCTTCTCCAGGTTTAACAACCCCAGTTCAAGATTTGATGGCTGTCATAATTTCCCAGGCTAGGAGAAACCCCACCTGCTGGCAGTGCCCTGGTGAAGGGAAGCCCAGCTACCACTACTGGGCCCTGCTGAGCATTACCTTGGAAAGAAGCATGTGGGATTGTGTGTGGTGAAATGAAATAGTTCAGGGCTGCCACCATCCCAACCCTTGACACCTCTGTGAGGTCTGGCCTCTTGTAGCAGTGCCTGTGAGGGTTCTCCTGGAGATCCAGGAAGGTATCACAGAGGGGTTTGCGCCAGTGAGAAGTTCTGCAAGTGGGAGGCTCTGCAGAATTGGTCTTAAGCAACGGGTGCTTAAGAGAAACACGCTGCTGGTCATGTTTTTATCGCGGACCACATCAAGCAGAGTACTTTGGCAGTTCTGGGAGAGTGAATTTGCATTGAAAACCCACAGCTCTTACAAGCAGTGCATTAATTATTTTATTAATTTGCTCTTTTTACATTATGGGAAACATTCATCTATTTACATTTTCCTGTCCACACACCCGTCTAGGTAGATAATCCTATGGAAATCCAAATCGTTACGCCATAAAACCACTCTCCTCTGTCTAAAGGCTTTCGATTTTTATTTATTTTATTTTTTGCCGTTTGTTTCATATTAGAAACATATTCAAAAGAACATCTGGGAATGCAGGTAGGCCATCGGTTTACATCCCGATCACTTAAAATACGCATTTGACCTTTTTCCTTAGAAAACAAAACCGAAATGAAAAACCCCAAAAGCTCCACAAAGATTCTGTTCAGATGAAAGTGATAGTGCGCATAAAAGCATCAAGGGAACACGAAGAAATAAACTGAACTATATTACAAATAAATCATTTCTATTTACCTTTTCAAATAGTAAAAATCTTTAATCCATTTCTTCACCTTTCTTTACAAAATAAAATAAAATAATAATAATAAAGGTTATGAGGATTCCATGGAAACATCTGCAAAAAATATATATAATAAATATTTATTTTTTTCTTTTTCTTTAACTTCAGAAGCAGGAGACGAAAACAACCTTTCCTAAAATTACCCCCAAGCCAAAAAGAAAAAAGAAAGAAGGAACGAAAGAAAGATGTTGGTACCAAAGTGAAACAGCATATAGGAATTCTGAATATACACTGGTTAGACTGAAACAAGCAGTAACAAATCGTACTAAAACAGGTGATACAGCAAATATACTAGTTGTGTATTCGTGTCAGTAAATGAGTCAAGTGGTTAACTAGTGGCATCCTAAGGGCTGAAGTATTATCTTCTATGTTTAGTGGTCTTGGCCGTATTCTTAAAACTTTGCTATAAAAGAAAGCAAACGTTATAATTCTCTCCCTGGAGCCAAATGTGCTAACAGGCATTCACCTAAGAATAGATCCATTTGGAATATATATGAAAATATTCTGTGATATACAAATACAATAATTCGTAATGTACAAGACCGGACAGTCTTCCCTTTTCTGCTTTGTAAGAGGGGCACTTGCTAGATAGAAATTTCTGTAGCCACTTGTCAACCAAAATCTTAACTCATCTTTCATAAAACATCCACAAAACGAAGTAATCTGAAACACAGCTGTGAACACAGACTCTCACCTGGATACAGCTTTGTATACCTCGGTACAAATGAGTTCCAAAGAATTAATACTTAACATGACGATATGCTGAAAGCGGCAGTTGGCACTATTATGTACTGCAAACACGGTGATCTTTCATCGCTGCTAAAAGTCAGATGGGGTGTTTCAAAACTAGCAAACACACACAGCTATTTGGATGCTGAGAGGATCAAGCCTTTCCAAGCTCCTATAACACAAAGCACTCTAGGGTTACACTGGATTTCCGATTACTCTAGTTAAAAGTCTTTTATATATTAAATTATTAGCCCTTATCTTGTAAACCACAGCAGTAAGTAGTTGTGCCCTGTTTATAAAGACATAGCTCAGATATCAATGGCTTTGAGAGGTAGCAAATTCTCTAGTGGTTTTAGTATGCTCTTGTGAAAATACCTGGTGCCAGAACCTATTACCTCTCTTATTTTCTTCAGTAAAATTAAATTAGCACCTGGCTATGATGTCGTAGGAAAAGAAGCTGTCTGGCATGACCCCAATGAATACTTTTAGCAAGAGCTTTGCTCTTTGATGACAATTTTCAGTGCTCTGAAGTGCAAGTGGCAAAATGATGCCAGCCCTATGGTGAGACCTGGTCAGGCCAGCCCAGCTGTTACAGCGAAGGGCGCAGGCAGCCCGCACCGGTCTGGGGCCACCGTGCACACCGTGTTGCACCATCAGGGCAGCTGTCCCTAGGTCTGTCCCCAGCGGGAGTGGAGAGTCACCACCTTCCTTTGTGGATACCCTCATGGAAGCAAAGAGACTGCAGGGACCGGAGTAGGGTCATGAGAACTTTGCCCCTGGGCCCCTGGGCACAGTTGCACTGGCCAAACCCTCTGTTCCCAGTAGAAACCAGAGAGGCATGCGTCGCACCCAGCCACCCACCCACACGTGTGCCCAGTGTGCTGAGTGCAGCCAGTCCGGCTTTCCTGCTGTTGGCACAAGGCCTGCCTGGGGTGGTGTGCCCAGTGCTTGACCGCCAATGTACAGGAGGAGCAGCCCCAGCCTGGGCTGAGGGAGGCCAAGCTGAGAGCCTTGCTCCTCTCCAGCCCCATTGCCTATGATTTACCCCTGGTACTAATGGGCTGCTTGGGATGCATATTTTTTGTGACTGCGAAACAATGGCAAGAGCGGAGGAAAGAAGGCTTGTTGTGGAACAAAATTAAGTTCATATCGATCCCATAACCTGTGAAAAAAATAGTTTATTGTTCTTGGTCAGGTGGGTACTTTATACTGTCAGGAGGAGACCGTTTTAGAACCTTATACCTGGATACGGACTGCCTGGTGAGGAGCAGTCTGCACGGTAGCATACAACCTGTACTGTGGATAATGCAACGCCTCGCCTGGAAGAGCACAGCAGGCTCCGTGTACAACAACTGGCTGACAGGTGTTGGTGTGTGGCTGTGTGTATGTGTGAGATCGGATGGTCCCACCAAGAGTAAGACATCAATGAAACCAAGCTTTTTTTTTTTTTTTTTTTTTCTTTTTCTTTTTCTTTCTTTTTTTTTTTTTTTTTTTAACCAATATAATCCATACAATACAATACAAGAGGAATTGACAATACAGTACAATTTTAAAAATTCTTAATACTTGGACAAGAAAATCTTTCTTTTATATTATCTTCAACTGTCCTTGCTTCTTCTTTTTTTTTTTTCCTTCCTTTTCACTCTTTTATTGCCTTTCAAAATAGATTATTTCCCTGGAAGATTGAATTTACAATCTTCTGCTGATTTAAATGTTTAAGTAGTGATTGATGAAATAAAAATGAGGCAGTTTGTGCAGCTGTGAGTGTGCAGGCATCTTTCCTTGGGATCTTTCTATCCCTCGCCATCCCACCTGCGGGATACGCTTCCATTTCTCACCCCCCAGGTCTGTGTTTCTACCCTCCTCCCTGCTCCCACCCCGACCTCTCCCCCCTTGGTGACTCCTTAAAATCAGGTGAGAAGGTGTGATTGGGAGGTTAAGAATAAAGTGCGCCATCTGCTTTAAAAAAACAAACAAACAAAAAAAACAACCCCAGTAATAAAAAACAGGGAATCCGAGTCATAGCTCCTTTCATCTTTTATGAGGAAGACAGCAGAGTCCAAAAGGATCACCCTGCGTGACTGAAATTTCCAAAATCCCCTGCAGTTGGATATTGCTGTACACTAGGTAACAGGCTAGCTTTAGATCGACTAAAGGTCGTGGGTGGGTTAAATGGAGCCTACTGTACAGGTGCACGTGTGCATGGGGATCCGAGCGCCGCATTTATTCACTTCAAACAGAAAAAGGATCGTACTCATTTACATGAGGCGAGGTGGCAGCATCAGTACATGTGACAAAGCATCATGGTGACATGGGCAAACCTTCAGGAAGCAAGGGTGGTTAGAGGACATCTCTCGGAGGACCGACAACTACGGCACGGTGGTGGGATTCATCAGGGTCACCGGGACTGCGTACAGAGGGTGGGAAGAGGGGGGGAGCAGAGGGAGGAGGAGGTACAAGTACTTGGTGGCGGTGACCTGGAGCAGGAGCCTAGAGGGGCAGATTGTACAGGAGACTTGTCTTGCCAGAGAGAGTCCTCCTGGTCGGATCCCTTCATAGCCTGGTCTGCGCTTCGGGGATGTATATCTCAATGCTCTCGGCGCTTTCGGTGGCTGAGTTCTGCCGGACGGACGCCGCGCGCTTGGCAGCCATCAGCCGCTTGCGGGCCTCCTGACGTTGCGAGCTCTCCAGAGAGCGTTCCCGGATGAGCGGCACCTGACCTTTCGATGGCTTCTTTGGCACTGGAGGAGGGACCCTTCTCTCCTGATCAAAGCAGAAGGTTAATGGCATTATAGAGCTTCTCAGGGAAAGGAGGGAAAAACTAGGACGCGTCAGTAGTTAGAACACACATTTTACCTATGGTCTGTTAGCTCCTATCTGCCCTTTAGTCTTCAGTCAACTGGCTAGAAACTGAGCTAGAGAGGAGAGCATCTCAGGCGCGGCCTCGTACCACTGGCACCGCTTCACGCGGCTGAGGAATATATCCCACTCTCGGCAGCGTGGCCCCGGCAGCCTGGCTCCTGTGGCTGGTAACAACCTCGGCTGAGGGCCATCCTCGGACGGGGCCGGGACATGTGCGTCACCTCGGCCCTTAAAAACGGCATGCGTGTGGCACAAGGTGGGCCTGTGGCAGCGCTGAGATGCGCTGGGCTCGGCATTCCAACCACTAGCTGCCTGCGGCTGGTGCATCGGAACAATAACCATCCAAAACATGAACATATAGTCAAGTGTATATATTTCATATAGCTTAGTAACTTGCCCCCACACACCCTTCTTTCAGTCTGACTGTGCAAACACATAAACCCCAGCCTCCTGCTAAACAGACGTGCCATCCTACAGTCAGCTCTAACTTGAAGAACTGGTAGGAAAAAAATTAAAAGCCATGAAGAGAACATGCATTAATCATCACAGTGGCGGCTAACTCCAGCTACGCGAGTGACAAGGAGGACTATTATGGTGCATGCCTGGTGCATGCCTGGTGCATGCATACAAAAAAAAAAATAAATCAGAGCGGGATCTCTCCTGGAAAAGAAAAGTGTATTCAGGTCTGAATTTCAGGCAGCCACAAAGACTTTGTCAAGTTAATTAGATTGTCTTTTAAGTTACATCCCCTTCCAACTGTGAACACGGCCTCTGAGCGGAGGGATTTTATCACACTACAAAGGTCCCATTCTGCCCTTGCGTTTTCTCTTATGCTGATCACAACAGCGGCCACGGCTCGAAAGATAAAGGTACTTAGTTACACTTATTCATACTTTGCTCTTTCTCTCCATCCAAGGATTAAACTGTGCTGCTTTAAAAGGGACCTGTGGCAAAGGCCAAAGGGAACTGCAAATATCAATTCCACAGTAAGTTCTTTCTTCTTCTTCTTCTTTCTTTTTTTTTTTTTTTAAACTACTTAAGAAAGGAGATGATGATCTCTTTCATTTAAAATCATAGACAAATGCCAACTGAACCAGGGACACAGTCAATGTAATTATTTAAAAAGCAACATCTCTACCTGCTTACCGTAGGTCCATTTATTCAACACAACTTCCTTTAACCCGTTATATTCTTTTTGTTAGAAACTCCTTGAAATGGTTTTCAAAAGCAAACAAAAAGCACATTTTCTTTTTGTAAGGAAAGCTCTCGTTTCTTACTGCGCAATTAAAAACGCTTGGCCTATCCGCTTGACTACATAAGCTAATGAAAGACCGTACATCGGCATGTTTGACATTTTTAACTTCCTTTTCTGACAGATACTGAAAAGAAAAAGAAAAAAAAAGAAGATAAGAAAATGACTTGCCTTCGGTACCTTGGCCTAGAAAAACACATTCCCACAAATCCCCATACAAAACACTAGGTGTGCACAAATGGTGTGAGCATGGCATTCCCCAGTCAGGAATGAATGAGTATTTAGTCTTGACCAGAGGAGGGAGAGTGCTACCAACATTACCTTTGCAAACTTCCTGCTGCAGGATTAATGGGATTCAGTATTGTTATTATCTGCCCAAAAGAAAATGCCACTTTGGTCATCAGAAATGAGCTGACAACGAGTATGGGGAGCCTGGACACTCAGCAGAGCAACAGTACCTGTACGTCACGTTCCCCTCCTTCTGGTGTTCCTACCTGCTTGCTCTACTCATTGGTATCAGTCTGGTCACAGTCAGTCTAATGGAGATTCAGTCATCATATTACATACCTACAGGAGCATGACAGGGCATGGGACCCATGGTTCCTCTAGGAACGGGTCTGCCTTTTAAGTATTGGCTGAAATATTAGTGTATTTTGGCTTACCCCAGTGCCGTTTATCTTGACGTGGACAGTGAGGAGAAAAATAAGGCGATGGAGCCAAATGAGAGTGAAAAGTGAAAAGTGACTCACACTGGGAGATGTGGTAGTTTTTTCATGGTGACAGAAGACTACTAAGTTTTTTAAGAAGCCCAACACTGCAGATGATTGTTATGCTCTCTTGGGTAAACAGCACTACCAGCGAAGCGGACCCGTTTATGAAATCACCCCATTAAAAAAAAAAAACAAAAAACAAAAACCAAACAAACAAAAACAACAACAAAAAAAAACCACCCACAAAACAAAACAAAATACAACAACAAAAGAGAAACAACAAATGAGTAACGACAACAACAACAAAAAAGATGCAGGAGTTCTTTCATGTGGTATTTTGGAAGGCATATTTTTGGTATCGCTCTGTTTGCAATATGGTTATCAAGTCAGCGCTCCCCTCTTTTTTTTCAGTAACACAACCTAGAACTCTTGCTATATGCAATAATGTGAACCGTAAATGTGATTTATTTAATTTTAAGAATCAATATATAAGGCAGTTGCTTCCAACGATTGATCGTCTAATATGATTAAATGTAAAACTTAACAAAGTACTACATTCCCATTATCCGATTCACAAAGACAGATTTGGTTTAAAAATATGCCTGAAACATATTACAGATAATATCCCAGATGATTATTATGTAAACATTGTTATTACAATGAAATTAATTTGATATGAGCTTCATTTCACATTTTTAACGTCAACGCTGTAACACAGAAGCCTATTTAATTTGTCCAGTGTTTGTGCAGGGTTTTAAATGAAGCATACAAAATCTACAATGTTCTACCTTCTTTTCATGAGGATCCATCTGTTTCCAATTATTGGCCTTTAACTGATGAAGTTCATCAAATTTCATACTAATATTTTCTATGGATAACTGCAGCATATCCCAAAACCCTGCTAAATCCTGGGAGGTTGGCCGTGGATGTGCATTAGGATTCTGTACAACAGAGGAAAGAAAAGAAAAACAACAGTTTGGCTTTAGTACCTCTTAATGTAAAGCATTTGTGCAAATGATTACAAATCCTGCTAGCAAAGCAGTTTCAGCAGATCCAAACCATCAGGGAGACACGAAGAGAGAAATGAACAGAGACCTCTGGCAAAGGGATGGGGCAGCACTGACACACTGTGCCCCCATGGGTCCCAGGCAGCACCAGTGGGTTCAAAGGTGGCAACTTGACCACAGTTAATTTAATTGCCAGCCTTCCTCTTCACCATAATGAGGATGGGTTCTCTGCAGTATTTATGCTCATAGGATGGCTGATGCCTGTGCAAGTGTACAGTTGCTGTGTGCGCAGTGACAAACAAGTGAATGAGTACTTTCTACATACTCTGAATCTCAGAGCTAGAAAATTATACAATTTCAAGTAAAGCTACCTGTCAGACACTTAAGGTCAGTTTTGTATATATATGTATATGTATTTTATGAGAGCAATGTCTGCAGTTTGCTTACAGTAATCTTTTCAGGCATGTTTTTGGGAAGAGAGACACGTGCTGACCCACAGCTGTCCCAGGACCACAAAGAAACTGGAAAGCCAGGTGTCTATCAAATACATCAGCAGCATCATGTCAGACTAAGGGCTTTCAAGCAGATGCAGCTCACCCTCACTTTCAAACTCATGGATCTCAGGCATGTAGGCTTCTCCTGCATGTGCAAGGTGATCACTCAATGAAACTCAGTGCAGTGAGGCTGGGTGACATGAGTAGTTCTGCTTGGTGTGTGCAAACTCAGTTCACTTCATCATAGAATCATACAATATTTCAAACTGGAAGAGATCCACAAGGATCATGCAACCTCAGAGTATACTCAGAAGGACATACTGGGGCCATCAGCATCCCTAGAACAGCTTAACCAGAAGTCTTCTGTCCTGTGTCCCTTTGTTGTGGCCTAGCTCTGGAAGTTTTGCATACACAGAGCATACACAAATTGTATAAATGCAAAAACAAGCTATTATTAGGCTCTGCATGTTGTTTTATATGACTCAAATGTTACTCTGTGCTTAAGTCTTCTCCTTCATCTCAGGAACAACAAACCCAACAGTCAGTTGCCTTTCTTAGGTCATTTCCAACTATTTCTGTTCTTCACCTCAACATTGATTTTGATTGAATTGTTATACCACAAAAACAGCAAAATAAAGCATTTATTTTCAGATTCATAAGGAGAGCAGGGATTTAAAGAGAACAGAGATTATATACACATTCCTGATTTTTTAGTGCTCAATATCGGCACGTTGCCCAGTTGTAGGATTTTATTTACAACGATGCAATACCTGATAGCTTTTTCAAGTTTTCTATTAAGAATTGGAAGGCTCATTCAGACAGAAATGATTTCTGTTGCGTTTGCCTACTGCAGGCAGATTTGGTTTAGGTCTGGATTTTCAGGGGTGTATTAAGTGGAGTAGAAGGTAGTTACTGTGGTGAGTGCCCCAGGGTGTGCCTTCCCTTCCCTGTGATGACAGAGTATAACAGAATATTACACTATGCTTTTTGGGCTTCTAGGAATTCAGGTCAAAATTGGGAATTAAATGTGCGTAATGTGCGAAGAGGGACTGTTAACTTACAGGTTTGACTTTTTTTTTGTAAGTACTGGCATTTTAGAGAATACTGTTTTAGATACATAATATGAAATATATTTCAATTTATCATAATGAATATCATTTTGATGCTACCACTACTAACAGCATAAAAATAGAAAATATTAATAGCAGTAGCATACACAAATTATATACAGTAATCATTATTATAACATACTGTCTCTTTGCCTCTTTGCCCTTTTATCACTTTGGACAATGAGTTTTCTCTCTTTTGCTGTTCAGGCATTGAAACACAAGGCACCAGCAGTCAGGGTCTGATTTCCTGCTCTTTCTGTCTTGCTGAATGGAGATGGCTTTGGTATTGTGTGGGAGAACCCCACTCATGAGCCCTCTGATCTACCTTGGAATACCCTGAGAAGGCACCCACCTATCTCTGTGCCCATACGAACTGAACTTAGAGATGAAAGGACGGACAGAACTTCAGTGATGTCTCATCAAGAGCTTTTTCCCTTTCTTTATTTTCAGGATCTTGAACTGTTAGCAAAACTCCCGTCAACGTCACCAGTTCTGACAGACTTACTACCACATTCATAACAAGGACTCTACTGGCAAAAGTTGCTGGTCAGACAATGGTCTACTTTAGGTAAGATTGTTCATGGGGGCAGCTCTTCAGTTAGTAAGAGGAACACAACAGTGTTTATAAAAAAAAGTTACATACCAGGTTTTCTTCACAAAGTTCTCTGAACTGGTAAAATTTCTGGGCCATTAGGAGCTGGGCACTGCCCACTGCAGTTCGGATTTTCCCTAGAACTAAGAGAAAAAGAAACGTAAGTCATAATGCTCTCCTTGCTGCAGGCAACCAAAAGCCTACAAAACGAGAGGTAAAACCGCACTGGTTTTCTGGCACAGGTTATGGGGAAGCTGAAGAACCCGAGGACAGATCTGAATCATGCCAAGGCGGGCTACAAGGTTTCTCAGGGCAGCACATGTTGGTAAAATGTTAATCTGATGCTACAGCTGCCTCTCATTCTGCAACGATGCAACTCCTAACACAGAGCACTTTCATAACACCATCTTTAGCACCCCGTATGGAAAGCACACACAAAAAACTACACCTCTGAGCAGCACAAGTTGTGACCACAAACCCAGCTTCCTGCACAATGGCACACAGCTTTCCAAAGCTGACATTGAGTACATGGCCAGAGATGCTATGAGCATCTCAACTATCTCATGCAGCAAGCGATGCCTTGTTTTCAGGTTAAACTGAGGGCTGCTCAGTTGGAATCCCAGAAAGGGATTGGGAATTGTAGATCACACTGATGAATCTCATCCAGACCCTCTGAGGTTTTTTGTTTCCATGAGCAGTATTGGAAGTGGCTTCTGCCTTTGAATGCAGAACTGTACAGGGCCGCTCTGCGCTGAAGGCAGGTGTTTCCCTCCCAGCTGAAACAATTTATTATCCCTTAACTCTTTGTTTAAACAGTGATTTAAAAATTAATGCCATGTAATCAAAAAATAATTACCACCTCATTAGTGAAAACCATGAATAACAACCATTTTCACCATCAGTTCTACTCAGTAGACATTTGCTGTCCCAGGCATCACTTAACCAGAGCAGCTTCTCCAAGACAATTTCCCAGTGGTGAGGGAGGGGCAGGAAATACAGAGAAATGTAGTGGACTATTCAGGTAAGGTGAACCGTTAGCATAAATGGAAGATATATACTGTTCCTTAGCTCTGCACAGTTCCTTTTGCACAGTCACTTGTGTGCAAAACCAAATGCAGAGTTGGCAGAGCTCCACTGGGAAAGTACTGCTAAATGTTTGGACTCACCACAAAGAAAAGAAGAAGAGGAAAAAAAAGGGGAGGGTGGGCGGGAATGGGGGGGTATGGGAGGGGAGGGGGAGGGGGGGCAACTTTGGCCTACTTTGACCGAACACTTCTAACTTGTTTGGAGTCTCAGTCATACAAGCAGAAGCAGCACATGTTTACAGAGTGTGATCAGAATGCGGCCATGCAATGCTTGCTAAGAGAAAGGCATCTCCAAGGGATTCACCTGTGGATCACACGCTGGCAAGCTGGCATCAACACCCACCGCCAACCCCAACCAGATGCACAGTAGTGCAACGGCAGCCTTAAATCCCCACCCTTAAGGAAAAGTGGGGTGTGGAGTTCGTTTCTACTCTAGACATAAAAAGGAAAGAAAAAAGTGGGGGAGAGATTCCTTTCATATCTTTTAGAGGACTAAAGGACAGGGTTCTGTGAACACACACAGAGCCCAGACTTTCATTTTGTTCCCAGAACTCTGCTCTGTGTTGCCAGGAAATCGCCGTGAGCTGGAAGATCCACCGAGCAGAATATTTTCAGCATATTGCGCAGGGAGTTTTGCACACAACTCTCATTATTGTTAGCAAGGCTTGCGTGTCTAATTCCATGCGCACAGTGCTGAAAATGGACCCCTTGGTGTGTCTAGTCATTTATGCAACCCAATATGCAAACCACTCAACTGAAAGGGCTCTTCAATAGTGGGAGGAGCTTCTCTGCTAGCTTTCATGTGGTTCCCATTGTTATGAAAACTCTTCCCACTGAGTATATTTGGGAACAGCTGCCTCATCTGGAGCTCGGCCACTCTGATGCTTCCCAGGACTTGAGCAAGGGAGAAAAAAATGATCTCTGGGCTTCTTGGGAGGAGAAAGCAGATGGGATGGGCTGCTTCTGGATGCCTGTGCTAACTGAGTGGCAGTCACATCCCGAGCAGCGGTGGATATAAACACACCTTGCCGGCTCCTTTCTCTGGGGGAAGAAGAGCTTAATATTCAGAGATCTCAGCAGAGAGAGAAGGAAGCCCTTGTCCTTGGCTGCCTAGCGACTGGCTGTTTGCCGAAAACCCATCATCCCAGCTGACTGTGGGATGCATGCTGATGCTGTTCCCTATTGTTGCCACTTCTGCTGTGGCGGCGGCTGTATCTAGTCAAGTGTCACTGATTCCTCGCCCCTCCAGAGCAAGCAGTCTGTTAATGTGCAACCAGTCAACAACCAACTCGGTCACGGGAGTTAGGGGGAAGAAAAAAAAAAGACAAAGCATGAAAAAGACTGAAAGGAAGGAGTCCCTCCACAAGGTGCAAAGCCTTATCAAAGCCTCAGCTCTGCTTCCAAGCTCGTGTTGCTTTTAGTGTTTCGGGGCAGGGTGCCCGTTTCTTTTACTCAGTCAAAGCCTCCCGCACCAAAGAGAAGGACTAAAGTGCAGCAAAACAGCGAAGAGTCAGAACAGCCCTGACACTTTCTTTGCAGAAAATAATTAAAGCCATATCCTGAAAAAAAGTAAATAGAATTGCAAAGATAGGTAATATGAATTAGGAAAGAACCAGAGAAAGCAAGGGGTACAGGACAAAAACGTATAAACATTCAAATTGATGTTTTCAGCTAATGCGATACAAACAAAATATACAAAACCAAGTAACAACAAAGCATACCAACCCATTAAGATGCAATCATAACAGAGATAAACACATATATAATGTTATTCATGCCTGCTTTCTATTCTATACAGGGTTATACAGCACACTCAGCACTGTCGGATCTGAATGCCTTCCAGTAATGCATTAAGCAATGTTATTAACATCCATCATATGCTTTGTTGTCACCCCATCCCCGGGGGGAGAAGCGTGTACTGCAGTGTTTTTGTTTGCCTGTCTGTTGCTTTTCTTTTTTGCTTCGACTTCCCTTCCATGTAAATCCAGTTATCTCCTATAGCAACTTCTTAACAAGTAGGGAGATATATCTGTTCCGTAAGAACAGCTTTGCTACTTTGCTGTGGCTGTTTTAACACAGTTCAGTCTCCTCACCATTGTTATTCCAGATCAGGGATCTCAGAACGTGATTCTGGGATAGACACACGCCAGGGAATTTCCTGATGTCTCTCAGCCCCTCGCCTGTTGCTCTTTGAAAGCATAATGAAGTATAAACTTGGACTATGTGCTGTTCAAGCCGTATGTGATTACTTCTCTTAGTTCTAAAAATGGGATAGGACCCATTTGGGGGTAGTCTGTAGCTGTAGGTACCTTCCCAGGTCTTTGTGGGAAAAGAAATGAAACGACAGTAAAATGATCTCAACCATAAGCAAATAAGTGGTGGTATTGTCACCCTCCTCATCCTGGGAGGAGACTGTATGTAATGAGGGTGACAAACTGCAAGAAAACAAGATAAAACTATCAGACTGATGTGATAAGCCATAACAGATAATGCAGGGGAGTTTTGAGGAGCAGCTGCATTATTGGGTCTTAGCACACCAACTGGTAGCATTTCAGCTTTGCTAACGCGTTCCAGAGTGATAAAGGAAGCGCTTTGGGCTGCGGCTAGAAGATGACCCAATGTGCCAACACTTTGCCAGTAGGCACAAGGAGCTGAGATGCACCAACGCTCAGCTGGCAGGCAGCAAACAGCCCAGATGTGCCAACACCGGGCTGGCAAGTATCAAGGAACTAAGATGTACCAGCACCTGGATGGCAGGCAGAAAAGAGTCCAGGTGTGCCAGGGGCAGGAACAGAGGCAGAGTGGCAGGCGCCTGGGAGGACATTTGCCTTGCAGATGTCAGTTGAGCACTGTGCATATGAAGCAATCCTACCATAGAGCTGTCACGACCCATTCCCAAGCAAGGATGGGCCACTGTCTTAGCCTATTCATCCTGACAGATCTACATTTAAATAACGCCGAGCATGACAAAAGCCAGGAAATTCAAAGTTAAAGCTATTGCTCAGGTTTTAAGCTGAGCTATTAAGGAGAAAACGGCCATGGAGCAAACTTCGGAGCAGACAGGCTTTGCTTAGAACCATATTTACTTATAGCAGTGATCTCATTTAAATTAATAGGGTAGTCTGCATGAGTAAATGCTATTCACTGGGAGTACAGCAATTTCCGTGTATTCTCTGACTTGGCTTTTACTCTCGCTCCACATCTTTTTCCCTAACTTCTTTCACTGTGGATTTCTCCATTTTTTATTTATTTTTTTTTTTCTCCACCAGCCAGCAGGGCTGCCAGCTCAGAGATACTTTTCCTCGCAAAAACACTGGTGTGCGGAGAGGGCCCTTTCAGGAAGTAATGAAGGTGGGAGTGGATGGGGCTAAAGGTGCACAGCCAGGGCCTGCGGGTTGGCAGAAAGCGCCCAAACAGCTTCATTTGCCAATACTGGCTGGATTTGCAGAGACACCAGTCTGGAGGCTTTAATAGATTTGGGGTCAGTCTTTGTTGGCAGACCAGCCCAGATAACAACCTACACACCAGGCAGCTAGCAACACATCTGATCAGAGCCCTGGTTTCCCGTTTTAACTGGTACACCATTTGCCTGACTTGCCACTGTTGCCATTCTGCACAGCCTCGTGGAGCACCAGGCCCAGACGTCAGCTTTCAATGGATGTCTCAGAGCAGGAGTTGCATTACAGCCCAGATGGGAAGCATCTGACACTGTGTAGAGCTCAGTCCTGTGGCTCTTCCAGCTACAAACACCCACATAAGTCAAACACAGCAGTAATAATCCAGTGAAAGGCAAAGTGAGCCATGGGGCTGATCCAAAGCTTCAGTCTGTTCTTACAGCGTGTTTAGCCTCACATGTCAAATAGCTCTTTTATTATCAACTTATTTTAAGGAGAGATATAGGGCTGGTAGCTAACACCCCCACACCAATAAAACATGGAGAAGCCTTATCAGGTACCCCAAGCCTGAAGTGTGAGTGCAATTCATCTGCCTGTTACGCATGTTACAGTTTAATCAGAAAATGATTTCAGATAAGACCAGAACATACCAGCCAACAAATAATAACTGCACAAGGGGAGCCATCGTCCATTCTATATAGGCATTTCGCCACGCAGCCACCACCCCAACACTTGTTCCCATGCACAGCAGCACGCTGTGTTCTAGGCTTGGAGCATGGGACCCACTGATGGGTTCCCCTCCAGACCAATAGTGCCCACGACCCCCTGCAGCACACCCGCTCCTGGCAGGCTGCAGTGGGCTGGTCCCTGGCAGCTGTTTTGCACAAGGGCTGCATTGTCTGTGGGCAACGGAATTGCTTTATGGGCAGTGCTAGGGGAGCGAGCCCTCTGTCAGCTGCCGCCGCGTCCAGGGAGACTCACTCATCTCATGCTCTCATTACTTGGTTATCTGGCCAAACACACACTGCTGGTGTCAGGTTGGAACAAAGGATGCACTCCTTGTTCTGCTTGCATTTTTTTTTTAGCAAAACCAAGCCACGTACTTCTGTCTTCTCCCTCTCTTCAAAGCTCATAGGTGTATAAAATGCCATAATTTGGGGCTGGCTTTGGAACAAGTGAGTTTTTGTTTGTGTGAGTGGGCAATGTGTCCCTGCCATACACTTTCCCTTGGCACCAGGTAGAAAAGGACATGTTGAACCCTTGCTGGAGGCAGCTGCCCCATGACCAAGTGGCCAGAAGCATCAGAGCATTGATGACCCCTCTCCTCCTGCTTTCATTAGAAGAGCTGGCTTGAAAAATCCAAAGAAGAAATAACCCACATGACACACACCATGAATAACCCACAGGACACATGCCATGTATGCTACGAGGAGTGCTGGGGACAGCCAGCCCAGCTTCACCTGTCTCCCCCACAACTGGATTCTCTCCCACCAATATCTAAAAGAAAAGCCTTCCAAACTATCATATATAAGGGAGAGAAAATTCTGCATACAGATATACAAGTCCTGCATGCCTCAGCTCCACAAAATTCACACATCCTTTCTTTAAGGTGAGCGGCTGCTTTGGTGAAGAAATCACATACATATCGATTTTCATGCTGGTTGTTGTGGCAAACAGAAAGCGAGTGGGTTTTTGTGACTCAGACTTACAAATGTTTGATATTACCTATTTATGATGCACTCACACATCGTTTTCAATGTGTACCTTATTTTTTTGCTTTATTTTGTGTGTACTAACAAATTGAAACCTTTGTATTCTGATGCATGCTCAGTGACATTTTGAATGTGTTGATGATAAAAATTATAAATGAGATTCAAATACCCTAAAACTTGGGGAATCTGGATATGCTTTGAAGGTTAATCCTTCCGTATTTTTCCCTCAGAGGAAAGAGCTAATCAATTATATAATAGAAATCTTGTAGAAATAGAAAACTTGAATATAAACGTTAATGTAAATGCTAAGGTTATCTCATATTTTCCATTATTAGTCAATTTCCAGTTACTTACAGTACTGTGCAACTGATTAAATCTCTCTACGGTCATTTCTTACACTGGGCTGAATGGAAAGTTTCAACAGAAACAGTTTATCCATTTCTAATAATTTTGAGAGTAAACTTTTTTCTACTGTTAATGCATTTCCTTCCAAAATTGTAAACATTAGCACCTCAAAAGAATCACAGAATCACAGAATGGTTTGGGTTGGAAGTGACCTCAAAGCCCCCCCAGTCCCACCCCGTGCCATGGGCAGGGCTGCCCCCCAGCAGCTCAGATGCCCAGGGCCCCATCCAACCTGGCCTTGAGTGCCTACAGGGTCAAAATTTAGCTCAGTGTAAGAAATGACCATAGAGAGATTTAATCAGTTGCACAGTACTGTTATTGAACTCTTCTTATTAGTGAATGCTTACTGGACAGGGAAGTGTCAATCCTACCACTTCATGGGTAGAGTAATGCTTATGGTCACAACTGAGGTGCAGTTCTCTTGGCTGTATGTATCACAGCATACAGAGAGGGTTTTTTTTTGAAGAGGCTTGAAGAGGAATGAGAACTGCAAGGGGCATGAGGGAAAAGAACAACTTGGAAGCAAAACTGTAACTTGCTCCTGTTTGAAGATACTTCTGAAGGGCTCTGATGCCAAATACCATCTAAAAAGGCAGTTAAAAATGAATTTAATGAAAAAGAACTAGAACGTATTGAATTATATTCTACAGCTGTCAGAGAGGATTACAAATAAATACAAGAGTTAAGACACATTCATACTGCAAGATCCCTAACCACAATCTCCTAACTGCAATCCCAAAATATCTCTTGAGTTTCAGAAGTGCCAGGCATTTGCATTCTCTGTCAAATTTAATAAGGATTACAGCATATATACAAATAGTCCTTTTGAGGATCACAACCGTGGCTTCATTAGTTGAATAAAAAAGTTGAAAGGGCATGATAAAGAATTAACAGGAGTCAGTTTGACCTGCATTAAACACTTTTTCCAAGTTGCAATATTATTGTAGCCAGTTACTTACTGTCCTCAGTTAAGTTGTTTTCCCGTTCTTCTCTCTCCATCTGTTGGCACCAGCCCTCCATACGGTCTCTCTCTGCCTGCAGTAGCTTCAGAAACCAGTGGCCATCTCGTGGGCACACTGACCTTTGAACAGCTTCCAGGGGATCTTCAGTGATAGAGTCAATCCAGGGGTCAGGAGGAGGTAAAATAGATGGGTCAAAATCTGTCTCAAAGTCATCATCCACTGCACATGCATGGTAATGGTTTCCTGACCCTTGTATGCTAACGGTAGAGGTGCTTGCATCTCGTGAAAATTGTCTTGATATTTGTCCAGAACACAAATTGTCCTCTTGAGGGTCGATTATTTCAAAGTTCTCATGGAAATCCAGGTCTGCTTGCACAGCTGTTGTTACGCTATTAGATCGTGTAAACCTGCGAAAGCTTTGAAGAGCACAAACACAAAATGTTTAGAAAGCTTTTGTTAGGTGGCATGAGAAAAGTTAGGTAAGAAAGGATCTCTTAAGATTCTGCTTCTTCTCCTTAGACTGGCAGTCATGACTTTCAGTGCTACGCTCTGTTTTTCTTTCTGGAAATGATTGCCATACAATGATGCAGTGATTTGTTTCTCATTGTGAGGTGCCAGACATCTCTCTCTTTGCCTCTTAATGAGGGAAGCACCAATAATAGTGTGGTTTAAAGAAGCCAGCCCATGTGGCATCTAATAGTGTTGGTGCCCCAGGATTTCAGGTCATCAGTTCATGAAAGGTTAAAGAGATCCAGTTTTACCTAATGACTGATCATAGAATCATTGAATGGTTTGGGATGGAAGGGACCCGTTCCAACCCCATGCTATGGGCAGAGTTGCCACCTACCAGCTCAAGCTGCCCAAGGTCTTTTGACTTTTATAACTCACACTCTATTGAAGTTGCACACTCGAACCCTGTAGTCACATTTTAAAAATCATGTATGTGAGACTGATAAAAAAGTAATATCAATGAGTTCGCTATCTCTGTAGTATTACACCTAGCACCCAAGAAGTAGACAAGTATTTCAAGCCCAGCCAAGTATTTCATATTGCTTCCTTGTAACTGCTCATCGATGTACCTACTAATTTCCTGCTTCTCCAATTACAACTGCCAGCACTCACACCTTTAGCACTGATTCCCAGCATTAAGACATGTTGTTTTACACATTCAACCCTTGGTTTCGAAACAGTCTCTTTTACTCAGAAGTTAATGTTCTGCCTGTGTTACTCTCATTGTGATGGATGCTACCGTGTAGATAGCTTCCTTTCATCTTGCATTGCTTCCATATGTTTGGAGTCTCTGGGAGCAGGGAGCAAACCCTCTTAGAATGTAGGAAAGCCAGGAAGGCAGAAGGTATAAGCATGGGAAAAAGGAGGTTTGGGTGTTCGTGTCTGTTTTATCTTTAATTAAGCAAGACTCCAAATTCTGCAGTCCAAGGAATCTGAGGTGGAGAGGAAGATACAGAAGAAACAGAGAGATATATGAGGAGTAAAAGACACCTAATGCACTGTAGGGGATGGTAAGTGAGAGCAAATGTGATAGGCAGTAAATTGTGAAGGGAACTAGTGGGAAATTTCCAGGTAAATAATTACAGATAACCAAGGTAGTTCTGGATACCCATGCACTGAGAACACAGGAAAAATGCAAGTGAAGCAGATTTTTTGCCCTATGATAAGAGAAGATGTAAGGAGGTGAAACTATAAAGTAATTAATGTAGATGTTACTGAAATCGGTAATATTTATCAGAGAATGGCCTGGGATGAAAAGGACCACAATGATCATCCAGTTTAAACCCCCCTGCTATGTGTAGGGTCCCCAACCACCAGACCAGGCTGCCCAGAGCCACATCCAGCCTGGCCTTGAATGCCTCCAGGGATGGGGCATCCACAGCCTCCTTGGGCAACCTGTTCCAGTGCATCACCACCCTCTGCGTGAAAAACTTCCTCCTAATATCTAACCTAAACCTCCCCTGTCTTAGTTTAAAACCATTCTCCCTTGTCCTATCTCTATCCACCCTCGTGGATTTAGCCTTCAGAATTAACATAGCTTTTAATTAAGTAGGGACTCCTTAGTTATTTAAGATACCATCACAATCAGGCAGCTGTTACTTCAGTCCTAACTTGTTCACAGTCTCATATTTACTCTTGAAATCAGTGTTAGGACCTGCTTCCCTGTGACATTTTGGCTGCTTTGTCCTCAACAGTTTGGGCTTGAGCAGCAATGAAAATCTCAGTGACAGTGGAGCCGGATGCTGAGCACCATTTCACTTCCCTTAATTTCTATTCCATCTTCCACTGAAAAGCAACAGCTGATAAGTTCGACTGACAGTGTCTTTAGTTTGCAGCTGGGGAAGGAGCAGATGGAAGGAAAATGTCAGGTACCTGATATGACCAGATACCTAAGGAGCCATGCTGCAGAACACAAGGAGAGCTGTATCAACTCCTGCTGGTAGAGGAGATTTATGGTGGCTGTTGTAGGGCTTTGAGAGGACTGGGGCAAAGCAGTACTGAAGTCAGGAAGGGTTCTCCAAATTAAAAAAACAAAGACGAATTGCTCTGCAGAAAGAAGTTCAAAGTACTTTCACAGCCAAACCAGTCCCTGAAAAACTTTAATAACAGATTGTGTGCTTTTTGTTCTGTTTTGTTTTTCAGTATGATGGGCTGGAACACAAAAAGATTGAATGCAGGAGCTGCTGCTTGCAGCTCCTTTGATACATGCTTGTTAAGTGATACAAAAATATGGTTACAGCACTGCAGTTTTGCATGACATGCACCAGCAAGCTGAAAAGTATGGAGCAAGCAGAACACTCCAGCTTGGCAGTATTTATCCTTTGACAAGCATAGCAAAGCATTTTGCTATGGACCGATATGGCAGAAAAAAATCAGAAGGGAGGACAAGGTTAAGTGGAGAAATGATATGCCTTCCATGGGAGGAAAACCTTTTCTTGGTTTAGAAAGCAGATGACTGAGGAAGGCCATGAGAGTTTGATGGCATCCCGACTAGGTGACATCTCACCATTCTCAGAGGGCAAGAGCTGCAGGGAGGCAGGCAGCTGGCTGTACGCCTGAGAGGCCTACAGGTTTAAATTTAGCAAAAGGAAGTGCTTCTTCACACAATGTGTAATTAAATTGCCGCAGGATCCTGGGAAAGCCAACGGTAAAAATATGTTCAAAGAGAAGCTGAACAAATTCACAGGAGACAGGACCGGGAAGGGCTGTTACACACAGGTTTCGGAAGTCCCTTACAGCCAGCAGCTGAGCAGGGAGGTCTGCGGGGAGAAGCATTGCCCTGTACACACCCTTCACACTCTGCTTTTGCACACATTCCTTTAGACTTGTTTGGAGGATCTGCTCCTGGCCCCTGGCAGAGAAAGCTGTTCAACTGGTATTAATGGTTAGAAAGATTTTAGCTTTAGGCTGATTTGACAGTGAGCATTTTTTCGGTCTAGTCTATGCTAGTTTTTTGTTTTGTTTTGTTTTGTTTTGTTTTTTAAACTGCTTTAATTTGGCCACCAACCTGACAAATACCTTATCTGCACTGAAATGCATGCTTGCCTGCATACACACACCCACTGACATAGTCACCATGCTTACACAGGATTTGTTTTCAGTCGCTTAGCTTGGGTTCACTGTGAGCCAAGGCAGTACATGGCATCCTCCACACCTTCCAGAGTAATGGAGAAAAGCAGTGCTCCTATCCAACCTCATCCTTCTCCATACCCCTTCCTCCATATCATTCCTGCTTTTGCTTTCTGCAGTGTCCTAGACTCTGATTTGCTTCTGGGTTGGATGACCATTTACAGTTTCAGATAACACCCTGCATTTTCAGACTACATTGAATCTCAAATGTGGAAAAAATGAAGGTATAATTGCCAAGAGAACGTATTGCTGGAGGCACTACATTTCAAAGCTTTCAGGACTATATTCTTATGGGGTTCAATATAAGCTAGTACCACCAAAAGCCAGACTCAACTCAACAAATAAAATGAAATGACCTACTTTCTTTTGCTTTTGTTTTATCTATATAACAGTATGCTACAGGCTTGCTCGACAGATTCTTGGCACTGGGTTGTGTAACCTATCTGTCTTCAAAAGAAAAACAACTTGGCAATAGAATACAGCATCAGTTCAAAATTAAAAAAATACTCCCAAGGAAATGTATGTTGAATGACACGGAAATACAGGAAGGCAACCACTATCTGCCCACCTCCAGCACATCTAAGCGAGCTGCCTAATAGATGGTAATCGTAGCCTCTGACATTGCTTCCTCACTCATTTCCAGGATGTTTTACTCTTGCAAAATACCATTTGTGTTCCATGTGTCTTTTTCTTTCTCTTTTTCTTTTTTTTTTTTTTTCTTTCCTCTTATTTAAAACAGGAGAGCGGTTGAGCTCATTGTTTCTACACACACAGAACAGTCATGGATCTACCGAAGGAAAAAAAAAAAAGGTTCAGAAATTGTTGATAATTGTTTTTAACAGAGACTTCCTTATTCCTCTGCTTTCAGGCTTGGCCCTTTTGTATTCAGTTGTGCCTTGCAGGCACAAGGTGTAATAATTACAGCTTCAGAGAACTATGGCAGATACCTGGCCTGCGGTGCAGAAAGCCACGAAACCTCAGACTGGATAAACCAGTATGGAGAGCAACAGTAGATGTGTTTTGAACAGCAACAGCAGCGTCACCTGTTAGCATTTGACTCCCTACTCCTAAATGTTCTTTTGAAAAACATGTTTACATTTCAACTCAGAGAACTTCTTTCTTTCCTAAAGAAACAAACAGAAAACAAAACCCCAGAACAGATGCCGATTCCAAAGCAACTGATGCATGGCAAATGTCAGACTCTCATACATTAGATTAGACTTGCCTCGCTTTACCTATTGGCTGACTCTTTCCTGCTGTGTATTTCTCTGTTAAAGTTGCAGCCACTATCAGCTGAATAGAGCAAACAGGGGACTTAGCATGTACAGCAGCCCTGACATAGAGGTCTTTTGATGGCAGGATCTTTGGCCACACATCTTCAGGGTACATGATCTTAAGTTCTTTGCTCTATTCACCCCCTCTACCACTGCCATAATCTTTTTTTTCATCACTATGAGTCTTAACAGGGAAACAAATCCTCTGTCATTGTTTTGTGTCACCAAAATCCCCTCGAATTTCTCAATGGAATGGCTTCCACTGTGGAGAACACAGGGAGACAGGTAATGCTGCAGACCAAAATCAAAGAAATCTCAGTCCCATCTCAGTTTAGGTAATGTACAGTTTTGAAGGTTACATTCTAGAAACTGAGGAGTTCAGAAGTTTGAGTTAGAGCATATGACTGGCTGGTTGTGCAGGAGGGTCCCTGAAACCCGTCTTTTTTTTTTTTTCTTTCTTTTTCTTTTTCTTTACCTTTTTTTATTGGGGGGCGTGGGGGGGGGGGGGGGGGGGGGTAAGGGAGTGAGGGGGGGTCAGGGTAAGAAGTCATTAAACCCAAAAAACTAAATGAAGAAAGTGTTTGTTGTTCCTTGAAGACCACAGAAGAGAATATTTTTTTTATCATATTACCACATCACCACTTAAAGCCATTTCATGCTATATGCTGTGGTATACCACATACCAGACATTACACTATGCCAAAAGGTGGAGAGAGCTTCCTTTATCACCACAGAAGCTAGAGAAGACGGAGGATATAAGAAGTATGCATACATGTACCTATGGTCTTACTCTCCTGTGCCAACGTCCTTAGCCCGTAGTCTGCCACTGTGTCAGCATTCAGAATTTCTTGTGATGTAGTACAAGACCAAGTAAAATAACCAGTTGACAGTATGACTAAGATAATTTTTGCGTGAAGATGTAATGGGAGGAAATCCAGGAGCACACATGGTAAAATGCAACAAACTGGAAATAGTCACTGAGTTATAGGACAAAGAGCAATAAAGGACATGGCCGTTATTGAATAAAGATGTGTTGTAGTTGGCCTGGCACAATATGTGGCTTCTCCTTTTCTTTTTGAGTAGAACTGGTTAATTTGATCGTCTTCTGTAGGTGAGGAAGGCAAGGTGGTTGCACGAGGCCAAGAAAGACTCAAAGGAACAGAGAAAAGACAATCCAAAGAGAATCGCAAAATCACAGAATGGCCTGGGTTGGAATGGACCTCAAGGATCATGAAGCTCCAGCCCCCCTGCCTGGAAGGGCCACCATGTTTACTAGATCAGGTTGCCCAGGGCCCCATCCAACCTGGCTTTGAACACCTCCAGGGATGGGGCATCCACAACCTCCCTGGGCAGCCTGTTCCAGGACCTCACCACTCTCCTAGTGAAGAGGTTTGAACTGAAGAAATCAGCTGCATTAGCAATAATTTTCAAACTTGTCTCTGGAAGAGATGGGTCATATTAAGAAAGGGGAGAAATATCACCATGAGGGAGATGAGGCGAGAGAGAAGAGAGGAACAGCAGGAAGATCATAAGATCAGTTTTGAAGGAAATGTATGCATTTTTTTATCATCCTACCCTAAGAGAAAGACTTGAGAATGGTACTCAGTAAAATCTAGAAATCTTAGAGTTACATTTGGGGAGTGGGTACGAAAAGGAGAGTTGAGCGCAGGTGGTATAAGGAACTGAGGATAAGTGATGGATCAAGTTGTAATGTGGTCAGGGAGCGTTAGCACATTTATCCCTTGAGCAGCACAAGAGGAAGAGGATTCAGTCATTTGTCTTGGCATGAAGCCCAGGTTGCAGAGAGTGAAGGGCTAAGGAAAGGTCTAAGCCAAAGTGAAAGAAGGGATAGCTCTGCTCCAGCGATGCTCTGGTTTTGAGTCACTTGGATCAACACAGAGGCAAAAACTTTTGCTCACTTGGTCTGAGTGCAGAAGAATATTTAAAAGGGTGTGAGGAAGGAAGACTCCTTAGGGTGAGAATGGCCATCATGTGAGATGAGGGAAAGGGAGAAGAAAGAGTAGGAAACTAAGGAGTAAAACAAATTTTGTTTAACAGGCTTTTGGCGCATTAAGCAAAGAGCTTTCCTAGTGCAGACTACAGCGCACTTAATAGCTTAGGCTGGCACAGAAGCACAATCAATTTGCTGTTACTTATATTTTTTGCTGTCTCATTCTTCTCATTTTACTTGATGTTTATTTAATATTTCTGAATCCTGAAAGGTTTTGCTTTTTTAACTTTTGTGATGGATTCATCTCAGTAGGGCTTTTCTGAGGTTCTGCAGATGTTTTGGTGCAGGGGCAGTGAGGAAGGCATCATGTTTACAGTTTTATTCCTGTAACAGATAATCAATACATTGTGCTTTGGTGTGCTTAAAAAAGAAATAAATAATGAGAAAAAGCATATGAGTGCCAAATTGTGATGATAAGCCCTTTGTTTCCTGAGCACACTCATTTTCCAAGGATTAAGGGCTGTCCTTTATCAGCCTGTTCACTTCTGAAAGTCCATGATGGATTGCTGCCTGTCCATCTGCTCTCAGCAGCAGCAACCTCAACCTGATCTGCAAGAAATCCCCCAAAACACAGCTGCCACCAGGCAATGCAGAGATAATGCTGCCTTAGGGCAGACCTTTGCAGACAAATCCTACCTTTTTTTCTGGAGCAATACAAGCAGCAATAGAGAGAGGACTTTGGAAATAAGGTATTTACAAACAGCCATCTCTTCATTTCCTTTCCATTCCTTACAATTTTTTTTTTCCTCCTTTTATTTTTTGTGGGAGGAGGGAGGTGAGGGAGAGTTGGCCTTTTGGGGTAGTTACTGCCTTTGTGCTCAGGCTGAAGGGATATGGTTCTTCAGCATCTATTCTAATGTGCTCATTTATTTAGCGCTGGAAGAGCTGTGGGTAAATGGACCTAAGGTCTAAGGCATAGAGAAATGTCTACCAGAAGGAGCTGTTTTAGCAGGTTAATGACAAACTTGGTAACAGTCTGATGGGGTTGTTGCACATCACATTTCTTTTTGCTGAAGTCACCTCAGCCTTTTGAAACTGTAGGAAAATACTCGGCTACTCCACTGAGAGGTTTTGCTAAATTCAACTGGGACTCATAGAAATTAGTTGTAGCACAACTACTTGCTTTAGGAATACAGTATTATCTTTTACTCACCACTTCTCCTCCTCAACTTGAACTCCTATGGACTGGAACTTACTGGTTGCTTTATTTTCACCTGGTTTGGCAGTTTCTTCAGCACCATCAACCTTAAAAAAATAAGCAGTTTATTAGAATATATTTTGGCTGAGATATCACCTGGATACTTACAATTTCTATTCGTAATCGCTACTAAGTGTCTGCCCATATGGCTTGTGCTATAGCTACCTTCATCCCGTTGGATGGTTTATCTCTGGTAAGCCCATTTCTGAAGTTATTCATGAATATTCATCATTTTTGTTAATCTGCAAGGCATCTCTGTTAAGATGACATTAGGCCTGAGAAATGCAGGTGGAGTTTGTCCAGCACGTTATTGAGGTTGGATGCTGAGATTTGCCAGAGCCTCTGGGCATCTGCAACTCCAATTCTGTAGTTGTTATGTGTTACTTTGTACATGCACACATAGTCATGTTAAAATGGCATATTTACTTTAAGTGGTAGTGTCCTTATGGCTCCACTCACTGTAGTTGTTAAGCCTCCATGCTACGCAAGGGATTGTTAGTCACATGAAAAAAAAAAACCAACAAAACCAACCCAAACATGGCAGCACACAGCATTTTTGGACCACACTGAACCTACTCTGACCCTTGGGTGTATAAGAACCCCAGGTAAAGTGAGCACGTCTCCCCACCACCTTGCTATTCCTTGTGCAGGAAAAGTGGTCAGAGAGATGGGAGTTTCAGAACAAGGCAGTGAAGTCAGGTAATTACCAAATACTGAGGTTTTGGGGTGATAATTCCTCCTTAAATTACAAAACTGATGGAGAGAAGTAACTCTTTTTTGACAGCTTTACTTTGCTTGTTTGTTAAACAGGTTTGCAGCAAAGGCTGCTGGTGACCTAGAAGCAACAGAGGGGTGCAGGGCACACACCAGGAATTCTTACCACAAGTGCTCTTCGTGTTTATTTATTACAGAAGGAAGCAAACTCCTGGCTAATATGGCTTGCACTGCTGTAGGCCAAATTTAAGGGAGGTGTTTACCTGCTCTGAGCTTGACTCCTATTGCAGTCAGTGGAGGGAGGTTGCCATATGTATGCTGATTAAGCTAGTCAGCTGTAATTTTAACAGTTTTAGAGGGAGATTTTCAGGGGCTTGAACAGTATTTGGGCCTCTGTTTTCCTCAGATTTCAGCAAACTGGGGCTCCTGTTTCTCCTGAAAGCCATGTTCTTTACTGGCACCAATGCTACCTTCAGGAAAGAAAGATGGGAGATGGTGTCTTGGGAACCATGGTTCATGTTACTGCTCTTCATATGGAATACTGCAAACATGGATGTTGTTACTTTCTACTCATTACTTTGTCTGTAAAGGTCTTCGTTGGTTTGTTCAGTGAAAGGAGGGATTGCAACAATAAAACAGCACCTTAGCCTTGACTGGGTTTGGCAATAAGTAATAGAGTGTTCCTTTATCTCTGTCCCATCTGGGTCTTGCTCCTGCATTTAACACTGAAGATATCCCTTCTTTCAGAATGTATATAAACCAAACAGCTGTGAAGTAGAGAAAGGGTATAAGAAAGGCAGCAAATGGAACCCACGGGCTGTAGTAACTCTCAGCCTTCCAAGAAGAAGCACAAGGTGAGTAAAGTCACTGCTTGTCTGTCAGCTGCCCCTGGGATGGCATGCTCAGCACCTCCTATCTTGTCAGGCGGATGCAGTGATTTCACGGTAAATTCTTAGGCTTTGCTAATCAGATAAGCCTGTTCAGGCACAGAGGAGGTGGTAAACACAACCTCCATCTGCAGGGGAAAAAAAAATCATGTTTTCTTGGGAAGGCTGATAAGCTGTGGATTGCTATTCTGTTTGCTTGGGATTCATCTCCCATCAAAACCTGTGCTGATTTTCAGTTGATTGCAAGTTCAGGTACTTTGTTGCAAGAGCTAATCCTGCAAGCAGATAGTTGGCCTTCTATGCACATTCTTTTGGGGGGATATGGGAAAGATTAATTAAGATAGCAGATTAAATTGGCCTAGTTTATTTGCTCTTCTCCTTTCTGTAAATAGAAGTGAACTCTGACAGGGTTAGTTTTCTTGTTTCATTCCACTAGAGGTAAGAAAATGTAATTTTCCTTAACAAGGGCAAATCAGAAGGAACTTATCCTCTGCTCTTGAGTCTGGGTTGGAAACAATGCTGCCTCATTCGAGCAGCCACCGGTCATTACGAAATGCATGAATAAGCAGTGACAATTAATTCAGTGAGACTGGATGAAAATATTTTTTGGGTGATAGTGTAATGTAAATCATTGTTTTACACATTCCCTTTCAATGATTTAATTCATGCCTTTCTTACCCCCGCTGTGTTATGATTCATAGATTAGTGCTCATGTGTGTAATTTAACAGAGCTGAATAACAGGCAGCAAGGAAACTTAAATCCTCACATCTGATGTTTTTGTGATAAATTAGTAAACACTGTTAGTACCACATAGCATGATTAAGCTGCTGGAAATTCTAATAGGCACCTGACAGGAAAAGAAGAAAAAAAAAAACATTGTTTAACAAGCAGTAAAACAAATGTAGAAACACAAAACAATGGCATGCATATAATCTAAATACCATTCTGTACCTGTATTCCGATAGATAAGCATCTATTTTTCTTGAAGTGGTCCTTCTTTCTATCTTCTACTGCAACAGTGGCAATGGTTGTGGTGGTGGTGACAGTGGCAGTGTTGTTCCCTACATGTTGACTTGCTGGGCCATGGATCTGAGCATTAGCAGCTTCAATAGCTGCTGTTAGTGCCTTCATACTGTCCAAGCTCTCAGTGGAGTTGCTAAGTCCAGACTGACTGATGATATCTCCCCTCTGTCCATGCCCATCCATATATGCATCTTGGGCAGACTCTGTGCTGCTCTGGGCTGTGATAGAAATGAATGGTTTGGTGGTAGTTCTCGGTGGGACTGGAGGAGGTGTCTTCTTATAGGTGGTAATGCAGGATGACACTGGAAAAAAAAAAACATGAAAGTTCTTGATTTATTGACATTGCAGGGAAAATGTATGCAAATATCATCTTAAAACACCATGAGCGTGGACAGAGCAGAGGTAAGGAGTGTTCTCCATCATGTTTTCTGCTACCTCTTCTATGTCCAGCGGGTGAAAAACTCATTCCACCAAACTGTTTGTTATGGCCATAACTTCCAGATAGGAATCACAAGGAAGAGACTCCAGCAGATTAACCCAGCTCATGTAAATACTTCATGCAACTTTAATGCAATTGTTTTTATTTTCTCCGCCCTGCCCCACTCTATTTACTAACACTTTTATTTATTAAATAATTTTTAAGTTACATTTCTTTGTTCAGAGAGAGATCCTAAAGCCATCCAAGGTTCAAGACTTGATGCTCATCATGCTTGAACTTGTGTATTTCTTGTTATAAATTGTTTCAAATTTTGGGCAGCCTACTCAGATATTTTAAACTGTCTTGCAAGGAGGGCATGTTTAAGATAATATTTTGCTGCTCTTATTTCTCATAAGAAACATAGATGTGTAAATTGAAAAAAAAGCTTAATTTTGCACAAAAGGAGTTAATGTAATGTAGTTGATGTCTAAAGCCTGTCAGTTGGTGGAACTTCATAAAGGAAAGCATAAGAATAAACGTTTGCATCAAGAAAGAAAGTTTATGAGGACTCCTTTTCACATGTTGATGGCCATGCTCTCATTGTATGTGCTTCTATATGGACATAGCAGCTTATTTTGAGGTTCACAGATTAGAAACTTTTGGCTGATGTATGCAGAATTACCTACAGAATGCACTGCATGGAGATCTAAAAACATATTCCTTTAAGGGATAGTTGGCAGCTCTGCTTTGCTGAAGTCCTGGAATGCTTTCAGATGAAGAAAGAAGGTCCATTAAGAATAAAAAACAATCATGATATGCTCTATTTTTTTTTAAGCAAATAAATGCAGGCATTAACCTGCAAAAAGTTCAGACACAAACACGTTAACATAAATTCTTATTAACAATAATCATATGGCAAGAAATGATTCATTTTAATTGGCAGACGTCTATGCCACCCACATGAAAGGTAGGTCTGCTACAGCTGTTCTGCTCCCTCTTTGCACTGTGTGTGCTTGTAGAGCCAGAAGCCATTATGGCATTAATTTGACTAGCTCAGATCCGCACACCTCATGTATCTCCCAATAGTTGCAGGAATGGTTGCAGCGTAAAGGGTGTTTGCAGGGCACAAAATCACAGGATTTTTTTAAGAACTCTGGTCTGAGGTTCTGATAACATGTCTGAACCTATGTTAAACCCTTTAAATGCTAATGGAAAAAGAGCATTTTGCAGAGGTTGTGAGCGTTTTGAAACTGGTTATGATTCACTTCTGAAGAATCAAACAGAAACCACGGCATCTTGGACAGAAGAGATGGATAGATGAAAATGAACTTGTCAAACTTTAACTCCCAGGAAGTGAAGTTTATAGGGGTTAAAGGTGCTTTTAAAAAGTGCTTACCACAAGACAAACCTATGGAACTAGCAGGAAAGATGACAAATCTACAGAGGCGTGTGAATTTTGCACAGCCCTTCAGTGGTTTTAATGCTGACACAAAGCATTTGTTGTGACTGTGTACTCTTAGGGAAACTGGCTGCTCTTGCTGCAGCACAAGCAGACTTACACAGAATTGTGGAGGCTGCTGCTGAGGCTGTGGGATCCCAGAAGCAACCCAAGTGGCTCATGGCCTGCAGAAATGTTCTCTGAGTGGTGGAAATGCAAACTGAAATCTACCACTGAAGAATTTAAAACTTATAGATTCACTCATATATCCAGGTAATGCTTTGGCAAGCCTGTTCCAAGCTCATCTAATAGAGGTTTGTGTGCCATGCTACCTTGCAAGTCAGCAATGTAAAAAATGCCCCATTTAAAATATGCTGAGTAAGGACATTGTGGAACTCCTGGGCAGACAGCAGCACCTTCAGGACATCCTTGCAAGGTACACAGATGTCACTTTTCCTACTTAGCAGATAACAAAACACACTCCAGCAGTGTTCTTAATGGGGAGACTGTAAAATAAAAAGAAAACCCCAACATGACTGGTCCCCATGTCACTGATCATCCTTGAAGGGACAGAAAGTCAACAGCTACTGTCCATTGACAGCTACCAGCCGCTCTGGTCAGTGCAGGACAAATACAGAACCCCCTGATTGAGATGTCTTTCATTCTGCTGGTAAACGCACTCAATGAGGAGCCTAATCCACGCTGCAGTGAAAGATGTTTGCACTCAGCTAATTAAATGCGAAGTTATTAAGTGGGGGAGAGGATTGACAAGTCATACGGTGAAATTGTAAAGAGAAACAGCAAACGTTGTTTCAGCAAGTCAAAACAAATCCTTGGTTTCCTGGAGTCACACAGCACACACTGTACAGCTCCAGAGAAGCAAAGCGTGCAAGTCATAAAAGATCCCCAGGCGCTCAGTTACTGGAAATGATGCAAGCTCCCACCACTCCTGTACAGCAATGACAACAAAACAGCTCTCTGGCTGCAGCTGTTTGCTCAGCGCTGGAGCTGCCTGAGCTGTCCCAGTGGCTGAACTATGACAGCAAAAGGGATCTGTTGCACTGGGTTTCTCTAGGCACTTTTCAAGAACCTAGCAGTGAGTGGTATGGCAACCCGAAGGACCTGCCTGTATTTCACTGGGTGATTTTCAATGCAAAGGTGCTAGAAGATTAAAAGGAAACTCTCCCTAAGAGAAAGAACAAAACCCTGGAGCTGCCCAGTTAGAGCACTGGGTAGGTGCAGGAAGATGCTGTGTTGTGGGCAAGAGGAGATAGTGGCCACTCAGTGCCACAGGTGGGTAGAAGGTCTCTGACAGAGAACATCACAGTATCACAGGGTGTGTGGAAAAGACAGAGAAATCTTCACTCAGGGGACATTCAGAGGGTTTTACATTTGAGAGTTTGTTTAATTAACACCAGGAAGTGAATTTAAAGGGCTCCGTAATTCCCAATACATGTGTTCTTGGACATGGATCAAGGAGTGAAGTTCTGTACTCAAACTGATCTGACTGGAGAGTCAAGTCGAAGCAGACTCATTTGTCATTAAAACTGTTTAGGTATGGAGTTAATCAGAAATAACTTTTTCTGAACAGCAAGTGTGTGTATAAATGCTTAGTTTGTCGCAATATAGTTTTCTGTATTACTTTATAGCACCAAGGACGGCCTGATCTAGTGGGTGGCAGCCCTGCCCACAGCATGGGGTTGGAACTGGCTGGCCTTTGAGGTCCTTTCCAACCTGAGCCATTCTATGATTCTGCTGCAGCAGGTATCCATTCTTGTGCTGGGGCATTCTCAAGGTTTGGTCCAAGAATGAGTTAAATCATGTGCAAGGAAACCCAGGCTCCCAAAGCACCTCAAGTCAGCCCCTTGTTCCCAGCTCTTTCCATCCTCTCAGCACTGCTCTCCTCGTTCTGATCTTGATTCTACATCTGTAGCTCTGCCTTTGAGTTACAGTTTAATCCCAGACACTGAGAGGAAAAGAACTTTCCCCAGATTAACAAAAAATAGTCACGGTGTTTGTCCTCCCAGCCAGTATTTCCAAACAACTAGCTCATGGGACAGGAATTTGAAACAGGGAGTGTCAACCACCCGGTTCAGAAGGAAGTGTAATGATGAAAAAAAAAAAAAGTATAATAATCCCAGATTGCATAATAATAAAGACTTGAATTTGAATGTTTCATTGTAAGAGCACTTCAGTTGTTTAAACATGCTCACTAGGGAGATGAGCCCTCGGGAGCAAACATCAGCACTCAAACTCAGAGTTTTAGCCCAGTGAATGGGTGCTCAAGAGAACCCCAAGGCAGATTAACATTTGCAAAGGGATCAGATTCACACAGTGCTTTGAGCAGTTCGGGATGAGATAGGCGAGCAACATCTTCCCCTCTCTGACTTGGCAGTCTCAGGTGAACTTGGTTAACAAATGCAAGGATAAACGAGTGTACAAATTTAAAGTCAACTAAAATAATGGTGCTTCTCTTGAGAAGAAGGAGCAGCAAAATACACAGCATGTACACAATTAAGTATTAATGAGGTAAGAGCTCCTCCACCCTCTGCTGATAGACCTCATCGTTATGACTGAACTCCTGTGTAAAGGTATGCTGCACCAATTCTCCCACATACCTGTACAGTGAGGTAGGCCTTGGGGACGGGATGGGGGGCAATGCAGGCACATCCATGCAGAGCTGAGACTTCAGAGCTGCAGTCCCTGAGCTCTCCGCACAGAGGTTCAGGGCATGATTTGCCTTGGTACATTCCAACAGAGCTGATGTTCTCTTTACTGTGCATATATTTCCCTGCTTTGTTGAGGTTTGGAGGGGGGAGGAGGTGAGGGTGGAGTAAATACTTAGAAATTGAGTTTTAGATCCTATATATTTGTTTTCATGTGCAAGGAGTAGGTATGAAAATGGAGCACGTGTTTTCTTAATATATATACAAAAAAACAACAACTATTCTCAAAGCACAGATGGCTTCTGAGGAAACAGAGACCATTAAAAATAAACTGAATTAAAGATTTTCCTAAGAAGTTCTAGACTGCCTGAGGGAATAATACCTGAGTGAGTTATGGATGTCATTATCCCAAAAGAGAACTACTGAAATCTCTGCACTGTGCCATCAGGACTTCTGCCAATGCCATGTTTTTTCCATGTCTCCACCACTGCCAAGCCTTAAATCTCAGCCAACAAAAGCTTAAGGTACACCAAAGGTAGAAACACACAATTGACAACTACACAAAGTATGTAAACAATCTGTACTGCACATCTAATGTCCCCAGTACCCTGAGGTCTAAAAGCCTGTGCTGCTGTCCATTTTGCAAGTTTGGAATGGTTTGCTTGCAACTTTCCAGCTGCATGCACTAAGGGGCTCCTGAAACCCAAGCCTGACCATGGCTCATCCTGTATCTCAAATGAGAATGAGTTACAAAATCTGCATGTGTGCTGTCAGTGTATGACAGGTGAGTATTTCTCTACCAGATTTATTGTTTTTTTCTTTTAATGGCTGCTGCTGGAACCTGCTGATGCCAGTCAGAAGTTTAATTGCTGTCCCAGGAAAGCTGAATTAGTGTACAGAGAACAGGTGAGACAGATGAAGGTGTCTGCTAAATGTCATTTATCACTGTGATATCACCACGAATTATGGATACACTGAGAAAAATTCATTGCACATAGGTTTCCTACGAGACCCACTTCACCTTTTCTACTGTGTAGCCGTAGCTGAACTCTATACATTAAAATTTACCATTACACTAAGAGTGCACAACTTCAGCTGATTTGGCCTCAAAGCAGACAAGTCTATAAGAAGCTGAAGCTCAAGGAAAATATTTCACATAAACTGATAGTTATTACCCAAGAGAATAGTTGCTAGGTTGGGTGATTACATTTTGCTCTTAAAAAAGCCATGATCTGCACTGGCCTTGAGCAGTTAAGGGCTTGGCTTTATATTTTCTGAAGACAGAACATGGCCATGTGCACAGCCCAGATCTCACTATGCATGTGGTGATGGTGCTTTTTTGAAGGGCTCGATCCCAGCCATTGGTCCACAAGATGTGTTGAAAAAACACAGGGAAACATTACTTGAATAATAGCTTAAAACAACTGTACTGTACTGCTCAAATGTTTTCTGCACCTAAATGCTTCATCAAATCCCTCATGCTCCTCACTGTGAGAGCAGTGATAGAAAACAAGAAACACTGGATCTTAGATCAAAAATGGCTATCTAGAAATTCTGTGCTGCAGAACTTCCATGCCATCAAATCACCACAGTAAGAAGTTCATGATCTTTCTGAATATCAGTGCATTCGTATCATGAAAAGCACTTAAGGAAAGCAGAGCAAACAATCTGAAATATAGCAGCTTATCCCACCAAGACCAGGGAAGCATAACAGTAAATAAATGTAATAATATGCAGCCCGATCCTTTTCCCATGTATTTTCCAGGAAGCAACTTCACTGGCACTTTGATATAACATTTTGTTATGCGTTACTGCAGCACACTCAAATTCCAGAATTTGCATCCCTTTCCCTCTGGCAATAAAACAAAATGGTTTGGGTTGGTTTTTGTTGTTGTTGTTTTTAATGTGGTGTTGCACTAACCCAAACCAGACACATAAATGTAAGCAGCTACCTAAGTAAAAACACAACGCATGACCCACTGTCTGGATTCTAAGCAAGACAAAGGGTTGAAATTCCTACAAGCATTTGGCCATGTGAGCTAGGCAGATTCAAATCGAATGCTTTACACTCAAACATGCTCTGAAAAACTTATCAATCTTGTTCTTTTTCTTTTTGTTTCTTTGACGACTGAGGAACAGTTGAATCACACACACAGAATCACAGAATCACAGAATGACCCGGGTTGGAAGGGACCTCAAGGATCATGTAGTTCCAACCCCCCTGCCTGGCAGGGCCACCAAACATACAGTTGAATGTAAAGACTTGGGCTGCACATTGCAAGCTCTTGGGGCTAATCACATGAAAAACTCTCTCTTATTTCTGAATTGGATCTGGATTCTTGAAAATTTGACCTGAGCGGCAAATGCACAATCTCATTTTCAGGCTATGCCTGTAGCTCATTCAGCACACAGTCGTGCAGTGAGTCTGCTGAAGTCGAGCCCACGTTTGCCATTTTGCTTGGGCATGATGATGTCAGTGCTGCTTCTCAAAACGGCCATGTAGTATTTGGAACAACAGCTTCTGGACATTTTAATGTACTTTTGTATGTATGATTTCCCTTCAATTACAAATTGGATGTTTAATATCTGAACGGCCAATACACAGGAGACTTGCACCCTGTCAAACCTGAAGGTGTGTGGTCAGGACCAAGCCCACATAGTAAAGCTCTCACAACTGTGTGCCCTACTTCATTCTTTGACAAGCACTGCTTTACAGAATCATTAAGGCTGGAAAAGACCACTATAATCATCTAGTCCAACCATCAGCCCACCCCCACCATGCCCACTAACTACATCCCTCAGTGCCATATCCACACAATTCTTGAACACCTCCACGGACAATGACTGCACCACCTCCCTGGGCAGCCTATTATGTCCTTCTTGATCCTCTGCTCTCCATCCTCTGTCTGTGACATGGGAACCAAGTGATGACAAAGCAGGTTCAGTAGTCCCTCATTTTAGGAGGAGCTTGTCATGACTTTGATGGAAAAACTGCAGGGTGCAATTGCTCAGCTTTAGCCACGTAGGAGATAGGACTAGAGAATAATTAGGATTCTCCTTCTCTCTTCCAAATCTGTGAATCCCAGGAACTAGTCTGTGAACCTCGAGGAGATTTAAGCAGGCTAATTATCTCCAAGTAATCTGATCATGAAGAATTTAAGCTGGCCACATATTAATACAGTTGGATATCCCGGTTCTCAACATTACTGACACTTCGACATGTGATTCTTGTCTGATGAAAAAATGACTGTAAAAGTCATTCCTGGCTCTTCAGTCTAGAAACACACTTCTTTGTTTGATGCTGATGTTAGCATGAAAGCAAGCTTCTACTGGTTCTTACTCCCAGTGGTTTTCTGAATAGTTAATAAATGTAAGGTAGGGTAAGCAGAATTCTGTATCATTGCACACACTGACATCAAGCTGCTCTCACAGAATTTGATTACTGATGCATCTAAATTGGCTTAGAAATCAATTAGTTTAAATTGCTGCAAATCCACCCTTGATGTGGACAAGTTTAGACATGGATATGACTGATAAAGTCTTTTTTTTTTTTAAAAAAAAACAACACAACAAAACAACAAATGAAAATACAGTGGAAGTAACAGTGATTCATTCAAAGAGTTTATCCAAATTAACTGTATCAGTTCACTGATTTAAAACTGATTTCCTTTTATGCCACAGTGTGCAAACAAGCTACACACTGTTATCAGTTACGTCCATTTGAATGCACTGGAAACTGTACAGGTATAAATTAAACTGATGAAAATCTGTGAAGATTAAAAGCCCTCTTTAATTTTCTCAGTCAAAATCAGTTCTCAGGGCTGGTCTGTTCGAATTAATTTGTGCCTGTGCGGCTCGCTTACTTTTATATCTGGTGTTATTTAAACAGATACAGTAAAACACAGAACACAGTGATCAGCATTTTTACTAACAAACTTTCTATAGTGACCCGCAATGGGAAACCTCTGCACAACAAGGCAGGTTTATACATAGAGAACAGTTATATTCCTTCGGTCATTATGGGACTAGTAAATATAGCAAGTACAGAAATGTGGGTACACCAGTTTTGAATGTTACTCAACCCTAAGGCTGTTCAGAAGCTTTGAAGCAATACAGAAGGACATTGCTCTGACAAACGCTATTCAAATAGAGTTAAAACAACCCATATGCAATAGAATTTACTATTTTTGGTATAGTAGCCCCCTATATTATTAGGCAAACTACCTCATGGTTTGATAAGTGTAGGTTTTGCTTTCTTATGATCCAGCAATTGACTTAAAGAACCCATCTCAAAGAAGTGAATACACAAGCCTCTGTTGCCACCAAAGCTTTAGCGGTCTCACATTGTTTCTAAAGTCCACCTCTCAATTTGGTTTGAGAATTTTATGTCATACTGTTTCTATTAGTTAGCTAGGTGTTAAAATTCAGGTGACAGCAGTGAAGGGATGCTGTGATAAAATCAGACCAGTTGGAAAGAAACTGCACAAACACCAAAGACAAGAAAATAAGAGCCACTACAATCTGTAAGAAGAATGTGATTGATAAAAGCACATGAACAACTTTTTAGCTGCTATAAATTTCCAGGAAGAACCATGGGAATTGATTTATACCCTTTTATTTTCTGCTGCAGCGCGGTTTGCTATGACTCATGCAAGTCACGCAGGTTTAAGATCACACTATATTTTTCTCATAGAGAATTACAAATAAATGTAAAAAAAACCAAAAAAAACCAAAAAAACACAGAGTTCAGGAAAGAATCACGTGGGCATTGAGCAAGAACATCTGTTTAAACAGGGAAATACTGAGTTTTTTTCATGTAATCAGTACTACATTCTTACTGGATTTGGGGCGTTCCAGTCCAGGTAGGAATGTCTAAAACAAGCAAGTTACCCAAAAAACAAACGCAAGAGCTACTTGAAGCAGGAAGAAGGAAGGGAAGAACTGTGAGCAAAACTATGCTTCAGGCACGAGAGTGTCTTGTTGCTTGAGACAGAGTTATGGCCCAGATGAGAAATTCTGCCTGTCTGGAGGTCAAGGCACAGTTTTCAGGTTGGAAGTCACCTGTCTGGGACAATCCAATCTGTTCTCAAATGACAAGGAAATGTAGATAAGGAGTTTACACAAGAAATTGTACCTGTCTTTCGTAGAATTTCAGGTAAACTAGCAAAACTGACTCAAGCCCGTAGACATTAACAGGGGGAGGAATAATTTGGTAAAGAAGGCATGTTAAGAACATATGTCAAATATATATTCGGTGTTGATAGGAATTAAAACGTAAACCAAAACCTGGTTCTCATCTTTCCATACTGTGTTCAGACTAAGAAAATATGGCCTTGCCCAGGGGCAGGATTGAGGTCACCATGAATGACCTCATTATTTTATTTTATTGCTTTTTCTTTTCCCCCCACAAAAAGAGTCCTACCTGATATTTCAACATACTAGTTCAAAACACTGGATTGGAATGAGCAATTCCTGTTGATCAGCCTGAGCGTCGACACAAAATATATTGACATCTCAAATGCAGTCCACCTCAGTACACAGATTACTATGCAGTATGGAGATGTAGGGATATGATTTAGTAGTTATGATGGAGATGGGCTGACAGTTGGACTAGATAATCATAGTGGAATTTTCCAACCATAAGAATTCTATGATTCTATGTATTTCAGTAAATCTGAAGACAACAATCATGTCTTGTTGGGAGCCCTGAGCCAGCACCAATTCCCAGATTTAGACAGAGGAGGACGATAGACTTGCCACACACATATGAGGACAGAGCAAGCCTCAAGTCACAATACTGAAGCAAGAGACATCCCCATCATCCCACATACTTTTACACTCCTTAAATAAATGCATATAAAAGAGGCCTTGAAGAAGTTCAGATTCACAGTTCGTAGGAGATGTCAGGCACAACTTCCATGGACACATCAGCTACACATCTGATGATATTCTGGTGCATTTTCTTTTTTCCCTTTATACCTTCCTCACTATGATTTATTGCAAAACGAGTCAGTTTAGTGACAGTGGGATTTTAAAACCTGCTAACATGATCCCGAAACCCTGATGGTTGAATTCATGTTATATCATGCTAATGGAAAAAGTCAGTGCTTATTATACATAATTTTAACACGGACAAAGTGGCATTGCCATATTGAAAGGTGAACGTGAACAAAGTTTTCTCTCCCAAACACATGTAGGATTCCTCTTTCAATTACAATTTCCTTTAGCTAAAGGTTTCAAAATCAGTGCTCATGATCTCAGACTGGGACAGAACTCCTTTCTCCCCATCTCCTAGACTATGCAATAATTCTAGCATTTCTTGCATTTACATAATTGTAAAAAATTAAAGATGCATTGTATGCTGGCTTAGTTAAAAGTTAAACCCAGACATTTTATGCAGGCTTGGTTAAAAGGTAAATCCAGGCCACCTACTTAATACACAAAAAGAGAAAGTAAACACACCCACATGAGTTTTGACACTTCAAAGTACCTTTTGAATCTCTTGACTACAGAAGTGCTTTCTGAAGATCACAAGGCCAATACCAGACCTCTGCAAATGCCAACAAAGCTAATCCACAAATCCATAGTCTCACATGCACATAGTAAATCCTCCACAACTCTAAGTGCACAGGATGCAGGAAAGAGCCTGGATTAAGTTTTTAACCAATGATCCGGTTGTTATGTTCTCCCCCTACCATATTCTGCCCAAGCTTGAAATGCCATCTTCTTTAATTATCCTTCTAATAAAAGACCCATTTATTGCACACACCCATTCCTCCTACATACAACATTTCTTTTGCAATCAAAATCAGAGCCTTTGAGACTTCGCTGGCTCACTGTGAATCAGAAGGTCACCCAAGCCTCTGATGGAACACGCTCCTGAAGGCATATGGGATGCAAAAGAAAGGGACAGAATCAAGTCTGAATCCTCATGACCAAAGTGGCTGGTGGAGAAAACAGACAAACTGATGCAAATAACTGTGCATTTTGTGTGAAAACAAGGATGCTCAGCAGAGCAACATGCAACCTGTTAGAATCGTAGAATTGCTCAGGTTGGAAATGACCATCGTGGCTCAGGCTGCTCTGTTCAGCTATACCCCTATTTCTTTGCTTGCAAAACTTCATATGATCTCAATTTCTCTTTGCACTGACGTTTGAAGAATAGCTGTCCTAATAGTTGCAGCTTGATCTGCTCAGTTAACTTCGTTGATAATGTGTTTATTCATTAATTGTTATTCACATCAAATTACAGAGTCAGAACAGTATCACTGTCAAACACCAATTACTCAGCACAAAAAACCCAAATAATTAAAATGTACAGATGATTAATTATACACATGCCAACATTTGCTTTTCATGAATTGTCTGTTAACAAATGATAAACAAATGCATGTGCAAAAATGAAGGGTGTACATTAGCAACTTGGGAACTGAGGAAAATTATATATTTAAGATTAATAACATTTCCAGTGATTAATTTCCTCTGTGCAGTCTTCCAGCCACTCCACCCCAAGCCTGTAGCGTCACCCAGGGTTGTTGTAGCCGATGTGCAGGACATGGCACTTGGTCTTGTTGAACCTCATCCCATTGGCTTCAGCCCAGCTCTCCAGCCTGTCCAGATCCCTTTGTAGGGCCTCGCTATCCCCAGGAAGATCAACACTCCCCGCCAATTTGGTGTCATCTGCGAACTTACTGAGGGTGCACTCAATGCCCTCATCCAAGTCATCAACAAAGATGTTGAAGAGGACAGGCCCCAGCACCGACCCCTGGGGAACACCACTCATGACCAGTCTCCAGCTGGATTTAACTCCAGTCACCAACACTCTCTGAGCCTGGCCCTCCAGCCACCTCCTTACCCAGCCAAAAGTGTACCCGTCAAAGTCACGGGATGCCAGCTTCTGCAGGATATATATATTTCTGGTTACTTGGACATTTCTCAGAAGAGCTATAATTCCAAAAAATTTTTGCATTTTGGAAGCATTTTAAGCTGAATCAATGCATCCTGATTTGATTTGGGACTAAGGTTATCCAGATTAAGAGTTATTCTAGAAAGGCAACTCAATACTTCAGGAGAATTTGGACATTTAGAGAGAACTTTGGTGTAGAGCGGAGGTTGTTACACACTGAACCTGCAGTCTCTTTCCATGACTTTTTTTTTTTTTTGCTTTGGAGTCTATCAAGGTGCCAGGTAGGTCTCTTCAGCCATTAAAGTCTAGCAAGGGTATTAAAGACTGTTCAAGGTGTTTTTGTTGAATAACTTGGTTGAAGAAAACAGCAACAAAATATATACATGAACTCACCTAGGCCTAAGAAGTCTCAGGGCGCAGCCTTCCCTTCCTGCAGAACTATTAGCAAGATGTCAACAATCAGATTTTAATAATTTCAAAGGCAGCTTATTACTTCCATAATGCCATTCTTTTGTGTATAAAATTGCTGCCCAAACCATGTACACCAGGAGTGACACCTACTCACAAAACAAAAAAGGTCTTTCTTAGAATTTTCCCCAATTTAGTGCTTAGGACAGTGGATGAGTCCTATTTTCTTTGATACCCCATTCATTTGACTTCTCTATACATGCATTGAATGTGCTATGTATTAACAGCCAACTAGGCCACTGCAAGCAGTTTTCTTTGAGACTGGGAACTTGCTGGTTTGACCTGTTTCTCAAAAGAAAAGTGTCATTTAAACAGGACAAAATTGTTTTGTATTTTTCCTCCCTATTTTCTTCTTCTGAGCACTTTCCTTTTAATCCCATAAAGCAAAAGGTCACTGTTCTAGAGGATATTTCCTTTTTCTCTTAAAAAAAAAAAAAAGGTACATAATTAAAGAAAAAAATGTAGAAACATTTTTCCTCATATTATACACCGCTAATGTTCTTCCCTTCATACCTTGCCAGAATGGCCTCTCGTCCTTGAGGATGGAAAGCGACATTTGTTGTAATTTGTTAGCATTAACACGCAAAGAGCTTTTGGGTTTTAAAGTGTCCCACACTGAAATGCTCAAGACTGGCTTTTTCATCACTTCTACTGGTACGTGGTAAAAATAAGACCTTCTAGAACATTGTATTAAGCCTCATTAAGGAGAAGTGAGTGAGTTATATCCCCTCCTCCCTCTCCACAAATTAGTTGTTGTCAAAAGTAAGAAAAAAAAAAAGATTTTAAAAAGATACTTCTCATATCCTTCGAGACTGCTGTGTGCCACTTACTGATCTTGGTGGAGAACTTAGCTTGCAGTGAGCTTCCATAGCCTGTCACGTGTAAAATTCATCCTACATGATGACTTAAGCACCAGTTGCATCATTAACGTGCTTCAGTCTGCAGAATGTTTTTTTGCACTTTGCCAGATGAGACAGAAACGAGACAAATTGTTACTGTGCACATTCAATTTTCTAATACAAACAATACAGGCATTATTATTCTTGGAAATGCATTTGGAAAATCTTACTCGACCTTGTGTCATATGCAATAGGATGACAGGTAGGCGTGGCACTGCAAAGTGTATGTGGTGTAAGAACGTGTAGTCAACAGGTACAATAAATACATGTGTGCATGTTCTTGTCTGAACACATAAATAGAGCCACCCACACATACACATACAAAGCTATGTCTTATGAGGAGTGGCTGAAGGAAATGGGATTTTTCAGTCTTGAGAAGAGGCAGTTTCAGGGAGACCTTATTGCCCTCTACAACTGTCTGAAAGGAGGTTCTAGTGTGGCAGGGATCAGCCTCTTCTCCCAGGTAACAGAGAAAGGACAAGAGGTAATGGCCTCAAGTTGTGCCATGGGAGGTTCAGGTTGGGTGTTAAGGAAAATTTCTTCTCAGAAAGAGCGGTTGGGTATTGGCACAGGCTGCCCAGGGAGGTGGTAGAGTCATCATCCCTCAAGGTGTTAAAGATCCATGTGGATGTGGCACTGAGGGACATGGTCTGTGGGCATGGTGGGGATGGGTTGATGGTTGGACTTGATGATCTTAGTAGTCTTCCCAACCTTAATGATTCTATGATTTTGTGCTCAAATGTACAGGTAGTGGAAGGAGGGACAGGTAACCCAGGAGAAGTATAGGGATGCTGCTAGGCTGTACAGGGATGGGGTCAGGAAGGACAAGGTCCAGCTGAAACTCAACAGAGCAAGAGGTGCAAAGAAAGATAAGAGAGGCTTTTATAGGTATCTCAGTTAATAGCACCAGGTGTCCTACAGCTTTGTCAAATACAAAAGTTTTTAGCTCACTTGCTCGCAAAAACCTGCTTGCTCCGAGCTAAAAAGAATCCTGCTTATGAACAAAATAATACGCATTATTTCACTGCTTGTTCTAGCACCAACCTTATAATTACTGCATTCTCAGATATCTCCCACATCCCCCTTGAGCTGTGAATTACAAGCTTTCAGCATAAGGGATACTAGTCTTGTGGCACGATTAGATTACCATTTCCACAGGTTGCCAGTGCAAAAGAATAGCTCATCTAGGGATGAAAAGATTCATTTGCCTGAAGATAATTTTCTTTACCTTTCAGACTATCACCTGTGTCTAACAGATGAAAAAGAACAGAAATTCAGAGCAGGTCAGCTTCCCTTAGAAAATAAACCCAAACCTCTAGTTTTTCTGCTCCAGAATTTGAAGGTAAGCAGGTTTGGGGTTTTGTCTGCCTGCTCAAAAGAAAGCTGTTGTTTGCAGAGTGCAGATACGGACCTGTTCTCTGCTGAAGACTGAATATGTTAGTGAGTAAGAAGCATAATGAAAGTAGCCATTTTATGTTTTTTATAGAGCACAGTCTTGGAGAGGAGAAGTGTACCTACACATCACTTTTGACGTGCTATTGAATAGAATCCAAAGATTATAAATATTATATTAGGTATTTAGAGGTTGAAAAGGTAATTTGCATGGAGTAAATATTTCCCTTTGGAATTCAGGAGAACATAATAGCTTTGAATTTGAAGTACGAACCAGAGCTTAAGGATGTTTCTCATATGCAGGTCATGTGTAGCACGAAAATGTTAACTATGAATGTTCAGAAATGCACAGAGCTGGATCAGCAATACTGCAGTGACACCTGTCTTGGTAATGCAGAGCATCCTTAGCCCTGCTCAATGGGTCTCACAGTTGTCTTGTGACCCACACAGAACTCCAAAGAAGTTGGGGGAAATTCATGACTCCTCCTGTCCTCATGTTTGTAGATCAAATTCCTACAACTCATTTGTGGCCTACTTGGTGCTCTTATCACCAGCGTTTTAACTCTCTGTTTTATGACTTTATTACTTTAATACGGTCTCCGGACCATCTGTAAACCACCTACCAGGCCTGGCAGTTCACACAGTTTGGGAAACATTGCTTTTTATACTCCTATTTAGTTATCACATTAAAACCTTATTAAAGAGGCAAATCTAAACAACTTTGGAGATGTTCAAGGAGAACCACAGATTTCTTCTTGACATGCACCATTATGCAGTAAAAGAACATTCAGTGAAACACGGGGATATTTATTATTCAACAGATTACACTCCATTGCAGCTTAAACTAGTTGAAAAGAAGGAGGACGGCGTTATTTAATTAATGATAGTTTGCAAATTGCATCTAGGGAGAGAACTGCTGCCTTTTCAGCTATTGTCAGACCACGTGGCCATGTGAACACTGCTCACAGAAATGCCTCTCCCTGCTCTCACTCACACGCGTCTTTCTCCTGACTTTGTACTGACTGCTCCTGAATGGTTTTGCATTCAAACAAGCATCTAGGCAAGCAAAAATATGCTGCCTGCAGAAAAAAGAAACTCTTTGCCTCAAAGTGCCCACGTCTCTCTCTGCATAGGACAGCCATTCACTATAACTTCTCCCCTGGCCTTTCTCCAAACTTCCTGCCCCCTCCCTAGTTCTGCTTCACATTGCAGCCCTTCTGATGCTCCTTCCTACTCCCTCAGCATCTCACAAGCTGGTACACAGATGAGTTTGTCCTTCCTTACAGACTCTTGGGACACCATATTTCTGTCTGAGAGTTCAGTGCCTCACACTGCCTTTCGTATCTTGTGCTTGTGCTTATTTTGTGTCATATAGCAATGCAATGTTTCATACTCTTTGTCCAGAAGAATAAAGTCCCTCTTGCATTGTCTATGTGAAAAACACTTAAAATTTTGCAGCATGGTTTTTCAAGATCCTCCTCTGCTAAACGTCAGGCCCAGACGATGAACTTTTGGTGGCAAATTTGACAGTGCTACAGAACTCTAGTAAATTGCTGCACAAATCCATCTGTATTTATGTCATCCCTTTTCTATATTTTTTTGTTAAGCCCCAAGATGAAAATCTGCAGACAAAGAGATTCTATTCCAGCTACAGTGTTTATATAGTGATATAGTGCATGTAGATGAGCAGAAAGGGCTCTGTTTGGTGTCTGTTGAGCACTGTGGAATTGAAATCAGCAGTTTGTAGATATTTCTCTCAAAGAGCAGCAAGAACAAGCTCTTTCTTCTGCTCTGATTTTCTCTGAGTTAACAGCAGAAATTGACCTTATGGGATCTCTGCAGTGCATTGTGAACAATGTATGGAACGCTATTTCCCTGTCTTCTGTGGGCAAGTTCAACTGTGCTGCTTGCAACATCCATTGTCAGAGGGCTTGCACTATTTCCAGAGCCAGCCACTGTGATCCAACTTACCAGAAAGAAGCTATTGAGTTTCAGTGAAGAATAATAATTTCTCATTTTTAAAAGTCCTCCTGGCAAAAAGCTTATGGTAGATCTTGTCTCAGCTCCTGCCATGCCTCAAAACCTCTTAAAAGCACATCTTATATTCTTTCATGGGTTCAACATGTGCTTAAAGTGTGATGCTAAGAAAGAACCAAGGGAGATTCAAAAGTCTGCCCCACTAGTGAGCACACTACATAATACAGTCAACAAGCAGACCACTGTAGCCCACCTGTTCTTTTTTCCATCCACCAAAATGTACTTCATTAAAGATATCACTAAATGAGTGACCTCAGACAATAAGTAGTTTCACCTGCAAGCTGGCTTGTACTGGTCCCCTGCTTGGCATCCTTCTTTGCCCTCTGGCTTGGCCATCAGAGACCTGTGATGTTTATGTGCCAAGTCTCAGGGAGCAAGGTAGAATTTGGGCTGTCTTGACACAGTTCTGAAGGTTTTGCAGCCCACCATCATTTGGGAAGAATCAGGTGATTTCTTGGTGTAAAAACAAATATTTTGGTATCCAGATCCACTGTTATTTTTCTGAGACTCGGGGACTTCTTGGGAGGCACAAACTATGCTCACATTTGAGTTATTAACATAGGCAGAAAATTTAAGCAAGGTACCTTTAGATGCTGACTGTGTGAGCAAATCAGATAGAGACTCAAGAAATTAGATTTGTGTCAACAGATCATTCTGCTGATGCAAGGGCTGTCCTCCGGGCTGCATTCAAAACCAACCAAAGTTGCTTAAGAATGTTTGCTTCTGAAAATTAATCATAAAATGGGTTATTTTAAACGAACCAAATCTTGATTTCCTTATGGATCTGAATAATTTGCATACATGGAAAATATAGGAGCCTACTTTACTTCTGCTCTCAAGCAATTAAAAGTGAAACTTCTGATACTTGCATGCAGTGGGTTCCCTGTTTCCTCACATCGCCATGTCCTGTTTATACATTACCCATCCAAGGTTTATATACTTCATGCACACAATTGCTTTTGATCCTGTACTGTAAACAAATTTCATAAGATAGCCAAACTTCTCCTAACCAGGTATACATCTGCAGCCTCCCTGAAGCTTGCTGATGGTTAATTCACATATCCTGTGGCTGCACAAGGGGTAGCATTCCTGGTGCCCTTGTGAGGTTACAGACTGCTCCCACCCCACACAGCTAAATCAAAGCATTCCAAGAAACCAAAGGGACAGTCAAGTCTCTGGAATTTCAAAGCAAACATTTCTGCACGTCTGGTGCTTCAGCATCAGCCAAAAGTAATTTCTCCTGGTAATCACATGCTTGGTTTAGCACAACAGGCTCAGTTCTGCTTTCCATCTGATGATAGAACAGGGCCTTGCTCCTGGTCTGACCCACACCTAGAGAAGGCTGTGGAGGTCAACAGAACTACACAGGTATAAATGGAAAAGGACCCAGATCTGGGTTGTATACATAAATTCATTTGAGTTGGAAGGGACCCTTAAACCCGTAAGGGCCATGCAGTCCAACTCTTCTGTAATGAACAGGGGCACTTACAGCTACATCAGGATGCTCAGAGCTCTATCCACCCTGACCCTGAGTGTCTCCAAGGACAGGGCATCCATCACATCTCTGGGCAACAATCACCCTGATTGTAAAAAACTTCTTCCTCATCTAAATCTCCCCTCCTTTAGTATAAAACCATAACATTGCTGTCACGTATTAGGAAGGCATGATTATTCTCATAGTGAAACTCTTCAGTCTTCTGGGGAGTATGCCTGCTGTGTAGAGGTGCACTACTGGCAGTGGGAGGTCACTCTGTGGGTCTACAGACAGCCCAGGCCACAAAACATCTGAATACTAACAGATTACAACTCTAATAATGATTTTTCAAAGAATGCTAAAGCATATAAAGAACACGATAATTGACGTAGCCAACATTTAATTTACCAACAGCAAAGACTCACAAAATACTGCCCTGCTCACAGGCAGAGCTCCCAGTTTGTACCAAACCTCTGACTCACAGCTGTAATAGTTGAAACTGTTAAGAGATAAGTAGTTACGCCCAGCTGTGCTGAAGTCAAATTCACTCTCTCTCAGGCCCTCTCAAGGAAGGCACCACTTATGATGGGCATGGGATGTATCATTGTGCAATTATAATGCAATTATAATATTATATATACATATACATAATATTATATATATATATATATATAAACATTATATGTTATATAATGTATAATGTATATATATTAAAATATATACAGTATTCAGTATATTCAGAAACAAATCTAAAAAGACTCCTTAACTCCTTACAAATCAGTGTAAGGAGTGCTTGTTTGTTTGTAGTAGCAATACTGTATTACTGGAAACTACTTTTAATTAACCTGTAACAAATATATTTGCTTGTGCATCCACATTCCAGTGGTTTTTTTTTCTCATTTATCTATAACATTCTGCATCTATGAAATATGTGATCTGTAAATTTGGATTTCAGCTTCTGCACTTCCTACACTCAGCCTTAGAGATCCCAAACGCGTGGGCACCGTTTGAACTAATTTCCCCAACCCTGTTTCATTTTTGCACTCTCCAGGTGTTCATGTGGCTCCTAGACACATATAAAAGCCCTTGACATAACAATAAATGCACCATCCCACAGCAAATAACAACAGGAGGTTGCTTTATCCCATTGGGTTTTCAGTTTCTTCTCTCTCTGCCCTGAGCCACGTCACATAACCTTATTTGCTTTAAAGAATAACCCTAAAAATACTTCTTAGGAACCTGGCTAATCTGGCATCACTTATGTATCAGATATTTCAAGGAAGACCTTGAAACAACATTTAGTTAACAGGCAGCATGTAGCTATGGACTTAATTATTTTTGAGGTAAAGACCTTGAACTGAATGTGCACATTGTTTAAGTATTTTTGATTACTATTTTTTTTTTTTTAGAGAAGTCCTTAATGAAGCACATTTCCCATCCCACAAGGCATAAAACCCTGCAAAAAATGGTGAAGATGTTGTCTTCCCATTAATAATTCAATATTTTTTCCTATCACAGTGGAAATCATTGAGCAATTATTTTTTGACTTTTGAGCTGCTTGCTCAGATAGATAGGTTTGCAAATAACTCCCTGATTTCATAGGTCTGATACATTAAAAGCAAACAAATAAATAAATAGCAAACTATCTCTTGTTCTGGAAGATGCCAAGGATAACTGCAAAAAGTAATGGGTTCTGCAACAACCACCATAGGTGTTTTGTCTGCATTTTATCCACAATATTTGATATATGTCAATAAGCAGTGATATCCATTAATATTCACGTCAAAAACAAGTAGTGAATGTTCTGGGAAAAGTTTATAAACTCTGAATCAATGCAAGAGGTTCTTAAAATCGCCACCATCGAATAGATGAAGAGTTCAGGATCACTTCTGTGCTTAAGAAACATAGTTTATGTGACTCAGCCAGGGTTGGTGTTGCACTAATAACAGGCCTTTCTAATAGCAACAAGCATGGCTAAGTGTTGGGACTTCAGGCATGAGGGACTGAGAGAAGAGGCAGAATACACGTTTAGATATTTTGAGGACATATTGTTCCTACCACAACCAAACGGGACACAATGGCTGCTGCAACATGTTATCAGACAGGGCAGTCAGCTCACCAATCACAGAATCTCAGAATGACCTGGGTTGGAAAGGACCTCAAGGATCATGTAGTTCCAGCCCCCCTGCCTAGCAGGGCCACCAAACATACACATTTACTAGATCAGGTTGCCCAGGGCCCCATCCAACCTGGTCTTGAACACCTCCAAGGATGGGGCATCCACAACCTCCCTGGGCAGCCTGTTCCAGGACCTAACCACTCTCCTAGTAAAGAAGGACTGATAAAGAGGCACCAATGCTGCCTCTCCTTTCTGGCAGCATCCCTATAAGTTTTTCTTCCCAGGTTGCTGGGCCAGCTGTAGACAGTCAGCTGCCATTTAGATGTTTGCAGCACCTACAATTTACATTTTTCACCTTATCTCAATATTGCCTCAACCCACACCAAAACCCAACAATGAGAACTCACTGTTTAAAGATGCATTGGTTTTCTTTTTCCACGAGTTTTCAGAATCAGTAACATTCGAAGTGCTGCTTCTTTTTTCCTTTCTTTTGACTTACTATAACCAAAACCACATTTTTGTGGTAAGAAGGAATGAGGATGGCTCCATATTTTGGATCGTGGAAGGCTATGACTGTGCTAGTGAAACTATATTAAGAAGCCTGGGATAAAGTGTTTATAATGAATTTACTCACTGTCTACGTTCAAAGTATGCAAAAAGCTGATGTGTTTTCGTGATGCAGCATCACTCTATAATAGCTCTTATGGATCTGGGTCAGTTTTTAGCACCTGTTTATAGGCTGCTCACTTCAACAGTACCTTGGAATATTCAGCATTCCTGGTGCGTTGCTGAGCGTTTGTACCACAGCTGCCTCTTTCTGCTCTGTTTGCTAATGGAAACTTCTGTGAAGGGCAGAAAGATTGGTGACTTCAAAACACCTGCAAAAACCATCTGAGTACCTGAGAACAGAACAGTGCTCTTTGAACTCTCCATGGAAAACATTTACAAAAAGGAAACTATACTGCTCAAAGAGACATTACGTTACTTTACAGACAAAAAAGTATGTAGTGGAGATGAGATTAAAAGTCCCTGTTGTCAGATTCGGATTAAAGAAATGGAGCATTGTAGATCTTACTCTGAAATCAAACATTACACAAGGTGGAATTCAGTGGTGAAGTTAAATATGAAATAAATCCTGCATGATTACAGAAGGGCAACATAACCCTGTCCCTGCAGTGACCCATGTAATAGCTCTGTGCTGGTGCTGTGATGACATGTCAGCAGTCTCACGTTAAACATCCTTTAAGGGCACATTAGGTTCTCCTCTGTGCTTCCAGGAGTTTCCTTCCAGGAGAAATTACTTGGCCGATGCTCCTTGATGAACAAATTTCAGTGCCTTCTGCCCTCTCTCCTCACATTACCTGCAAACAGCTCTGAGATGTCCTCTCCTGACCTTCCTCCTCAGCTGACCCTTCTGATCTGTTAAGGAATCCTTGCTATTTCAAGATACCAGTTTACTTCTTTCTGTCTTTCTTTCTCTTTCAAGCAGCAATTCCTACGCAGGAGCTTGTTCAATACAGCCATTGCATGCAAATACTTTTGGAGGGTTGGAGCCCCGTATTGTAGTTCGCTGCCTCCCCTGCAAGAAACACCCTGATTAAGTGGCCACAGGAAGGAGGCCTAGCCCTGATACTTCCCTAGAGGTCATGTGTTTTAAACCTGGCAAACACCAGACACTGTTTTCATGAGGCAAGAAAGTAAAAGGGGGAGAATACCCACTCTGAGCCACAGCAGGAGCAGAGATGAGTGAGTGCATGTGAAACACATCCACACATCAGGTAAATACTGGGCTGAGTATTTTGCCAGAAGGAAAAAGCCACATATTATAACAAACTTCATCTCCTTTTTGCTTCATCCTTCTTCAGTCCCTTCAGTCCCTTGCTCCTGGGCCTCCACCTCTCCTCCCCATGGAGGACACACATTCAGTTTCACTTTTCTACCTTGTTCCTGATTTTTACAAAACCCAACAGAACACAAGCACTTCAGAGAGCGTTTCCTCTCTTATAGCTGGTTGAACTGCACCAAAGGGTTAAGAAGTTATCCAGGGAGATATGGTTGATTACCCTCTGTTTGCCTGTGGGAGAATGCAGGAAACCAAGCTAAAATCAGTTACTCCTTTAAACAAAAGAAAGGGAAAGAATTTTGTAATGAAACAGCTGATTCATAATTTTGCTGTGATATCATGACAGTGGAAAGCTTGAAATGCACGGCACTCTGTCACTAAAGCTGCTTGTGATAGGAATGCCTATCATGGACAATTTGGAAGCACCTGTTCTTGGAGGACCTTTGATACCCTTAGCTCCTTGATTGTCTTTGTTTGCACATTGTAAGGAACTCCTTCATTAACCAGGGAGTAACTTTGCAGTCAGGATATGCATGTTTTCATCCATGGAGAATGAAATTCCTGTTTTTAGTGTAAAATTCAATGTAAGGAACCACAGTGAAGAATTGCATCTGTCACCTGAGATGTACATTTTAAAAAACATTGGCAAAGACATTTTGAAGTATTTATCTAAAGTATTTATCTAGCTCTATTATCTAGCTCAATGTCAGCCTCCTTTAATATCACCATTTGCAGCTGCTGGATCTTACAGCAAAGCACTGTTCATTATACAGACTGGACATATGAGATTTATTAAAATCTATAAGTTCATGACAAATGCAGTAAAAAGCAAGTAAGAAAGAAGAGGTATATTCCACCTTCATGTATAGCCCGTTTATCAGTGCATGATAAAAAAGCTCTCAAAGCTCTGGTCTTCAAATTAGGTTAATATTCCCATAATAATCAGTTGCATCCAAATGGTCTGAAAATCAGAATATAAGGAAAAAACAATTTCCAAACCTGCAGTCTGTTCAGCAGGGACTGAACCACCCTGATACTAGAGCCTCATTTTTAAATCCAGAAAGCATAAACACTGACTAATCTTACTTCTGGGAGACTTTACTTAGCATACTTTGTGTGGGAGTTTTCTAAAAGGTTACCCCAATAAATGATTTACTGGGACTGTAAAAAGATGAAGGAAGCACTGAGCTGGCTTCTCAAGACAAATGACTTTCCTCACCCACTCCCTGAAACCCTTTAAAAACTCCTCATAATGATTAACTTTCCAGAATTCTAAAATCTGCTCAAGATCAGGGCCAGCAACTCCCACATGTATCTCCCAGGATAAAGATCCTGTGCGGTCTGGGACTGAATCTCACTTGGTGCATGCATATTTGGTGTTGGCACTCAGTTTTACTTGGGTTTTCCTGCAGTGTCCCCATAACGCAGACTCGATATTTTAAATGCAACATATTTTTCTTTTCAACTAAACACAAGATAATGTTTTGCCTGCCTTTTTATATTTGTTTCGTTAAGACAGTTTATTTCAGGCAAAGCAGAGATGAAACCAGACTGGCAGTGAGAGAGGAAGAAGCAAACGTGAAGATGCCAGCATCAGCAGAGAGCAGTGATAAGGCAGACAGAAAGAAATGGCTTCGCACACCCGGAGGGTCCCTTCCTTCTTGAAATGCCAGTGCCTCACTGGGACCCCCAAGGGATTTCACAGTGTGTACAGCAAAGGAATGATGGTAAGAGACACAGGGAGGAGAACAAATGAGAACAAGGAAAAGAAAAAAATATCACGGGTATCACTACACCTCGTTAGAGGTGCTTTATGGAAATAAACAATGCTATGCATTCCTGGTGATAATGATCCTGTGGTTCACTCTGTGCCTATCCTAATTTCACCTACTGTGCTGCTGCTGTCTAATACAGGATATTTAAATGAAAGATGAGTTAGGAAATTAGATTCCATTATAACAACATCAGGTATAATATGCAAAGCTGTGGAAAACAGCGGCTCTTTTCCTTTGCTGCTTCTACACCTAGCATTTCCAGCAGTGTCCAGCACCTATCTGCAGATGTTAATAAGAAGTACTGTTTCCTATTCTATTTATTTTACTGAAGGGGAAACTGAGGCACAGAACACCTTGCCTAAGGACACAAACCTAGCAAGCATCTGCACTTGCATGCTTTAACCATTTCTGATGACTCTATATAGAATATTATTAATTAATTGCGATTTGAAGCAGACAAATCCATACGAAGGCCTCAGTAGCACTGTATGTACACAGGAGAGCTTCTGCTCCCCAGAGCAGCTCCTGGAAGGATTGCAACTTTAATAGCCCACAAAAGGGAACCAAGATCTTTTCAACCATTACTCCCATAGCAATTTTAATTATGGCAGGTCATTACTCAGTAAACCAGCGCTCTGGGGCCTCTTACTGAGCAGTGGAGCCCTGGTATCCCCAGCTGCAGCTGCCATTCCAGGCTAGAGCATCTCACCATGCTCACAAAAGCAATCATAGAAACATTCTTACGAGCCTTAGCAGAGGTAGGGCAGCTCCTCCACCTATTCCCGTGAGGCCAACCAGCTAGCAAAACTCTGGAGGAGAAGACCTGCTGGGGTTGTGGTTGCTGCCACAGGTTCCTCACAGCACTTATTTGATACCTTAGGGCTACACATGCCTTTGATACGCAGTATGGTCATTTTGAAAGGCTCTCATCCACCTTCCCATCCTGTAGCTTAGGGAGGTCTACTGTGACCTTACAGATCCTAATGTGCCTCCCGCAGGGACTGCTGCTCCCCAGCAGGTCTCCTAGGCATTAAGGTTCTGGTTTGCAGGCCTGGCACGGAGCAGTGCTAACAGGCAGCAGCTCTGAAGGAAGGGAGTCATGGCTTTGAAAAAGAACACCACCACCAAGCAACCTCAAAAAAGAGCCACGCTATTTATTTTCCTGGGAGGTGAGTGGGAAGGCGTTCAAAGCGTGGCTGTTATGCTGTTCTGGCACAGAAAGCACTTTTCCAAATTGAAATCTTCCATTGGAGCGTCTTGGAAAACAGTGCGTGGTTTCTAACCACAGCTCTTTCCTTTTCTTTGGGAGGAGTGTGGGCCACATCCCCAAGCATCTGTGCTGGCTGACCCCAAGGCCCGCAGGTAGCAAACCCAAACACCCTTTAAAAAGGACCTCAGGGACTGGGAGAGCAAAAGGAGAGGTTTTCTGAGGTGGGGAGTGAGAAGAAGTTGTTATTTGCTGGCACAGGGGGAAGAAACGAAGGATGCTGAAAGGGTACTGGGCAGCTGCTTTTCCTGTTGCTGTGGGAGCCAAGAGAAGAGCCTTTGATCTACTGAGCAGGCCTGGGCTGCCCGCCAGGGCCTGTATCCTTTCTCCAGCAGCGACAGCAGGCTTCCTTGCTCGTTCATCTCCCACCGCTGAGTCAAAAAACAAGTGATGTAACTCATACAGAGACCTCACTGAAACACTGCTGTTATCACTGGATCTGCAGAAAACACATGCCACGGGAGCCTCAATCTGGAATAATCTTCTTGCCCGAGACAACGGAAAAAAATAAAGAAATAATCCAGAGGTCCTCTGGATTACATCTTGCAAAGCCTCATAAAACCCCCTCATGTACTTCGAATTAAACCCATTGGCTCTGCAGTTGTATTGCTATGTCAGCATAGCACCTTGGCCAAGCAAATCCTTCTCCAAATTTTCTTACACTCTTAACTCTAGCAACCAGAAGCTGCAAATAGGAATATGGCTTTCTGAACTTTATCTTGAAAGATGCCAACAATACAGCATTTTTTGAAGTCAGTACAGAGTGACTAAGACCAGCCTGCGTGACCTGTGATGCTGCCCAAGAAAGGGGAATGTGATGGCAGATAGGTTTTTCAACTCCTACCAGAACACAGACCATAGAATAAAAACTGAGTTTAGAAATCATTGACTACTTTTTTCTTTTAGCGCACACAATAAAGTTTCTCAGGGTTCTTTTTCAACTGATGCTCCTAAAACTCTCCTTGTTTCTTCCACTACAGACGCTTTCTCAGTAGTGTATAGTTACTTGAAAACAGGCCAGTATGTGTTGATGGATGTCATAGCTAGAGTAAACCTGTGCTGACAATTTGAATTGCCACCAATATTAGAGATGTAGTTTTGCTGCAGCCGCCAAAACTCAATCAAGTCACCACTGCTGCCCCTAATGGTGGCAATGTCAGTGATGTCAGTTGCTTGCTACTAGAACAAGGCAAATCCCTCTTCACTCTCTTTTATCTACTCTCCCACTGCCAGTGACCTTCCGCTTAGCCATTTCCCTAGTCTGATGTGGTATTCTTTGGAATTAATAACCCTTATTGAATTTTTCTTTCATTCAGTTGCTTCTTGAACCTGTATAGTAACATAAAAGTGTCTAAGTGTTCTTGCATGTGTTTTGTAAAAACAGTGAATGCTCTTCCCTAGCCACATGCAATTCAATTTTAGTCTTCTTGGCTGCAGTGTTTAATGCACGGACTCAGATGTGAACGATCCAAATCGTATATTACAAGTTCTCACATCACTTATATACTTTCACAAGTTTTCTTTTTCTAGCTTTCCCATTTGCCCCTACAACTTCTCTATCCACCTTTACATGTCAACAGAGCATTCCACAAACACTCTTCAACTGTTCATGTGGGAACTTATCCAATCAGAGCTGTGAGCCATTCTTTCTTTTTCTAGAGGTGTCCTTATGCTGTTTATCGTGCTCTACAGCTGCTGCTCTGTACAGCCCTTCTTGTATTCCCACACTTGGCACACAAACATGCTGCCCTGTGTGTGATTCTCTCATTGCATTTTTCCTACCTGCAGTTGTTTGCCTTACTGCTGATGACAATGCAAAGACGGAAGTGTAAGAAGAAAAGAAACACTTGCAGATGTGGAAACACGCTGATGTAACATGTTTGTCAAATGGAAAAGAACAACGAGGATGTTTTCCATCTTTTAGGCTATCCATTTTGAAAAAAGAAAATGCAGAATTTGTTCAAAAAGACAGTTGAGACTTTGCTTTTTAAGGGAACCAAAAGATGAGGCTTTTCCCACTTTTTTCATTTTAACTTTGTCATCAGTAATGCAGACAAAAGCTGTAGAAACATCAGTAGAGTTTACAGGAAATTAACACAAACATAACTAGAGATAGATAGCTCTGAAGACCAACTGGAAGGACGCAGCAGACAATCCCTCTTTACTTTCCTCACAGCTACATAGAAGGTAAAGCTGTAAGAAGTCAGTGTGAAGACACATCAAAACTACCATGTTAGAAGGTATTAGCAACCTGGAATTTGGCCCAACTGGGTGACACAAAAACCATTTTGTCATAACAGATTTTGCTCGCCATTGGCATTCTGAACCTGAAGGTAAGTGATGACTTGGTCTTTCCTTGGCCACAAAATGCATGGCCATGGCCTCCAACAGCTACTGTCACTCACCTTCTTGATAAGGCAACAGCAAGAGGTGTAAGGACTAGAATACAAAGTCAAGCAGCCCAAATTTGGAGATCAGAAGGGAGACAATGCCAGTAGTTCTCTAGCTAATAGCTCTTCTTTCTTTCCTTTTCCTATGCCCATGGCTCTGGCAAATGAATTGCATGCATGGAAAAGTTCCTAAATTGGTACCAGCCAGATCTTACTTAGGAGCATAGTGGGCTCCTGGGATGTAGAGCTGGGGCTCAGCCTGCTGGAAAACTAGCTCAGGATATATGCTTTAGCAATCTGGTAGTAATAAAAGCCAGCAGCATATCTCCTAAGCCTCTTTCCTGAGACTGCTGACAGTTCTATATGTCTAGCATGCAACTGGCAGCAGACAAAGGGAGGTAAACCTATATAGTATGAAGTAAAAAAAAACAAACTCGCTAAACCAGATGTATTGCAGCTATCATAGTTTCCACTGATTTTTTTTTGCAGATCTTTGAGAATTGCCACTCTGAAACGCCATCAGCTGACTGGCTCTAATATCAAACAAATATGTTCATGTTTATATACATCCCTAGCTTCATTTCCCACATGTACACAATTGAAAAGCCTCATGTTTTGCAGCCTTCACCCAAACATCTGCAATCATTTAAGGAATAAAGCGGTCTGCCATCTCAGCCAAGCCTGTTCAGCACACACTACAACTGATGTCATTCTGGTATGCTGGCTTTTCAAAAGAAACAAATAGGTTTCCAGGCAAACCACATCACAGAACATGCCACGGTTATCAGTTCTACGAACCTCACTGGCTCAGCTGCTAGCACTGGGTTTCAACACATCTTCCTGAGGTCAGGCAGGGAAATGCTAGGCCAGCAATACACATCTGTGTGTGCACAAATAGCCTCAGACTGTTGTTCTCGCCTCAGCTGCCCCCCAAAATAATCTTCCGCAAAACAAGAGAGCTGTCAAGCAGAGGCTTGGCTGAAGACAGATTTTAATAAGAATCATGCTATGTTCTTGAATGTGGGTGTTTTGTGTGTCATTTTGGGAATGAAAGAAAACAGACTGAATGAAACAGAGGTTGCTACTGCACTACCACCATATTATGAAAAACTCCTCCAACTTGTTTATGGAAGTGTGTTCTGATGCTTCTTGTCCCTACTCTAGCCCACACCAGAGCTTAGGTGGAAAATCAACTCCCAAAAGATCCTAGAGAGTGGGAGTAGAACTGGATGCAGGAAGAACTGCTTAGACCTTCACTTCTCTAATCCAGCAAATAAGGCTAGATGTATTTTGGGTCTCCATATGATTCTGCATGGATCTGAGTGCCAGTGAGTGACAGATTAGACTGGACACAACAAAGACAAAGCAGAACCACCTCCAGGGCTGCTCTCAGCTAGCTGGGATGTACTTTTGGTTAGCAGTTTTGAGTGCATCCTAGGCTGATGCTTATGCAACTTTTCTGATGCAAATTCTGATGCAAAAATGAAATGAGAGAGTTCTAGTAACAGGGCTGGGAGCATGCTTAAAGCTCAGCATTGGAGGGTATTGATTAAACACTTTGCTGACTAGGCCTGACAAGGCAGCAGTGATAAAATTACATCAGGCTCTTAGTCAGTCTCCAGACAGGTAAACTTTCCACCCAAACATCCTTCATTAAAATTAGAGGAATAAACTGGTCCGGCGACATGAAGGAATGCTGAGTTTGTGATTAATGTGTAAACTGCTGGGAATAAGATGCCACACTACCTTGACAATTGTTTTGAACCCAGCTGAGTTAGGGAAAATATGATGTAGGAGATTATTCAATGAAGATGAGATATGTTTTTTGAAAGGCCACAATATCAAATTAAGTGTCCAAAGAGCTCTATGTAAAAAGGTATGATATAAATAAAGGAAACATAGAAGTTGGCTGCAGAGATGCTTGTGATTTGAGTTTCACCCCTGGAAGAGCTTCTCTTCCTTGGCTGCATTCTGTAGGCATGCCACATGCTGCTGAGACTGAGGTTTGTTCTGTTGTAGAAAACGAGCTCTTAGTGTTGTTCAAAATAGGAAATCAAATCCATGGATTTCTAAAGATCTGTTATTAAAAAGGAAATTTAAGAGCATCTCAAGCCACATTTTCACAAGAGCACTCTGACCTTTTTATCCTTGTTCTTGTTGCTCTTGTACCCAGTGTGGGATTTCTTTTCACAGATACAGATCCTGAAATATCCTAGTGAGAAGTGATTCTTCACATTATGAATGCCTAGTTTGCTGTCTCTACCTGCTGCCTGGCAAACCTTCTGAGATCTAATGATCATCTATTGTGATGATTACATCTGAATCTAAGTCCTTCTGGGTACTGCAAATAACTGCATGTACTGCCTTCATTTTAAACAGAAACAATTGCTCCAACAGTTTAGAAGCCTTGGCCTTTCCACAGGCATGCTTATCTGATGAATAAATTAACATATACAAGCATGTAACCTCCCTTTGTTTCTGCCTCGTCCAACAGCATCATAACGGTATTCCTTTCTGACTTGAGATCCAGTCAGTTGTGGGCAAGATAGTTGCTATTGCTGAGAAGGGGCTGTGGTGATGGAGTAAGCATCAACCTTTGTATCCGTTAACAAAGAATAAAGAGAGGTTGGCTTCCTTCAAGCCTGGAAGAATCAGACAATATGAGAAAGATTTCTATCTTGCTAACCTAAACTGCTAATAGCGCATATTTTAACCAAAAATAGTCACTCCATACTGCTCCCCCCTCCATACTGTCATGTCTGGAGGTTTTCTGTGCTATATCTGGCTTTTTTTTTAATGAACCTACAAGCATTTCTGTTGTTTATGTCATGCACCAAGAGATACAGCTCACAGATCAGTGCCCTGGCTCCTGTGTCTGCTGCTCACCACATTTTTATGTTTTGGGTGATGTCAGCATATTGCTTTCAGTTAGTTTTAAATATCAGTACCCAGCAGAGGACCATAGATAAGCCCATGAGCTCCTGTGCAGATTCTCCCTGCTCCTTTGCAAACTGATATCCATCAAATTGGGTAGGAGGATCCATCATATAAGCTGCTTTACAAATGTATTATTTCCCTTCATCACAGTGCTACAGTACTGAAGAAGAGACATCTGCCCTATTCAGGGTGAGACTAAAACACAGAAATGTTTTAGTCTCACATGGAAATGTCAAATAGAAACATTTAAATGTCTGTGGTGATGGTATCCTCAGTGAAAGGGTTGTTTACTAATTTCATGCCCTCTCAGAACATGTAAAGGCCAAGGTTTGACGACAATTGTACTCCATGGTAGCATCAGTTCAGGTACTGGAACCACTTCCTGCCCTGTCTGCAGTACAACATCCCTACTGGTACCAAAGCACAGCTGTGGGATGTTGCCATCAGCCAGATCAGGTACATGACTCACATCACTGCTTTTACATTCAGGCTGTTTTCCTTTCCCTTCCCTGATGTTTTTATTTTAAAGCCAGATTCATGGCTTTGCTTTAGAGAACAGCCATATCAGCAGAGCTGGAGGGAGCAATAAGCTGTGAAATAGGGACATGGTATGACAGTGCTGTTTCTGAAGACAGTGAGCTGTCAGAACAGACAAACTTGAGGAGTGTAGAGAAGCCCCTGTCTTTCCATTGGCTACAAAAACAACCTCAGGAAATTTACTTTCCTAAGGTGAAGTTGGCTTTTACGTACAACCCTCACTTCTTTCCACATTCTGTATAGACTGAAGTCTCTATGTTAATGTATACGTTTAGAATTAGGAGCAATATATTACTTAATATCTAGGGAATCAGCCCCGAAGTCCCAGTAACATTGGTATTTAAACAGATTTACATAAGCAAACCTACTTAAACATCTGGTCTGCATAAGGGTTTCAGTGATTTTTACCAGGCACGCATCCACACCATTAATTGCCCAAATACATTTCTCCTCCCTTATGTTTGTGTTGGTGTAATTAAGATGAGAATTTGATTATATTTCTCTCAGGGTTCTTTTTACCTATTGAAAGAAAAAGATTTACTGCCTGCTAATTTGTGTATGGGTCTGACTTAATGAATCAACAATTAAACATCCACCTCTACTAACACCCACCTCTAATAATCTTTTAACGAGATCTCTACAGTGCAAGTCAACAACCTGAACGGATGTTCTTCTGCGTTCACTGTTATAACAGTTCCAAGAGACTCTTTTTATGAGGGTGAGCTCTATAAAGCCGACACACCTGAAAAGAAAATAGGTTGGTCTCTGTAACAGCTCACACAGCTGCAATAAAGCTGTCAAAATTATTAACCATGTTGTAGAATCCTTCAGTGTGGCAGTATCCTGGCAGGTATACCATTGAACTTCAGGCTTCACCTGGATTTACTTTGATATTTGCAAATGAAGTAAATGTCTTATCAAAGGCAACTTTTATAGAATAACCTGGAATTTCAGAATAGAAATTTGAAATCTTTTCTGCTCAAAAGATAGCAGGATCGTGTAAGGAATTTCTCTTTGCTTTCTAATCTACAGGTGAAACATGGTGTGCTGGCTATGGAAAGTGAAGCACCATGTAAATAATAGCAACTGAGAGCAGCCAGTGCAGAAGCATTAATTACATGAGGAGAAAAAGCAGTGAGCGAGTCTCAGTTTTAGTCCATTGTCCTGGAAGTTCAGCTGCAAACTGCAGAAGCTTCCCATCTGCCCCAGCATTGTGCAGATTATAATGGAGTTCAGTTAGTTTGTTCACTGAAATGCTTTTCTAAAAAATACTGGCACAAGATTCACCTCGGAGTTGTCTGTTTTCTTTGTATCGATTACTGAAAATCAAGGTGCTGTGAGAGCCTCTACACAAAGAGCCCAGGGGATTCATCTTTCCTGCCCTGGGCCAGCTGGGGCTTTGTGGGCTCCTTCCGGCTTTCAGCAGGCACAGAGTCAGAACACAGGTCTAGCAGCTGGGAGGGCAGAGACACAGACATGGCATGCTGCAGGTGAAGTGCACGGGATGCTGACAGTTACTGGAGGTTCACATATGTTGGCTCTGTGCCTTCTGGGTTAAGAGCTGTGTGGTGTGAGGATCCTTGGCAGACATGGGACAAAGCTGAAGAATACTGGTGTTCCTCAGCTGTTCCAGATCTACCTGTGAGATCAAGAAATGTAACCTGTTGCAGAGAATAGTTCTGCAAATTATTATTATACAGTATGCTTGATAGAATTGTATATGGTCCCATTAAAGTCCCAAAACTTTAGAATTCCAATGAAAAGATATTCCACTGGCTTCTTTCCTACCTGCATACCTAGACTTACTTCAGAAGCAACCCTTTCCATCAAAAAATACTTCTCTGGATATGACACGGACACTGTCTATAAATGTAGATGGACCACAGGGAAAGACTCATTTAATAAACTGGTGAAAATGCTCATTTCTTACTTCTTGTTCGTCTGGCTCTTGGCTCTGAAAAGTGAGCCCTTAGCATTGAGAATCTATTAGGCTGTAGGTGTGGGGAAGTTGTGATGTCACCATCTCTGGAGGTGTTCAGGACACATGTGGATGTGGCACTGAGGGACGTGGTTAGTGGTTGTGGTGGTGATAGGCTGATGGTTGGACATGATGGTCTTACTGGTCATTTCCAACCTTAATAATTCTGTGATTCTACATGTAGCAACTTCTTGGTACAAAGTACACGTTAGAGTCAACACAGAGAAAGATGAGGAATGCAGCCTGTCATGGTTTTGTAACAGCCTCTTCCAAATATCGCTAGAATTAATAGTTTCACCACTTACATTGTTGTAAAGTCGTATCACCTGCACTTTTCCTTCTGTTCAGAAACAGTTGCACTATTTGAAAGCGCTGCATCCAGAGGCATTCCTCTCGCAGCTCTGCAGTAGAGCAATAACTCCCTCTGGTGTTTGCCTGTTCTTGTTACTTCCTCAGCCACAGCATCCTGCCAGATTACGCGTGTGATGCATGTAGTGTTTCCTTGTTACTTCACACTATGACCAGGAAGGATGGTGTGTGCCTGTCTGGCAGGCACCGGTCCCATGTCACTCCCATTTACAGGTGAACATCATCTGGATACAGGAAAGTGAACTGTCAAAGTGCTGCTGAGTGGCTCACTCTGCCAAAGGCTCGTTAACATACTCCCTGCCTTTATATAATTACACTAACAGTAAGCTTATTGCAATGTGTCTAGATGCTTTATTTGATGAATACGAGAACTTACCAACATGAACCTAGGTGAGTCAGGGTGCATATAAGGGACATGTCAAGTGGCTGGCTGCGAGATCAGAGTTAATGAATTACTGCACTCTGTTCTTGGGACAGACAATGTGGGACTGTCATCCAGCTGCAACTTATTTACAGGACTGCTGTCACAGCTTCAGAGCTTAAATCAGACCTACAAGTGAGATTCAAGTAGAATCTGCAGGCAGAGGAAGCAAAATTAGATGCAAGACAATCTCCCATCCTTAAGGTTAAACCACTACCCATCCAGTTCCACAGTAATGATGATTGGCGATTTTTAACATGAAATTTACAAGAAAATATAAACTAATCATACAATAATTTATAAATAAGCATCTATTTTTTTTTAAATTATCCCCCCCCCCAAAATTTTGCTGCAATCAGCTGAAGAAAACAAATCTACAAGATGAGATGAAAGAAAATGAATTGAGATATTGAGATATGCTGTTTGCAAAAACAAAAAAGAAGAGGCTATTTTGCTGGGCAGTTTAATAGGAGTTATTTCTGGAGAATCATACGATCATTCAGCTGGATGTTGCCCCCCAACCAACACTGAGGCTTTTTAAATTTGACCTAAATGTCCGGAGGGATTTTTATTTTCTTCAGCATATCACAGAACAGGAATCTATAAGCTGATTATTGTTGTTAATTCACTTGTGAATGCAACACATCTTTGCATATTCCAAGCACAATATGGAGCTGAAATCATAAAAATTAAAAGAGTTTCTCTAGAAAGCTCCCACTAAATCCTGGCTGTCTGGCATCCTGATCCCTGTTACAAATAACCCTGTGGCAGAAGGCTCCCCAGCCTTGTATTATACAAAATGTGTAACTATAGTACACCTTTCATGTAAAGCAACTCCCTTTTAATGTGCAGTAATCTGTTATTCTCTTTGTCTCACAGATAGTAATCCACTTGCATATAGTAATCCTCAAAATCACATATGCTCTTTAAAGCTCTTCTTTTGGAAATTATTCATATCCATTTATTTATTTATTTTTTTCTCTTTTTTTTCCTGGGCATTGGCAACTAAATACCCAAAGCTTTTTCATCTGTCTTGGATCAATGCAGCCAGAATTATTTTTGTGTTCCGGCTTCACTGCTAGGCTGGAAGTGGGTCAACAAATGAGCAAACAGTTTCTAGTCATCCAGTAGAACTGTAGTGTGCCCGCTTTTTTTTGGCCAAGACAGAGGCACAAGCCTTATGAGAGAGTTAACAGGAAACAAGTGAAATGACATTATTTTCTATGTGGGTCAGAGAACAGAGAATTAGAGGAAAAAAAAATAGATTTAGTTGTCTGGAATGATTTAAAAATATATCCTCTTGTTCTACTGAAACAGGCTGGTAACAAAGAAAAGTCTCACCTCAGCAGTAACAATCCAAACAATCCAGCCCACTAGCACCTGGACATTTACAAGCATGCTAACAGCTACTCAGAGCTTCATTACTGCAAGATGAAGCGTTTCAAGTTATTGCTGCCTTAAGTCAGACACGGGGGATTTATAACAATGTTTTAATGAGAGAAGAATGTTTATTTAAATGACTTCATCATGAAAGTAGGTGAATCTCATCAGGTCAAATGTAAGATCTTATGTGTTATAATTGCAGGACGTGAAGAGTATTATCCTTAGAGTTCAAAACATCTTTTTCTTTGCTAATAAATGTGCCACAAGCAATTGATAGCAAGCAAGACAGAGTACAGCTTTCAGTGATACAGCAGCACAACTTGCTGATCTGATCATCCCATCTTGCTTGTGCAAGCCAAGTTGGCTTGTGTTACTTACTGAAAAGGCCAAGCTCGAAATTTCTCTAAGTTTGTCTTTTACAGAGGTCAGGGTCTACTCCCAGCAGAGCAGATCCAGGATGCACTGCTGAGGCTTAGGGGTGTTGGAGCAGGTCCAAAGGAGACCATGAAGATGGTCAGAGGGCTGGAACACCTCTTTATGAAGAAAGGCTGTGGGAGCTGGGCTTGTTCTGCTTGGAGAAGAGATAAGACTCTGGGGAGACCTCATTGTGGCCTTATTGTACTTGAAAGATGCTTATAGCAGGAGAGGGATTGATTTTTTACATGGCCTACATTTACATTGTGATAGGACAAATAATGGCTTTAAACTAAAAGAGCGGAGATTTAGATTGGATGTTAGGAAGAAATTCTTTACTCAGAGGGTGGTGAGGTACTGGCACTGCTTCCCAGAGAAGCTGTGGTGCCCCATCCCTGGAGGCACTCAAGGACAGGTTGGATAGGGCCCTGGGAAGCTGAGCTGCTGGGGGGCATGGGATGGGACTGGGTGGGCTTTGAGGTCCTTCCAAATGAAGCCATTCTATGATTCTATGATGATTACTTTTGCCCTTGATGGGAGGTACACCCTGCTGACCTCAGGGATGGGTATGAACCATCCACAACACCTCTGTGTTGGTCTGTCCTAGAAATCCATGTTGTCTGCCCCTCTTCTGAGTCTCTGGGCAGAGCAAGGGATCAGCTTCAGGCTCTAGGTCAGCTGCTGACTCACAGTAGCTGCACTGAAATTGGTGAATAAATCCCAGAGCTAAGTTAATGTTTCACAATGCCATTTTAGCCAGGCGACTAAAAGAGGCTTAAGGCTTCTCCTGAAGTTCTGTGAAGTTCATCCTCATAGAAAATCAAAATTACCTTGTATTTACTTCATTCAGATGAGTCACAAACCAGCGTGCAAGCTCTTTAGTTTCAATAATTTGAGGGAAGGGGTCTTGGTGGTCTCCCAGCTTAACCTGCTCTGGTTGTAGTTTGAAGTTTAGGAATCCCACTGCAGCCCTCTTTGCAGTGAAGTAGGGTAGCACGTGTGCCAGAGCTCACAGCCTGCCTCCCAGGCACAACAGGAATGATAAATGGGACTGATAAACACTCCAAGCTGAAGTGTGCTGCACGTGGGAATCAGGCAGTACTATTTCTAAAAGAAAGACAGGAAATTAGGCTCTCTTATGTCTTTTCAAATGTTTACAGTAAATCAGCAAAATTAATGGTTCTAGCAGAGAGGAACTCTACTCTCACTAAGAAACACACTGTACTCCAAACGAACTAGCCAAATATTAATTTCCTTACAGCTGTTTTTGCCATTTATTTCCCTCATTTGCCAAAATTAAGTCAGCTGAATTTTCTCATGAGTGCAAACATTTGTGTTGCAAAAAATAAGGAATTCAGTGATTTCATCAATTTTTAGGAAACAAAGTTAACTATGAGGGCTAATCTTCCTGTCTCACATATAGACCAGAAAGTCAGGATGATAGGTCTGAAACATTTGGATAACTTAACTGGTTGCACGAAGTCTTAGATTCTTAACACTGGAGGCAAACAATTGCTAAAATGATCAACTTTAATTTGTTGAGCAGAAAAAAAAAGGGGAGGTAAACCATCAACCTAACAAGTGAGACTGTTGGGAAGATGTTGAAGAAAATTATTCAGGTAGAAGCCTCATGAATATGATAAAGAAGTAACCTCAGTTCCTCCATTTCCCTCTAAGGAGGAATAGAAGTCCAGCTGTCATGGGAATGTGCTTGATTCTGCTTTAGTCCTCCTCTAGTTGACAAGAAGCAACTTTTGCTTGACAAAACTTGATTAAGTAACCACCTTGCCAAACGTCTTTAGCAGTATTTTGATCAAAACACAACTTTTTAGTTATGAAATATATCGTCACAGTTTCTGAACACTTACAATTCACATAATAATTCCCAAATCACTGCTTTAATGCCTGTTGAAAGAAAAACAAATTATTGAGGTGTGAGCTAATGTTTATAGTTAATACTCCTACTGGTTCTTCTTAATTCTTGACTGAAATGAAATTAAAGGAACAGGAATTAAAATAGAAGCCAATGTAAATCCACTTCATATATATTATTAATATGAAAAGAAGAAAAGCTCAGTATTTAAACAAAAAGCTTAAAGTTATCAGCACCTTCAAGACTTGAATCAGAATGTCCACATTAAAATTCAGGCTCTAATTCCCTTTATATTTCAGCTTTCTCATCAGTGATACGGGAATAATAATCTTCATTTTTTTCATTCATGGACTGTTTCAAGGATGAATAATACAATGTCAGTGTTGAGTATTACCACAACTAGTTTTAAAAGCATGAATGAAATCACAAAGATTTGTTATAAAAGACAGATTATTTGAAACCATGAATACTGAACAGCAAATTCAGTGGGAAATAAAAATGGTCTGACAAGGAAATGAAATATATCTTTTCTTTTCTCCAGTGGAAAGAAAACAAAGATTTCAGAAACTGCTGCATGACATTTTCTTTGCATAATTTCCACTTAAAAGACCCATTCCGGAGATATTTATGGCCCCTGTATAGGCACAGCCATATTTTGGCGCATATGTGGGTAGATGGTCATGGATATCACCTATCTACCTCTTCTCCGCAGTGTTTTATCCAGGATTCACTCCACTGATAAACACAGGAGCAAAATGTTTTGAAAAATCTGGCACTTTAACTTCAATATTCATTACACTGTTGGCAGAATTTCATGCCAGTGAATAACTGTTTATCATTCAAAACAACGTTGCTTGGTGGACATTAGCAGATTTACTCTCAGAAAAGACAGTCAAAAGTCAAGTCTCACATTTACACCCATGACAGAAAGACACAAATTCCAACCCACTTCACATTATGAAGTACTAGTTGATTTTCCAGATAAGTACATGTATTTGAGTTGCAGGACCAGGAACTGATTTAGCCATCCTTGCAAAGACAAACTCAAAATCATCCTCTATTAGTTTATAGAAAATTTTCAGGACCAATTATGTGAATTAAAGATATAGCATGGATAACCTCTGACAAGGTGTGCGCAAAGGTCTCCCACTGTGTGTTGTTGTTTCTTATGGATTTGTATTGATGTTTTTATGATCTAATTGAGGAACCATTTGTTTGTTGTACAGTATAGCAAGAGAAATGAGATTATTATAAAAGTGACTGTAAAATCATCAAATTTAACACACTGGTACACTCATCTGCATTGTCATAGACCTCTTCTGTCCTGATTGATTCAATCTGGAAGAGCACTGAAACGACCTTATATGACATATAATTTTCAACACTAAGATACCATAACTATATTCTGTAGAAAGTGAACCCTTTATAAATTGCATTTGCAGTTACTGTGACAGTTATTTGAAGAGAAAACAGCATAATGATAGACATTGGTCTAGGTTATTAATTTCCACAGAAAACTGAGGTAGAACATATGATCTCATTTAGTTGTCATAAGATCTATGAAGATGTCATCCTTTGTCACTTCAAAGTAGCTTTAAAACCTTAATTTAAGACATGTGGGTCTATCATTATGTCAAATCCCAAGCTTTTAAGACCAAACACATGATTAGCGTTGTCAGACCCATCAAAACTCAACAACTTTGGCAGATACTAAATGCAGTAGCTCCAACTTGCTTGTTGGCAACTGGGTTGGCTGCAAGTGCGTCTTCTGTGGGACATGGTTGGGATGCTTCTCTGGGACAGTTCCAGGGTCTCCTGTCTCCTTCTGCTCCTGGCAGCCTCTTGGGATGACTTTCTGTGCTTTCACCTTCTCTTAAAAGACTTTGGGAAAGCCTGAGAATGCAAAGAGCTTTCTAGATGATGGAGGGACAGTGAAGGGATTGAACAGGTGGCTGGTTGCTTGACTTTCTGTTTAATCGGCCATCCTAATGTTGCTGAGATCAAATTATACTGTTTACAGTGTGTTGTGAAACCTGACTTTGGACAGGGCATTTTTCATTATTATTGAAATCAAGTAACTGAATGCAAAGGGCAGCTGTGCAAGAAAGGTATTTTGAAGCCGACACTGTATCCTGTTACATTCTACTGCAAAAGTACACAGGCAGAGAGTCAGAGCATGTAAGTTTTAGCATCTATCCTGAATGAAGACATACTACGAGAACTTTCTAAAAACCACTTTAGCTTTTCAGTTTTCAATGACTTATTTCTTGTATAGTTGTTATGTGCCCAAATCTATATGGCTCAAGTTTTGAAACCATACAGACAAATATATGTGTAAAACTTATGAAAGCTTTTTCATGCCATAAATCGGTAATTTCAACTTTGATACATCAAGTCCTTATAGGATTTGAAGGAAGCAGCTGCTCAGAACAATTAGGCAGCTGGAGATCAACCCTCTGCAGTGATAAAAAGCTCCGGTTTCTGAGCCTGCAGGGATATCAGATTTTAAACAGTGACGTCTTAACTTGCAGAAGAGATGTCACTGCTGTTTTGGGTTTCAAGAAAAGGAATGACTTCTGGGGCTAAATGGAAAGTTATGAAGGAAACATTCTGGGGATGTATTAAGGCTGGATGCTCCTTGAAATAGCAACCATTTGAAATACCTCAATATAATTCTTCTTTCTAAAGATTAATTGTCAATACACTTACCTTTTCTAAAATGTTGGATTTTTAGCCCTGCCAAGAGTATATTCTAGTGCATCTGTGTGCAGTACATCTCACAAAACAAAGGCAAAACAGTGGCATTCTCTAGGATCTCTTTATTCTGGACTTTAGTTTCTGCCAGTTTATTTTTAAAAATAGCTTTTCAAGGGGGCTAAATTTATTATTACGTTTCATCAGCTCTGTAGACACTTACATGCTGCATGGACAGCACTGCTCTACCTATATCAACACTGAATTCATCAAGCATTCAAGAGCCAGGGAAACCTCTCTCAGAGCTAGCCAGGTCCTATAGGACTCCCCCAGCACTCCTTAGCTCTGCTTGCACATTCTGCTGATGAAAGAACATCATATGATTTCTGAAATGACTTCTTAGGGGGAAAAAAGCAATCCTACTTATGAGCAGATCTGATTACAAAAAACACGTCCTGGACATCCTACCAACAACACGCATACAGGGATGTAAAGCTACACTTCAAACTAAATTTGGGTGGGGGAGAAAACAGCGAAGAGATTAGGTACAAAATATGCATAATATATTTTTCTATATAGTCTATGTAGCTACAACATAAAAGCCTCCTAGAGGCTGTCAGAAGAACAGTGGAAGTACTTAAAATGCAAAAATTTATAGCCCTCATAAGCCTAAGCTTAGCTTCCTTGACTGTTTCCATGCAAAATGGCTACTGATTTGGTACAAAGAATAAGCGATGCTCATCTGACCAGCAGCTATCATTTGTTGGCTTTTTCTGCTTACTCAGCATACAGTTCCATCATAGATCTACTAAATACAGATAACACTACACCCCAAAGACAGAATTAATGTCTCCCTTGGAGGCTGATCTTTTCTTTCAGAATGACTGTATTTTAAAGGCATCCTTCTAAGGAAAAGGGAAGCTAGTTGCTACCATTTCAGAGATAGGGAAATAAGAAGTAATTCAATTAAATTTAAGATTTAAATTTAAGAACTATGACTGTCCAATCTGAGATGCTATCTATTTTTCCACATTACATCATCCCTTATGTGCAAGGCAGAACTCTGTGTGACTTCAGTTCTACCTGAGAACCTCCAGTAACTAAGTCTGCATCTCAAACCAGAAACCTAAAATACAAGAACTTAAAGCAAGCAGACATCAGAGGGAAATTACTTGTTTCACATCACTCAGGAGTTTTGTGCCAGAACTGGGACAGCTCTCCACGGATCTGACTATGAGATCATCCTTTTTAGTTCTGCAAGTCCCCAGTCTCCTGTAGTACACACCTTCTGACTTCTGTAACAAATGAACCTTGTTCTCAGTGGACAGCAGCTCCCTTTATTTCTTATCCCCAGACAACCTCTGATTATCTCCCAAACACAGTCCAGCCTACCCACTAAGGGAGGAAGGTAAGCACCTTCCAGGAAACATAGGACAAGACCTGTAATTAAAGACTGTGACACTGAACAGGTGCACAACTGAGCCAAAATAATCTAAATTTAAGTTTTGCGTTTTGTACTTTATGACTGTATCATGTGAGGACTTTAACTGCACTCTTAATATCATTTCAGTTGCATAATTTCCTCTGTTTACAAAAAGCAACATGAAAAAAAAAACAAAGAAAAAAAAAGAAAAACATTCATTGTGAAGCATCACACTGAAAACTATGAGCATCCATATGAGACTGAAACCCATCTCACTGCTGGCTGAAGCACACAGGTAATAGATGGTGGTGGCTATCACACTCCAGAGAGACTGACATGAGATGCTTGTGGACATTTGCCAGTGAAGGATGAAATACCTCAGGAGGGAGACCCAGGATCTGAAGGCAAGTGTTTTCCATGAGGAAACACACACCTCTACTGCTCCTCACCAACTAATGATTCTTCTACTTTATTCCCATTTATTTTCCTCTAGCACTTCCATGCAACCCCAGGCTCACTCTCCTGTTTCATCAGCTGTTCCTCAGGCATCTTTCCCAAGTCAAGACACTTTCTTGCCATCCAAATCATGGCTCTCCCTCTGATGGTTCCTGCTCCAAGTCTCTGCTTCTGGTCTCAGGCTCCTTAGCAGTTCCTACAGCTTCTCCTGCTATGACTACCAAAGGTTTTTTCACCTTCTGTCTTCCCCATCTCCCAGCTCTGTCTGATCCAACCACACTTCCTTGGCAGGGACAGTAGGCACTTAAAGTGCCTGAAGCTTGTTTGGACACCACACTCCTTCCAGTAGAGTGTGACTGCAAACAGGGGTGTAGGAAGGCTCTGGTAGAGTCTGCTGTGCCTGCAACCTGCTGAGGAGAGCAGGGAACAGACACTGACAGGGCTCAGGATGGATGAGAGAAAAGTTGCCTGGAAGCAGAGCAGACTGAACAACTCAATTCCATACATACATGCCACTCAGAAAGCCACAAGGCTGAACAAAGCCAGGCCTGGAAGCAAGGATGCCTTGGGCAGGTGGTGAGTTGTTTCTCAGCCTTTTTTAAATGTTTTAAATTTCTGTGCTGTCTTGCTGAGTCACCTTGAGCTCCCCGTATTTAAAAAACTACTTGAGATAGTAGTCTGGAAAACATTATCTTCCTGAGTTTAAAAGCTTTTCTGGGCCTGTCTGGAAAACCTGCTATAAGGAATAGGCTGAGGTTGATCTACCTCAAATCATCAATGGACATTTCAGGTACTGGAAGAGAGCAATAAGGTCTCCCCTCAGCTTCCTCTTCTCCAGACTAAACAGCCTCCTTCAGTCTTTCCTTGTAGGGCATATTCTCCAAGCCCTTCACAGGCCTCAGGGACCTTCTTTGGACCTGCTCCAGCACCTCCATGTCCTTTCTGTACTGAAGCGCCCAAAACTGAACATAGCATTTGAGGTGAGGCCTCACCAATGTCGAGTACTGGGGCAGGATGACTTCCCTAGTCCTGCTCACCACACCTTTCCTGATAGAAGCCAGGATGCCATTGGCCTTCTTGGCCACCTGGGCACACTGCTGGCTCATATTCAGCTGACAGTCCATCAGTACAGCAAAGTCCTTTTCCATCAGTAAACTTTCCAGCCACTCCTCTGCAAGCCTGTAAGGTTGCCTGGGGATGTTGTGACCAAAAAGCAAGACCTGACATTAGGCCTTATTGAAACACATGTAGTTAACTCTGGCCCATCGATCCAGTCTATCCAGGTTCCTCTGAAGTACGTTTCTCCCCTCAAGTAAATCAACACTCCCTCCCAACATACTGTCATCTAAAGGACTTGACATCCTATCCCAGCTGATCCTCTCTCTGGCCATGGCAGGTCCGCTTAGGGATCTCAGTTTAACAGTTTTCACTCTGTCACAGTTCCCACCTCAGTCATCTCACCTTGCCAAGTCATCACCCTCCTAAAATCTACCACAGCGCTATACTGGTTCCTCATCCATCTCAGAGTCATTAGCACTCTATAGGTAACTTCATCTGCTTTCTCTACCTGACACGTTGCACCTACAGCTCCCCAAGTGTAGTTTCTCCAGGCAAAAAATTGACCCTTGGTTTGAACATTTGTCTTCCAAGGTTTCGGAAAAGAATGGCAATTTTTTCCTACTTTTAATTTTTTTTTTTAATTTTTATTTTTTAATTTTTATTTTATGAAGGACATTGTCATGGTGTAGTACTTGAAAGCTTTTTTGAGGAATCTTCAGCTTCTGAAATAAAACCATCTTGCTGAACATACTGTGTATTAAAGAGAACTGTGGAAGACAGTAAACAGTTGCATTCTGCTTCTGTCTCTTCACTAGGAAGAAATGCTGGCTACAAAACAACTTTGAAGGAAGCAGATACTCATACATAGCTCCAGCACTGCGTGGTAGGGCTTACTGCTGATGCTAATGCAGAATGTTGGAGGAGGAAGAATCCATTTTGGTCACTGGTCTTTAGGAAAGTTATGACCTAGATTTGCATTTTCCTCCAATGCAGTTCTCATTTATTTCAGTTTGAAATTGTCCTCTGTCAAAACCACAAGCATGTATACTTCAGTGGAATATCAATGCAGACTGGAATTTTCTGCCTGGAACTAATTTGCACCCTAAATTAAGGGTAAAAACAATGGAATTGATTGATGCAAGTAATAAAAACAGGAAAATTCACGAAAAAAAAGTCTTTCAAGATTGAATAAATCTGACAAACTAAAAATTACCAAAACTGGGGCAGAACAGCAGCATTCAAGAAAACAAGCATTGCTTAGTAATTTGCAAACCTCTGCAATAGAACGGGCACATTTCAAGTAGAGCACCTGTTGAAGGATTTTATTAGCCTTCTAAATCAAAAACGTCATTTTATATTCCTTGTTTCCAGGATCAGATGTCAGTCTCCTTGGAAGCAGGAGGTGCAGCAGATAATGACCTCTGTTGTGTTTTCCACGCTGCTTGCTACTTTCCAAGCATGTCTTTCTCTAAAAGTGATGAGAGTGGTTTTCATTTTAGCAAGTGAGGGGAATGCTGGTATTAAGGCAGTTTTATGAGCATGAAAAATAAAGGCCACCCAGATGAACTTCTCTCCTTGGGACTGCTTGTTCTCAGAGCTTGCTACAGCTGTGAAACTCAGAGCCGTGCCTTGGCTGCTGTGAGCTACAGCATCATACGGTCATGCATCACAGCACGTGAAGCACTCAGGCTGTGAAGAAAGTAGCACTAAGCACACATGCACCTTTTGTGTGTGTGTGTGTGATTTTCACAGATAACTTCAGCTGCTCGGCTTCAAAAGACATGAAGTAATGGCTTTACTTCTGATATCCAGTCAGGATGATCTAAGAAATCTTTATTTCAGGGCAAACCTCACTTCAGCTCCAGTGCTGCCTTGAGTTTTCAATAAGAATTCTTAATATTCCAGTCAGAATACATAAAGAAACTCAGAATACATAAAGTTGTATCTTCAGATCATCTGAACCAGGCTTAATTCATTTATTTTTAGGGTAATTGTATTTTGTTTAAACCTAGTTAGCAGTTTTGTACCTTATGCAAGATTAGATTGTTGTGTCCAATTCTGACCCATTAATGAAATGAGAGTTCCCTAAAGGCAATCAAAAGAGACAAATCAGAACATACGCATGCTGCTATTAAAAAGCTTGACCCCGTGCCACCCAGCCCATGCAAGTGAGTGAAATACATGCCTTATATTCCCTTATATTGATTTTAGAGTTCTGGATTTACGTGTTGGAAGAACACAATATACTGTAATTGTACAGTATTTGTAACGATTTCTGCAAAAAAGAGATTTTTTTCTGAAAGAACAATCATGAAAGGGAACGGAACCAGTCAGATTACTGGCACAGCTTCCTGCTGAGCGTGATTAGATAAAGAGAAAAAGAAGACCGGAAAAAATTGATCCCCTCAACAGTATTTGCCATAATTATATGCAGGATAAGAAATTAGCTATTATTCCACTGTTAAATTCCTCAAGTGGCAAGAATGAACAATCTTGTATAATCAACTCGTTCAATCTAGGCTATACAGAATGAAAATTCCATTAAAAAAAAAGGGGAAAAAAAGAAAAAAAAAAGAAGTTGTGGGTAATCAGGTTATGCCAACCTGTTAATTTCAACCCCTTCTCAGACAGGCAGTGGAAGGATGCACTGGGATCGTTTTACCAGCAGTCATCCAGTAGCCCAGCAACTTCTGTTTAAAAGAGGTTTTCATTTTCAAGATGTGGAGTTGTTAAATTTCACATATGCATACTTTTGTTCTTTGCTAGTTGCAACACAGAAAACCCTTTAAATCTCAAGAACTGTAAGACTCTCTGCAATGGTTCATTGCTGGCACAACCTGCCCTACCATGGCAGTTCTAGTCAGGTGAAATAATTCTGAGAAGACAGGCATGACTTACTAACTGAAAGGAGGAACAGGCTATGTAGCCTAATGAGAATGAGGGACTGCCCTTAATGCTACTGAGCTCAGTGAAACAGCACCAATGAAATGGTGAAAGCCTGTGGATTAACAGCTGACCTAGGTAGTGGAGTCAAACATGAGTACAGCTACATGAGTTTCTCAATGTAAAACTTCCCACAGCTTCTGGTTTCCAAAAATCAGAAACAGTTACGCAGTTATTCAAATTATCTACATGAGCCAAATGAAAAGGAAACAAAAGCGAGACACTGTGGAAAGGAACATCTTGTCTGAGAGATAACTATATACTGTTAAAAAAAGCAAGAGAAAAATACACTGTGTTTAGCATGCCTCTACATTAGCATTTTTTTCTTTCCCCAAATGCAGCCTGCTTGGTTCCCATTTTTCCTATTACAGATGTCGCAGACAGGATGATCTCACAGTTCATGCCTAGGTGGGTGATCTTAGCTGCAGTACTACTATGAGCCACACAGACCCAGTCTGCTGAGATGGCCGTGTCATTATTCTAAATGATAAAAGAATTGTTAAGTGAACCAGAGAAAAGAAGGAAAAAGAAAATCTGATTCTGGGGGTCTGAACCACCTCTTGAGTTGGCAGAGCTGTGATGCACCATCTCCACGTTGCTCCCTGCCACCTCCCATGGAACATGCCCTCATGGCTGGCAGTGGCACCTGACTGCGGGAGCTGCCTAGTTTGTCCAACTGCAAATCTGACTGTGAATGCATAGCATTCCTCTTCATGCTTATCAGAAGGGTGAAATAGAGAGAAACCAAAAAAACTATCATATAGGCGAAATTTAGAGGAAATAATGACTGTGGCAGCCATGATTGGTTAGAATGTATGTGAAAGGCAGAGAGAGATGCAGAGCAGTAATATTATGATAAGAAATTGCATTTAGAAGAGACAAAATAAGAATGTAACAGATACAAATTCAGAGGAGGCAGCTGTATTCGAGAGGTGGCTGTAGAGATGGAAATTCACAATTACATGCCTTGTGACAACATCATCTCCAGATATCTGCATGTTGTGATTAATTGATGTGCCATGGGCATCTAGGTCACCATCCATGTGACCTAGAATAAATACTTTATCTTTTTCTGTACATACCACAGGCCCAGATGCAGCAAATGCTTTTACAATATACAATTTTTATATTCCAGTTTACAGCTTTTAGACAAAGGCAAATGCTAATCTGCCTCTCTCTGTGGCATTATGAGAACAATAGAAAAAAATCATTCTCTGAAAGAGTGGTGAGGCAGTGGCACAGCCTGCCCAGGGAGGTGGTGGAGTCACCATCCCTGGAGATGTTCAAGAAACATTTAGATGTACTGAGGGACATGGTTTAGTGGGAAAATATTGGTGGTAGGTGGGTGGTTGGACTGGATGATCTTAGAAGTCTTTTCAGCCTTGGTGATTCTGATTCCAAGCATTCAGAATTTGCCTCATCATATACAGTTATGCACTATTGGTTGGTAGTCCCTCAGTTTCTGTGAAACCATAGACTGCATACAGCTGGTTCAAGGAGAAGTTAGTTGTCTGCTGGAGGTGTTGCTGTCTAATAAACATACCTGATTTTTTCATAGTCAGGAGAAAATGAAAAATAAAAATACATGTGATAAAATGAGTGCAGATACAATTCTGTTTTTTCCTCCAAAACAGTGTTATGCAATAGCTGGAGAACTGTTGTCTATAAAAATCAGAATAAATGGCCTAGGAGAAGTGAGGTGACTGACAAGAGTGTCGTGAGGTCATCAGATGTAGTTTATTAAACAGCAGTGTTTATTGAGTAAATGAGTTATCCCATTAGCTTCTGCTTGTCCCCAAACAAATCTTCATTAACCAGCCCCTTCTGCCAAGCGTAGCAAACAGCTCAGGCTTTATTACTGCAGGGAGTCAGCATGGGCTGAGCCAGAGAAACCACAATGTAAATACAAATCTAGGGGAAGACGTGCCAGTTGCCTTCAACGTCATCCAAGTACTAAAATATGGATTCAGTAGAGACAGCATCAGAAAGCTGCAGTGAGAGTAAAGACAAATCAAAGTGCATGAAATTCAAAGTTCCTTACAGAAACATGTTTTAGGCAGACAGACTGACAAGAATCAGCAAGGCAGCTAAAGTGCAAAGTGGAAAGCTGACTGGCAGATGCCTGGTACACCAGCAGCACATGAAACATTTGCAGCCCTCATTATACAAAGTGATTTAACTGACATTACCACTTTTGCAATGTGAGTCTCTTTTCACTTTAGCTGGTTTGAGAAATGCAAAACGTTCCCCCATGTTGAAGGAAAGCCATCACTCTGTGACTTACTGCACTTTGAGAAAGATGCATGCTAAAAAGCTCCAGTAAAAAGATGCCTGCTTTCTCCTGCTTACAGAAAGCAAACATGCACCAGTTTTATTTCAAAAGTAAAATGTTTTTCATAACAATATGAATGAGCTAGATACTGCTGACAGCTTGAATTAATAATTTCCCTGAGCTTCTTTCTCTCTCCTAAGAAGCACAATGCCATGCTCCAATAACAATAATGGATTTTCAAGAGGAAAATATAGATGTAAAAGATGCTGCCAGATGCTGCCAAAAGGAGCCAGTGCACTTCAGTGACAGAAGCTGACAGTGCCTTGAGCTCCATAGAAGTTAACATCACTTTGAAAGCGAGAAAATGACGTGGTTTTGAAAGTGGAAATCCAGACCAGTAGATATGCCTAATATAATACCTGTGATTAATGTCCTACGTCCAGAATTACTATACTGAAGTTACTGGATAACCACACTGCTTATTTTTGGAGATTACCTATAGTATTTGGCAACAGTTTGCAATTACATGGGTTCTGGACCTTTATGCTTCTGCTTTTGCATGGGTATTGGCCAGAATGCCACAATGAAAGGGTCCCTGACTCCCCTCCAGGCATGCTGGAGTGGCTGAAGATGGAGTAAAGATTCCTTTCCTCCTCCTCCTCCTCCTCAGGTGGCAAAGGTAGCCAGTTCTTCAAAGGCGATACAAAGGAGGTATGTGTACCAATCAACACACTGAGGAGGAGAAGACATAGATGGCTGGTGAGAAGTGCATGTTGCTACAGTAGGAATAGGAAGAATCTCTTTAATAGGGACCTGTTAGTTGACCGGTCTTTTGGTATCACTGTTTAGTACACATATATGAAATATGGTGTCAGTATTGAATTCACAGTATAATTTTATAGAGAACAGATGAAAGGTACCTGGGGTTGTTCCACCTCATCCTGCTAAATGCAATCTCCTTGCTAATTCTGGGTGTGAAAAGAGAGACAGAGACTCTTCCTATCTCTTCTATCTATGAATATAACCGAAACAATCTTGATATTAGTTAAAAATCAGGTTTTCTTGTGCTACAACTTGTTCCATTCCTATATAACAGAAAAAAGATAATACTTACATCACTGCCATTCCTTAGAATTTCATATTTTCTAGTAAAGCAAAATCTCATCATTTCTAATGGAAAACAAAAACTGGCACTTGAAATAATTGCTCATAAACTATGCTTTGCAAGATATTCCTACACTGCTCCCTAGGATCTGGTTGCAAGATTTGAGTTTCTGTCAGTAGATGTCTAGAAATCCTTACAATTGTATCTTTAACAAAATATCATAAACTGTATTCCAACAGATTCATACTCCTCATCTGGACTCTTTCGATTGTTAAGGCACTTTCAGTGAAACAGAGGAGCCAGATGTTTCTGAGACACCAGGCATATGGAAATTGTGAGCTGATTCTATGATGCTGGCAGCTGAGGATACTCAGCACCTTTCACAATTAGATCTTCAATTAACAAAGTTTACAGGGAAAAAAAAAAATCTGTCTCACTTCTGCAGCTTTATAACATACTGTTCAGATCTGCAATATTGTATTTTAAATATTAAAAAATGTATCCACAAAGCAGATGGAGAAAGAGTTAGCATCCACTTGATGAAATTCCAACACTTCTGCTCAGGTCCCATGAATTCCCAAAGCTCTTTAAGCTTTCTGTCCAGTGACTACTCTAATCTGTCATGTTTGTTACTTTCTGTTCACTAGTTACACCAGCCTTGTAAAGACAGTAAAGGGGTTCTGGAAGCAATTACTTCAATGGCCATCTCATATTCCTCCCTATCCCCTGCCTGTAGAGGAATTGGAGACTCATCACAACCAGAATACGTGCTCTAAAATGTGTTATCAACTGGCTACACTGGTGGATCAAATAGTACCAACGTCATGTGCTGGGTAGCACATCTTCTCCATCTAGCCTACATACCAATTAGTGTGTGATGAAGGAATAAAGAGAAGTTGAAGCATTTTGGAAAAACTCAAAAGAGCTGTGCAAGGAAAGATGTTAATGAGTCTACATTTTGTTAAATGAGTGGTTTTTGAAATACAGGACACATTTCTGTTTTATGAGCTATTATAGACCTTCTTTGCTGCTGAAAATTAGTTCCTTCCTTGTTTTTCTCCCACATCTCTTTTCTTACCCATCAAACTCATCACCTTCTGATGAAAGGAGGTCTATCCAACTAGAAAAAATATTATGTTAAAAGACTGCTCTTGCTCATATTTATTTTCAGACAAGTTTTCTCCATTGGTACACGTCACCTGAAATCTGTGGGGGTAGGCTATTATATTTTATTGAATTTATTGTATTAAAAAAACATATGTTTTCAGGCTCAGTACATCTTCACCCTACATCTGTTACTCAACAATCTCACCAGGGATCACAAGACATGAGACCCAGATTTGCCCTTAGTGTGAGCCTTCTTCACTAAGGTCATCAGAAAGGAGACACGAATTTTCATTCTCAGCAAGCTTTAACAGAAACAGGAAAAGGCTTTCAGGACTGCTGCATATACATGTGAAGTCCAGAAAAGGGGATGGCTGGGGAAGTAAATCATATGAGTTGAGGGCATTTTGATTTACAGTACCAGGTCTGATACATGGAAGTACACTGTACCTGAACAGATGCCAATGGCCCACGGGTAGCTGATGTGAGATTAAACACAGCCACTGAATGATGCTCTATACTTTGTACTAATGCAACTTGGCTCTTCAGCTGTGGATGAAGTCCCAGAGGATGATCTGGGAAAGGAGAATGTTGGCAATCTTAACTAACATTTTCTTGCCCTTATTTGCCCCTCTTTTTCAGAAAAGAGAACAAGCGTTAGCTGTGCATTAACATCACTTTTAACATGATTTAGCTTTTCTGTAGTAGTATCCCAAAGAAAGAAAGAGATGTAAAGAGAGGTGAATAAAGGCAGAGGCAGCTCCCTTGTAATTAAACCTCAAGATAATGAGCTTCACCTAAATGAGGGCATGCAACCTTGCAAAAGGTATTATCATATCTTCCAACACAAATTCAATACTTCCCCTTACCCGACCTCCATCACTCTGAATACCTTCTTCCTCAGTGTTCCCACTTTCATCTGAAGGGGCAAATGATAAAACACCATGAGAGATTTCAGGGAACTACGTGAGATAAGACAGTGTATGACTGTGGGATGAAGCAAAAGTGAATTCTTTCACTTGAGTGTAAATTACACTTCACACAAAATGGAAAGCTGCAGATTTTCTTGAACTGCCTGAGGCAATCAGACTGGGGCTAGTCATTCCTGGATAGGTTTGAATATACCACAGTTTGTGTATTTTTTGGTTGCTAAAACCATAGCTTTATTTCACCTACAGACGTGCATTACTGCATTCCACTCTTAGCAAAGTTCAGGATTATATGTAACACCCTATGCAAAGAGGGTTTAGTAAAAGCAAGCAGGAGCAAGGAATTCCAAAGCAGAAATAGCCTGCTTTGTTTGAACAAAAAGCCTGCCAGTCTTTATTTCGTTATGCTATTACAGCATTCTAACTTCCATCTAAACCATCCCAGAGGGATGTAGTCTGCACTTTACTTTAGCTAAGCACTGAATTTATTTGAAGTCATTACAGAAAAAAAAAGAAAAAAGAAGAAAAAAAAGTTATCAAGTCATCATTGTCTTGACTGTAGAGAGATGAAGAATAGGTGTCTTTTTCAGTAGAACAAGTAAGAGCTCTGTCATACCAGAGGATTTTCTAATATTATTTATAGTTACTTTTTTTTTCTCTCTCTCCTTTGACAGTTCAGCTCAACTCCTTGATCAGAGTGACTAGGAATTGCTCTCCTCAGATGGCTTACTGCATTTTTAGTGGAATGCAATTTAGTGCTCTCCCATCTGACCACAGCCAAATTCAGTAAGGGAGAACAATTTCCAAAGACCGATGCACCATTCCTCTCTGCTGGAGGCCAAACAAAGATTGCAGCATTAGAACAGATTACCCACATCTGCCTACAGCTGCCTTTGATAAAAGGGACTGTTAGGCTGTAATGGCAGTTGGACTGTCCTTCTCTGCAAGATAACATCAGGTATTTTCCAAACTGAGCATCTGAGTGGTGTTGTGCTTTGAAATTGAGCATTGTACAAAGTAGTGCAGTAACATCAGTGTAACAGCACAAAAGAGTTCATTACATCTCTGCACATGCTTCAGAGCTTCTCTCTCTCTCTCTCTTTTTTTTTTTTTTTTTTTTTAATGTAAAGATTTATTTGCTGCTACACTTCCTTTGAGTTTATCTGCAGCATTACTAAAGAATAAAGGCAGTGTTTGTTACAAAAAGTGGTTAACCATACATATACCCCATAGGCCATAACAGTTCCTCTGAGCCAACTGCAGTTAGGCTACTTTATAAACATATATTTAGGAATCATGAAATATGTAATTATTTACCCAATTTGGTACCTAGTACATCTCAGCTTTCAAATGGGAAATTACCAACATGATGGAACACAACAGCTCCACACAAATTGCTCTAGCACAAGAGGAGCCATGCAGAATTGTACTCATTACACCTACTTATTAAAAATTATGTGTTTTTTCTTTTTTTTGTTTTTTGTTTTTTGGTTTGTTTTTTTTTTGGAATTCCAAAATCACTCTAACTTTAAGAAGCCCATCATCACCAATAATCTCATATATATATAACAAAAAAGCCATCCAGGTTTCTCCTAAATGAACTATTTGAAACTCACTTCAGATGAGTGCAATACACTGCTGAGGACTGGGCAGTAGCACACGCTAAGAACAACAAGCTGGGTTACTTTTATCCCCTAGATGGATTAATTAAGCATAGCCCCTTCAGGAAAGAGCCCTAAGTCTTGCTTCCCTAAAGAACTGCAGTTAAAACCTATCACATTCATATTATTTTCTTAAAATAGACTAATTATTACTGAAAATGTGATTGCATTATATAAACTAGGTCATGTCTTCAGCTTACTAATCCATCTCATTTCTGTCACCACCATCACAAAAACACTGCACTTAAAATAATCCAAAACAAAGAAAAGATTCACATCTTTGTTGTGTTTTTCTGTTATGTGACAACTCTTACCCTTCATTAGTCATTGACATCTCAACTAAAGGACAACATACATCTAATGCTCAGGATTCTGCTGTTTTGGAGTGATGACCAGGCCCTGAGGAAAGCACTTTGGATAAAGGTTATACTATCTGAAAGTAGAAAAAGACAGTGGGTTTGTTTTATATTCTGTTTCACATTTTACCTGTTAGGTGTAATTATAAGTCAGTGCTGCTGTGGGAAATCTTTTTTCTCTCAGAGAGTGGTCAGGCACTGGAATGGCTGCCCAGGGAGGTGGTGGAGTCGCTGTCCCTGGCAGTGTTCAAGAGGTGTCTGGATGAGGAGCTACGAGATATGGGTTAGTGGCTTAGTGGGTAATAATGGTGATGATGGGAGTGGGTAGTAACGGTGATGATGGGACCTACTAGATGATCTTGTAGGTCCTTTCCAACCTTGTGATTCTATGATTCTATATGACCTGTAATATATTTCTGTATGGCAGTGTTCAAGAAGCACCTGGATAGGGAGCTAGGAGACATGGTTTAGGGGTTTCCTGTAGGTATGTTAAAGGGAGGACGGTTGGACTAGATGATCTTATAGGTGCTTTCCAACCACATGGTTCTATGATTCCGTATATTTTGTGAACACTGAGACACTTTAATGTACTGGGATGAGCATGGATTCTGGCTCCAGGTGGGGTGCCTATAGTATTTATATACCAATAGCTCTGGACCCTCTTATGACAATCCAGATAGTGGTACACCTTATAACACCCATGCAGAACTCAAACCCTTACTCAGTCTGTACTGCCTGAGGGAGAACTACGCAAGTTGAGTCATGTCATCATAACATTAAGGTTGGAAAAGACCACTAAGATCATCTAGTCAAATCATCTATTCACCACCAGTACTGCCCACTAACCCATGTCCTTTGTTGCCACATCTACATGTTTTTTGAAGACCTTCAGGGATGGCAACTACACTGTCTCCCTGGGCAGCTTGTGCCAGTGTCCAACCACTCTTTCTGAGGAGAAATATTTCCTAATATCCAACCTCAACCTCCCCTGGTGCAACTTAAAGCCATTACCTTTCACCCTATTGCCATTACCGAGCAGAAGAGGCCAACCCCCTACCTCATTACAACATCCATTCAGGGAGTTGCAGGGAGCAATAAGGCCTCCTCTGAGCCTCTTTTTCTCCAGAATGAACAATCCCAGTTCCCTCAGCTGTTCCTCATAAGATTTGCGCTCCAAACCCTTCACAGCTTTGTCGCCCTTCTATGGTTACACTCCAGGGCCATGATGTTTTCCTTGTATTGAGGGGCCCAAAACTGAACAGTTCTTGAGATGTGGCCTCACCACTGTTGAGTAAAAGACTGAAATGATATGAAATGATTATCAATTTTGTGTGTGCAATAGAATCGAGAGATATTAATAAGTTGCAGAAAATATTTAGGCACATTCCACCCAGAAATATGCAAAGGATATCTGAAATATCTTTCATCTTGGTACAATAGTTAAAACAATACTAATAAATAATGAAGCATTTCATTTAACTAATCGCTGCAGCCTCCTCTATTTGTGCTGCCAATAGCCCTCCTCCTTAAAAGCCCTTTTGATGAAATGACATAGATTTCTCTTAAATATCTCCTTCTTTAGAAAAAATAAAAATAAAAATAAACAAAACAACAAACAGCGTGCTTTTTCATGCTTCAATGGATACTGTAAAACCTACAAGTCTCACAGCAGTTCTATTCCCAGCATCAAAAAAAGCTGGCAGGGTCTCACAGCACAGTGGGCTGAAGGACAGTCAGCAGAATATCCTTGTGCTAAGGATATCTGACGAGCAATCTTGGACAAAGCAGAGCCTGCAGGCTGAGGGAGGCCGAGTGCTGGTGAGAACACATCTGTGGTCTGTGCCCCGTATGGCACTCTCAGTACAAGAGTCCCAGCAGAAAAACAACACTGACAGAGGCAGGGGGTCTGGAGCACAGTGTACCCATACAGGCTGAAAGGTAGATTTGTCAGTCTGGAGGCTGTGAGGAACCTACTGGATGAGTGGTTATGGAGAAGTCTGAGTCATGCATTTGTCAGACATGCATAAAAAAATGGACCGGAGATAATGGGCACAAGTTGCATAGGGAAAATTCTAGTTATTTTTAAGAAAAAGAAGTCCACGATACAGTGTAGTTCTGTGCTGGAAGAGGCAGCCCAGAAACACTGTGCAATTTTTATCTTTGGAGATATACAAAGACAAGTGGAGAAGCCAAACATACAAAGAGTTATCTGAACAAAAGTGGAATTGCCCTAAGCTTCTGGAGATGTCCACAAAGTAAGACCAACACAGTCCATCATGATATTTTAATATTACAGTTTTAAAAGCTTAAGGCTGTCTTTCCAAGTCCGGGAAGTGTCTCAGTAAAAGTCCAAGCAACTTAGAGTTTCAAAGATTAAATTCAGTATTCATAGTCAGAGAAAAGAGCCAGAATGAAGGAGCAAGTTGAAAAATTGGTATAATACATCCCAATGCCTGACACTGCCTAAATGGCTAACCGCTGTAACTGCCAAGCATTTCTAATGTAGGGACCCATGTAATATTTATTCCAGTAATCCCATCTTCCAGGTCACAGAGTTCTGTATGCCCAAAAGGTAAAAAAGAATTTATCAGACTTATTTCAGTTCCTAACCTCAGCATAAAATTACACAGCACTCAAACCGACCTGCCAAGTGTTTGGGTACAGCTAACATTTCCAGGGCTGACTCTCTCATATCTCAGCCCTGCCTCTGTCTCAGGCAATTTTCATCAGAACAGTTTCCATAAGTGCCAGCAACATGCTTCAAGTCAGTCAGAAATTTTCCAGCAAGAGCTGTGTTCTCAGTTTTTCTCATTAAAAACCTCCACCAGCATCAAAAATGTTGCGCGTATGCTTGTGTGTGTGTGTGTGCATTTGTGATGTGGAGCTTAAAATTCATAAAGCCGACTTTTGGGATAGACAAGATGAAACTTGCTCAAGCTACAGTCAGATGCCTCTGAAATTAGAAACGGTGTTCTCCTCCAAGGTCAGCTCCTCTTTAGTAAAGGAAAACATCCTTAAGTGCTGGTTTAAGCAATTTGATTGTGGATTCCAAGTCAGACTTCATGTCAGGATTACTCAGGGAAACAGAGGAAATGAACCATATAAATTCTTTGTCAAACAGTTTTCTAACACTCCCAGTCTATTTTTAGGTTCGATATCTGCAGAAGGTCTTAACTTCATTATATTTCTTCAGGCTTTCTGCAGAGATACCTTCATTTTTGGTACGGATCCAGAAACCAACCCTGGCTTCATTTGGAAACCAAATTTGAAATCCTTGCTCCTTTCTGGACAGAACTGTCTTTGAAAGGACAGTCCCAAGGAGTCCCAGAGAGCTTGGACACAGCTGGGGTACAGTCAGTTCCAGCCTCCTTCTCCACAGGCTTTGATTTTATTCTTGAATTCCGCCTGGCACATGTCTATTTTTAATGCCATTTGCATTTTTTTCCCCAGTTGGCTAGGCAGCCCCTTAGAGATTTTCCACAAAGTACCTGACCTCTCTTGGTCAGATGTTCCAGAGAACGGAAGGAGAACAGCTTGCTCAGCCAAAGCCCTGTAATTAGCATACACTGCGATAACTCTCAGTCCTTCTCTAACCTGCTGGCTGCACAGCATGATTTCCTTGGGATTTTTGTTTGCTTTGCTTTTAATCAGAAGTGTAGTATTACTGAGAATCGCCAGATGGCATTGCTGCAGATAATTCTGATATTTTGGTTTATCTAAGGGTACAGAAGCTAGATATTGAAAAATGCCTATTGCAATCCATGCAGATTTTTTTCCTGATATTATTGCTTGAGCTCAGCTACAGAGATGTCATTTTCAACATAAACTTATCCAGTCTTAACTGTGTATTTGCAACCACATATGCTAATGCTTAAGCCCTCTCAACATTACACAGTTTATCTGTGTTGCAAAGGAGAGTGCATGGCTGCAAAGACATGCTTCAGAAACAGGATATACAAGGTTTTCCTACATTGTACAAGTCAGACAGGAGATGTTTTTTAGACTACCTTAAAATTTTATTGTTTCTTAATCACTATACTCTTTAGGCACACTGAAGTGACTTATAAGCATTTTAAGTTCTTAAAATATTGCCTGTTTAGAGTGTGAATCTGCTGTCTGAAAAGTTTCAGCTACAATGGCTGCATCTGCAAATAACCAGGGATCAAATTATGTCCTAATCCACACCTCATTAAGTACCTCTGAAGAGACCAAATGACACAGGTAGTAACTTTTAGTGTAGGCTATGCTGTACAACATATGCCAGCACCTTAGGGCTGCAGAGCTCAGCTCTGAGGCCAGCTTGACAGTGTGGGGCCAGCTGGGATGGCTGTACCTCTTTAACTTCCAGCATGGTAAGGTTGTGATGGGGCGCTTGTTTCCCAGAAGTCTCTACCACCATATGAATTGGTAAACTCACATTTTCTCTTCTCCATTTGATAATCCTCCTCTTAAAACCAAGAAAACAATATTTAGCCTACAAGAATGCTTTATGAACGAAGTACCCGCCTCCCAGATGCATGCAGAAGCCAGGCACAGTCACTTCACCACACTGCTGCAGCTGCAAAAACACCAGAGCAGGCCACAGAGGCCAGCAGCTGGTTGAGCACATCCCCACGAACCCAACAGATAGTGGTATGCCACTAGAACTGCAACAGTGACTGATTTTAGAACTAAACCTGTGTGGTAAAAGGAAATTAGAACCTGAGGCAGCTACCAGTGTAGCACACACCAGTGTGTCTTGTCTATGTAACTAGCTCATATTTTTATTCACATACCCTGGAAGGCTGTGGGCCATTTCTCTGGAGGAATGCTTTGGAATGCAGTGGGCATGTAGTCCTTTTTTTCTCTTCAATTGCCATCATGCTGTCATTTTCCTGTACTACCAGCAGTCAAACAAATTCCCACTATTAATGTATGATCACAGCTTTGAGCATTAGTGAATGAGAAGTCAAGTCCCCGAGGAAAGATCTAATGCTGATGAAAGAAACCTCCCTTGGCTGAACAGGTAGAGGCGTTTCTGGAGCAGAAGGACAGCTCTCTCATTAGGGAATGTTAAATCCATTCTTTAGATCATAGTTACCCCCTGTCTCCCACAAAAGCATTTGAAACATCACCTTAGTATAGGTAAGACGGATATTTTCCTTTTTTCTTTATACTTGCCTTGCTGCCATATAGTTTCTTATTTTATTGAGGCCAGTATTAATAGAAACCATCAAAGAGGTCTTTCCTAGGATTGTTTTCCCAGTCACAGGCAACAGCAAGTTAGTCAATACAGATGTTTTTGGATGGAGTTAATTCAGCACTAATCCTCATTAAATGGATGAAGGAATGTAAGGCAGGTAATAAAAGAGAAGCTGTCTGAAATACCAATGCAGAGGATGGGCCCTTGGGAGTCCAAGAATTAAAAAATGAGAAACATAAGTCAGTAAAACTCCCACGGCAGAAAACATATCTGCAGCAGTCTCTAAATGCCTCTATGGATGTCCAAGGAGAAAGCTGCAAATCACTTATCTCTCTGGGCTTGAAGGGGCTGTCTACAGAAGCAGTTATGCGAGATAGACCCAGTGGATTACATTTTTCAATAACATCGCCTTGTTCCTAGGATTTTTTAATAAAGCCAGCTACCCAGAGAAGAGACCAGAACTCTGTAATTGTGTTACAAAAAAGCAGCGTGAACCAGAGACATTTTACAATAAATATTTTCCTCTTATGGGTTTTCCAAGCACATTTGGCTGGTGCATACAGCCCCCTTCTCCATTTACACACCTCATTTATATACCCCGTGCATCCCCAAACAGGGATACTGTTATTCTAAGTGACAGAAACAACCTTAAACAATCTTAAATATGGGTTAAAGTTATTGTCTCTCAGATTAATGAACAGTTATTTTATAAAGCAAAAATACTAACAAAATTGTTCACTAATAAATGAAGAGCCACTTTGAGATGCCCAAGGTGGCAAAAACTCACTGAGAAATCCTTGAAAACCCCCATCCTTCAGCTTTTGCATCAGAACATTTGACACGAGCTAAAGCCCTGCAATGAATTAACACAACCCCTTTGTAAATCCTGTCTTTGTGGCGTAGTACAAACCCTTTGTGCACACAAGCACTACTTTTGCAGAAGAAATTTTGTCAGATGAATGCTATTTCTTAATTGTTAGTGAATTAGATGAGAACTCCTCTGCGGCATTTGTTAAGAATGCTTTGATGCCTGTGATGTATTGCCAATGTATTTCTAACAGTTTTAGAAAAATCATGAATTAAGCTGAACATTTTTGGTTAAAAGGATTGAAAGCATCCTTTGATGACATAAACCGATTGACAGGGGGCTTTATAAAAAGACTTGAGTGAGAGATTAGGAACCTGCAACGTACAAACAACTGCAGCTGGGGGACAGGAGACAGAAAAACTAAAAGTTTAGAATACAGAAAACAGAATTTACAGAACCTGGAAGAGAGATAGTGGGCACAGTGAAAAACTGTAATAGTAAATATTGGTTATGAATATGAAGAGTACATGAATAGTAATTAAAGTTTGTGTAAAGCAGAGAAGATGGAAGAAAGATGTTGTCCTTTATTCTCTGACAGAGAAGAGCACATGCATGCAATGGTTCCTACCTCTTTCTGTCCTGAATACAAGAGGTGGATTTGGATTTTGGTTTCTGACTTGCTTTTTTTCCCCACAAAGCACTAACTTTGTTGTCAGTATCTGGAATTCATTGTGGTTATTTCCAAAAGAAAAGCAACCCTGATAAATGTTTGTATCTCTCATATTTAGATCCAAAACTCACCCCCTTGCAAAGCTTGAGTCATTTTTGCTGTAGAAGAAGTAACAACAAAGTGTGAATATGCACACGTTTTGACCTGCAGACTTCTTCATTCCCAAGCCTACAATACAGCTGAAGAGATGTACCAGCCATTAATCAGGAACATCCAGTAACTTCCAACTTACAGAAAGCACAACATCTCTCAAAGCAGAATTCAGTTTAGGGACCCCAATGAAAGCCAGCAGTGCTGTTAGCCCACAGCCTTCTTACTCAGCCTTGCTAAATTGCGATTGCTCTTCTGGGGATGAGAACAGGAGGAGATATGACCTTGGACTTCCCTTCTGTGTGCTCTGAGCACAGAATAAATTAGCTTGGACACAGTAAACACCACAACTGCATCAGCCTGGGTCTGTGCCTAGTTTCAAGCTGATTAGTCTGTCCAGCTCCCTGCTGAAACACAGACTTATGGGTTTGTGTCTGGAAGAGATCTGATGGCTGATGGAGCTGCACAGAAAGGTACCTCCGTTTTTGTCACCCCTGTGCATTTCCCATCTTGTTACTCACCAGTACTGCTCTGGATGGTCCTCACTGTAGTGGTTGTTCGCGGGGGAGAAGAAGACCGCAGTGATATGCACTCGTCATCTTGGGAGCAGCCCTTCTCAATGGCTCTCACATAGCTGTGGCTCCTCATACGGAAGCAGCCCGGCATTGGCAGGTCCAGGGCCTCCACTGCCTGAGACTCAAGCTCACTGAACACCGACTCACAGACGGACTCAAACTGACCATTCACCTCCATCTCACTCACCTGTGGGCAAAGATAAGCAGATTCAGCATGCAAAAAGTAGAGGTTTTATGCAGAGATTTTTATATCAGCCCTTGATTCCAGCCAAGACCAGTGGAAAGCTGGAAGTCTCCATAACAGCACCTGATTTTCCTCACCCCTGGAACATGAAGTTCTGACAATTATGACCATTAAACCGAAAAACAAAAATCACACTTTCTTTGCTGGTTGCAGAAAATAAAGGTCAGCTTAACCTTGGGACACAATCAATGCAAGCCAAAGGCAATGACAGTGGAAGCTCAAGTGCAGACACAGTAACAAACAGTGGGAAAGAGGAGGCTGGTGTGGGAAGAAGCTTTGCTGCAGGGAGGAATTCTTTGTGTAACTACATATTCTGGCTGACTCCTTTGAGAGGTGCCAGGGAAACCTTAGGCCCTTTGTGGAGCATACACCAGGTGGTGACAAAGACTTCCACTCAACACAAGTTCAAGAACAGTTAAAGGATTGCAGCTTTGCTGCAGATTTTGTGAACCTGAAAATCACTTATCTGTGCTTAGATGTGAATGGATGATCACATTTCTAAACTCATAATTGAGCCCTGAGCTTGGCATTAAAGCATAATGATTATCACTGTAGGAAATATGCACACAAAAAAACATCACTTAATGGATTTGCTATTTTTCAAGCATGCAAAAAGCCAACATTCCAGAAGGTACGACTTAAGAGTGACAAAAAAATTAGGATGGCTCTTAGTAAGGAAAGCATTGTGCCAAGTAATTTGTTCACATAAATGAAAAAGACAGTCTTAAGAAAAACATATTGTTTTATCACTGTGAAAGTTGCTTAAAGTAGTATGGATAGATCATGGAGAATGCATTATACAGAACAGTTCTAAAATGGTTGAGGACAGTGATATCCCTGCATAAACATTTCTGAATTAGGACTTAAATTTTTTTTTTTCTTACTCATATCAACAAATGGCACTAATTCTTTGTCAGACAGCTTTGTCTAAGAGCTTGGTGACCAGCTAAATAAGTAAGCTAACCTAATACTCACGTAGTTTCCTTTGAGACTTTCATTTCCATGCTGCTTCTCTTAGATACATCCTAACCCTTCTGCTAGAACATCAGCCCTTATGCAAAGTGCTTCACTATATTATACACAGGTGAATACTCTCAAGCTACAATGTCCAAAGACAGAATATCACGGAAATTCAAACCACAAATTCATACTGAATGGCCCATACATTTGGTACAGCTGAAGTCTTACTATCAATAACATCACTCACTTTTTTTTGACATTCAGTGATCTGACATCCCAATGTTAAGGAATGTTAAGGAATCACAGCATCACAGATCCTGCCTGCTATGCTTCTAGACTTGCTTAACAAAGTTATTTTATCCAGGAGATTTATCTGAATGATGCACTTAAGCAAACAAACCCAAAGTCACACTAAGGAGCTACAGGATTTAGCAGATGAGCTACTGGCCCACTGCCCTGTGAAATGCTGGCACTTTTGCACTTCTTTCATATCTGTCCCTGGCCAAATTAACTGCACAGGCATATTGTAGGAAAGGAGAAGCTACTTTATGATGTTAAAATTCATAAACTGAATGAGTCACAGTGGGACTTACTGTCATCTGGTTTAGAGTGAACATGAAACAGTCTAACAGAATTTCAGGTTGATAAGATAAGCAGATCTTTGCACTTCGTATATTCTGTGATACGAGACACTCAGGGTTAAGAATGTATACAACAAGGTAATAAAAATTTTGAAAATATAGTAATCTTCTTGTAAGAATACTGTGGAATTCATTTTCCTTTAGCATCACAGTCAGCTTCTACATGATTTTTTGAGGGATGTTCAGAGAATTTGATTTCAGACCAGATCCTTAACACACAAGCAGAAAGACACTGTTGATGAGCACCTGCTTTTGGATAAGATAAACAAAAGATCAGACTGCTTCTCCTTCAAACAAACTGCATATTGTCCTACTCATCCTTTTGTAAAAGGAAGGCTATGGCATTAACAAATGTTGCATCCTCACAAACAAAACTGTGAAAACTTAAAATAATAATAAGAATAAAAAGTAAATGCTTTGAAAGCATGTGGCATGCAATGGATTGAGTCTATTTAAAGCCAAACAGTGCTTCTACTTGGTTTGGTGAGTGATGCCCTGGTCTCCCATGCATGCACCCACCTGACTGATGGTACTCATGGCTCTCATGTAGCTCTCATTGCGTGAGCGGAACTTGGGGGATGTCAGCAGCCCCGCAGGGTCCAGGCTGTCCAAGCTCCTGTTGATTGAGACTTCGCTCACTGCCCTCAGGTAACTGTGGCTCCGAATCTGAAGCTTTGGCGAGTGTTCACTGGATATCCTGAGAGGTTTGTGGGGAAAGAAAGGAAAAAAAGATATTTCATAAATCACAAATGGCCTCACTAGAAGTGGGGATAAGCAAGTGCTTTTCACTGGGACAGCAATACTTTGAATTGGTCGTTATCCTTATTTCATAAATACACAAATACTGTGTAATGTCAGCACTTTTGTTTGGAATACTCCTCACTTTCATTTGGTGGAAAGAGAGATGTAAAGTGTAAACTGTGCCTAAGCAGAATTGTAACATAACTTTTATTTACTGACAGCAGCACAGCAAAATTTTATGTTGTGTTGATGATGGCAGCAACCAGCTCCAATAAAAAATTCACCATGTGGGACGAGAGGAGCAGTGACATTGAAATGACTTCATGTGTAGGCTTTAAAAGACCAAGTGGAACCACTGAGGTGAGAGCAGTAGAAGAAAGTGCTTAGAGGTGAATGCTGCAACCACTAAAATCAGACAGAGAGCGTGGTGAGGAAAGGAGTGTCCTGAGACTAAATCTGTGAGTATTAACCTCAAAACACCTGCCAAACACTTCTTGATGTGGCCAGAGGTTCTATTTTTTTTTTTTTAAGTGCTTGCTCCTCTCTCAGAAAGGCTGTTGTTGATCAGACCTGGCTCTGTGACTCACACATGTTCCTGTTAAATAGGGATGAAGTCTTCAAGGTCATATGAGCAAATAGTGCAGGCAGATCATCCACAACACGCAAAATGACTTCACAGCATAGCTTAACTCAGGAAATCACACCAGTAATCATGGTTGAATTTGATGTGCTTTAATTTTAAATTTGAATGCTGGCTGAAGGTGCAATTTGAGAAAATATAGACCAGGTAAGTAGCTTTAAATGACTTGATGTCAAATTAGAAGTGTGAAAACCACAACTGTATCCCTGAAGTGGAAACAACCCTCATCTTTACAACACAGGTGTCAAATGAGATGGACAAGTAGTAATGTAAGTAATATACACAAACTGCAATACTCAGGAATCAGCTCCTGAGTACTTAGGGTCAGCTAGCAAGGCTCATAACATCTAAATAAGATTTTCCACTTGTGAGATGTTTTACCCTCTGAAAATGCTCAGTAAGCGTTGTCTTCACAATCTGAGGCACCCATAAAGATGTGAGTCACAATAAAAGTGATTTATGTCTTTTTTACGATACAAATATATATATATATATATTTATATACCTTTTTAAACAATGAACAGATAATGTATTGAAGGGGTATTTGTATTGAAATACCTTCAATATTCTCCAAGTATTGCAAAGCCAACAGACTAAAATGACAAAATTTTACATTTTGAAAGGTATATAATACGTGGATCCTTGCATGTATATAAACAAAATATTTGTTACCTAATTGAAGGCTTAAACTTGGTTAACTAACATTTACAAATGCAAACCCAGTTGACCTGAAAGAAGAGATTGTACATTTAATTTGCCAAGCATTTGCAGATATTTTGCATGCAAGTAACTAATTATGGCAATTAGTATGAGCAATTTCCCAGTGGCATATGCACTTCTGGTAACTGTCAATGTATTTTTTAGGAGGACAAGTCCGTTGTGTAATTGCACACCTAAGTAGTACAGCAAATGGGCCTACTACTGAATAGTTCAATACAGTAATAAAATCTAGGCCATCTCTGAAATACTGTATTATCTGGCTGCTAATTACCTGCCTAATAAAAATATAAAAACTTATACTAATTACTAGGTATTCTTATCACAAAGATATATCCTTTGCTTGCCATTTTCAGTGTGTATGCAGTGCAATACTCAAAGGAGCCATTTTCATATGCTCTGAATCCTTAAGCCATTTGATTCCACATGTAAGATGTAGAAACCTTTTTAGATGTCAGAATTAGTAATGTTTCAAATGACTCAAAAGAACGAAGAGAAAATGATGAGAAAACAACCATTAGAAAACGCTGCCAGCTACAGCATTTTTATAACTAACACTAACCATACATCTCTTGGAAAAACAAAGAATCCTGTCTGTTAGTTGATAGAAATATAGAAATAAAAAGAATAAAACAGTTAAAAAGACAGAATGAATAATTCAACAGACGTTATTTTTTCAGATGCATGCAAGCTTCCTCACTCCCCTGCAGATCTGTAAACTGATCAGCGTTGCCTGAACTGCATTTCTTAAATTAATTCAAAATGTACTTCATGAATATGTTGTGAACAGTTTGCTGCCAGTATGTGACATGCAAAATTCAAATATGCTTGATTAGCTGCCAGTTAGTCAAACGTGTCACCTGGGGCTGTCGCTGTTCACTGATTAGCTGAGCTCACAAGAATAAACTGCAGCACATGGCAAAATTCAGTGCACAGATAGATAGTGCCAGACAGAAATTTGCAAGTGCTGAGGCAGGTGCCCTTTAAAGACTGGAAGCACTATATCGAGGTGCAGGCATGAAGGTCAGCAAGGTTTTCATGTTGTACCCAGGGCACAGATGCTACCACAGTCATGGAAAGTACTCACAAAATGTACAGAAATTCATTTTTATGTGTATTTGCATTGCATAAGAATGCTTTCCCAACTTTGCAGTCAAAAAAGGGCATGCATCCATGAGAGAAAACACTTTCCTGCTGTTTCAGATGTGGGTGGTCAGCACAGCTGCCTACTTTCTCTCAGTACTTTTGTTCCTGAATATATGACCTGCCAGTTTGGTGCATATCTAGAACAATATCTAGAACAACATTTTACAGGTGGCCACTTATTTTAGTCTGTGCATACCTCCCATCTGTTGTTTAAACCTGACTAAGATATTGGCAGCTGCTGGAGGAGGTGCCTTCCTGCTTACTGATTGCTACAATCACTGCTTCACTGGATGTAGCAATGGGGGAAAGATATTAAAGCACAGATGAAGAAACATCCATAGGTTTCCATTTATGATGATTAATGTTATCTTCATAGCTGTGCAATAAATTGTTACTATATTCTATAGTACGCTCCAATGAACAGCTGAAAGGCCAATGAATTTTGAAATCATTCAGCTCTGTCAAGAATATGGCTATATACAATAGGAAAACATCTGAATGTCTGATTTATTGTTTTCAGAGTTTCTATTACCTATAACATGTAAATGAAAATAGCCTATTCTTTCTTATGGGTTCAACTCCATATTCTGTTTATTCTGCATTACCTAAACTTTTTTTTGGTGCCAACCTAGTTTCCACAACTCAGTATAATGGGCAAGGGACTCAGACTTTGGGACTCCACGCATTAGATATATTAACTGGCAGAAGGCAGATGTGAGTTGTTAAACTTATTCGGTGTCTTCCTCAGGTGCACTGCATCATTTCTGTGCTTCAGTGTCTGCCTGTGTAATGTGGGACAAGCACTAACTGTAATGTAGTCCTGAACTCAGAGCCCAGGCCCTTCCCCAGGACTCTGCTTGACCCTACTGTGGAGCCCAAGGGGACTGACTGGAAAAGTTGTGCTGAGGTGGGTGTAGATGAGGTTTCACAGAATCACCAAGGTTGGAAAAGACCTTCAAGATTATCCAGTCCAACTGTCCACCCCCCACCAGTATTTCCCCACTAACCATGTTGCACCCTCAGTGCAACATCTGCATGTTCTTGAACACCTTTAGAGATGGTGACTTCACCACATCCCTGGGCAGCCACATCCCACTGCCTGACTGCTATTTTGGAGAAGTTTTTCCTGACACCAAGCCTAGACGTTTGCTGAGTCCTGGTGAGAAACAAAGGTTTCTCTGGGTGAAGGAAGGCCAAAGTCTCTGACACTGTACCTCAAGAAAGTTTGAAGTATCCAACCTGTGAAAGCAAAACACTACTAATGTGAGATGGTCTTACAAGGAAAAGAGCACTAATTTAAGCAGAAAATAGGTTTTAGCGAATCGTCTATAACAGAAGATCACATAGACGTGCAAAGGAAATATTTAAGCTGCCTCTGCACACTGCCCTTTGATTTCTGCTCCTTATCTTTTAGACATACTGAGATTGAGTCTCTCATTTTCATTCAGGTATAGAAATGAAAGGAATTAAAATGCACACGTAATCACCTCTAACACCATTGCAACATGCATTCTTTCAGTCACCTTCTCAGATGATCACCAGGATTAGCAAGGAGCGAAGAATAGCCATAAATTCTCTTTATAAACTGCCTTGTTGTTTATGACTCATATATTCTGTCTAGAATTTAGCTAATTCACATATATATTAAAGGCTAAAAACCCATAATCTTAGCAGGGTGAAAATGAAGTAGCTTTAATATGTATTCATTGAAGAATTTATTTCCTTTGAAAAAGGCTTTGAAATGACAAAGCAGGCAAGAAAGATTTCCCTGTTTACAAGAACTGGCAAGTATAGTTTTTAATATTTTCTTTTCATTTAAGAAGGCTGTCATAGATGTGGTTTTTGTCAAAGACACTGTCATTTACAGCACTTCATTTCTGAATGAAGGCAGGGAGAGACTAGACCTTCAATGGCTGCATCCCCTTAGCTTAGATGTATAAAATAACAGGAAAAAGTGTTGTAAGGAAAAATATTCCTGAGACCAGATTATCTTCCCCAAAGTTCAGCATTCAGATTCGCAGCACAAAGCACAGGGTTGTGCCAGCTGGGTGTGGTGCTATGCCAACACAAAATGACAAAGCAGAATAAAGGAAAGGTCATAGAATCATAGAATGGTTTGGATCAGAATGGACCTTTAAGATCATCTAGCTCTACCTCCCCCACCCCTCCCTTTCTATAGGCAGGGATAGAAAATAAGTCCTGAATACCTCTGGAAGCCAGCAAAGGAGTGTATTAGAACCAGCCTTCAAGCAAACAAAAAGTCCCCAGAAGCACATCACACACACCAAGCCCAACAACAAGAAGAAAACCAGTCCAACTCTGCAACCTCCCACTATTACCCAATTTTCCAATTCTTTTCTAGCTTGCAATGGACAGCCTGGTTCTGTGAGGTTTGATTACCATAGGCTGAATGCCCCACCTCCAGCTTGGCTACTGGATCTGCCCAATATACATCTCTGTGATTTGTTTCATCCGCATTTTGGCTTTGCCAGAGGGAAGAATAACTGCAGTCTGACACAGAGCAAACATCGAAGGACATCAGGGAAGAACATGTACAGAACAAAGGCATTCAAGTGCATCCGCCTGACTCCAGCCATGACACGGATCAGCAGCCTGGGGTAATTTAATCATGTTGGCACCCATGTTCTGCTGCGTTTTCAGTACAGTGTACAAAAGGCTGTCATGATACTGACAGAGACAACAGCAGTACAAAAACACTTTTTAGCATCTTCTCCCCTCACCAGAGATTTTTTATGGGTTTTGAAGATCTTTGGTTCTGTTTTTGTTTAGGATCAAATGAAGCTTCTCAAGAAAGCAATCAAAACAAAGAAACAAACAACCAAAAAATCCAGAAGTCTATCAGTGTAGCATCACACAGCTCTCTAACGTGCCTATATCCAGCTATTTTTGAGTAAGCACATGGTGTTCTGCTAGAGACCTTCTTCTTGTTTCACAGAGGACAGCAGGAACTTCATCAGCTTGTCCCTCCTCCCCTCCATCAGCACTTGCTTCTACAAAGCACAGTTGCCTTTAAAGCTCTCCATGTTGGGATATTGCCAGCTTCAGAATCAGCCATGATACCACTTCTTTAGGATTTCATTAGGGGAAAACTATTTCTCTCAAAAGACACTGAAGCTTGGGGATGGGAATTGGTTCTTTTTTAACTGAAGATAGGGGGTGATGTTGTATGACCATATCCACTCCTTTGTAAGGAATAAAATGTTACCAAACAGAGCTGACTGCTGCATAAAAGCTATCAACACACATCAAAACAAGGATCCTCCTTTAATTCAGAGATCCTTTCAGATGCTACATAAAGTCAAAAGAACTGGCTGATGAACTGAAGGATCCTTTCACCTGCCGCTGACATGCTGAATCATTCCCATGCATTCTAGACATGGTCAAAGAATAGAGCGCAGCACGGAATTGACACATTGTGCCATGTGCAATTGAGTTGTCAAGAGCAGATGGAAGATGATGCAGACAGACATTATACAATTCTCTTTAATCAGAAATCTGGTCTACATACTGGTGTTGATTCCTATGTGGGGGTGTGTGTGGGGGTAACAGTTGTGAGTATTCTTTTCTTCCACCTTAGAGAGTGAGAAGAGATGCTGAAGTATAGAAACGGCTCAACCCAATGAACCAGCTTGACCCAGTGATGCCAGGGTAAGCTGTTACTGCACAATATGCAGTTTTTATTTACACTAGAAGAGAACTGCAACACTTACCATGGTAAGATGTACCATCTTTGAGAGCAATCACCTTGACAAGATCAGCTTTCCTCTCAGAAGGCCCACAGAGAAAAGCTGTGGGCCTCATTTCCTAATTACCAACCTTACCAAGTCTATGGTCAAAGAGATTTGAGAGACCATTTCTTCCAGAAAAGATTTTTGAACCTACATCAAACATAATACCAGGCTCTTCTGTGGGTTTCTGAGGGATCCTTCTATGACAGCAATGCTTCTATGACAGATGCTTCATCTGCATTAGGGACCACTCTTCCAAATCTCCTCCAAGAGCCCAGCCCTTTTTTTCCATTAAATTCCTACAGCACTGCTTTGATGAACTCTCCACTCTATTTTCTGTCACAAAAAATCTTCCTGCAGAAGGCACCGTCATCTCCTCTCAGCTCACCCCTCTGATCCCACATCACACCATGTTCCTGTTGACTTGTGCCACCTCTTCCCTCTAGTGAGATTTAAGTCATCTGCAGTCTGGGAACTCTCATTTTGTAAGTCAAGCACTTTGCTTTGCCAGCCAAACGTGCAAACATGTTTGCTGAGAGATGACATCAACCACAAGCTTCCACCTTCTCCCACTTTAACATGGACAAACTCCAGTGTCACCTTACCACCCATGGAAGATGATGACACACTAACTTAATTTTGAGTGATGGAGATTCTCTATTCAAACACTTGTAGCTACTGTGCACCTTTCAAGACTGGGTATCTACATCAGTGCATTTTGATGAGCTCCACAAACTGGTCTGCTCTGAAGATGTGCTGTGACACTGAAAATTATCTACCATGTGAGGGTAGCCTAAGAAGTAGGGCTGGTGATGCCACCAGGTCTTCACAGGCACAGCTTTTGGCACTGGACATGGACCACTAAACACCCTAGTATTTTAATTGCAGCTATTATTGTAAGTGCATGAAATCATTCTGTCATTTTCCTCCTTCTCTCCTGTGTCTGCTAACACAGGCAAAACATTCTTGTGCACACCTGCAGATCTGTATTTCCTGATGATTTTGGGGCAAACAGTAAAGTTTGAATTTCTTAGGTAGTTCCTAGTTAGAATACTGTGAGAGCTATTCAGAGTATATGAAACCAAGATATTTCCCATTTCAGTCCTTGTGTTGTTCTAGAAAAACCCTGATTTCTACAAGCTTGGACCTCACAGCCTAATTTAATTTTCAGATCTCCATCATTCATACATTGAAAGTCTTATTAATTCTGCCACTGGGAAAACCCAAGAAGTGCAGCTCTCTGCCAAACCACAAGCTGTTGCTTTTCAGGAATGTCACCCTGGCTCCTGCAGTGCTAGCTGCATAACCAGCCCTCTGCTTAGCACCATGGTTTCTGCCGAAGTACCAGCTTGCTCCCAGGAGTGGGAGCATAGCATCCTGCTCAGCTCAAAGAGATCTTCTGGGCAGACTTCCCAAAACTGAACATATTCCTGTGCTGAACTGACATATGATATCAGTTAGTGTTTACCTACAGGTGATGTTTTCCAGGAAAATCTAAAAAAAGAGAGAAGTATCTGCTGTTGAGTGTCAAAGCTTAGATTATTTTTCATTGCACATTTTCAGGGGTGATCATCCCCAGCATCACGTGCAGCAGTAACCAGGTGATGGTCCCCTGTGCACTGCATGCTCTGTCTGCAGGAATCTGCTCCAATACACCCTGCTCAGTAAGACATTTTCCAGCACCCAGGCTAGATCTGAATAAACATCTCCCACTGAGAATAGGAACACATCTCAGTTTTGCAAGTCAGCACCATTTCTCCAACACCTTTCCATGAATAAGCTGCCACCTGTGTTTTTCCAAAAATTTGTATTACAGAGACAGCTTTTCCCACTTCCTATTCAGCCTTCTGCTGTTTCAAAAGTTTCAGATGCCTACTAAAAAAAATGCAGATTCAACACCAGCTGTACAGATGTGCTACCCGGAACAAAAGCATTGGAGAAACTCTGAAAAGCAAGGACATCTCAAAGCAATGAGGAGGGAGAAATACCAAATACAGCTAAGCTAAGAGGATGAGCTAACCCTCACATATCATTGAATAACAGCACAACCTCCAAACCTCCAAAAAGTTTGAGGAAGGATGATTCAATCCAGGGACAAGCAAACTATGTGACTATATGCCCCTGCTGTGGCATGCATTATTTCTCGGTAACACCTGCAAGTTGCTGAATTGCACTATAATATATACAGGTGCTGGTCGTGGGTTTTATCTTCTCTTTTCTCTTGATGCCATTTACAAAGGTTATATGTGCACTCTCACTAAAAGTCTGTTATGGTATCCTCTACTTTAGCTGGTTTTTATTTGCAGAACACTAAGCAGTTTAAAGTGCCAGAAGATTGCTTTTCCTTATTTTCCAGGCAAGTAATTTTGACTTACTATGTTTTGTTTCTCTGCAGACACCTGGGAGGTGTTGACTTGAAATGCCAAGACAACTTGATGTCTGGCTTGAACGCCAGCCTCTCCTGACAGCAGAGGGGGGCTTGCGAGGGGAGTGAGAAGACAGAGCAGTGACCTCCTACATAACTTCACCGCGGGTTTCTCAGGCTGTGTCTGGATGAACACAGCTTGGAGCTCAGGTGTGACCTGCAGCTGTCTTTTCCCGTTAAAAAAGTCTGTCAGGGGAAAAACTGTTCAGATGGGTGTTACCGATGTCTAAGATAAAACCTTACAGCTTCTCCTCTCATACCAAAGAAGCTAGAAACATTTTTCTCTGTATTTTTACCAGAAGTGCTATCTAGGATGCAAGTAAATTAAAAAGTAATGGCATGAAGCAGGGCTTCTAACAAATCCTCTGCTGATTGTCTGGGCTGCAGTCTCTCCTGCTCTAGGAGATTTTCCCTTTTACTCCAATCATCACAGCCATAGCAATATCCCAGGAGCAGGGAGACTTTCCCTCCACATAACTTTACTAAAGCTATTCCTCAGCAAAGAGAAGCCCCTACCACATTCCCTTCAGTTGCTTTCACTTCAAAAGAAATCTTTTGAAAGATACCCAGATAATTCAAGAAACCTAGCTGTCAATATATGTTTCATGATTCACTATTTCCATTCCAAAGTCTTTGTAGTAGTTAAGGAAAGATCCATCTGCTGTACTGAGATTCAGCATGAAATGGTAACCGAGTATTTCAGGTACATGTGAAATATACCACTGTCTGGACAATGTGGTTCGTAAGTGTGCTTATAAACAGGACCAAACCACTGCAAGCCTCCAGCAGGAAGTCTACAGTTTACATCCATTAGAAAAAAAAAACTTTTTTTTATAAGACAAACATTCAAATAATCTGAAATGCTGCTTAAGACGTATTTTTATATGTATTAGTATTAAAAAACAACACCAACAACAAAACAGACTCATTATGTGTTACAAGCTATTCTTTGGCCAAGCTTTTTATCAGTGTATCCCAATGAAGCAGAATTAATTATATTTTGGGATATGAGAGAACAAAGGAAAAAAATACCTTGACAAGCTTGCATAATAAAGATAAATCCATCTGGAGATTAAAAGGGACTTTTTTCCCACAGTTATTGAAAACAGCTATCTTTTAATTCAGTGAAAATTAAATACACTGAAACATTTATTTGGTCCTGAGATTAAGAAACAGAGAACCCGTTATGGTGCAGCTAATCATGCTATTAATGTCAAGGGCAGTGATTCAGATGGAGTCAATAAGAATGAAAAAAGCAGACCCTCTTCAGGGTGGAAGACATTCAAAGGGCTGATGTACCTCATTTTAAAAGAGGAAAACCCTTAATATGCGAGTAAGTCAGATGGCACCTTGACCTGTAACAACTGGCATTCTGAAGTACTTCCAAATACATATTTAGAAGAATTAAAAAGTGTGTTTTTCTTAATTGGAACACTGCTATTTTCCAATGAAAGACTAAAAAATTTTAATTCTCTGAAGTCAGATGTAGAAGAAAAGTGCCCAAATTTCTGTGTTTGCTTAGGAAAATGAATAAAACTTGTTCATCACAAAGGACTGATTAATAGTGTGCACTTATGCCATATAAATCAGAATCCTGTAGACTATTCACGAAGGAGATAAAACCCTTTTCCTTTCCAGAATGCAGTAATATGGTGAAGCTGAAGATGGCTCAAATGAAAACATGCAGATCTCTGTGTTTTTGTTTAAAAAACCATAACAAAAAACCCTAAGAACTAGAATTTCTAGAATAAGTAAACTCTTGGCACTTAAAACTACTGTCAGTGGACTATGTATGACTCATGAGTTCAGATGTTGATGCTGATGGAAGTTTGCTGTGACCTGGAGGGAAAGTCATATAAACTCTCAGGCTTAGCAAACAGGTACACTGATATTTCCCTACAGCACCTCTCAGTTGGGTTCATGATGTAGAATTAAAGTTTGCAAACATGACTGAGGTTCTCCGATGGAAAAGAATAGCATCATGTTTTTATTGTATTACTGGAGGCAAAAGAGACAGAATGACTGAGATAATAAAGTTCAACTCCAGAGACAGATACTCCACGCAAAGTGAAGCAGCTGAACAATAAAAGAGTAAAGAATGCTCAATGTGATGGTCAAAAGGTACTTTAGAAGAAATGAATTTTTAAATCAGAATAATTTTGGACTGTATGGTGATTTACACTTGTCTCAAGTCAATGGTTTTGCTGAGGAAATACAGAACTGTTTGAAAAGCTCTGCAGTCTACTAAACATACAGAAGAGTTTAATGCATAAAATGTCTGTTCTAAGCAAAGGAAGATGGAACCTACATTACTTTCTTGAGCCTCATGGTTTTTATGAGGGGAGGTTGCAATTCTGCTGTGAAGTTGATTAATTTAATTGACAGCATGAGTAGGTGCTGTCTTCCTCAAATGAACTCTTCCTTGAATGTTTGTTGTATATGCAGCATCTATTTTTACCACTCGGATTTCTGTCATCTTGATTAGGAAAAAAACCCTAAGTTTTGGTAATGTATACTAACCCCATTTATTGTTGTCAGAACAACAGGAAGAAACAGGTCCAGAGAAGGGCTACTAAGATGATCAGAGGGTTGGAGCACCTCTTCTATGAGGAAAGGTTGAAGAAACTGGGCTTGTTTAGCTTGGAGAAGAGAAGGCTCTGGGGAGACCTCATTGTGTCCTTCCAGTACTTGAAGGCAGCATATAAACAGGAGGGGGAATGGCTGTTTACAAGGGTATACAGTGATGGGACAAGGGGGAATGGTTTTAAACTAAGACAGGGGATGTTTAGGTTAGATATCAGGAGGAAGTTTTTCACACAGAGGGTGGTGATGCACTGGAACAGGTTGCCCAAGGAGGCTGTGGATGCCCCATCCCTGGAGGCATTCAAGGCCAGGCTGGATGTGGCTCTGGGCAGCCTGGTCTGGTGGTTGGCAACCCTGCACATAGCAGGGGGGTTGAAACTGGATGATCATTGTGGTCCTTTTCAGCCCAGGCCATTCTATGATACTACGATAAGACCTGTCTGACAGTGTCAGAACACCATCATGTCTCTGTGTGGCACTCACAGATCCACCTCAGAGGCTCTGATCAGTTCCAAGAGCTGGGTTTCTCCTGTGATGAGTGAATCTGAAAACCCACTCAATTTTATCCCTCAAACTAAGTAGGTAGGGCATTCCAGGCCTGCAGCACCTTTCTGTTTTCCTGAACTATCCACAAAGGAATATTATATTTTTCTTAATGACATGTTGAGCTGCCCATTGGCATAAAGAAATACATAGCCACACCATGATAGATAGAGAAAGCACTCATACCCAGCTTGCTATCTGAACAGACTTCACTATTGGACCATGACTGGACAAATTAAGCTGCTTCAAATTAACTTGTTCAGTTTAACGTGCATCGGAGATCATCTGTGTTAAACTGCTTGGATTTGGTGCAGTGTACCACGTGGAACCATAGAAATGCAAAATAAGTGGGGTCATCTCCTGTATGTGACTGCTGCTGGAAATCATGCGATGTACAGAAGGGATTGAAAAAGCTTCAGAACTCTGTGGAAAGTTGGCCTTGAAAAACTGCAAAGCTGATCTGGCACACAGTCATGGCCACATACACAGGGGCACCAAGTGGGCTTGGCATTGGAGGATATTAGCCTGAAAAACATAAGTTCCCAGTAGCTAAGCTAATGGAATAACTTAATGAGATGTTAATAAAGAGCTCTGCTTATTCTCCCTGGAGCCAGCCAGCCACTAGAGGGAGGAATAATGTAGCGCTGCCACAGATAGCAATTTATTACACTTCTGCAATACATTATTATTTTTCTTAAAGCTCCCCTCACGAGGCTTGAAAAATCTTTTCAGTAAAAGGAACAACCCTCTAGTTTTCACTGTTGGTGAAGAAAGCACACAAAGTTCAAGGGCCCAAGAAACAGAGAGGATATAAAAAATTGCAACACATCTATCACCCCTTAGAATATATTCTGATTTTTACAGCCCAGATGAATTGAGGACCCGACTTCCAATTAATTAGGATTCATAGAGCAATTTGCTTTCACAGCATTCGTCACATCGTTACAGAAGTGGTAGGATTTAAAGCTTTTTTAATGTGCTTTTCATGAAGGAAAGCACTTTCCTTGGTGACTGGAAAGGACAGGTCAGCACTGCAGTTGAAAAAGGAATTGTCCTTCTCTACAGCAATAGGGAACTTGCTAAAAAAAATTACTTTCACATTTTTTAAGAGAAAAGGTATTTGGAAGCAGGAAACAAAGAAAATCCCAGCATAGTAATACACTTACACTATACAATGCTTGCATTACCAATCTTACTTGTTTCACTACAGATAACTATGCTAAATATCCATTTATAGCAGTAAGGAAGCAATTCTGACATCAGAAGGCAGATTTTTGTGTATACAGCTATTCGCTATTCACTGATGAGAACTATTCAGTAATGAGAAAATACTAAAAATTAAAAAGTTGTTTGTTATCTAAAGGCAGACAAGGAAGTAATTAGGCATTTGCTACACATTCATTTGATCAGATCCTGAGTTTTGCTGAAGGTCTGTCAAGGGGAAAATCTGAGCTGCATTTTTTCCCCTCAACTTAGACAAATTCTGCTTACGTTAATGGGCCCAGTCCCCATCCCCCATTCTCCTAAATACTAGCTTTAGTCTCAGCAGGAGAAGATTAATCAGTAACTCCTCATAAAATACTATGGAAAGGTCAAAGATTATCTCTGTTGTGAGCTCTGAGGTCTCACAACAATCTTGGAGCTATAAGTGGGATGCTGCTCCTATGTAAGATCAGATGGGTTTTTCTGTCCCCGACTCTCAGTGGATTGTGTTGCCATCAACACAGGGCCATTGGTGCTGCTGTCTCTTCTCTTTAGAGGAGAGATTCAGATTGGATATAAAGAAGAAGGTGGGGTTTTTGTTGTTGCTGTTTTTTTTTAACAGTATAAGTGGTGAAGCACAGGAACATCTTGCTTGGAGAGGTGGTGGATGCCCCGTCCCTGGAGACACTGAAGGTCAGGCTGGACAGGGCTCTGAGCAACCTCATCTGCTGTAGGTGTCCTTGCTTATTGCAGGGAAGTTGGACTAGGTGGCCTTTGAGGGTCCCTTCCAACTCAAACAATTCTATTCTTTGATTCTCCAAAGAGGAGAAACGAGACCTTAACAGAGACCAGCGTTCCTCACAGCCTTCCAAATGGCTTTCATCAGCAAATTCACAGGTTTTCCAGGAATAGGCTTGCACAGAGGATGCAGTGGGAACCCTGCACTACCCAGCCAGACTGTAATTGTCAGCCTGTGAGCTCTCTTTTCTATGCAGCCTATTTCATGGCAGCCTCCATCTCTGAGATATATTAAAAGATCTTTTCCTAGCTCTGAAGACCTTCCCTATGGGATTAAAAAAAAAAACAAAAACACAAAAAGAAACAAAACCATTTTAAGATTTCCTTCTGTTATGGTGTGAAGGGTAGCAAATTCCCTTTATAGAGAAGTGAGTGGGAAGCAGTGTGTTAGCATGCATGGGTAGGGCACAGAGGGATGGGGAGAGGTAGGATTAGCTGGAGGGAAGGCTGCCTAGCTGTCATCTATCCCCTGTGAAAGCATCTGAGCCACCTCTGGGACATATGTTAGCAGTGGGTGTGGGCTGGATGGCAGGAAGAGAGGGGGAGAGGTGCCAAGGAATGGGACAGTTGTAGGTATGGATTTCAAAAGAAAGCAAAATGCAACATGAGTTACTGTTAGTCCAAAGAGCTGCATTCACAGGTTGTGGGGAGCTCCAGTGGGGAAACACATGGCAGATGCAGCTTCTGCCTTGTGCAGTGTGATGGGGCTCTCCCCAAGCACCTTGGTGAGTACAGGGCAATACGCTTGCTTGGCTCTTCTCACACCTACATGAGCACTGCAAGCCAAGTTCTCTCTCCAGGTGCACTGCTCACGATGCTCTTCTTGTACCCAGCAGCCAAATCATACCTTAGTGTTCCAGAACTATAATTAACCTTAGTGTATCATTTCAAGGCAGAGGAAGCTGTTAGATTTGCCTGAATCGAAAAAAAAACAACAAACCAACATAAAAAACTTGGAAGAATACTGGCAAGATAATGTTTTTAACAAGCAGCTGAGTTAATTCATGGCTAAGGTTATCATCCAGTTGTGTAGGGTAGGATGCCGACATTTAAAACTTCACATGTACTTTTTCAGAGGAAAAAAATTACAGCCAACACACCCCCCAGAGCTCAGATTTTGTACATTACACTTGAGACTTGTAAACAGCACACTGAAGATTTGGATCCCAGTTGCCTAGCATTCCCAAGAACCTTAAGAGAAACAGCCTCATTTTTTTTTCTGTGCCATATTCCTATTAAGTCTCATGCTCTAGAATAAAAAAAACAAGCATCAAGCTTAGCGTAGATTTAGAGCATTTTGCCTACCCTGTCCAGGAGTGAGATGCTCTCCAAACCTCTGTCTCAAGCCTGTGCTGTGGTCATTGGGCGTCCCAGTGTAAGGGCAGAGGAGTGGCATCTATCTCAGGTCTATTTTATTTCACCCTACTCTTTAACGATACTTCTTACAAATAAAGATTCTTTATGTGTTATTTATCATTACTGTCTGTTACATACATCATCTAAGAAAGTATATGACAAAACAAAATCTGAAAACATACCCAAAAGATGAACAATCTCTGCAACACCAACATCAAAACTACTGCTCTGTTTTTAAACAAGCAGCTTCTCAGGTGATTGAAGCTTTGTATGACTTCAAAATTGATCATTTTGCTGTTCTTTGGGTTGTTGCCTCTAAGGGAATTGATTACTTTAAATAACTGACTACCCTTACATGGACAACCTGCTTGCAAGAACAGTGGCAGGAAATACAGCTGTAACATGTAATTTCAGTGGAACGCAAGGGCTAGTCAATCTTTTGCTGGAGGCCAAAGATTGTGCTGCATCACACAGGCAGGTATCACAGTCCTCATGAAGGTATAATGAATCTGAAGAAAGGACAATTAGCAGCGACTGGAGAGAGCCAATTCATGCCTTTGCACCAGGGTCCATGCACAAGGACTGCCTGGCCATTGGTCATGAACAAGGGCAGCAGACCCGGTTGCCCAAAAAATAACTCCAAAGGCAGCTGACAGGGTGAAACTAGCCATTGCATGTAGAGCTGTGAAATACAGACAGGCAGAGCTATTTTTCAGTGCAGCCTGCATGCCTCTGGGCAATAAATGCATGCAGAGAGAAGACTGCAGGAATGTTAGAAGCAGAGCAGCTCTGGTTAGGGCCTGGAAACTGTGGGACTATAGAACCACGGAAGACTCACAGTGGTGATATTAGTAACAGGACAAGTGAAAAAGGTTAATATAATCACTAGTGAAAAAAGACTTAGCAGGGGTAGGCCCAGAAATATAATAAATGCATGCCATGTCCTTATTATTTCCAAAGGTGTGAAATTTGTTAAAAAACGAAATAATCAGTATGAAGGTGGAAATGGAGAAGTGGTTCATGGTCAAAAAGTTGTTTTGTTGTGTAAGGGGACAGTGAGTCTAACTATAGTACTCTTCTTGCACACCTTGGCTCATTATTAAGGGTGGACACTTATCTCAGTACTTAGGATCATGATTTGGAATTATTAAGGAATTACTTAAAAGAAAACAAACAAAAGGGAGTAAAGAAAAGAGGAAGGAAAAGGGCAACAGACAGAATGTCACAAAGCTAACATTCATTCCAGCTCTTATCAGTCTAACACGAATATGGCACCATCCACCCCTTATCAGTTCAAATTCCTTTGTTATTCACAAGCAAACAGCAATCAATTTGTGCCACAAATGAAACGACCTCAGAAAAGTAAAGTAATAGGCAGAGTTACTGCTATGCCAGAAATTACATTATACCCAACAGCTGATGACTGAACAACTGCAGTGGCACAGCCTGACTCACCAGAATTTCAAGTGAGTCTGAGCAACAAATCTCTGCCAAAGCACTGTTGTCTCACAGCTCTTAGAGCAGTGTGACTGATATGAGGCCAAAAGATTCTGCAACAGTCAAATTCATGACCAGACATTTAGATTGGGCCCCTCTGACTGGACACTGCCAACATTTCTGATATTTTTAACACCTTTGGCTACCACTACAGGAGGTTGGGGGAATGACGTGTTGGCTACACACCACCAGGATAAGGAAAATGACCTTTTCTGAGTCAAAAAGTGACACCTCCACCCCTGAAATTCCAGCTTTTATAAATACAATTTCTATCAGCACTACAGAAATAAATACCGTGAGATGAAGTCTTGACTCTTTTGACCTCATTGTTTGACACTGTTTCACCTAAAGTAATTTTAAAAATCATTGTTACCTGAGGTTCTGAGACTTATGCCAATGTTTAGAAGCATTTCTTTTTCTCTAAGTGTCATTAAAGTAGTATTCTTAATTTTGAAAAGCAAGGACCATAAATAATAAAAGTGAGACTCTTGTATTATTTTGCATTTTATTACCTTTTAAAATTTTTGTCATGTAGACCATAATAAACATTAACTATTAAAAGAATTTTAACAAACTTCTGTCTTTTTAATCTACTAATTTTATGCCTATTTTGGTGTAATAAAGTCATACATAATAACTATGAATATACTGGGAACTGGCCCACAGAGGAGTATCTTTCAAAGGGAGATTTTTAGTTTCAGCTGTAAAAGTAATGAAGGCTTAGTGTAGATTTGCAATAGCAATTGTCAGATGTAAAACAGGAGAGATTTATGGACTAGCCCTGAAAGATCCTGAGCTTGCCTTCATCATGATACATCACTGTCACAGTGCAGAGTTGCGCAGGCACAACCCAAGCATGGCTGCCATGGAAATAGAAGGAAGGATTTGGGTGCTCTGGATGTTGCTGCAGGCATTCATGGGTGACAGAACAAGTTAGTGCTTTATGCAGTTCATGGCATTGCTGCAGGCTAAGTTGCTGGCAGCTGGGGCACATGCTGCTAGTGTAGCAGAGGGGAGCTGGGAATTGCCACGCAACTCAGCTGCAGCTGCCATCACAGAAATCCCTCACAGGAACTTGGTAGCTGCTGCAATGGTGTTTTCAAGAAAAATAATTTTTCACACCAGCAAATGGCAGCAGCAGGGATCACGTGCTGTTTCTGTATCTTTGTGGCAAGCAATGATTAAGAAAGCAAGCACAAGGTTAGAAAGTATTTAAGTGTTTTCCCTAATTTATCCCCTTTGGAAAAGATTTGCAATTGAGCAAGGAGGAGGAGGGACTTAGGTCACATCTCATCAGGAGAGCTTTTATTCACGTGGGAGCAGAGTGGTATTTGATGGTGGCCTGCTTGAGCACCTAGCTTGCCAGGGGCCAATGAGCTGCCTCCAGCTTTCACCCACACTGCACCCAAACTAGCAGAACACTGCTGAAATGAGCTGAAAGTTACTCCATCTCAGCAGTAAAATAAACACAAGAAAATGTGAGAAACAAATGGCTGGGAACCAGCATGACTTAGTAATAGTTTCTTCTATTTGTGAGGACAGAACCATTACTCGTTTCCATGTCTCTCTCTCACCTCAACAACAATGCAGAAGATACCTAAGCATTAGTCTGCAGAAGAAATATGCTACTGTTTCTCTTGCAATTTCACATCAAAACTAAACCAAAAATACACTGTTTTAACTTGTTCTATTTTTAATCTCAAGGGGCTCCAACATTTCATGGTAGAAGAACAGCACACTTCTAGCTGATCAGGACAGAAAATTATCATGAATAATTGACTTCATTATTGTTGTCTGTTTACTTGTCTTGTTATGTTGGACATTAAGGACTCCACACTGAATTCTGTGCAAGTGCACATCTCTTTTTATGCCTGTGCATTTTCTGCATGGCAGGTTTAATACATCAGCTGAGCTCCCCTTAGTAAACTAAACCAGATAGTACAAGATCTCATACTGAGATCCAAGCATGGTATGGCTGGCAGCATGCACAACATGATTTCAAAATGCTAACAATGAAATAACATTTAGAATGCATTACAGAATTGTTCAGTGCTGTTGTGGGTGGGATATCTATATTTACTATTTGACAGTAGGCCAGCAGGAATAATTTGGATCTGATGAGGGTTTTATTTTTATATTCAAAAAATAAGTTAAAGAAAGGAAGTAAGAATGGTGATACTGGATATATTCAGTAGCCCGAGAAAAACAGAATCATGTAAGATTGGTCTGGAGGGCACTTCATGGGATCATTTGGTCCCTCCTCCTACCCTTAGAGCGAGATTAGCAATACCTAAATTATTCCTGACAGACATTTTCTACCCTATTCTTCAAGATGTCCAGTGAAGTGATTTCTCTTGGCAATCCACTCCAGTTCTTAACTATCATTACCATTACAAAAATTTTTCTAACATCTAGCTTGTTTGTGTCTTTGCAGTCTGAGGCAGCATTCCTTCTCTTGTCCCCACTAGATATGATTAATTTTCTTTCTGAGGCAGCTTTTCCAGTAGGAAAGAAGTAGGGCAAAAAGTAAACAAAACCTATTTTGTACATCTACATGGAGGGTACATAAAAACTACATCCTGAAAGAGATGACTGAAAAGCACATCTTGCTTCACTGGTTATAGTTTCTTAATGTAAGCCCTCAAGGTGCCCATTATACCCATAAAGTATAGCAAGACATTGCCTTATGAAACAGATGAGGGGACGGACTCTAATCATTCGCTCTAAAATGAACAAAATCTTAGAGGAGTTAACTGAAGGAAGCTAAAAGTCCTCTTTTTAACCGTAACCACATTTAGAATAAAGCAAAATGTTGTGTGAAGCTGATGTGCTTACAAAGAAGCAATTGGTTCTGACAGGTTCTTGGCAATACCAGTCTAAGTATTTGTGGGCAGGCCAATAATCACATGTAGAAGAAAGAGTGGAATGCACCCCTCTGGTAAAAAAGCTCTGTGGCCACACAGCACTCCTTCTCCTTGGCCCAAGAAATATTCTCCTTTCAGTCTTGGGCCCTCATATGAGCCCACCGTGGCTCCACCCTGGGTCCACCAAGTACATGACCTTGGTGCTAGGAAAGGATATGGAGCAGATTATCTATAGTGTGACTACATAGCACATGTGGGACAACCAAGGGACCAGGCCCAGCCAGTGTGGGTTGATGAAAGGCAGGTCCTTTTTGACCATCCTCCTTTCTCTCTGTTAATGGGTGACCAGCCTAGCAGATGAGAAAGGCTAATAATAGTCTACCAAGATTTTAACAAAGACTTTGACACTGTCTCCCACAGCATTCTTCTAGAGAAGCTGGCAGCCTCTGTCTTGGACAGGTACACTGTTTGCTGGGTAAAGAGCTGGCTGAATGGGCAGCCCTGCAGAGTTGTGGCGAATGGAGTTAAATCCAGCTGGTGACTGCTGATGAGTGGTGTTCCCCAGGGGTTACTATTGGGTGCCATCCTGTTCAGTATCTTTACTGATGACCTGCACAAGGGGATTGATTGTACCCTCAGTACATTTGCAGAGGATATCAAGTTGAGGTGAAGTGTCAATATACCTGAGGGCAGGAAGGCCCTACGGAGGGATCTGGTCAGTCTGAATTGCTGGACTGAGGCCAGTGGGATGATGTTTAACAAGGCCAAGTGTTGGGTCCTGCACTTTGTACACAGCAATCCCAGGTAAGCTACAGGCTTGGGGCAAAGTGGCTAGAAGATTGTGTGGAAGAAGTAGACCTGGGGGTGTTGGTCAGTGCTCAGCTGAACATGAGCCAGCAGTGTGCCAGGGTGGTCAAGAAGACCAATGGCATCCTAGCTTTGTTAGAAATAGTGTGGCCAGCAGGAACAGCGAAAGTGATTATTCCTCACAGGGGTCTGTGAGGAAGAAGCACTTTCCAATAACTGGCAACAACCATACAAGCTTTATATTTTCAAAAGGAATTAGGATTTGAGAAAGGGTTTGAGACTTTTCCTGTCTTATTTCAGCTGCTGTTCAGGCAGATGGGAATATTAAATGATAATCCCAGAGGAAGCTCCAAGTGCCCTCTCTCTAGAACTAAGTGAATAGCATAAATATGGTTATCCAAATATTTACAGATAACTAATATATGTATCATTGAGATGCGTTGAATATTAATTTCCTTTTTATTGTATGGATTAATCACAAAGCTTTTGTTTCAAATGAAAAATATTATACACATAGGTTGTTCTCCAAAAGTAATGCTTCCTATTTATTTCCATGGAAGGTACAACAGATACAAAGAACACAACAGCTCTATTTAGTAGAGCAAATTCTGTGCTAAAAAACACTATTTTCCAACATAATCACCACCATTACCTGTGCATTTTCAGCAGTAATTAACAAGAGCCTTGTAGATATCTGCATTAGCAGAGGTGACCCACTGTTGCTAATTGCCACTGCTGAAACGCACAACCCACTGCCTCACTCTGCTTACATCAACTGGTTGGTCTCCATAAATGTTCAGCAAGCATTAATGAATGTCTCTGGGTGCCATTTTTTCCATGTGGAGGAATTAAATGGCACACCTTTGCTTCATATGTACTTCTATGTCAGACACAATTCTGTCAGACTGCCCCTCTGCCGCCATCTGTCACACAGCAGTAAAATGTGATGACATACTGGTGGGAACGTTGAACCTCAACTTCCATACCACCAAAAGCCTCTTGTGATGTTGTGGGCCAACACAACAACATAGGAAGCATTATTTTCGGAGCAGCCCTAATATTAATGTTGGAATTGCTCATTACTTTTTCAGATAAGTCAGACACTGTGTTACGTTCTCTAATTTGAACAAGTGTTGTCATAGTAAGTAGCTGTACACAAATCCCTCATGTGCATGCACCAACTTGTTCTACATGTTTCCTGGAAGCTTGTTCAGATACTTCCTGAGAAGAAATTCAAAGCCAAGGGGAGAAAAATGAATCTTATTTGTTAAAAAAATGTTCACCTGATATTCTTCAAACGATGTGACATCATTCCGTAAGCATTCCCTCCAGCCTGGAGAGCCACAATGACAGTAGCACAGGGACTACATATGCCTCCTGGTGGGCAATACCTTACTTGAGGCACTAGTTAAATAAACATCTCTTTCATCTCTTGGATTTATGGTTTGTGTGAGGGGACACAAAGCCCTGAACAGATGCTGCTCTGGGACACAAGCATTTTCACATACCCATCACTGATACTAAGTATTAACCAACCTAACATGCTCTATATATCCACCAGTTGAAAGTTATTGCTGTTATCTTCCTATTGCCAAAAGTGCAATATTTCTCTAAGTTCCTTCAATAAAAGTGCAGTTTCCATCATTATCCTCTGCTTCTTAAATACACACAAAACAGACATCAGATGCTGTAAGAAAATCACTGTATCCAGAGCTATGCTCAACTGCTACTTTTAAATAAATGCATTTTTTTTCTTTTTTTAAAATCATCTTGTCTTCAAATTTTTTTTTGACATAAATTATTCAGTGACCTTAATCATACCTGATACATGAGCATGAAAAGCAAGAAAGCATCCCCCTAGCTTCTGGTGAGATGAGATTGCAATAACACATCTAAAAAGCTGAGTAGTGTCTCATGCATCAGTGACTATGGGCTGTGGAAGTTGCTACCTAGAGCAAAAGTAATTCCAGAATACTCTTACTTCAGCTGAGCATCCAGAGCTCATGGAGTTCTTCCAGTCTCTTTCAAGGGAAAACCCCAAAATTCCTGCTTCAAGCAAGCAAATATAAAAAAGGCAGGAAGGAAAACAGTTTATTCCTAGCTAAAGGTCTAATCAAAATGAGAGATTGCAACGTGAAACAATGAAACACACTTTACTGGAAACATATTGTAAAATGCTAATAAAAACGTTCATCAGACTTATTGTAGTAATTAGGAAATTCATTGTTCTCTAATTGGACATTATTCAACAGGAAGGAAAATTAACAAGCTTTTCTGTGTGTGTCTAAAAATATCAATCATAAGGAATATAAATCATAAGGAATATCAATCATTGCATCCCCTCACATTTCCCTTCTCTTCTCACTTTTCTTTGTGATCTGGGCCACTGAAGTTAATAAGATATTTTCATTATTTTAGCAGAATGGGGACAGCACCTCTGTTTAAAGAAAAGTATGCTATAGTTTATATGACACTTATTTTTTTCCTAGGTGTATTTTTAGAACATGGTAAAGTAATGTAGAAACACCTTAAAGTAAACATGACTTAATTCTGAAGACCATCACATACATACCTAAGGATGCATGCGATGCTGTATATTGTAGTGTAGTGTATGGACATCAGACACAACTTTAATTTGCTTGAATGCCAGAATGCCAGTGTGTCAGGCTACAATTATCCTTACATTCTGTTTCATTACTCAGTACAGACACAAGAGCAGCATTTTAGTAAAGTTAAGAAAGTGGGAGAATCATCTTTGGAGTTTATGGTATTCCATAATTTTCTTAGAGCTGTATATTTCAGTTTATGAAGCCATGAAGACATCTACATTTGTTGTGTCACAAGGAAAATCAAAGCTAGAATGATCTCTAGCTTTGAGCTCAACATTTAACAACATCCTTGCCATGAGTCATTCCACTTACTGGGTCTGTAGTGTAAAAAGCTTTTTGACCTTTTCTCATCCTTTCATTCAGATTAGTACTATGTTTGAATACAGACATTATGCAATTTCACCTTTATTTCACCCAGTACAGATGATGTACTCTAGCTCCTCATCAGGCTAAATGAATATGCCCAAGTGTGCATATCACCTCCCTCCTAACCTTCATAAATTGCCACTGGGGTAAAAGTATCCATGAGCTTTGAGATTATACATTTTTTTATTATATATACAGAAATTATATTATAATATATATATACATACATACATAAAAGGGCTACTCTGAAAGTAATGCCTCTTATATTATTATGTTGGACCACCATATCAGTGGCAGATGTTGGTGGCATGGCAGTAGAGGTTGAACCTTCCTGCCAGTATTCTATTACATTTTGTTGTCATGTGACAGGTGGCAGCAGAGGAGCAGTCTGACAAAATGATGTCTGACAATGAAGAGCATATGAAGCAAAGGTGTAGAATTAAACGCCTTCATGCAGAAAAAATTGCACCCATTGACATTAATTGACAATTGCTGAATGTTTTATGGAGACAAACCAGTTGATGTGAGCACAGTGAAGCAGTGGATGGTGTGTTTCGACAGTAGTGACAGCACTGTCAAAGACAAGCCATATTCTGTGTCACACCAGGATGTGAAGAATGTCTTAATCAGCTCATCTACACGAATCAGGAGACTGAGACCAGGGAACTGTTCAGAGCTGAACACTGACCAACCAACACACTGAAGGTAATGATGGTGGCAAGATCTGAATATTGGAAAGTTTGTACCAAGTGAGTCCCTCTATGCTCACACAAGCACAGAAAGAACACCGTATGCAAGTTTGCTAGGACCTGCTGAACAAATACAGGGCCAAGGGTGAAGTTCCTTTGATCGCATCATTACTGGTAGTGATATGTGGTGTAACTACTATGAGCCAGAGTCGAAACAGCAGTCCATGGAGGGGTGACGTCAATTCCCCATTAAAGTTGAAGCCCTCAGCAATTAAAGTGATGTACATTGTCTTTGGAATAGGAAAGAGGTGATCATTCTGGAACTCCTGCAACCAAGACAAAGTATTAACTCTTACTGCTACATCATGACATTGACTAAGCTGAAGGCTCAAACTTCTAGAGTCAGGCCAGAGAAGAAGACAACCTTTCTCTTGCAACAGGATAATAATGTTAGCCCTATATCACTTTGAAGACCATGGAACACAGTCAGTCTCAGCTGGACTACCCTACAACACTCACCGTACTGTTTAAATGTGACACCTTCTGACTTCCATCTGTTCAGGATGATGAAAGAAGGACCGCGTGGGCAACATTTTCCTAGTAATAGCACTATTCAGCAGCTGTAATACTGTGGGTCACCTCCATCAGTGAAGAGATTTTGAATGTGGCACGCAGGCTCTTGTTCATTGCTGGCAAAAATACATTGCTAATGGTGATACCTGTACTGAAGAACAGCACTTGATATCTGAGAGTTTGCTCTATCAAACAGTGTTATTTGGCTTTTTGTATCTGTAGTAATTTCCATGGAAACAAATATAAGGCATTACTTTCAGAGTGACCTATGCATATATACACGCTTATTTTGTAATACATTGGCTTTGGAAAGTTTCTGATCAGCTTTAAAGTCAGGAATTGGTAGGCTTATTCTAAATGTCACTCATCTGTGAAGAAATAAGCCATAAGAAGAGAGGTGGCTACAATGGAACTTACACAGACAAATTCTGTACCATAGGGGAAAAAAAAAGCATAAAGCCATATAGAATCACAGAATCACTAAGGTTGGAAAAGACCTCTAAGAACATCAAGTCCAACCCTCTACTCACCAGCAATATCACCCACTAAACCATGTCCCTAAGCACCACACCTACCCTTTCATTAAACACCTCAGGGATGGTGACTCCACCACCTTCCTGGGCAGCCAGCTATGCCAGGAGGATACTGTGGGAGACAGTGTCACAGTCTTTTCTAAAATCTAGGTAGACTACATCAACAGCCTTTCCCTCATCTATCAGACGGGTCACTCAATCATAGACAGCAGAATGAAGCAGGAAAACTATGGTAACAGGATACATCTCATAGACCTTTTATTCCCAGTTTTCCAGTTCTTTCCATATATCTCATCTTTTAAGGTAGGAAAGTGTTGCCATCTATCTTTGCTTTAGGCTGACTCACCAGCTACTGCTGAGTCCTTACACTTTTGAATGATTCTAGGAGATGACTGCAGGTCTGCATCTTACGCAACAACAAGTCTTTATAAAGTTTATTGGAACTTCCTATCTTCAGTCTTCAGTAAAGTTGACTAAAGTTAGCCAATAGATTCAAGAAGCACTGGGAAGTGGAAAGGAGAGACTGGCATGTGGGGATGTAATGTAACTGTATACATTTTTTTCTCCCCCGCGGAAAACTGGGCTAAACGTGACCAAGGTACATAAAGATTGTGAAGCAGTAAGTCCTGAATGGAGCTCAGCTGTAATAGAAATGTCAGTTATCCGCTGACTGAATCTTGAGAATTTAGCAAACTGTTCTGCTTTCTGTCTGCCTACAAATGCAAGATAAATTTCTGCTGTCTTTCAAGAATAGGCAAGAAAATTGAACTTTTTTTTCCCCTTCCAACTGGATCGGTTTATCTGGACTGTGAAAGATTAAACTCTAGGAGGACATTGCCAGCAAAGAGAGAAAAGACTGCTTGCTTCCTGGTAGGATAATGAGAGTGCAGCAGCGGAGGTGTGCATTTCAAGATCATAGCAAGCTGTGCTTTATTCAGAATGGTACCATAGCATTTGATTTGTGCTGTAACCACATGGTAACCATAGCATGGGAGGAATACCGTAGGAGGGAGTTTGTAAAGTGTAGGAAGAAAAAAACCTCAGTGAAAAACAGGAAAATAAATTTGTATTATGTAAAGGGGATGTAACCAAATTGTTCTGATCAGATGTTATTCCTTATATAAAAAGAAACATTGGTAATAATGAAAATCCTTTCTTAGAAGAATAGGCACACGAGCAATGGTAGCTGGGTAGGTGGGAGGAACAGCGTGGGTTGTGAGACCAATATTAGACTCAGAAAGGAGTCCTGCAAGATGAAAAACCCTTTCAAACACAGCAGTGAAAGCAAAAGAGGACATGTTCTTCAGTCATTTTTCTTCCAAACATGAAAGTGCAGGTTACTACCTGTTGTACAGAATACTGCAGTACAAAGAACAGAGTAGCAGAAAAAAATGCAGACGGATTATCACAATTATCACCAAAGAGACCACCAGTTTCACAAGGCAGAAGAAATGCAGTGAAAAAAAATGAATATCACTCAATTTTAAATTGTTAATAACATCTTGCATGTCAGATAGAAAGTCCACTAGTGTCAGTAAAGAGTCAGTTTAAGTGTCTGCTGAACAGAGTAACTTTCAGCTCATTTCCATTAAGCTCTAATTCAGGTGCTAATTGAGCTCAAGTCAACAGTAAGTCAAGTAAGTAACTTGCTATTTCACATTACACGATTGCTAGATGGCCTATATTCAGTGAGTTAGGGACCCTAATTTAGTCTCTGGCATGCAAGATGGCACAGCTCTTGGTGTAGCCCTGGTATGAATAAACAAGCCTCTCTAGGTCAAGGTCAAGTCATGCAACTAGGAAGGTGTGAAGAGGGCTGCAAAAAATAAATAATAAAAAAACCAAACAACAAAAAACCTAGCTTAATAGAAGGCTTCACTTCCCATTGAGAACTCTTGGCTACTTCTCATATAAAGAAAACACAAAACAAAACAGCAAGAACACCCAACAAATTTATCCTGTACAGGAGAAGGAACAAAAGCAATGCATAATTACATATTATATCATTTGGGAGTAAAAGTGGAAAGAATTCTCAAGAAACATTTCTATAAATTATCATTCCAGATTAAAAGAAATAACTATACCTCATGCCAATTTATGTTCAAAAGTCATTGAAAAAGACTAGTTACTTTCTATTTTGTCTTCCTTTTTGTTTTACTATCGTTTTCCATTTTCCCCTTATCTCCACTGTCCTGAAATTTACATTGTAGTTCCTTTAAACTTACATGATTTTTACTAAGTGCAGCTTAAATTACAGCACATTCCTAAAAGCTTTCCTGAATAGGAATGGATTAAAGGACACAGAAGCACTCTGCAGAATCACAGTGACTTCAAAGTTAAACCCAAACTTTCTGCTGCCTATCTAGGCCCTCTGATCTAACATCCTTTGTGGATGAACACTGACGTGCAAGATTTCTTCTTCTATTTTTTTTTTTTTAAATACTTCCATATTCTTTTGCAGATAGGACAGAAATGACCAGGAGCAAATCACTGTAATTGATTGTACTATAATATGGAACTATGGAACATATTTTTCTGTGGTCTCAGGACGGATAAACTCCATTCCTCATGGTATGTCTGTGTATAAAGCAAGGCTTTGTGGAGTTTGTGCTACCTAATGTTTATGTTCACTTTTCTAGGTGACTCTGTTCTGGCTGCTGTAACTAATCACAGAGGGGCAGTTTTGGCTCAGGAAATGGTAAGATAAAGTCTGTTGGATGATGAGAGGAATTGCTGGATCCCCTTGAGCAACCTCTGGCAAGTTCACGAAAATCCCTGCAGAAAATGAGACTACTTTCTCCACTCAAGACTAATGAAAAAACACAAAGCAGACACAATTGCCATCTCCCCCAGAGATAGGCAGGCTGCTACAGGGAGCTGGAATAAGTGTTGTGTGGTCTTCTGGTCTATTCATCACTGATGTCAAAAGCCTGACATTTTTAACAAGGATCAAACACCTCCCTCTACAATCTTTTACTCAGATAGGATTGCAGGGAAAAACATGGGGTAGAGGAAGGAGAGGAATTTAATGAGGGAAACGCAGAAGGAGTCTTTTGTCTCTAATCGTGGATACTAGAAGAGATACAGCTCTTTTTGTTTCCATTTTAAAGATACAGCCTTAGGCATGTTGTACTAAAATTAGGTTATTTTTGGTTCGGTGAACTATGATTCACTGCAAATTTTTGCAGATGACAGACAGAAACAATTGTTGCTTTAAATCCACACTTTTTTTTTTTTTTTTTAAAATGGATGTAATTTATTTTATTGCTTTAGGGGAGCTCTCCATTTTAGAATCATTTAAAAGAAAACACTAATACCAAAACTGTCAATTCATGCAATTTTCATGAGAATTTGGATTCTTTTGAAAGGATTCAATGAAATAAAGTACATGACGTAAAACCCATAAATTCTTCTTTGATGTTGACTAAAGCTTTTATAAATAATGTAAGACATTTCAGTTCTGTTTGTATTTTTCCACCAAATAAACAGTGCAGTTCCGAATGGACTGAAGAGTGGAAACCATGGATTTATCAATTTTCAGAAAGCCATTGTTCTCTTTAATTAACTGTCAGATACCCTCTGATGAGTTGCAAAGACTAGCTTTGAGCTAATTTTACATGTGGTACTCATATTGAATATATATAAACACACAGTTACATAAAGCTTCTGCAGGTGTAAGCTGTAATTCAGCAAATTATTCAAAGAACAGACCTATTGTACTCACTTGAGCATCTTCAATTAGCACTAACAGGCTGAAATAATTTGCAAAGTCAAAGTGCAGGCAGTTGGGTCCCTTTGCAAAATAACATTGAAATACATGGCCAAGTCTGCCCTCAAAAATAGGTAATTACTAATCACACTTTTTCCTTACCTGGTGTCCAGAAGTGAATAGCAGAATCAAAGATTAACAGACAATACATGTCTTAATAAAGAGCTTTATACAATGTAGAAAAAGTTTGACTTACTTGAGTGTGGTGAGCTCTGTAAGGGATGGCTGGGTGGCCTTGAGATAGCTCTCTCTCCGTGCAGCAATCTTTGGAGATGGCTTCGGACTTGTGTCTGAGTCTCCACTGTCATCATCCCCCATGGCTTTGATGTAACTGCCACTACGCATCCGCCGGCAGGGAATCTCATCATCTTTGCCTCGTGGAGTGTATCCAGACCATTCATCTTGAGGAACCTGCAGTTATAAACCCAATACTCTTATTAGTATACTTCTCTGTGATGCAGTTTCACAGCAAGATTTGATCATGCTAAGATGCCATAGAGCCATTATGAAAATTCACATGGGCAGTGGCACATCTTCAGTCCCATTTAACAGAGGAATGCCATTTATGGTGGAGGATCCCTGCTTTTCTTTGGCAACTACCATTTTCATTCAAAGGATTTACAAACTAGAACAGGGTATTCTTGACAAGGCACAAAAAGATGAAATATGAATACAAATTGCAGTCTTTTCAAACGTGAATCCAAACACACCAGACTGATTTTTGGTTCAAGACATACTTCAAGTCACTGTGTCTCAAGGATCACAAAATTAGGTTTGCAACTGTGAATTTATAATACTATTAATTCTATAGCATAATTAGATTAACCAGACCCTCATCAGTGTGTACAGATCCTCTTTTTGAATTACGTTAGTCTGAATATCTGAGTCATACAACTCTCTATTATTTTATTTTTCTTATTTTCAGTATTCCTCTTGATCTGAAGTCTTGCCCTGCTAAACACACTTGCATGTCTAACTTTTTCCTCTGAGGACTCAAGATTTAATCCTAAAAATGTAACCTAGTTTATATCTTTATCAACATGTTCACTTATGATTCTGTGTTCTGTTTCAGGACTCAGACTTCTCAACTACTCCTACTTTTATTTAACTAGTTTTTTCCTTGTATCTTTTTTAAACCAAAAAGACCTTCCCCTCCCCCCTCAAGTATCATTTAGTTAAATATTCTGGAAACACTACTTACATGATGTATTTACATTCTTATATTTCAGTATTATGCAAAGTTTTGTTACTTGTTTTTTTCTTTTTCTTCCTTCTATTGATTTCTTTCCTCTCTTCTCTCTCACCTCCTCCCCCTTCCACTCCACCCTTTAACATATTTCCATGGTCTTCAAGAGTATATATTGCATAAAGCAGTCAAATTTTTCTTCTTGAACAAATGTATACAGAATTCTATATTCATGGGAAACAATTGAATAAATACACTTAAGAGCACTTAAAATATCCTTCTAGTAATGGGACGATTCTGAAGACTCTAAAGTCTACAAACTGAGAGCACAGAGTATTTTGAAAACACACTGGAGGTTTGAATATACAGCCCTGATAAATTTCCTTTTCAATAAAAAGGCATTTGCAGTGTTTTCCTTCTATGATTTTTGAGTTTACGTCTAGACCTCAGATCTGGAAAGCTGATGGTGCCCTTATTCTATGTGCACATCCAAGAATGTACAGTACTTGGTAGTGGGTTTGATTTTTGACATACAAGAGTGTGGAACATTTTGCACACCTCCTCTAGCACTGATTCTTGCATTGGTTCTAGGCCTACAGCATCAGCAAACAAAGGAAATTCAAACTACGTTTGAACAGCCCCCATATACACCTAGAAGCCTATGGCTCCTGCTTGTCAGCCTTGGCTTTTCAAGTCACTCATACAATTAATGTGTTAACAGAGAAAAACCAAGCTTTGCTGACATTTTGATGAAATGATTGGCCTTCAGTTAGGACTTGAAATCCAATTGCTTTTCAGGAAGGTATTTCATAGCCAAGTAAGAGCACAATAGGGAATCCATGACTTCTCAGAGGACATGTACTTTTATCTGTTTAATGTTTTATTCATTATACTTTAGTAAAAAAATTGTGCTATTTCTTATTAAAAGAAGTTTATGATTCAGCCTTTAATGCAGCAAATAAAATGTGTTAGTATGACATTAGGGTTGGTATCCTTAACTGGGCAAAAGCCAGAAGAAATAAAGTTACAGTGCTCACACCCATAATTCAGGCAGGTAAACACTTGTAGTTGTATTACATTATAGACAGACAAATAAATTTAGTGCTGTAGTTTATAGCTGCAGTACTGATGAGATATAGCTTCTGTGGGCACAATAACTCTGAAATTCCTAAGTTCTGTTATCAATAATCCCATAGAAAAGTACATTACTTTTAATCCCAAAGCTTCTCAAAAGGATTTAGATACAACAGGCTACGTTTTGAAAGCTATTTGGAATGAATTTGCCACAAAAATTTACACACGCACACACTGCAGATAGATATAAGTGCCCTGTGATGAGCTTTAAAGCCCCTAGCTGCACAAATTGTATGAGATGATCAGGAGGAAGTCTCCAGTTTGAGCTCTGCTAGCTCCAGGAAGTAGGGCAGCTTATAAATAACAGCACAGTATCATTTCAGTAGCTCTTCTGCCTTTTAAGCACTCTAGCTAGAGAAAAAAGCCTGTGTGTCCAAAGAGAGAGCAGGGGCAAAGCAGTCTCAGACAGAGTCACAAACACACAGTCTGTTTTGTATACTAAATGTTACTTGCACGTGCAAGAAAAAAGATTATACAAATGCAACCCAACTTTCATTGCCATCTGATGGTTTTAAGGGTAAATCCTGTATCGGTTTAAAAATATGGCTATAACTAGGAAAAGAACCCGAAGTTATAGAACAGCCTAAAATATCAACCCAGATATGCTTCTAATTTCAGTTTTTACATTGAGGAAGTCAGAGCATTGGCACAAACTACCTTACTTGCCTAGGGAAAGGTGCAGCTAAACACAGTAATGGAAATTTGATTCCAAAGGTGGGGGGAATGAGGGGCCTGCTATGTCAGTTAAACAGTTCACCCAGTGTTACTGCAGATATGAGGATATTTAAGGTTCGGCATTTTTTGTTTGTTTTCTTTTTCTACTGATAAGGTTTCAGTATTTAAAGGAATACTAGGGAAATAAATGTGGACCCAACTCCTTTTATTTCAGTTTCACGAGAGTTGGAAACCCTTATTTCAGAAGACAGAGTAGGAGGAAACTGCAAGCCACAGGGTAAATGTATGGGAGCACTTGCAAGGAAAAGAAATGCAAGTTTTAGAAGTAATTGATCTTTGTCTTGACTGTTAACAGTCACAGTGCTTTGTATGAAAGGATCTTAAAGCGCTATCTGTGTATTTCTTGCCAGGTCAAGCAACCCTTAAAGCTCAGCATTTCTCATAGCTTTTTTTCTCTGTTTAGAAATTAGAGACATAAAATAATACCAATGTTTTTATATTTCTGTGTCTACAAATACCAGTACAGACAAATTGGGCAATACTTGCTAAAAGAACTGACCTGATTTTCAGAGCTGCTTTCTTTGGTGGCAATATTAATGGCTGTAACAGCTTACAGTAGGCAATGCAATTTACTGTCAACAGTAAACCACTTGCATTGTGGGAAAGAAGAAAAACATAAAACCCTCTTTAAAATACAAATTAAGAAAATATAATTGATCAAATTATTTCCTGCATTCAGTTTCTATATGTATGGTACTAAACATACTGTAGCCCATTTCCTTCTGCTGAGCTAGAAAAACACTGGGGGAATTACCTATATCAGCCTTCAACTCCTTTTCATTTTTTCACTCAGGAGATCTGCAGAGATCTTCCCACAGGTTCTTACTTTGTTTGAATGGCCACTATTATATCTTGCAAGGTCACACACTATGCTGCATGCAAGTGCATATGCATGGTAACAGCTTCCTCAGAGGATTAATGGCATTAAGATTGACACACCTGAGATAGAGCTGTTTCATGCTTTTAAGAAAATTGTGTTATCCAATTACCTTGGCAATCTCATTTTTTTCAATACCAGAATATCAAGCAGAAACATCACTTGTATGATTGTTTCTACTCTTATGAGAAAGGGGGAAGAACTAAACTCAGATCTAACAATGAACATCATTGTTTTTTATTAAAATAAAACTATTAGCATTCACACTACTGAAGTAAAAAAGATCCTGGAAATGCTTCATTCTGGTCTTTAAGATCATATACAGTTATTTCTTTACAATCTAATAATCAAGAATGTGCTTTAATTATACAAAAAAGTCCAGTGAAACATAAAATCAACATTACTTGAAATACACACAAAATATACAGCAGTAGCCACCTGGCAATCTACTTAAAATTGTGACTTCAGTTCTCCAACAGGCACTTAGAAATAAATTGGTTGTTACAAATAAGAAAACTGAGTTTGACTATATACCCTTTTGATTCAGTGACAGATAAGTTTTGTAAACAGAAGAGAATATGCAGATAACATGCTGCCACCAGCCAATATCTTACCTGGATTTAGCCTCATTCAGTGTATTGGTTATCTGTCCTGCTGTTTAACTGAACTTACGGTCCTTTGAAACTGGTCTCACTTCATCATTAGCCAGACTAGACTGAAAAAGGACCTCTTTCCCAGCTGAAATCACTGACCAATTCCTTTAAGCTTTTTATTTTGTATTTTATATTTTAATTTTCCTAATAGCTAATCCAAGTCCCTGAATAAAGAAACTAAGCAAATAGGTATACCAGCCCCACAGTTTTCAGACATTCATTGCAGAAGCTCAGACTTGGTGGTATGTGAAATAAACCTAGCATGTAAGGACAAAGATAAAGAAAACATCATATTCAAGCTCTAAAAGTAAGAATTAGAATATCTAGCTCCCCTTTTTTTTTTCTTCTTTTTTTTTCTTTTTTTTCTTTCTTTTTTATTTTTTTTATTTTTTATTTTTTTATTTCCCCAGAATTGTTATTAGCTTACCTTATTGCATGAAGTAGCAAACAGAATGTCTCTATAGCAAATTAAGTTCATTATTGATTTGTAGTTTGATTTGGTTTGTTGCAGCTGAAAGCATTAAGGCTTCTCCCTGAGCTTTGCCAAAGCAATGGGGATGACTACAGAAGTAAACACAAGGACTGGGAGTGGCTAACCATCACTCACAGCAGTAGACTTGTAACTTTAGCTTTCTATTAGTATGCAAATACTTAATGAAATGAAATCACACGACTAAAGAACAATGCTTAATGACTGCTCACTGCAGATTTTCAACCTCATGCAATTTGGTTTCCTTAGATGCTATTATGCTTCTTCTGTGCCTTGTTATGGAAGTTTCAATTGCCATCTTCCTCTTACTAAGCCTATTCCTAGCACTCGTAAATATTGAATTAATCAGCCCAATAAAGGAAAGCAGCATTTCACTCTATCAATGTGCATGCATTAAAAATAACTGAAGTACACAAAATGTAAAGCAAGTCTTGCAAGCCTTAAAGAACAATATGTATTTAGCAAGTTTCAAGACTTTTCCAAAAGGAAGACAGTGAGCTTGCTTCCATTTAGGGTAAATTTAATATTTTCAGTATCTGTACCAACTCCTGATTCAGTTTGTATGATTTCAGCAGTAGAGTTCTATTATAAATTCATTTAATTTAGTTTTATATGAAGAATATTAATGGTCTGTCTTCAATAGAACATTACTTCCTCAGTCTTGAGTGCTACAATTTGCATCAGACCTGGATGAGTTCTGTGAAGAACTGCAGTCTCAGTTCCTTTAATGTTAATTTGAAAAGACAGTATGAATCCTCATAGTAAAGCTTCTCCAATTGTTTTTACTGTCTATAATTTTCATTCAACAAAAGCTTTCTTTATTACTAGCTCAGTAATCTGATTCACAGCCTGTCATATGATAAGAAATGTGTCACCTGCACAAAACAACCACAACTGGACTCCAAAATTAATTTTCTCCTCCTGTTTTACATGTAAAAATCCAATCAGCAGTAAAGAGAGCCACTTGGACATGCTGACTACAGACAAGGACTTTCCAAGTTTGCCTCCCTCAAACATATTCTGCAGAAAGAATGTCAAACGACAGCTATAGACTCTATTATCTAAGGGAAAATGAAACTCATACAGACTTGAGTTTAGGTTCTGAATTAAAGCTACTTCAGTGATACTTGTGTTTCATCTTTCTCAAAACCCCTGAAGCTTTCCATTGCAGCTTCCAGCTGCCCTTTCAGGGCAGTTGGCTGTAATGAGATAATGCTCCTCTCACAAGGACAGCAGGAACCTGAAGAATGACTGTTAACATTAATTCCAGTCCTTGAAGGGACACTTTCTACAGCTAGAATAGAGAAATGTTCTTTCACCTTCTTTGGGATGAATCACCTCTCCTTCCAATTGCTTCAGCACCTGCATACACTGACTAGCTTGCATAAAAAATCACGTTAAATAAGATGCCATTTTACCTTTCTTTTGCAACACATGATTACAAGCCCACTATCACCTGGCAAGAAATTGGTTCATGGATGGGAGAACATGTTGCTGAATCTGAATCCTTGGAAGAGAAACAGATGTGATAGTGAGAGTATTTTGAGAGAAAAAGCCCTGCTGCTGTTTCTGTTGTTTGACTAGAACTGGATCATCTCCAATGCTTTGCTAATGTTATGCTCTCACAGGCAACGACTGTAAGTAATGCAGTTAACCTATCATCACCAGCTGACTACTAGCTTCTCTCTCAAGTTAGTATACAGTGGCCAGACTTCACTGAAACTTCCAGTGTTTTCTTTTGGATTACTGCAAAGTAGGGGTAAGAATGAAGAAGGGTAAGAAGCTGTTGAGTTCTAGGAAAATTTTACTGGTTTCAGGTCTTAATAGTACATCTTCTCAGTAACACCAAATTGTCACCTCTGCTCTGCAACACCATCTCAGTGGATACTGAATCAAGGTCATGGTCTTGACTCACATCTGCTGGGAAGTTGGTAGAGTCCAAGATATCTAGAAGATTTCCCCTCAAAAAAATCATCAACAAGTTGAGGTTATACCATCAAAGCAAAATTAGAGAGAAACTTATTTGCATGAAATACTCAGCAACAATTTAAAGACTATCTCTGGATGCCCTGAACTATCAAAGCTCTTACACCGCCTTATATGCACTGCATAGTGCTTAGCCTTTTGTAAGACAAATGCGTATCTCTCAGAAGTCATTGTGATAGAACAAGGGGAAATGGCTTCCAACTAAAAGAGGGAAGATTTAGATGGATACATGGAAGAAGTCTTTTACAATAAAGGTACGGGAACAGGTTTCCCAGACAGGTGGTGGATACCATGTCCCAGAAGTCACACCAGGTAGGGCTGGACAGAGCTCTGATTAAGCTATCTAGCTGTGGGTGTCCCTGTTCATTGTAGGGGAGCTGGACTGGATGGCCTTTGAGGGTCCCTTCCAATTCAAACAATTCTATGATTCTATGGTTTTCAGTCATATAATCACTTTGCCCTCCACCCAAACAAGACAGTCATTGCATAAACCCAGGGTATGTGCATGAAAGTAGATACAATGTACAAGAGATTCCAGATAATATTGTTTAATTCAATGCTAGATAGAAGCTTAGCTGTACAACAGATACAGTGGAGGAGTCTTTGCTGAGCAGAAGAGAAACCAGTGCCAGCTGCCCAAACCTCAAACCATTCTCCTGACATAGTAGCACTCCCCACTCAAGATCTGTGCTACAGATTTCACTCTTGAAAGGAAGAAACAAACAAAATCAACAACTAGATGCAGAAGAAATATTCCTTATTATTTCACACTGACTAAGGAAGGCATGTCACCACTCAGTGCTTTTTTTCCCAGCCACTCTGCAAGTCTCTGCAGGAAATGTTAGGAATTTTGAATTTAGACAGAGATTGAAATGATCCTGTTTAATTGACTGGATTTGTCTTGAAGGTTTTTGTAAACATTTTAATTTTCTATCTCTTTTTTTTTTTCTTTTTTTTTTTTTTTTTCCCTCCAAGTAAAACTAATGAAAACAATCAGATTAGAACACTCCAGATATTTTGTACTACAGGAAGGAGTCAAATCTATGACTGAATCAAATCTTATCCATGTTTATACCATGAGGAACTGAAATAGATAACAAGTGCTCACTTAACTGAATCCGTAGTTTTCACAAATATTTTTTATAATAACAGTATATATAGCATAGTTTCACCCAAGTATGCTGATAAATCCTCTATACTGTATGCCAGCAATACAAAAAAGGGACAGAATTATCTTCTTCGGTGAATGAACTATGAGAACATAAGGACGTTAGCAGGATGAACTGAGAATCATTCTTCAAGTTAATCTGAAAAAATTAACATTAGTGTCAGTATGTTCAATATAAAGAAGTTACAGAATGAGGATAAAACCAAGGGATAGAAAATGACAACCTAAGAAACACAGGCAGATAAAATCACAGCTAAGTGTGATGTACTGACATTGCGCTCTCTTACTACTTAGATGGCCTCCATTACTGCATTACTCAGAAGCCGAAGGTCAGTTTAGATTTTAATTAACTGAATGAGAACACAGCAGTATTTAAAGTGAAATATATAGCAATATCATTCTCTCCATTCTTCCAACTGACAATTTTTTGGAAAGGTAAATTAATGCACTGCAAGGATGAAGAGGATGGCTGTACTGAAACATTCTCCTTACTTTTTCTATCAGTATAGTAAAGGTATCTTAGTAACATTTGCAGGTAGGCTAAATAACCAATATGTAGATTTACTGGAATTACTTTTTATTAATATATTTGTTAAATCACAGAATCACAGAATTACGCGGGTTGGAAGGGACCTCAAGGATCATGTAGTTCCAACCCCCCAAAAAATAAAATAATAAAAATAATAAAATCAAATTAAAAAATAAGCATTTTTCCCCTTTATTTATAACCTCCACATGCCCCCAAATTCCATAACTATTCATTCCTTTTACTAACCATCCCTTTTGCACTTTTCAAAGGGAAACAAATTAGCTTTGGAGGAATAATAAATTTCTTTTTTTCAGTTTTAATGTAGCTACTTAGTAGTTTGTTTAAAAATCACAGGCATTTAACAATTTCTATATGTTTATTATTCCTTAACCTGGTATGTGCCATAGACTATGTTGTAACATGTGGCATTTTATTATTTCAAAATTGCTCGTTTAAAATCTTTCACTAGATTTACTGGAAAAAAAATAAATTATTATATAAGTTGAATAAAATCATTTGAAACATGCACCTGGTATACTTTTTAAATCCAATTGGTAAATCGCAGGAGGAATCCTAGACCATTTATTTTTAATTCATAGCAGATTAAGAGAGAAAAGCACAGGTCTTCAGATGCATGGAAAATGGAAGATCAACTTTAGTGGACACTAAAACAAAGCTTTCATATGTATGCAAGGCTAAACTGAAAAATTAATTTGAATATGATAGTGGTGACAGAAACACAGACAACACAAATGAAGCAGAAGTAGAGAACAGCTGAAAATGCAGATAGACTTTCACAGATAACAGATCTAATGAACTTCTGTGTCTCAAGGACAAACACTTTGCAATTTAAAAATGCCACACAAACAAATACTGTGACAGATCCTGATCCTTATTAGCGTCCTGATTTAGGATGAGGTCATACCGCATATTTGGTGACCCATGGACACAGAAAGAGACTCAGTACTAACACTGTCTTCTAAGAAATGATGAAAGTGCATTTTCTATATAGAAAGCAAGTCACTTTAACTATCTGAGTTTCTTAACACTACAGGACATCCTGCATATTATCATCAACCTTCTCATAGGAAATTGAGCACTGTACCAACCGGAATCGTCCGCCACCAGATCCAGTCTTTGAAAAACCAGGAAATGCTTATCACATCCAGAAAGTTGGCTTACAGTTTTTATAGTATTTCCCATAGTCTCCCACCAAAGGATTTTGATGCAAATGCAGAGCTCAGATGATGGCACAGTCGTCCCCACCTACCACACTTCAGCTTTCAGGAGTAACCGTCCTTCCTCAGCCCTGAATATCTGACACAACTACTTCAGTCTCATCAAATTGGGTCAACAGAAAACATATGACTGACTCACATTGGAGGGAAAGAGGAATAATGCAAAAAAATATCATCCTTTGAATTCTCCTCCATCTCTTAACAAATGGACCAAGGACTGAGGGAACGGCAATTACAGGGCATACTGAATAGCAAAATTATCATTACAAACTATGCCATGTATTCGATACTCAATTAGCTTCAATAATTATGAATTTATAGTGAAACAAAAGTGTCAAAAATATCTAGTAGTGTATTTAAACTCTATTGTTTGCAGAAAAATATGACTGCTTATATTTCATATTTTGCTTAAATCTTAATTATTAAAAATGAGAAGCTACTAGAAAAGTGGAAGGTGTCCACTGCTTCATATATTATTATCTCAAGTCAGGGAAACAATTTTGAATAATAACTAAGAGAAAAGAAAAACAGTTCCTTCTCACCTTCCTTCAAATCAATCCAACCTGTATCAAATAACACTTTTCCTGAAGTAAAAAGCTGCTCAGTAAAGGATCTCTCTATTGCACAGCTCCTCATTCTTGAAAGGAGAGATAGAGAGAAGAGGGAAAAAGTATTCCAAGACTTAAACTTCACTGAAAGGAAAAGTTTGTGTGACCATCTTTAAACCATCCCATGAGCCAATAACCATTTTTGAGATCCCACAGGCACAGACTGGAGCCAAGCCTCCTTGGTGGCTCCCCCCCCCCCCCCAAATTCAGAGGCTGGACACTGCACTTCAGCAGCAAGCTTGCAGCAGAGCCTGCTGGGGTAAGGGAAGGCTGCGATGCGGGAGGACGCTGCATATGGTCCAAATTCCAAGTTATGAGAAATAAGCCCATCTGTAACATGAGCAACTGCCAGCTCCTTTCACAGAATGGCTTTGTGGAAAATATCACACTAAGTGAGATAATTGTTATTTCCATGTCTTTACACTGAGAATTCATCCAGATACTTTTGTGCTAAAAACTGTTTCAGGCAGAAATGAACTTGAGTTTATCTGTGACTTCTGACATAGTCAAAACTACAGGGGTTAAGTTTTTTTGTTTTGTTTTGTTTTACTATGAGTTTGAGAAAGCATAATTCTTTCGGTGAATCCAGATGCTGTCACAAGAACAGTTTGCATGGACGGAATAGTTGCCTTCTTTCAAGGATCAGAGATAATGTCCTGGGCAATAAACGATGGCTTAAATTACACGAGTTGATAAGAGCATCTATTTAACATCTAATGAGTTAAATAAAGTAACAAAGAGGCTTTGTTTAATTAAAATCATTATCAGAGTTGTCCAGTACCAACATGAATTTGCAGCTAAGTAGCTTTTATCTCATTTAGTGCATTCCTAATTGTTCTAACAACACAGGATGTCAGTCCTTTGGTATGATGATTAGAAGGTCATCACGAAAATAATGGATACTCAGAATGCTTCTACATTCCATCGACAGAGGGACACTCTACCATTGTTAATATATATTTACATTACAGGACAGCCAAAAGGCCTCAGTAATAATATTCTGATCTCCATTGTGATGGGCACTGGGGAAACACAAAAGGAACCAGAGTCCAAGTCCCAGAGGGCTTGCAGCGTAAAAAAGATGAGTGATGCAGTGAAGAGAAAGGCAATGGGATGAACTCAACAATACAGACCGAGCTGTTTACTGTCTATTTCAATTCATTATTTGTTTAAGCTGCCAAGGGAGAAGAATGATTCCAATCTACTCCTTTAAAACTACCATGTATGTTTGAATATTTCCAATGTTAATCAAAATCTGAGTAAGATTTTTTTTTTTTTCTCTGTAACTGTTTCAATTCAGTTATACTTCCCTGACTTTTTTAAAACAAGCACAGAATTGGAAAAAATGAAATGAAATGAAATGGAAAACCACAACAAAAGTATGAGTGAGAACATAATCAGGATAAGAATCAAAGTGAGAATTTAGTTATTCTAATTTCTGCTCTTGACAACTGTTGGACATCTATTTCATTCAGACAAAGATAATATCATCTAATTCCACTTCAGGAGTCTATTCCCATCAGTTAAACATTGTCTGAAAGTCCCTATGGAGGTGTTCGTTTAAAGCCAATGCTGGCACAGTTTTTTGCTCTTTTCTTGCCATCTGGTCGTATACTGAGTTGTCAGCTATTTTATCAAAACCGGAGAGGAAGATCAAAGGAGTAAACAAAAACATCAATAAAAGAAATCTCAAGGTCTGAAGTAATCACAACAATCAAGTGTAAGACAACAATTTCTTCTTCCTTACAGAATTCAGACAAAAGAAACTTAATGCAGCAAACCTCAAAAGGTTGCAGCCTTAGGCTATTCTGAAACCTCTGTCCCTCCCCAGTCCATACATACTGCTGTAAACAAACTGAGTGCTTATATTACCCCGTTGTCCCACACTCTGATCCCCTAGAGATTAACAGAAAATACACTGATCCTCTTCTTTACATTTAAAGCTTAGAATCCCAGAAGCTGGCATTTAGAATTATTTTGCATGCCATTCATTAATACTTTTTAAGATAATTTTTAAAAATGTGGATGCTTCAGTCCTACGCTTTCTATGCATACTTACTTAAACAACAGAATGTGGAAGCTGACATTAAAGCTCCCATACAAGAAAACTCGTTACAGTTTCTATACAAATAGACAACAGTCCTACTACAGTAAAATGAAACCAAATTGGATTAGCAAACCTCTTTTTTCCTCATAGTCTTCTCTCTTCTCTCTGCAACGTTGCTCCATCGTACACACACACTTAGATGTGCCATAAGTGCTCCGTTTAAAGTGCATAAAAGCTATCCACAGCTCTTCTAAGAATGAAACTGTTTTAATATTTTCTGATCCATGTTCCTGCCACAAACATTCACCGGCAGTATGATAGCTCCAAGAGCAGACATCTGATTCTTGACATTTAAAGATACAATACTGGTGAAAAATAGTGACGCTGTATTAACTGCAAACAGCTTGTGAGGGAGTAGGTGATGTACTCCTAAAATGTATAATCAGAGCAAGCAATAATTTCAACCTTTTGCTTTTATATTTTTGACTCAAAGCCATGGAAAAGAGGGAGAGCCAGATAAACAAATCTGGACATTTTGCAATAAGTATTTCATGAGAATTTATATTCAGTGGCAAAAAGGAACACAGTTTTTTTCCTGCTGCAGAAAGTATTAAGGTACCTCAGAGTTCCTCAAAAGGGTCTCAAAAGCTTTCATAATAAAACAAGCAGTAAGTGGAGACAAATCCTGAAATTACAGAAATCAAAGAATTTGTATCCTGGTAACATTCAGTTAATTGACACTGTAATGCTAACTACAAGCGCTACAAGATCACATTCTCTATGCCCCTACTGTGACTGCTTTATAAATGCAAAAAGTACACAAAATGGTCTTATTTTTCCCACATGAAAAAAATTAAGCCTGTACCAACACAAACTGTTTCTTTGAAATACTGAATGCTGACAAAAATAAAATAAAATAAAAAGGAAAAAGAAAATAGATTTATTTTCAGCTGCATTACCCCTTATTTGGTGATCAGATACCCCTAAGGAAAGATGAAATATCAGACCTAACATCCATCCCCCACAAACACCTGTGACATGGCAAAGTACAGTTAACAGTAATCAGCTCTCTACACTGTACCTGGAGGTACTGACATGACCGTTCCTGTTGACACGTCTCTGCCTTCACCACTGTCTGGTCCATGTTAACTGATGCTTTCTGGTAAACTTCACGGGCTCTGCTCACAGTTAATGTAGAGGACCAAGAGCTTTTCTTCATTAACTGGGAGTCCAAATTCACAGGCAGGTTAGCACAGGTAGAGCATTTGACATCATTATTGCTTCTGGATGACTTCACAGTATGTTCACTAATAGTGTTATAGGCTTCCATGAAATACTGGGAAGAAGAACGATCAGGGCATCTTCCCATGGTCATTACCCCACTGGGACCATGATAAATGCAAACATCATTGTCCAAGTTGTCATCTGAACTCCACCATCCTGATGCATTGGATCTTGGCTTACCTTCTGATCGCCTTTCTTTACTCTTGCTGCGCTTCCCATACCTCATTGTTTGTGACTCCTCTGGGCTCGCTTTACTCCCATTGACGCTACCCTTGGATGGTCCTTCCAGTGAATGTGACTTGGTAAAGAGCTTTTGGACAGAATGAACCAGGTGCCGGATCCTCCCTGGGCTGTCACTACGGTGCTCCAAGGCAGTCCTCTTGTACTGCAGAGTATGGTAGCCATCCCGATTCAGAGGCAGCTGCCGCTCAAACTGGTCCAAAAGATTGGCAGGAATACGATTAGTCTTGTTGGCAGTTCCATGGGGAACCAGAGCACACTCATCCTTGAGTTCATGGTGGGAGTTGTAGTGTCTCCGAGGGAACGTGCTGCTGGCAATCTGATCGTTGTAGGGCACCATGCACTCTGCCTGAAAAGAGTTCCTTTGAGTGTAATACGGGTGGTCTGCAGGATGGGGGTCTACCGGGTTTAACAAATATGGCTTCCTGTCTGAGTGATGTGGCAGGCTGTCACACGGAGGGTCACAGGTAACCCCATGATGATGACTACGGCTGCTAGATAAACCCTTCATTGTTGATGTAATGCAGGTCCCAAAGTCATCTAATATGTATGGCTATGCAGCAGGCAGACCTCAGGGAAAGGCCTAGAAGAATGAAATACAACAGAAGCCATGAAATACTCAAGCTATGAGAGTAAACAGCACGTGTACTTTTAGCCTTCATTGTTTTTAGGTATGAAAATAATTGGAATAAATATTCACTGATTCTTTTTATCACTTTATTCTTTTTTCCCCATGCCAGTAGTGATATGGGATACCTAAGTAACATATAAGCAAAATGTTCTTATTTCACCAGCTAGAAAACAGATGCGAGAACCTTTTCTGATATGAAACTTACCGTTGCTCACAAATCCACAGCAAGTTAAGTGTCACTGTCTATACTCTCAAACCTCAGTCCTGAAAGCATTCATGGACAAGAACCTCCTAGGAGGCCCTAATTGCTCATCCGATTGTTTTCATGACCAAATAAATGCATTAAGAGAGATCATCTCCTTAATGGAGTGTTTTGTGTTTACTCTGGGCTAAATACAGAGCATGGTACAACTGCTGGGAAATATTCTTCTGGCTCCAGTGCATATCTATTTAGGAGCAGTTTTACTTTATGTCCACGTTGCCTGTCTGTGCTGTAAATATTTACAGACAATACCAACATTGCAATATCTTTTCAAATTAGTTGTAAAATAGTTACACATTTCACTACCCAACAAAATGAAGCCAAACTATCTGTTTACTTTTGGGTTAATTTGTTTTATCTCCTATTCACTTACTCATATTTGTAAAAAGACAATCCTACTCTTGCAGTGCAAGGCTTGAAGTGTATTTTCCATAATTTTTTCGGAGTACTAAGCGGTATTTAAATACCACTACACTCTCTACCATCAGGAGAATTAGTATAGACATGTGTACATTGCTTTAATAGTCTAACGGATTTCAATGTTGAATATCCACTATCAGCTCTTTGTCCCTGAAGTGAGTCACAGTGTTACAGACTATTGATTACAAGGTGAAAATGCAAATCTTCATCACAAGTGATATAATAACCACACAGTTTGAAGTCAGATGGCCTCATTTCAGCTCAAAGACTAGCAAAAGTCTGTACACCATTGCTACTGAAATCTCTGAGATATTAATATATAAATTACTGGGTTTCAGATGTGGCAAAACATTCTCATGGTGCCATCTAAGCTCCTCAAGGGCTGATGGGAGACTTTAGAGGATGCCTTATTATACTGCACACAACTGGAATGTGTGTCACTCAACTGCTTAATTCCCTTCCAGTATGGCTAATCAAGTCATACATCCAGAAATGTCGCTCTTAAGATCTTTCCTTAAGTATGGATAGACAGCATAGCAAACACCTTTCCACCATGTCCCTCCAATGTTCTTTCAGAGAAAGTTCATTATTTAACAGATTATATACATTGTACCTACTGGCAAACTGCCATCTATTAAGTTTTCTAAAATAGCTTAAGTTGGTATCAGTCTGAAAAAGCATATTCTGCATTTAATCAGAACATATTTTTAACGTTCTCCTGAAACTGTAGTGAGCTTTTTCAACTCTTCAAAGCTAGAGAGGATGCCCTTCATTTCACTCTCCCTCACTGTATTCCTGCAATGCAGAAAATTTTCATTCTCAGGAGATCCTGAATTCCAAATCCAGCTTTTAAAGTACCACAAAAAGGCACTTCAAATACTCCAAATGGATAAGTTCACTGGCTTACTTGAAGAGCACTGTGGTCTAAGGCTCTTTTAAAAGAGCAAAAATAATTTATGCAGAGAGCTGACCTTGTCAATTTGACTGTAGTGACAATGTCAGTTCTAAAGAACATTTTATATCCTAACCAAGTTCCTTAAAAATGTAATCTATTAGACTGTGTAATGCAGAATATCCAAAGGGATGTAGTAGCAGATCCAATACTTAAACCGTTAAAAATGTGAATTGACCAAGAATATCCCATCAAAAAACAAAACAAAACAAAAAAACCCCCAAAAAACAAAAAAACCCCAAAACCCATCAAATAAAGACCAAATAGAAATCCACCAGTTTTAGGTCTCTATGAATAGATATCTATATTTCATACTTGGAAAATTATGAAAATAAAGCATTAGTCAGTTAATTTTTATTTTAATCCATTAAGAATCATGCATTGGTCATCAAGATGATTAATCCTGATTATCATATGGTTGACAATAGAAAAGTGTGCCATACAAGTAGTGCAGTAAAGTGAAACATCCCCAGAACTACTGATACATACATACATATATATATATATATATATATTTTGTACTGTGGAAAACGAGTGTATGTAGACAAGGAACTGAAAGGATCAATAATTTACAGAATATTGAAGTCATGACAGCTACAGGGGATGTAATAGAATAACTAAGAATATGTAATCCTAATACATTATTGAAGCAGAATGGTTGGGTTGAGGAAACACAAAGGACAATCTGATTTATGGGCAGGGGCAGAATAATTTGGCACATCTAGAAGGTAAAGATGAGTTTTAAAAGTATGAGTATGGTTTGACTGATGAGAGTAGCAATGTCACCAGCTGCATTTTGGATGGACTGGCAATATGTATTGGGCAAGAATTCTGAAAAACTGAAAATGCTTATGAAAAACGGCATTTGTCTGTTACAGAAAGAGATGGGCTTTCCATAAATTGTGGAGGAAGATATAACAAGCTTGGCTAAGAAGTGCTGTATGAGCTTGGATGGCATGTAGGATGGTGGAAAAGTTTAAGAGGAAAGATAAAATTCAGTTATGCACTTATTTTGAGTCTCAGCTGTCAATGAAGTGCTAGAGAAATATGCAAAAAAAAAAAAAAAAAGATGATATGGTCTGCCCAAAAGGAATCTGAGGAACAGATAGGGAAAAACAGAGAAGGTATGCTTAGAAAGCAAAAGATCACAAAGTTACAACAAAAAGAAAAGGGCGACAAAGCTTTCCAGGAATAGCAGATTGAAAAATGTAGGAAAAAAAGGGAAGTTACCTGAGCCACAGAGTAATGGACAAACCTAATCAAAAAAGAAATGGGAGCCAACAACCTGTGTAAGAAGGGGTGATGGTACAGTTTCTAAAAAGTGGGAGAAATTGCAATTCAGAGTAAAAACTATTTATTCCCAACTCTTAGAGATAGACAGTGTGCATTATAAGAGCTTTTCTGCTGTAATTGCAGTGAAAACATTTACTGAGGGACAGACGATGAATTTTTTTTATCATGTGCAATTGTGATTAAAGACCGTGAGAACTAGCTATTTCTTGTCCAAACTAGGAACATCGAGTTACTCATGAACCAAGACAGGATAACTGATGAACATATTGCATATTAATAAACAATGAAATAGCAGTTTTAAGACAGCAAACCAGAAACACCTGATGGTGCAGAATAAGGGACAAAAATTTATGCAGAACCGTAAGGTTGAAGAATGCTTATTATTTTCAGCAATCATATTACATTTGCTTCTGTTTGCTTGAGGATGCCTCAGGTAAGAAGTACACAAATATATTCATCCTTGCTGCTAATACAGCGTCCCTAATGAAGAATAATTAATTGGAATAACTTAGTGGCTGGACTCCAATGTAATTAAAAGGAAAATGCATGCAAAATAACAAAAGCTGAATGCACAAATTACACAAACTTCAACAAATTTTATTTAATTAACTACATGGTATTCCAAATTTATTCAGAAAACATGTCTTCTTGGAGATATATGTACTCTCTTTTGGAAATATGTGAAAAAGGGGAATGGTTTTAAACTGAGATGGGGAGGTTTAGGTTAGAGATTAGGAGGAAGTTTTTCACACAGAAGGTGGTGACACACTGGAACAGGTTGCCAAAGCAGGTTGTGGATGCCCCATCCCTGGAGGCATTCAAGGCCAGGCTGGATGTGGCTCTGGGCAGCCTGGTCTGGTGGTTGGAGACCCTGTACATAGGAGGGGGGGGTGAAACCAGATGATCACTGTGGTTCTTTTCAACCCAGGCCATTCTATGATTCTGTGAATTGCAGTGATACATAAGTCAGCGTACGTAGCTTTGTAGCTTAATTAGAAAACTTGCACATTACATATAGTAATATCTGGAAAGTGAGCAATTACTTTACGTGCAACATGCTGATAGAAATGCCCTAATTAAGTGTCATTAGGATAACAGCACCTTAACCTCTGCCTGTTCAGAAACTAAGGAGATTTTTATTCAGTGAACTCATTTCTTTTGAGATACTATTCAGTGAGTTAGATGGAGGTTCTGAATCCTCATCTTTGTACCAGGTCCAGAAAGTGAAGGGCTGATACACATTAGAAAGGCACTCAGCATACAATGTCCTGCATGTACAGCTCTGAGTTGAGGAATGCATTGAATCACACATATAAATTGAAATACAGATTTAGACCTTTGACTCAGATCACAGCAGACTCTCCAAAAAAAAAAATAAAAAAATGCTGGGTTACTGTTTGAAGTGGGAGGATGTAAAATACCCTTTTTAGTAATACTATTTGTTGTAATGCTCCCATTTCATGTGTTACAGCAAACAAAGAGAGATTCTCATTTCTGTATTGAACAGCAAAGTTTCTCAGCAGTTGGTTACTTATTTTCTTGCATGCTATGGGATGTTCGAGGGAAATTCCTTTCCTGCCTTCTCAGAGTGTCACAAACACCAGGAACATATGCTTATGCTGAGCAGCAGTCTTCCACATGCTCCTCACTTTGCAGCAAATCACTTTATCCCAAAGGTCTCAATATTTTGCAGCCATTCTGTGTGACTTTTCTGTTATATTGCATCACAATAATGAAAATCTAGATACCAATAAAAAGGAAACATCTTCTAAAATGCGTCCACACATTTTATTAAAGGTGTTCAGAAGAAAATGAGAACTCCCATTATTTTCCTAATCCACTTTGGCAAGTAATATGAAAGATACTGTGCCTTGGGTAAAACTCTCAAGAGAATGTCTGCATTTTGCTTCCATGTCAACAGTCATACCAGGCAACCAGTACTTAATATAATTTAATTTTGAACAGGAGAAGGGCAATCATTGAGAGAAATGTTTTGAGCAGAAATATAAATATTCTGACTTTATGGGCACATCAGGAAGTGGGAGTAAAAAGGTAACTAAATTCTAGCTAAGCTCTGAGAAGTTCCATTAGAAAGGCATGCACACACAGGAAATATCCTCTTTCCCCCAAGCTGGATTTAATGAAAACAGATTATTCTATTTTATTTTCCTGTCTGTACCCAAACACCCTTTCGCTTGCATATACTTGTGGCGAAAGATTCACAGTTACATTTCATTATTCTTTTTATCCATGTGCTTTCAGTGAACAGTGGTGGTGGTCAATAACAGGGTTTTACTTGCCTTGAAGGTCTGGGCTTGGGTTTCTTTTCTGCATCTCTGTGGCTAATAGCAAGTTGATTATTCATTAGGAGTGTCACAAGAGCTGTAGTCACCAAAGGAACCTAGCATGTAATTAATCTCTGAGTCAAGTCTAAATACATCACATTGCTGAAATTCTTGCAGACCTTATGTCAGTATCATTTTGGCACACCGTTTTTTTTGTTTGTTTGTTTTGCTTTTTTTTTTTCCTCTTTTAATTTTTTTTTTTTCCTCTTTTTAGTTCTCTAAGAATTATGACCAGCAATAGACAGGACTGCATATGCAAATCTTGACTCTACAGATAGAAATACTTAACTGTGATCATCTGCACTTTCACTCTCTTCATTCATGCACACAATTATTAGTTTGCTTCTTAGAAATTCTGTTATGCTCCAGTGAGTACTGATATAGTGTATAATTAGACTGCTCATGCATTTTCTGCATTACAGGACACAGAGTCAATTTGACACAGAAAGGTACAGCACATCAGTTGGAGAACTTGTGGAGAGTTCCACTGTAAATTCAAAACAATCAATATTTTTCTTCTCTCAGAAAGAAAATGATCAGAAGGTTGACTGTATGACATGCACATAAGAGAATATATTAAACCAAATCATTCAGTAAGTGGTATACAGGCAGCATTGAAGAGTATACCTCAAATACATTTAGATGTTACATTTTGTCTTTCTTATTCTGTAGGATGATAAAATGTATGACCTTAACCTCTATGGAGATTTCAGGTGCATTAGATCCCTGTAAGACTGTCACTTATGAATGCTAAAGGCTCAGTTTTACTGGTTAGAATGGAATACTCAGCAGATGAAACCTATATTCAGTGCATGCAATCTCTAGTATTTTCTTGTGAAGATCAAGAAATGTCATACTCTGCAATTTGGCCACCTTGCTCTAAGAAAAGCATCTGATCCTCATGGCAAGGATGGTAAGGTAACCAAGTTAAGGAGCTACTATAGAATCTACTGTCTATTTACCAGAGATCTAATGGAAGCTGCCAGTCTTGCAGCAATACACAATATTCAACAGCACAGCTCACTAACACATTTTCCACAACATAATTAACTGGTGTGCAAGCCAGTAGCATGGCACATTTGCAATAGAAATCACAGCTAAATTATTGCCAGAGCTTTCTGTGTTGGTGGTTTTCATGGTCTTAGAGCTTTTTTGCTTATATATTGAAAAGAGAATATTCACTGACAAGCCAGACAGAACACTTTTTTTTAGTCCTATGCACTACAGTCCAGTCCACGTACACCCAACCAGAAGACCCACATCTATGGCAGCAGAGATACTATGGTTGTCTGGCTTCGCTTGTCTTGAGTAGCAAGGCACATGATTCAATGTCTCTAAACTTTGTATTTCTTACTATTTAGAAACCAAGCTAAATAGTATGCTAAAATATTTATTTCCCCTCAGAAGAGCACCCAACTCATTTTAATTTAATGAAACATCATTTTATAAGACACATTCTACAGCTCCAGTCTTACTCATAGACCTTGATCTCATTTAATAGAAATAAAAATTGATTTCCTTCAAAAATACTTTTCCAAGTATGTTGTGCTTTTGTAAGAGCAAGAAAAAGTGATTTCCACAAAACCATAGAAGCATTAGTCTCTATGCTTGTAGATGGCCTCCCATCTTGGTTTTCAATTTGTAGCTCAGTTTGAATTGCGCCACCCCTGAAAAATTGTTGCCAGTTCCAGAAATAATAAACATGGTGTAATAAATTTCCAAGTGTCATCACGGAGAAACTTCATGGAAGCTTTACAGAAAAAGACTGATGGTAAGATTTGCAACATAATTACACTATAGAGCATATTGAGTTTCACAGCTGGACAGTCAATGTTACCCCCACTAGCCAACCAGAAAGGAAAAAAAAAGTAAAGCCTCAGTAAAAATAACTGCTGTTGTGACTACCAGTAAGAATGATCAGTAAGAACTTTCTGTAAAAGCTACTTCATAGCCATATTGTTATTATGGAACTTGACAGTATCAAGAAACATCACCAGTATGATTACATATTGTAGGCACCTTCCGGGTCTTCCCAGATCAAGAATTCTCACCATCACATTTTGATTCTTGCCAGCTGCATTCCCTACTCAGGTTTCTGTAATGATGGAGTAGGAAGAGAGATGAATCATCACTAAGAACATCCTGCTCACACCCAAGGTGAATGAACTCCGATGTGGTAGAAAACATATGGAATAAACAGGAGACCTCTCTGAAGGTATGAGATATATCAGCTCAGAAAGTGAGGCAGAAAGCTCATGGGTTGGAAGAAAACATTCATGCTTATATTAAAACCCAGTCTTTCTTATTTAACTTGTTACTTCCAACTCAGTTTAGAAGAAAAAAGAAACATTGGTGCAGTTTGGTATGGAATATGAAACCTCTGACTTAAAGGCAGAGTATAACAGGACCATAACAAGAACATCCTGAGTCTAGAGTTTAAAAAAAAACAAAAACACAGGTAAAACTAACCCAACTACCTCATATATTCATTAGCATATAAATACTAGAGAAGAACTATAACTACATTTAACTATCTTTGATGTCTGTAGTAAGTAGCAAGTAGTTTGTGTTTGTTGCTATATATTAGATGGAATGCACATTATTTGTTTTCATAGTAAAGCTACAAAGTTGAGTTAGATTTGCAAGGCTTCTTATGCCACTGTCAAATCAACTTGTCTCCATTCACCTCTATGGAAATCTAAAGTAATAAGACATAGAAAAACTTCTTTTCAGAGGGAGATTTTTGTCAGAGATATTTTCCACGTAAACTTAATTACAAACAACAGAATTTGGTGAGAAATGTTTGTGAGCTGCAGCGAACTGTGAAAGAAATTTACCCTTATTAAAAAAAAAAATCTCTGAAAAAAAAAAACAACCGCTAATTCTAAAAAACTACTGAAGATTACCAATTAAGAATTCACAGAGCATCATGTCACACAAAAATTAAGTGCAGAAGAGAAAGTCTGTGGGGATAGTGCTCTTTCTCAAGTGTGGCACTGATTACTTGACTTGTTCCTATAGAATATTCTGTCCTCTAGCAGAGGGCAAGACATCTCAACATCTTAATTCAATTCAGCTGAATCTACAGAATCACTAGCTACATCTAATTAATAAGCCAACAACAGCAACAACATAAAAGATTTTACAACAGTCTTGGAACATCTGATTTGTTTTTCCATGCACATAGTTCTGATTAAAAACATAATAATAATAATAAAAAAAACAATAGAGCTACTACAACTTTTTTTCCTGTCATGATTTTACATGTGTAATTTGTTTCCACTGTGCTCATGCCTATTAAGCAGATTTTTAAAAGCGATTTTTTGGGGGAAATAGATTCAATAATTTGAATGTATCTGGCAGAAGAAATAAAGATCAAACAACATTTCTGCAAAATTTCTTCTGAACCGGTATATTGAGGTGTATAGACAAATTCCACCTGAGAAGAATTATGGTAGGGGTTATTCAATTAAGAATCAGAAAATAATTCCATTAATATGCAGGTAAAATCAAAATGAAGCTTAATTTCTGAACACAGAATACTTGTAATGAAGCCCTGTAAACATCCTGAAAATGATTCATAGAAATAACTTTTTCAGAACAATGAACATACCTTAAACATTTCAGAAATTGCATTAAGAATAACTTTTAAATCAGAAAGAAGCAGAAAAATCATTGAACAAGTTACCTGATGAAATTACCCATTACAAATACCTGTCTGATACTAGACAGCTGGGTAAGAAAGATGAATATACATACTATAGCTTGAATTACACAGTTCAGCTTCCTAACGTCATGGAATTAAACTGTCCTTTGTACCTGACTGACCAAATGTTCTTTACTTGATTTGTGAATAATCTTTTACCAAATTGGTGGAGTCATACAAGATTCGCTCTGAAGCTTTCACACTGGGAGAAATATGGTGATACCCTGAAGATAGATGCTATCTATCCTGGTTGCACAGATACTTCCAGGTACTTCATGGACACATTTATAGGGAAACCAGTTCTATAGTGAGTTTATAATAATTGTATGCACACTGTCCATAAGATCATCACAATTCACTAAGCCAAGACATGGAAAATAGAACATCTATTGCAATTCAACAGATCAATACAGTGAGAAATAGATGGAAAAGAACAGCTAGAGGATAAATAAGAAAAGGCACTCATCAACTCTGAGGCCTTCAAGATAGATGCTCACTGACATCAAGGCTCACCACAAGAACTCCATAAAGGAATAATCTCCAGAAAGAAACACTACTTTAGTGGTGGTCAGCCCTTAAATGGGATCTGTGAGAGGTGGATTCAAGCTCCACCCCTTCTGGGTGCACAGCTGAATTACTTTCACCTGTGCTCCAACAGCTGACTCATCACTTGCCTCAAATAGTTAATCAGAGGTTCAGGCTGTGATCAACAGTTTCCCTTACAGCAGCTGAGAATTTGCTCTATCAAACAGAGTTATTGTGCTCTTCATATCTGTTGTATTTTCCGTGGAAATAAATAGGAGGCATTACTTTCAGAGAGACACTGTATGTTTCACATAGGGGTTCAAATACCAAAGCACCAGATTGTGCTGTTTCGTAATAGCCTTTGAAGAACCTGAGACACTGTTAATATTACATAAAATGAAAATAACTTCAATAAAAACTTTATGTATATGTATTTTGTTAGTAAGTCTAAATCAGCTAAAATATGGTCAAGAATATTTCTGCCTCACTTGAACTTTTTATTCATACTAAGTGTTCCTGAAAGCAGGGAATCAAAATTAAGGATTGAGAGAGTAGAAAGGAGTAGAGAAAATTAAAAGAAATTAAAGAAGTGAGAGTTTAATTCCTTTTTTTTTTTTTTTTTTTTTTTTTTTAAATACTATTTTTAGCAGTGCCCCAATTGATAGAACTTTATAGATCTCAGTGGGATAAATAAACAGTTACTTCTGATAATTTCATGCGCATCGTGAGCTTGAAAGTGAATGGAACTTAACCTCCACTTTTAATACATGCTAATTTAAAGCAGTAATAAGGAACAAATGTTTTCTGTGATATTTAGTGTGTACAGTTTAAAAACTATTGATAATACATATTAAAAGATAATGGTATTGGCAAGTTATTGCCTTATCATATGGAGCTACCATAAATGCAATGCACAATAAATAGCTCATGAAATTTAGTTTGTAACTAATGCCAAGTAATAAAGTATTTACACACTTGAATAATATAGTCTTAAGTTGAAAAGCTTTTTTTTTTTTTCTGAGTTCTACTGTAAAGAATCTTGTCATAAATATTTTAAAAAATGAGATAAGTAAGAGATTTAAAACTATTTTTTAACTAAATTAAGCTTTAAATTCTGAAGAACTGCCTGCAGAGTAATAGGTAAGTGTGTGTTAAACATTTCCATAATATTGAAAATAGATCAGGAAAGTAGTTCTTTAAAAGATATGCCTCATAAGCAGACCACTATAGATATCAAGCTGTTGGTAAATATGGAGAAGATCATAGTAATTCTTTGTTAATTCCACCACCTAATTTCATTATTATTATTTTTTTTCCATGATTTTGGTAAAAGTAAATGCACGGTGGATTCAGGTAGTCTACTTCTAATTATATACTGAAGAGCTGTGATCCCTTAAACCTCAATAGAAATACACAGCATTTTCGCTTTACTACATTTTAGCTATTCAACAAAAATCTCTTTACTTTCAAAACATGAGGTTCATTGTGTTAAATGGCAGCATTATTGCTCAAAAGGGGAACAGGCCTGGTCACTACAGATTGTCCCTATACATAAACAAGGATTATACAAGGGCTATAAAAACCGCCCATAACGATGGATACAATGGAACCACAATTTGTCTCTGACACAGAGCACAACATGCAGACATTGAGGTTTTAAAGGTATGAAGTAACAGAATCCTCCACATCTCCAAGCAAATTGTTCTGGTATTTAACCAGCCGTACATAGCTACATGTAAATGTGTCTGGTTTCCTGGTATGGGATTTTTGAAACAATTTTTTCAGATAGACCTTACTGTGAGACATTTTCCCCCATCATGGTATCATGCAGAACTGTTTCATAAACTGAATTCCATTTCTTAAGTAACAGCAGAAGGCAAGTTTTCAGGCTTTTTGTAACTTCTGAACCTGCTCACTGGATAATTGCCCAGAGAAGCTGTGGTGCCCCATCCCTGGAGACGCTCAAGGCCAGGATGGATGGGGCCCTGGGCAGCTGAGATGCTGGGGTCAGCCCTGCCTGTGGAACTGGGTGGGCTTTGAGGTCCCTTCCACCCCAAACCATTATAAGATTCTATGAAAACTGAACACTGATAAAATATACAAAAATGTTATTATGTTTTGTCACTAAACACAAATTTGTTCTTACAAACTCCTCTTCCTAACAAGAACTTGACTGAAAACATCCTGGAACTTTGTCAGAGCGTGGCTTAGGCCTTTCCAAGCTTTTCCTGATGAAATTCCTAGCTTGGACTGTAAACAGAATACAACATACAAAGTACAAGATACTTATTCACAGCTGTCTTGTGTTCACTTCAATAATTCTCAAGTTCTTGAAATTATGCTCACACAGAACTCTAGATTCTCATTTTATCAGTAATTATATAAACCAAGAGCATTTCTCCTGAGACTGGTCCCATTAGCTTTCCTCTTTACAACTGCAACTCAGGATCATATCCAATGTCCCACTAAACCAATTTTATTTTACATTCATGTTTTCAGTCACTACAATTTAAAATCTATTCTACAGAGTTTGACCATTTGTGCTTCGAATTCCTGTGTTTCTAGCTAAGGATAACAGCACGGAATAAGGTGGGTTCCAGCAATACTGGGATATATATTTCTTTTATCCAGTCTCTTCCTTTTTATTTCAGGTTTCAGAACAAATGCAGCAAAGCTGAGATGAGACGGCTCATCATTTTATTTCATCATCTTTGTAACAGATTTTTGTACAGCAATATGAAACATGAAGACAAAACAAACCACTTACACTCCACACGCTCACTGGAAAACACACCAAATAAGAGCACACCAGTGAATCCAGTGATGGCTGTTATTCTTTTTATGAGTGAATAAGTAGAATGCTAAGAAATGATTTTTTTTTCATTCTTTTTTTTTCTTTTCTTTTTGTTTAGGATAAATAATGTATAGGTTGACAGATCAGGGTCTGAGTAAGGCAGTTCAGAAGAGCTTTACATACTCAAAAATCATTCCTCTCTTTTCCAGAACAGAAAGAAAATAGCAGGTGGTGCTTCTGCAGGGAGAGCTCAAACTAAAACATTTGAGATTGTATATAGTGATCTGTGATCTGTCCTATCCTAAATGAAGAGGAAAAAGTTGTTGAGCTTGCTAAGGCTCTTAACACTGGATCAGTTCTATAAGACTCATCTAGAGAAGTTTTTATGGTCTTAATACCACTGTTGAGTGTGACTGCAGACAATTACAGCACATCATTGAAGTCTCCAGGAGATGAGGGATGGCTATAAAAACAATTTGTTAATCATTACTTGGCATGCTTCCTATGGCAATAAGGTTGATAGGATCCCTTCAAACTGTATGCTGGTGCTCATTCTTTTACCCATTGCCCTGCATGTTGCATGGTCCTATTTCAAATTTAAGGTGCCAGGGACTGAAATACAAGACTCCTGTGCTCACTGAAAATTTTGGGTAAAAAGAGGCAAACACCACCTCTTTCTTTACAGCAAGGGGAAAAAAAAACCCAAAAAACAAAAACAACACAAAAAACATAAAATCTTGAATCTTAGAGATAAAACAATCTGCTGTCTTTGGGCTTTGAAGGAAATGAAGCAGGAAAATCCTCCATAGACAGGACCCTTACAGGATCTATAGAGCAGTGGCATCTGAAGATCAAAGAATAAGATCAAAACGCACAGAGGAAATCACAAACCTTCTACCCTCATTTCTTCAGAAAGCATTGACTTCCCAATTACACTGCCTGCCTGGGAAAGCCAGTGAGCCCATGGACAGATCCCTCCTTATGTTCTGCGTAGTCAACCTTCAAGGTCTGTCTGATGCAGTAGCTACTGTTAAGCTCAAATGTTGTCAGCTATTTTGTTATATCTTTTGCCCTTCAATTTTAAACCTCTCAGATGACTGAGCATCTCCTCTTGTATTCCTCTTGTTTTTAGCAGACTTGGGATGTTTCCTCTATTTGCTTATGTTGACTCCTATTAATTCTCATTTCATGTAGAAAAGAGCATATTTTTCCTTTATTGTTAAAGGGCTAGGTGACAATTTGGACTGAATATGCATCTGTATTTAAAAAAAGGAACTCACACCAGGACTGAACATCTACAAGTTCACTTCTTATTCCAGTGCTTGATTACTCTGGTTGAAGAAAACAGCTGGACTACTGCTGCCAAAACAAATCTGTGTGAAAGGATTAAAGATACATCTAGAGTAACAAAAACACCAGCATGGCTCAGTTAGCTAGGCATTCAGTCAAGAAACACAAAGCTTTAAAAAGACCCATTTTCCAATTGACACCCATGCATTATTCACACAACTACTTGCTTTGTTATGATAAAGAACATAATAACCTCAGCATATTTAATGTTTTTATAAGCTAGACTTTAAAAAGTGTAAGATCTATTGATACTCAAGTAAAAATAAATAAATAAATAAAATCCTCTTTTTGACACAACTTCCAAGAAGGCCAAAAAGTTCATTAAAAAGTAAAATTTTCAAGTCTTTTAATGCTATTGGGTTTGGAAAATTAATCAGAATAAAGGATGTAAGACTCAATTTTTTTACACATAATGGGAGTAGCTTACAAGGATTCCAGTATGTGCTATCAATTTAATATGAATCAGAAAATGTTCTGTTGCTTTATATCTAACTTGGATGCACAGAGCATTCTTGAGAAGATAATTAAGTAGAATGATAAATGGAGAATTTGAGTTTAATTTTAACAATTGTAAAAACATCTGTTTCCTTTTCTTGATGGTTCATTTGTCATAGAGCAAGAAATATGCAGTAGTAGAAAGATTTTAGATTTGAATTCAGCAGTGAAGATTTTTTAACGAGTGTACTAAATCCACACTGATATCAGTAGAAACATTTCTAATAATGTGAAAAAAACCTCTTCATTATTGTAGTAAGTGGTTCTGCCTTGGGTGATGCCTCTGTTTCACAGCACAATCCCTGACCTCTGCCTGGAGGACGTGCTACCACCTTGGCATGAGGGAAGGTTTTGCTGTAGTATCCTTCTCAGATTAGTGAGGTATGACTGTCAACTTTCAAAAGGCAGCCTATGAAAATCTTAATGGTAAATATTCACAGGCTGCTGCACACTCCTTCTGGCACTGCCAATAAACTTCTGGTGCTACCAGACTTAGTGTTCAGTGTCCTTCAAGGGCCTGGAGCACACAGCTATTGTTCTTCTTCAATACTAGCTCAACAAACATCAGGATGTGAGGAAGAAATGCAAAGCAATTTTGCTTAAAATGCACTGAAAAAGTAAGTTCTATTTATTTCATTTAGCTGCCAATTTTCTTACCATTGGTCTGAATAGCATGGCTAAAACCAAGATGTCATGGACAAAAATCACCTGATCAACAATGCAGGAGCATTTAGGGATGGAATTAACTTAAGACTTCTATCTCAAACCTCTTCTAATGACAAACTGGATGCCCTTTGTGAAGCTGGAATAATAGGCAACTTAATTGCTCATTGTCAGTAACCAAATATTTTTTTGTTACATACTTAATTACATGATTTCTTTTCAAGCTAGTTTCAGTCCTAATGAACTTCACAGACAGTGTTTTCTTTTTTTCCTTTATGGCACAAGGGACAATTTTCTTTCTTCTGCTTCAGTGGATAACTTCAGCACACAGCTAACTTCTTTGTGCTTTAAGGTGATTTGCCCTTAGAAGTACATGCTTAGGGGCATATAAGCAGCATTACAATACTAAAGATAAATGGTCTAGCTAAAAGGAAATAATGAAGTATAATAAGAAACATGAACAGCAGTGAGAAATGAAGTGTATGGCTAAGAGAGCTTGGCTATGTTAGAGGCAGAGGGGACAGTAAGGAAAGAAATTGGCTGGCAGCGCTAAAGTATCAGCCTGAGAAAAGCTTTTCTGTTTCCTCTCCCGGTCAGTTACACCTTGTGGTACATATCTCTTGACTTCTTGGAGTTCAGAATATGCAACGGCATTCTCTGTGAAGCATGAAGATACAGAATGTACACAACTTCCCAGAACATCATATGATACCAGAGAGATGAAGCGAAACAGGAATGTCTCAGTGACGCCCACAGGAACAGTCACAATCGCCAAATTGTCAGCATGCCTCTGCAATTCCAGACCACGGTGAGCATATGGATAGTTTAGGCTTTCTGCCATCAGACTAGATTAGCTAAGCACATAGCCCATGCATATTTAGTCTAGTTTTTTTCAGTGGAAAAAATATTTCTATTGCAAGTAACCTCCTGGACTTAGGCAACTTCCACAAAAAAGTCTCCTGCTGCTTTGTGCACCTGTGAGGTTCTGCTGTACTTCCCTAGCAAAAACCTTCATGCGATCTCTGATTACACATCTAAGACCATGATGTGAGAAGCAGAATACCCTTCCCTTCTGTGAACAAAACTGACAATTCTGTGAAATTCCTGCAACAGATAACACTGCTGAGGCTTTTCACTCTGTTACAACTCAGGCAGGCAGCGTGCTCCAAGTCTGCTCTTCATGACCTTCCAGTAGGAAGATAAATGCTGCCCTCAGCAAAAAATTGTTCTGAATCTTTCAGAAGAGAAAACTTCGTCTCTGACTGAAATGGATCTTTCAAGTTTTGTTTTCTTTAGAGGAACATCAATCCCAAGACCATACAAAAGCCACAGGGTACACAGCACAACAAATGATCTAATTCTGGTCTCTCTAGAAACATTCTAGATTCTGGTATGTTCTGCACTGCCAACATCTATTTGCAAAGTGACTGAGCTGTGTAATAACTTGCTATGTGTTTTCCTTGTGGAAAGTTATTTCAACTGTCATTTAATATTTACAGTTGCTGTATATTGATGAAAATACAAAAACCAGAATACAGTGTCCTGTGCTTTCGACAAAGTTGCTAACTTTTGTCAGCCCTGAATGAACTAAAAACATGGTTATGTAATATATTTCTTCTTTTAAAGCTGACCTCATACATCCCAGTATGTAACCCATATTATAACTGTGAGTTGTAGAATTTCCAAATAATATGCTATGATGGCAATCAGTTGCCTGTACATTTATTTCACTTTAAACAAGAATCAGAATATAAAATGGGACAAAAATTGAATGCCAAGTCAAACACTGTTAACATAAACATACATCATTCTGCAAACACACGATTAACTTTACTACCTTGAATAATATTATGCAAATTAATCTATTTGCAAATATAAGTTCCTAACAATAAATATTTGTGTAATAGAGGACAAAATGTTCATTCTAACCTTGCAGAACTTAAGATATTGTTTTAGTGTCTATCTTCCATTTTCTTGGCAGGTTAATTGAATTTTCTTTTGCACTGGCAGCCTGCAAGAACAATTTGATTAAGAACTTTTTAGTTACTAACAGTAAGCCAGAGGAATCTCAGAGGAAAGAACTGTGTTAGCTGCAATGTAAATGGCAAACACATGTAATGTTTATTTCTGGCAAACCACTACTGCTGTCTTTCTTATAGGCTAAAAGCCTGATTATACAGCATACTTTAAATAGATATTTTTTCAATTAATAGAGAGAAATATCATGTCAATGGTTGTGTCAGGTTTTTGTTTTTTTTTTTTTTGTTTTTTTTTTTTTTTTTAAGGCTTAAAAGTTCTGTAAAAATGAAAATAAAAAATTAAGTCTGTACAATTTCATTAAAAGAGTACTTCCAACTTATAAACCTCAGGTATACAGTTTTAGGCACAGTTTGAATAAAAAACTGCACATCACTATATATGCTTATTCTTCAGCAAAACATACTACATACAGCATTCAGCAAGACCCATCACAGTCTTCTCTAGAATCATCATTCAGCACTGACAACTGTTAATATTTTTATATAATACTAATTATTCTAAGCAAAATATCTTTTAAACATATCCTGGAAACATTCTCTATATTATCTACAATTCAGAAAACAAATATTCAGGATTTAACGTATTAATTATAGGAACCAAAATGTTCTGGCAGGTCTTCACATTCTTTTTGCTTGTTCCTACACACAAAAGTTACTCACTGCTTGCACATGGAAATATTGGAATGAAGATCACTCCAGACTGGGTACACAAAAATAGGCATGTTTAAAGAGGTTGTAGCAAAACCCTGAGCTTAAAACTCTTGTCTTTGGATACAGGTATTTTCTGAACAGCTCCTGCATGCACTGAGCATCATGCTTTCAAGTATAATCTTATCATTTGTAGTAAAGGTACACTGAAGAAAGCAAGCCTTGGAAAGAACATGAATTATATTGTCAACTTCTTTAAAGTTCATTAACACTAATCTTTAGCTGTACTGATGAAGTTTGTAAGCCAATGATACTGACACCATGATGAGTTTAGTGCACAACAAACTGCAAATCATCAGAACTACAAAAATATTCTTGAACACCTTCTAACACCACAATGATTATCTGTTTAAGAATGCACACATACAATGCATTCCCACGAGGCAGAGATGTTTGTGATTTATGCATTACATTATCTCAAATAAGTCTGTTTGCCATATTCATGACACTGCAAACACGTTCACACATGTTCTTACTCATTGCCTTCATGAATATTCATGTACCTAACAGATTTGGAAGTGCTGGTCTTCTAAGTATTGGATAATCCTTCGGGGAATTTTGCAGTCTGAAATGGAAACCTTATTTTTACACCCTACAGTCCTCAGTGGTTAGAAGAACTTGAAACTTGCAATTTTACCCTTTATTCCAGACCACCTTAGTTAATTCCTAAGAACAACAAAATGAAATTTGCAGTCAGCACGTTTTAATTGTAATTTAGCATTTGTTGATGTATGTTACTGTTTGTTAATGTAGGATTTTTTTTTAGTAAGAAAGTGTTGCTCAACTAATTTCTTTCCTGATTTCCAAATTATGTATGGATTACTGGGTCCCTTCAGTGGTTTGAAAGACAAAAAGGGACTCCTAAGTATTTAAAGATGGTAGGCAGACTGAAAATGATGAATCACAGTTTCTCATGTGCTGTTCATGGCACTCCTCCCTGCCCATCTGTCCTCTTGCTAACCTTGATGTAGCAGCTTTCAAAGAGCAGTGGTGCAACACAGCCAAGAGGAATTCCATACAGCTTTCTGGGAATCAAACCCTGACATTCACAGAGAAACATCCATGTCAGTAGGAAGTTAAGTGAAACTGGCAGCTCGGTTTTTAAGGGATACTTTAAAGCTCCCATTACTTACACAATAAGGAATAAAATAAGAAAAAAAACAAAACCCCACAGTCTTAAAAGACATCCATTGTTGGAATCTGACTATTTGTTCAGTGAAATGTGCCACTGCCTGTAATTTACTATTGCGTTTCAATAGTTGGAATGTGCAATAAGATTGAATCTGCAGTACAAAAAGTCAGATAAAAAAAAAAAGAAGAAAGAATTGCTCTCAGCCTCTTGCCACTTTTAGCAATTACAATTAGTGTGGTTTTGGGAAGGAATTCAGTGGATAAATTCTTTGTCTATTGAAAAGAAAAAGAAGAAAAACCCACAGCTATACTTCTTATTTAGTGAAGCAACAAAATGTTTATACTGCAAAACACGTATATCACTAATATATTTGTAAAACTGTTACCTATTATGCTAAAAATAAATCTATTTATCATCTTATAACAGCACAGAATCTGTAGAAAAACTATGTTGTAAATTACTACAACACCTACACTGACTTACACTTTCACCTTACAGAAAAATGTCAGACTTCCATAAATGTATTTATAATGGCTGTAACAGGCTTAGTGTTTTACACAGAAACAAGGGCCAAATCAATACAGATACTTGGCACATAAACCTTTGTATTTTTTACTTTCTTCCCCAAGATTTGGTGAATTCCATGGATTTAAATTGAAGGGGCCAGCTGGCTTAAAGCCTCTGTTTTATCATCTCATACTGCAGCCCCTTAATCTCCTCATTTTGGCCAAATGGATGTGAGGTCAAGAATAACCCTTACAAGCCTGTGCTGCCCTCTTAGTTTCATCCCTTTCCAAGAAGAAGTCAATTTCTTTTTACATAGCCATAAGCACTGAACCTGAAGCATAAAGTCTGAAATTAAAAAGTAGCAAAGTAGATTACAGCAAGATTTACTGCCACCACAGAAGCACCTATGGATTGCCACTAGCACTGTAAGTACCTCAGGAAAATATACATCATCAGCGGCAACCGAGGAATAAATAACAAGGAGGGAGAACTGAACTGTGACAGATGATAACAGCAGGTTGCTGAATTTTTCTGTTACTTGCATACTGCTTGTGGGAAGAGTTCAAAGCATTGTGCTCTTAACTGTGCTTTATTCGCATGGTGGTGGCATTCACTCTCAGATTTACAGGAGTAAGGACACATTCAGGTTCACGCTTCACATCACTTCATTTTTGTCAGGTCTTGCAGCCCTAATACAAGAGAAACTATACAGTACTGAATATGGTATAAGCTAGATATGAAAATGTTTATACAACACACGTTCAAATCTCCTGATAAACTGAAAAATTATTTTGTATGTCTTCTCCAAGGCATTACTGGACCATTTTAAGCTTTCTGTGTGTCAATATACATTAATAACAAATTTTTGGTATTGCAAATACAATTATCAGATTCCACAGACAAATTTGAGTTCTGCACTGCCAATTTCAGTATATAGCAGATACCCACAACATTTAAAATCCTGCTACAGCTGCCACTTTCCTTTCTCTCCTTGTCTCAGATATGTCCTTAAAAACTAAAATAAACTTGAAATATGGTGGATTAAATACTGCATTTTTCACAGAGAAAACCAAGATGTTGGTCAGGAAGAAAGCCCCTTCCATAGCATGCATTTGCTGCTGTTAGAAGACATGTATATAATTGCTCTGAAATATATTTTAAAAATGAGAGGCTCAGAAGAATGTTCATATTTAAGCAACAGCTGTGAAAGGTGCTTGTAAGCAGAGGACTCTTTTTTTTTGACTCCTATCCATCCATTTATAGCCCTAGTTCTAGCTGTGACCAGGCGAGCACAAGAGCATCATTAAACTTGAAGGTACTGGGTGTGTAGACAACTGACAGAGGTCCCAGCTGTGGTCTGACTTGCACACTGCTAGAGAACTCATTGGAAATAGTGGGGGGAAAAAAAAAAAAAAAAAAAAAAAAAAAAAAGCAGCTTGATGACATGACCATGTCATCATATGAAACAGGATTTATGAAAATTCTGTGCCATGCAAATGTGTTTTTTATGAATGAGACTAACAGCATCACTTACTACAGTGTGAGCCAAATACCTTAGAATTCTTTCTTTCCAGTTACTTATGACCTTAACACAATTTTGTGCACAAGGGCCAATGTTTTCCAGTACCAGGAGTTTCTCCCTTGCTTTGGACTATCCTTGAAATTTTCAGCCAAAAGAATGCCAATATTTCTGCAAGCAAAACTAGTGCAAATATCTTATTTAGCCCATTTAAAAATGTGTTTTTTAAAAAAAAATATGTGCATTGTCTCCTTTGTGCTTAAAAATATGGACATAGAATATGCTGTGCAATCTTTATCATTCTTATGAGACTGAAGACTCGGAAAACCTGGTGAGACTTAGATTTTAACCACTACATTTCCATAGACTCTCAGCTCCTGGGCATACTCACATTTGCAAATGCAAATGTTTTGGACACACAGAGCTATGCAACAACAGCTTTTCAAAATATATATCTTAAATGTATGGATGCTTTATATACATTATAGAACTTTCTCACATAAACAACTTCTATATACTGTCTACAGTGTTTCAAAAATAGCCTATGTATACAAATAAAAAAGCATCTCAAGAAAGCTACGTTGCTTTATGTAAAGGAAGAATTATTCTGCTACCAGATTCTTAGACAGATAAAGAATTGCAGAAAAGATGAATGATCCTCATCTTAAAAAAGTCACAGTGATTAATATTTGCTGTGCAACAGTTTCTGGGAAGTATTTGAAAGCCATTCAGCTCTGGTAATTCTGTAAATATTTCAGGGCGCTCACTATGTGTCAGTATGAAACAAAGTGCCTACAATGTAAGTGATGGAAGGGCACTCAGCAGGTGTGCTACCTACCACATGGTAAAAAGGATGGTGAGTAATTGTGGTGAGTTATATTTTTCTGACTGCTAAGCCCTCCTGCCTCACCATGGATGGCTCTCCATAGGCTGCAGCTCTGGCCCAGGCCGTGCTCACCATGCACTGTACCTCCTTCAGACCTCTTCTACTGTAACTCTGTGGGCTTCTTGATGGCTGCATGGGGAGATCTGCTCTGCATAGTGCCTGTGAGTTGCAAGAGCCTGCTCCTCTGTGACCCTTTCCTGGGCTGCATGGCACTTCTGGAGCATGGAGCAACATTTACATCAGAAGAGGTTGAACCTTCCCGCCAATATGCTGTTACATGTTGTTGCTGTGTGAGAGATGGCAGCAGAGATGCAGACTGACAGAATGGCATCTGACATAGAAGTGTGGATGTAGCAAAGGAGTGTCACTGAATTCCTCCTCCATGAAGAAAAAATGGCTCCCATTATCATTCACTGATTCTTTCTGAATATTTATAGAGACCAAAAAATGAATGTGAGCACAGTGAGTGGCTGGTGATGTGTTTCAGCAGTGGTGAAAGCAATGTGAAAGACAATCTTCTGGATGACCATGCAGATTTTTACACGCAAGCCATGCTGTTGCTCATTGCTGGTGAAAATGCATAGCTAATTGTGGTGACCGTGAAAAATAGTGTTCTGTAGTTGAGAATTATATCTACCAAACAGTGTTTTTGTGGTCTTTGTTTTAGTTTCCAGACTAAAAAAGAGGTTATCAAAATGCAAACCACATCCTTCCTATCTAAGCACCTTCCACTTCATTGGACACTGCCAAAATGCTAATTTTATTTTTGGAGGCAGAAAGTTAATTTAGATACCCTTCCTGTATCTAAAGGGGATAGACTCTTTAGCAGGGTCTGTGGTGACAGGATAAGGAGAAATGGCTTCAAACTTCAAAGAGATTTAGGTTGGATATAGGGAAAGAATCTTTTGCAGTGAGGGTGGTGAGGCACTGCAACAGGTTGCCCAGAGAAGTGGTGGATGTCCCGTTCCTGGAAGCACTCAAGACAAGGCTGGGTGGGGCTATGAGCAACCTGGACTAGCTGTGGATGCCCCTGTTCATTGCAGGAGAGTTGGACTAGATGACCTTTAAAGGTCCCTTCCAACTGCAAGGATTCTATGATTCTGTAAGGAGGCAAAAATTGTGCTCAACTCTCATCTTTCTTAAATAAGTTCTCAGTCTCATCTGCTCTGGGAGTATTTATAGAAGGCAATATATTCTACTCTTACTGGAGAACTTAGAGCACTCATTGAAAACACACATGCTAATGTTTTCCCTGCCTTTTCTCTGGCTTGCCCTCTATGCATTTCACTAATTCACTACTACCTGTTTCCCACAGCTTTCATCTGTACAAATGTCCTGATATTCCCACATTTGCTATTTTTTGAGAGATGAGGACTAAGTGATAAAATTAGGCAAAATCTTGTGACACCACCTAATACATTTTTCATGATATATGTAGTGAAACCCCCTCCCCAGTGTCTAACATGACAATCTTTGCGCCCAGATTCTCTGATCCATTTTGCAGATTCAGTTTTGTTTCAGTTTGAATTTAGTTGTTCTGGTTACTATTCCTAAACTGTGCAATGATTCAGGACAAGCTGGCAACAGAACTTTGTTCAACCTCTTTAATAATGTGTGAAGAAGGAGGATTTATTCAGTGCCAGTAGGTTTTATGATTATGTATAACAAGAACTGACTTTACCTAACACAGAAGAATTTCATTTGCCCTTCCCTTTCCTATCCATGGTGTTTTAATAAAACCACCATTCCTCTATTACAATGAAGATAACTATAGCGTGACCACAAGGCCTGTGCAGTACTCTCTTCCTTCATTTATATAACTAAAATGATTATAAAATGGATCAATTCACTAAATAGGGAATTGAACTCCCATTGCAGTTGTTCTCTTTTTTAATCCAGGCTTACTTCTTGGCATATCCCACATAATAACATCTTATACTCTACAAGAAATGTCCTTGTTCTCAGCCACTTAGTGTCTTAGCGACTTCACTGACACTGAGTTGAGAGACTGCTCTAATAAAAAGTAGTGAAAATCACCATGTGGACTTAAATACACACAATGCATTTACACATATTTTTGTTAACTCTAATCATGTCTAGACACTTCAGGTTTTCACTTTTTGCACACAGTCATTTGATGGCGTTTTCTTTTTTTAACAGTCTCAAAAGTAATGAGCATGAATACTTCTAGAAAGCATATTTTTAGAATGTGAACATATGGAGATATGCATTAAAACTGATGTATTTTATTTAGCATTTGAGGGAACTGCAGCACCTGAAACCTGAGCTTATTTTTTTCAGAAAGACAACTGAAAGTCATCAAACTTGGCCCAGGCTTTATTGTCTCTGTTCTTTAAAAGCCAAATTAAACACTTACCAATTCATCTCAGAGGTTACTCTTGGCATTCTCAGCATTTCATAAAAGGGAGCCAGCTGTAATGGGCTGTAAAATTTTCTTTGGGGATGCACGGTAGTGGATATATTTGATGGTCACGCTTGACTACTCTGGTGGCCTTTACTGATGGAGAGATAGCATCAATAGACAAAGGAAGAGTGATTGATGTCATCTATCTGGACTTATGCATGGTCTTTGATATGGTCTCACATTACATTCTTATCTCTAAACTGTGCCCAGTTCTGGGGATCCAGAATAAGAAAGATGTGGAGATGCTGGAGGAGGTTCAGAGGAGGGCCAGAAAGATGTTCAGAGAGCTGGAGCACCTCTCCTATGAAGAAAGGCTGACAGACTTGGGCTTCTTCAGTACAGAGCAGAGAAGGCTCCAGGGGCCTATTACTGCAGCCTTCCAAAGCATGAAGGGAGCTTATAATCAAGAGGGAGACCAACTTTTTACATAGTCCAATCACGATAGGAAGATGGGGAATGGTTTTAAAGTAAATGAGGGGAGATTTTGATTAGATATTAGGAGGAATTTTTTTTATTCACAATGCGGTGAGGCGCTGGCACAGCTGCCCAGAGAAGCTGTGGTGCCCCATCCCTGGAGGTGCTCAAGTCCATTTGGATAGGGCCCTGGGCAGCTGAACTGTTGGGGGGCAGCCTTGTCCATGGCACAGGGTGGGACTGGGTGTGCTTAATGGTCATTTAAAACCTTTCTTTGGCTCTGTGACTCTGTGAATTGAATTACACCAACAGAGCAGATACTTAGATTTCATTGCTAAATACATTATTTTAGCAATCTTGGCATAGGGAGAGGTGAGGAGGAAAGAAGTAGAAATAAAAGAATTATCAATAGCTAAGTATGACATTACAACACAGTAATCTCTCTTTTCATGAAAGTAAACAATGAAACTTTTTCTCAGTACCTGATGTGCAGCACTCTTCTCACAGCCCCAGACAGAACATTGCTGCTTCTGCTCCACAACTGAATGAACGTTACTCTTCAATTCATACTTCTACCATGGATGCTCATAAAAAGCTAGTGTGAACTGCCAGAGAAACTAAATGACAAGCACAGAACCTGAAAATAGTTTGTTTTTTTTTCTTTTTCCCCTTACAAATTAACTAGATTTTAAATGCCCTTTTTGCAGCCTTTATTTTACTGCCAAGCATTTCTGTATGGCTACCAATGGGCAGTGTTATTTTTTTTTGCATGATTTCCAAGTTAATTCTTTGGTCTCAAAAAGAAGTGCCGTTATTTGCTTTCCTCTAGGGGGAAAAAAAATCACAGTATGAGGAGTGAGATGATAGGGATAATTAGACTAAATGGTGGTATAGAGCACAATGGGAAAAATATCTTTTATGAAGACCACCTGTCTACTCAGTTTTGTAGCCCAAATGATGTTTTGTTTTGTTCAGGGAAACAAATTCACTTAATAAAATCCAAAACACAGATGGCAGCTGCTAGGGGGAAAAAAAAGCAACAAAAAGCAACAAAAAACAGAAACCAAGATTTTGTTGCAAAGGGTTTTGAAGCGATCTTAGTGGAAGACAGAAATATTTCCTTTTTCTCTGTCAATGGAGCTGTTTTCCAAGAGCTCTCTCTGATGCAGTCTGGGATTAAGTTAGAGCAGCAATTCTAATCCTGAACATTAGGAATAAAGCTCACTTTTATGTCATGATAAGCTGTTTATTTTGTATATTCTTTTAGGCACCTTCATTGTTTTACTGTAAATTATTTGAAAAATAATGCTTCTAACTACATAGCATTTATTCAGAGGGCCCTAAAATGGATAAAGAGAAAACTGTTAATTTTCCATTCATCCTATAGTTTCAAAAGCATATTTTAATGCATGTATACTTAATTTAAGAAAAGATGGCAGATTTAGTTTTTTATTTCTTTAACAAATAGCACCCTTCATAGTAAGTTCCTAGGATGGCTTAAATACAAATCTACAACATCTACAAAAATGTATTGTGAGATATCTACAAATAGGATCAAGAATTATTAAGAGAACTATTTAATGAAAAGGTAATTTAATATATTCACAGTATCTCTTTGGAAAGTCCACAAAACCAGAAAAATAGTGATGATTTATTATTCATTCAGAGTCTGGCTCTGATCAGGAGTTGAAGGAGATAGGCTCTTGATTGGGGACATATCTAGATGGCAGGTCAGAGGCATATTCAGTATCATATTCTGATTTCAACTTGGCCTAAGTCCAACATATTTATCTAAATATGCGACTCAACTGGGAGAATAAAACAAGGACTGTGAACAGCCAATGATTTTTATGCTTTAGATAAACCAAAATAACTCTTTAAGAATATTATCTTCAAAGGAATGAAAAAATTAAGTGACACTTGGGACCTATTTCATCATTTCCCCTGAGAAAGGGAACATCTCTCATGAGAATCTTTACTCTGTTCAGAGAGGAGGGACAGATGCTGAAAGCACAACTGTTTCCCCAGAAAAGTGGAATCCCACGCAGTTCAAATAGCATTATGATCTGTGCAGACATCTAATATCAAATCATGAAGTTCTCCAGTCAAAAAGCCAAGAGAACAGCAGTCTCTGAATAGATTAGCTTCTCTGTAGCCAATCTTTGGACTGGACCAGTGTCTGGTACATGTGTCTTGACTCAGCATCAGAAGGGTCACTGCTGATAAAGCTTTTGGGAGTGGTTGGTCTGGAAGAGTTAGTCAATTAGAACATTTCCTATTTCATTTCCTATTTGCTTCTCTTTCTCAAGTAGGACTGCACTGAGAGTAATGCCTCATATCTTATGGAGACCAAACAGTGGGTGTGAGCACAGTGAGATGATGGATAGTGCATTTCAGCAGCAGCAATGGAGATGAAAAAAGACAAGCCACGTTCCAGGCAGCCATGCAGATTCTATATGAGCACAGCACACAGCATGCAGACCCTTGTTCATTGATTGTGAAAATGTACAACTAATGGTGGCAACTATGTTGAAAATTAGTGTTTTGTATCTGAGAATTTGCTCTATCAAATAGTATTATTGTACTCTTTGTATCTGTTGTAGTTTCCATGCAAATAAATAGGAGGCATCACTTTAGAAATGATGTGTATTGCTCCAAAAGATTTTTTGTTTTGTTGTTGTGACTGAACATCAGTAAAATAACTGCCTCAGAATCTGTTAACTAACAACATATCTGCAACTTGTTATGATGTTCCCATTTTGCTGATGTTGTAAGAATCAAATTTTGGTCTTTATGCACGTCACCCTGGGAAAGATCTCGTAATAGGGTTTTTTTTTTTTTTTTTTTTTTTTTTTAAAATATACATACTATAAAGAAAGTAACAAATAAGTTCATTAACATCCCCCCAAAGTACTTATATGTGCACTTTCCTAAGCAAAACCATTTTATGAAAATCAAGCATTAGGATTAAGTCTGTACAGATACATGCTATTTGAAAACTTTTAAATGAAGTCTTATGGTCCACAAAGCTTACTCTTACTGAAGTAGTACTGGCTGCCTTGTACTTGAAAGAAGCATGCAAAGAGGCTGCTTGAAGCTATAGATAAATAATAGATAAAGCTCTTCCCAATGGAAAAGCATTAAGTGCTTTAAAAACATAGCAAAACGAAGAAAATCTGTGATAAGAAGTCAAAGGGAGATAGGATTTTGCATTAAAGGAAGTGGTATTCTGTTTAAATTTGTAAATGATCACTGGATTTCAGGGTCAGTGCTCATTGCTGAGTTAGAGTAACTCTTGACACATTTTAAAGTGTTACACTACATCAGAAAGAATGCAGGAGAAAGAAAAGAACCCATCAGTACATGAAAATAATAATAATAATAAAAAATAATCACTTTCTCAAGTTTTACATTGAATGGAAAGTCCCTGAACACTTCAAATTTTGAAAGACATGTCAACAATATATTAATGGTTTAGATTTTACTCCATTACAGAGGAAATTACTTTATGTCCTGATTAGCTTTTTTTTTTACAAATAAAGGATTCCAGCTACTTAGCCCCTTCTGGAGAGTGAGTCAGAAAGTTGTATTGGTTTCCATCATAACACTGCTGTCTGAAGAACACTGAAGAGTGGTAAGGAACATTTTGTATGAAATCCTCTTCTCTCATGGTAACTGAGCTCTCTCTCAGAGCAGAAAATGCTCTCTCATCAGCAGTTAACACTGACTTAACAGAGAATTGCCTCTCTCTGAAAGAGCAACTTCTAGGAAAAGTCATGTCCAAATCTCTTCCAATTGCTCTTCAGTCTGAAAACAGGCAGCCTGTGGTCTGCTTCCAGAGGCTGTATCAATCACCTCTCACAGAAATGGCTTTGCTTTTGAGATGTTCTATCCAATTCCAAGATTTCATTTAGAAATTTTGAACTTAAAGAGTAGCTTCAGGACATACCCAAGGCACTAGGCACATCCTCCCCAACCCCCTCATCTTATGTTCATACATGAGGATATGCATGTGCAGGAAACAAAGGGGAATAAGAAGCAATCTCGTGAGTCTTATACTACGTACATACAAACACTGTTTCTGATTCAATCATATGACCTTTGCTGTCTCTACTAGGAGGTACATCATTTGGCAGATCTGGATAGGTTTAGCAATACTAGCCTGTCACAGACCACTGGGAGTGTTGCTGCAATACGGTGTTACAGCCAAAGTTCTCTATGGAGCAGCACCATTGAAACTGTGCAGCACAACACATTTTAAGTTCCTGAAAACCGTTTTGCATTGTACCTTTTTTTTTTTTTTAGTGGAATGAAGTAACTTTGAATACCCAGCCTCTTCGCTGACAGCAAAGAATGGACTACAGAATATCAAGATACTGCCTTATCTTTGAAGAAGCACTAGAATATATGGAGACTGCTTCATAATTTTCAGCTCAGTACTGAAGCTGCTGTCACATTAACTTCCAGAATTCACTTTCATTACTGTGAGCTCCATATATTAGCTACTGTTTGCACGTGCAACAGGATGCACTGGAAACAGATTGTGTCAACAAAGGATATGAATTTGGAAAAGATTTTGTAAGTTCACCTACACATTTAAAGATATACATTTAAGAAAAAACTATTTTCAAATTCAAGATTTCCAACAATTCATGCCACAAATATGCATTTTTCATTGAAGTTGTAGATACAGTTCTCAGCACACAGGAGAATGAAAATGAGATATGTACCTTAGCTCTTATGTGTCTCTTGTACATTAGGTACTTACAGTTTTTCTTCCCTAAAATTTGGAAAGCACAATCTTGTGCCTGAATACTGAACTAAATGATAACACATGGCTTGGATATCAGCCTTACCACCACACACAATTTCATTGACAGCATCAAATTACTAACAGGTTCTATGAAAAATATAAATCTTTCCTTGAAAAAGCACTTCATCCAAGCCCTCAAAATAACTTCATTCTGAAATGCTGCTCCAGCAGGCTCTGTATTCCAAAATGTATTCCTAAAAGAGTATGACATGCTCTTATCCTCAGTGATGATTTAAATCGTAATTAAATCTATATGCAAGTGAATCAGATAGATTGTAATGTACAATCTGAAAAATAATCACAGATAGAAAGAAAATTCGCAGTTTGCTATTTCAGTGTGGAATCCCTATCTCAATTCATTTCATTGTTCCTTTAGGGGAATTTTTAAATTAGGAAGACTATTCTTAAAGGTGAAGTAGATGTGTAATTCAGAGGCCAGGAGTCACAAAATGGTGTTTTCCACTACAGTGTGTTTTCCACTAAAATGACATAAATAATTGCAGAGGTTAGATGGTGTGGAATGTAATGGCAAAAATTATGGAGAATTTAGAAACTTCTTATGTCTTCCAAAGGCTGATCTAACTCTCACCCTTGCACTGGGTGAGAGCTTACCTAGTGCTAATAGTGTTTTTTGAAGCAACAGAAAAATGCAGTCCAGAAAGAATAGATCTTCGAAGTAGCAGAACAACCAGACCAAAATAATCCAGTAACCACAGAATTTTTGGCATGCCTGCACGTACTGGTCCAGGTATATTTCTGCTTCTGCAGAGTTTCAATGCTGAAAAAACTCTGCATGCAGAAGGAAATTGGAGTGTCATTCTCTAGTTTCCTACCAACTACTAAATTTGTAGTATTCTCTTTAAATTAGAAACTACTGACCAAGCCACTTGCTGAAAGAAAATAGCAAGCAAGTGTATATTCACTGCCCAGTGCACACAAATACCACTTACACACATAAGGTGCGTACAGGAAAATATTTCAAAATGTTAAGGATTACAAATTAAATAATTGGTATAATTAAGAACCTTGAACAATGTTATTTGTGCCAGTTCACTAAAAATGATGTGGTCAATTGCCTGAGTCTGGATCTCCATTAAGACTATGCTTGCTGCAAGTGGGATGCACCTTCAGCTGAACTGCCTTCATGCAGAGAGGAAGCAAAGACCACCAAAATGAGTGGGTTCACTATTTCCATTGAAGCCAGAACTACAAAAGTGACCTGATCCTATCTCCTACTGGTCTCAGCAAGGCCTGGGATCCACTGCACACCATTTGCTCCTGCATTCCTTGCATCTCCCTCTATAGATGGGTGCAAACAAAGATTCTTGTTACCAAAAGACGAATATTTTCAAGAAGGGGTCTAACACCCTGTACTCCTTAACACTAAAGAAATCATTTACATATAGGATGTAAGACTTGACATGCATTTCAATTTATGACTTTGAAAATTCCAGATCTTGTTTTACTTCTGTACCAAGAAAAGGGAGAAACCACTTAGATAGAAATGCAGATAAAAGCTTCATTTTTCATTTGAAACTTGTATTTCCTAGTGATATAAAAGATCAAGGTCTGGCCTTAACAGTCAGCTCCACATAAGCCTGAGAAATTTCCAGCTGAACAAACCGTCATAACAGGGGAGATGAAACAGCTTGGACCTACCCTGCTTTGCTGCTTTAATTCAAGCTACGCTTGAATACACATCAAATTCATTCTGCTGTTTTGACCCTTGAAGTCAAAATGTGGCAACTACAGCAGAGTCAGAAGGGCTTAGACTGATGATATCTGCATGCTTAAAATTGGGTTTCAAAAACTTTTGAGTGGAGTTGGAGAGAGATACACATTAACACTTAAGGAATGCAAGATACCTTGAGGAATGACACACCATGCTGTGTTGATTCCAAAAGTACAATTTTCTTATCCTGGCAGATGCAACTTAATAAATAATTTAAGCAAAAATATGCGCAAGAAGATAAACATCTCATAATCTAAATTCATATTTCTTTTCATAAAAAGTGACCACTTGGTAAAATATCACAGTTGAGTCTGAGTAATGCTTTTAATAATATTCAGTGCATTCAAAACAAAAAAATGTATCCAATCCATATTTAGAATTTTTTAAGTATTCAGGAAAAGTGAAGGTGCTTGTGCTAAAGCACTTTATTTCTCTCTACATTAAAATGATAAACTTCTTTCACAGGCATATTTTATTTGGAAACAATAAAGCTTGTTTCTTGGCATGAACTGAGTGTATCATCTGGAGTTTTGTTCAAAGCCAGAGTGTGAAATAAAGCCTAGCTGTTTTCCCCAAGATATATAGTTAACTTGAATCAGACACTTAGAAACACTGCAAAATTAAATGTCAGTGAGGAGCAGCACATTTTATTGTGAACTATTTTTTAGGCTAGATGCAATTCCTTTTTTAAGCCAGGCTGTGCACAACTCATTGTGAATAACAAAACAGGAAGCTGGAGCCTTTCCCATGCTTTTGTGCCCAATACAGGTTGTACAGGAATGGAGACAGGGTCTAACTGCACTTTTAAAATACTTTCTATGGCATTCTAGGCCATGAGTTTTATGGATATATGTACTAAAAAGCTAATCTTACTGAAAGTTGTGGCTTGAAACCATTTATTTGCCCTCTGTGTCCTACATGGCAGATACAAACAGAAGATTAAGGCTCAATAAAAGTATGGTCACCTATAAAGCGCCTGCTGGGATAAAACTAAGAAAATGAGACCTGCTCAGTAATACTTTTCACAGTGTCAAAAATTGGCGAATAAGGAACTGGGGAAAAAAAAAAATCAACCAAATATTCCTTCTCAACTTGTCTCAGATGTTCTACTACTTGGTGTGCTGCCCCATTTGCCAGCTCTACTTCAACTTTTTCTTTTTCTTTTTCTTTTTCTTTTTCTTTTTCTTTTTCTTTTTCTTTTTCTTTTTCTTTTTCTTTTTCTTTTTCTTTTTCTTTTTCCTTTTCTTTTTATTTTCCTTTTTCTTTTTCTTTTTCTTTTTCTTTTTCTTTTTCTTTTTCTTTTTCTTTTTCTTTTTCTTTTTCTTTTCCTTTTTCTTTTTCTTTTTCTTTTTCTTTTTCTTTTTCTTTTTCTTTTTCTTTTTCTTTTCCTTGCCTTGCCTTGCCTTGCCTTTGCCTTTGCCTTGCCTTTCCTTGAGTCTGAATTGTAGCCTCACAGCTGTGAGTTTTAACCTTATGGCCCTAGACTGAGTTGTGGAGACTTTATCTGCTCTCTCAGGTTGGTGAGAACTTTTCTGGGTTTGATGAGCTCGACTAGGAATTGCACTAAGTGCACAGTATGGGGATTCACCTCACAGCACCTCTTAAACTCTACTTGCATTACAGATTCATACGAATTGTGTTTCGCTCCAGTTGTGAAAGCAGTGTTTTGCTCTCAGCAGCAGTTGGGCTATTTTGAGTGTTCACTCCTATGAGGGTTCTGACTAAAATCGAATGAAAGTTCTGATCCTTTCACATGAAAAATACCAACAATACAGAGATTACCAGTAAACACTAATTCTACTGTGAATAACAAAGCAGATCACAGAATCATAGAACAGTTTGGGCTGGAAGGGTAAGATCATCTAGATCCAATTCCTCTGCCATACATAGGGACACCTCCCTCTAGACCAGGTTGCTTACAACCCCATCAAGCCTGGCCTTGAATGCTTCCAGGGAGGGGGCATTCACAACCTCTTTAGGCAACCTGTTCCAGTGTCTCACTACTCTCACAGTAAGTAATTTCTTCCTAAAATCCTAATACAGATGTGAAAAAGTTTTACCAGCTGCCATGTTTTAGACAACTGAGCATCCTAACTACACCAAAAATTGGCCATTTATCTTTAGAAGAAATAATTAAACTTACTGATATGAATACTGCATTGATGACAAGAGTAAAGCCAGCAAGGCTTTAAAATCATAGTAATACAGCAGTGGCCAAGGAAACTACATGTATTTAAGTAGACTTTAAGGATGTACTCTTGGAGTTCTCTGTACAGCGATGACAGTATGCCATTTGCTTTCTGACAACACAAATAGAAAGGACACTACTGCTTTGATTTAAGCTATAAATAAGATTATCTCTCTACTGGCTTCTTCTAAAGTGAGTTAGCTGCTTTATCCAGCACTTTTGATGAGACTCTGATTGGGCAAGACACAACCCAGGGGAAATGGCTGCTAATTTGACATGATCAAATTCCTAATGAAGATGACCAATTTTGAAATTTGTTTCTTCAATCGGAAATTCTGGAAAAGCATAAGGATATTTGTCTGTTTGTGAGATGTGTCTCTGGCCTTATGTAAGTGATCAGTACAGTGATAGAACACTTATTAAAATTAAAATAGAGTATTTTGATGAATGAGCACACAGTTTTTTTTTCCTATATCAAAATTTTCAACAAATTAGGAATTTGATGTTTGTCATATGGAGATAAGATATATCTCACATTAATTTTTAATTTTGTTCTAATAAAATTCACTGTATGGAAATGTAGTATCTCAGACAATATCTCTGTTCAAACTGTTACCTGGCCCAGCAACAGTTGACTTCAGCAATGAGTTATCGGAATGATTTTAAAATATGTTTTATTAGCTGCTTGAATACTTCTTTTCTGGAGGCTGAAAGGCAGCACTTTAAATTCAATTAGAAAATTACCAGCAGCTTTATTTGATTCAGAATGAAATTCAGATGAGATTTGTTCTCATTTCTGTCAGATAACATGCTACATAAGAACAAGGTCATATACTTGGCAGATATTACTTAAGGAGGAATAAAAGCAATGTACTCTGCATGGGACATAGTATATTCAGAGATGCTTCTAACTATTGCCAAAAAGACAAAATGTACAGATATAAGTTAAGTTGTACGCATGCAAAACATAGTTCAATCATATCAAATGTTATTCCTGTAGGCTTACTTTCACTGTGTAGAAGATAGCTAATAACTAATTTTCTACATGTGGATATTAAAACTCCTAGGAATAGCTTTCTTTATTTGAGGGGGAGGAGGGTGAAGGTGTGGGGACTGGTGCGGGTCTTTGCTTTCTTCCTCTGTCTTAGAAGGATGCTTCTGAATGACAATTAGGCATATACTTTGCACTGGAATGAATGGGCTATGATTATATTTTTCATAAGGGAATTTTATTTCCAAAATACTGGCTTATTATTTATGTAGAACTTGGAAATCTTAGCTTAAGCATAGAACGCAGATCTGGAAAAATGAAAAGAGCCTGCAGTCATAGAATTCTGGAGGACCCAACTGCCATGACAAAACAGCCTCTTAGGCTGTAGCATAATTTCACAAATGCATCAAATTCATTGTTCTTAGAGTGAATCAGCAGCTCATCCAATGAAAGAAGCTCTTTCCTCTAAATAGTCTTTGAATGACACACAGGTGCAATGTTATATTTCTTCCCACATAATATATATATTTATATATATTATATATATATATATATTTGCAAAGCACTGTGGGAAATACTTATTATATTATATATGATAACATATATTTGCAGAGTATGACAAACAGAATCCAAGTGTAATTATGTGCTAAGGTCCCTACCTAACAGAAGGGACTAGTGGCCTTTCTGACTAATATGTCCTGGCTCAGTACAAGTGTAATTTATTCAGCAAAGAAGCCAACCTGTCTCTAAAATCTCTTAGCAGACCTTAACAAAACACATATATTATCTTGCTTGCTAGCCCCATCAGAATGGGGAACCCTGAACAACTTATTTCCCACCTCCCCACAGCCTGGGTTCAAGGCTCTTTTAAATCTTCACTTCCCACTATTTGCTCTTGAACAAAAGGGAATTACTCACACTTCATAAACTCTAATGCTTGTCAAAATAGTTCTTCCCTACAGCCCTCTGTGCATGTTTGGGAGAGACATAACCTATTGCCGACAATGTATAATAATTTATATTCTCATGCTGATAGTTCAGTTACCACAGATGTCCAAAGGGAAACAAGAAAAAGCATTTAAAGTCTAAGTAAATCTGATTTTTATTCAGCAAAAGATTGCAAAAATTGTTACAATTTATTTTGAAAGGAGAAAAGTGGATTTACCCGTAACATACAGAAGCTCTGCATGCTCTGCAGCAACACCTACAAGTAAGTTGTACAGAATTCACCTTCTCTTCCTATCATTAAAGCAACAGAAGGATTTAATGGAAAGCAACAGAATCCAATTGTTCATATGAAGCAGAGTCAAAAAGGAAGCACAACCCACTCAGTTACCATTCAAGCCATGGAGATGAGAGACATGTATCCCTGCAGTGTTTTAAAACCTCACAAAAAATACACTTATGGATATTTACCAAGAAAAACTACCACCACACATTTAGATTAAAGTAAATCCTACAGTTTTGCTGGAACTTTGGCCAACAGTTTGAAATTGTGCTGCATCATTTGCTCCCAGGAATTACTTTGAAGGTCAGTCAGTGAAAAGCAAATGAAACTCTTCCCATTTTGCATTTCCTTCAGCTTTTCCAAGCAGACACTAAGAGGCAATGTTGCCACTTACTTATATTGAAGCTTTCCCCTAGGAAGAGCCATTTCAGGTTATTGTTTACTTCCCAAGTACTCACATGTGGTAGAGGTACTGAAAGGAAACAATGTGTGGCAGCCCCAGCCCCATTGATTTCTGGCAATAGGGCATTTTCGACACAGTGTTCAGCTGGTAGCTCTCCAGAGTCTATTCTCTTCAGAGAAGTGAAATTACAGCTGCTTTCCATTGCAGATAACTACAAGAATAAAGCCTCTGCTACCAAACTCTTAAACCTGCATGGCAGTTCTCCCACAAATGGCAGCACTAATGGTCTGTATAACAGGAGCAATCACTGTGGGTAATCAGCACTGTTCAAATTGGTTTTCAGGAAATTATCCTTTTCTATGAGAGATTCTGCCACCTATCAGCAAAAACTTGCAGCATCTCCTTCACACATCAGAGGTGTAACAGCCCTACCTCAATTTTTGGCAAGAGTCGTGCATGCCTGCCAGCAGCCTTCAAGCTGTTTTGAAACTGCTTCATGTAGACGGGGTCCATATCATTAAGAAATTTTTTCAGTTCACTTTGTGAGGAATCATGCTCTGGGATATCTGAGCACTGCATTAACTGTGGTTTATATATTACCTGGGATATCAGGTATGTAAAAATAGTTGCTTTCCGCTTGTCTGGCCTAGGTTGCTTTGTAGCAGCAATGATACATTTAGCAAACCTAGTGTATCAATTATTATTAACAAAGTAAATATTTTTTTCTTCTGGCTTGTATAAATGAATAAATTCTTCCATGTCACTACACCTAGAAGAATTCTCCTCTGATCCACTGGTGGAAAACCGGGTTTCTTGAAAGCAAAGATAATGTTTTGCAGACAGGAAGCCTTTCCCTTCCCTTTTTCTCAACTGAGCATTTTCACTGGAAATGGACAATTTCACAGAGTTCTTCTATAAAGAATGAGAGTAATGATACTGGAGATTTATAGAGTGGAATCGGTAATTTTAAATTTCATTTTTATCAACTCCATTAACACCTCACAGTGAAAGAAATCCAGCAGGCTTCTCACAAAATCTCTGTGTATTCAATCTCATTATCATCCTCATTTTATTTTGGATCTCTTACATATGTTAGACTGTATCTACTTATCCCAGATATCTTTCAGTTCTAAATAACAGGACACTTTTTCTCTCTAAATCATCTCATCCCTCATTCTCTTTATGTGTAAAATATCAGAATCTTAGTCTTTTGTTAGCAAAGCTACTTGTCACAATTGTGTTTTTATGATTTTGTTCTTTTTCTTTGTTCTTCTTCTTCTTCTTTTTTTTTTTTTTTTTTTTAAATCTAGGTTTACTTGCTGAACAGATGCTTTCAGCTCACCTCTTCAATAAATTACTATATTTTTGGTTATCTTCTCTTACCTTACTTTTCACACGGTCTGCTTGGATTCGAATATATTTTGACAAATAGAGGTAAAGTACTTCAAAAGACTCGTGAACTTAAATTCATAATTTCAAATGTACATTTTATATTGTCTAGGTGCTTTTTATTTTGCTCATATCAGTGAGAACAAACAAACAAACAAACAAGAAAACAGCAATAAAATTGATCAGTAATCATTGTGTTTGTCACAAAAAGCCAAAACCAGATATTTCTTTTCAAAATAATTTTTTTCCTTTGTTTGTTTGTTTTTTTTCTTCTAAAAAACCTCTACCTTAATAATATTAGATATATAGTAATGGAGCAACAGGTTGTAACAGCTGAAAGTAAACTCCTTCCAAAACTCAATCAAGGATCATTAATAATGCAAGTATATCAGATAAAGCTGTTCCCTGACTCTATATGTGCTGCCAGCTCACCATATATGCATACCTAGGCTGCATAAAGGCAGTACAGTTGAAATATGCTGGAAAAAATTCAGTACTGCCTAAAAGTATTTTGTATCAATTGCTGTCTAGATATATATTTTCACACAAGTTTTGAATAATTGGTCCTCCTTCAGCATTATAAATTTACTACCTAGAACAGCTTTATTATATCTGCTAGGAACAGTTGACTATGGTAGCTTATCTGATCATATTTCTAATTGAAGTTATTTTGTATTAGTTAGTTCAACTACTGCATAATTGTGTGCCCCGGTGGTACAAATGGTAGGAATGCTGCGTTGCAACACCGGAGGCCCTGGGTTCGAATCCCCCCTGTGGCGCAAGTGGTAGAAGTGCCGCTCTGTTACACAGAGGCTCGATTCCTGGGGGGTTGGACTCAATGATCTTTAAGGTCCCTTCCAACACGCACGAGACTATGATACTATGATAATCTGTGGTATTCTTAATTTGCATTAAGAGGAATAAGACAGCAAATACGTACTCAGTGACTTCAATTTTGCATTTTACATGAAGCTTCCGTGGTTTTAAACTGAAATTTTATATCATTTCCTGAAACCTTGTTCTATGTAGGATATATCTTTATACTTCAAATCTATTACAGGATAACCACTACAACAGCTTTAAAGTCTCTCTCAGGGAATTGTTCCAAAGCTGTTGAGAGTTGGAGTGCTGAAAAGTGAAATCTTAAAATACACTCAGGCAGGGGAGGTTGTTCTACTTCTGAAGATTGCTAGGTTAGTTCAAGATTTTATCTTGAAAATTACACGTGCTTCTCCAAACTCTGGCTGTTTTTTTTTTTTTTTTTTTTTCTTTTTTTTTTTTGTAAATTAGAGTAGACATTTTATATGGCAAGGTAATTAAACATAATACAGTGAGCTATGATTGCAAATTTATAGAATAGGTAGTAAAACTGGAGATAAAAGATTAACTTACCTCCAAATCTGTTACATAAACCAAAGCTTGACATGCTTTTCCATACCATCTTGGTTTACCTCCTGTTTCAAATGTGTACCAAAATGTATTTTTACTAGTGTACTCAGTTCACTACGTATAACACTAAAGCATGGTATAGCAGCTCCAGTTTACATAGGATTGGACAGATAGTTTACAATTTCTTAATGGTTCCTAATGATTATCAGATCAGCAGCAAATCCAGATGAAATAATTTTTGATGAATAATAAGAAGTACAAATGAATCTTACAATACATAATCCACATCTATCTTACTATAAAAATCCATATCCACTCCAGCTTCTTCTTTAAAGACCTCATCATCAAGAGAGCACCTATGCTACAATGACTCTGTTCCCCTTCCTGAGATTTAAAGATTTTAAAAGATTTTAAAAGATTTTCTAAGATTTTTAAGTTGCATTCTGATTCCCCTCATTTATACAAGAAAGAAGACCAAGCCATTTCGAAATTAGCTAAACTTTGCTGCTACTGAGTTTGAAGTATATTTTAAATCATCAGCTTTTCAGAAGAACTTCAAAGCAGAGTACAGAAGTACATTAACAGCATTAGAAGTACATTAACACCATTTATAGTCTTGGATTTGCTCTAACACTCAAACTGCATAAGGGGAGGGTCAGGTTGGTGGTTAGGAAAAGGTTTTGCACCAGAGGATGGTGGGCACGGAACAGGCTGTTCAGTGGTCACAGCCCTAAGCTGCCCAAGCTCAAGAAGTGTTTGGACATTGTTTTCAGACCTAGGGTTTGGATTTTGGATAGTCAAGAGTTGGACTTGATGATCCTTGTAGATACCTTCCAATCCAGAATATTCTGTGGTTTTAAGTATTTTACTGCACAAATGCTATTTTAAAATGGAAGCTGTACGGTTCTATATTTCTCAACTATTTAATAGACAGTTGTTTTGTAATATAAAGTAAAAGAAGTAAATCGGCAAATTGCAGACTTCCGTACTCTATCAACTCTATGCTTACTGTAAACTCTGAGGGCTCTTCATGCAGTGTTTGAGTATTCATTTTACATGTTGAGTTCACACAAATACTGGAAATAAATTACACTCAAATGGATATTTTCTTTACAACGCTATCTCATTATTTTAAGAAGACACTAATTAAAAGCTGGCTTATAAGTTTATCATTAAGGTCTGAGAAAAATATCGTGAAACAAAAGCAGCAGTTTTTACAGCATTTTCATGGATGCTGAAGCGTAAACATCTGTTTTTGTGTCTTTTTTTTTTTTTTTTAAGTTTCTCCAGGCTTGAAAAATAGTTTTGCACCATAAATATCTCTCTATGAGTCATTTACTTAAGTGAACAGCTGCCTGCTAATTAGCCAAATGCTCTCCATTTTAAATCATACACTTAAACGAACACATTGCAATAAGCACAAGAATGAAGAGCAGGAATGTTTCTAAAATGATGAAATGGCAGAAACTTAATATTTCCATTGCAGAGAACAACAAAAGTCATTTTCTTTATGTGCAACTGTGGCCTGGCAGCCATAGTGATCATTAGCAGTAGACTGTGGGTATGAATATAGAAACAAGGCAAGTACTTCAGTATTTTGGTTAAAGATGATGTGATACAGCTTTTAGACCGCCTCTATATTCCTCTAATTTAATAATACTAGCTTTGTTTTGTCTCAGAGAACCGAGAAGCAGTACTAGCATCTGAAGAGTCAGATTAATAGCAATTAGCAAGGATGGCTGTTCACATTTACTGGAAAACTCCTCTGTTCTGCAGTGATTTAGAAAGCTAATCAAATCCCCACTAATGATGAAGTAGGCATACCTTCCTGGAAGAAGTGAAAATGAGACAAAATAAAACAAAACAAAGGTTCTTTTTCTCATGACCATTCTCCTCCATCACTAAAATCTTTTTTTTTTTTTTTTTAATTGTTGGCAATGGAAAAATTTTTATGAGTCAAGATTTCCCTTCAAGACTCATACCCCACTTTACTAAATAGAAGTTCTTTCAGTCTTAAATACAATAAAATAACAACACAGATTCACAGCTCTCAAATTAAACTCAAGCCTTATAAAAAAGCCTTTAAAAATCTCCAAGAGATTACCATTACACTTCATGTATGGAAAAACTGAGAACAAAGCATCCAATCTATCTGATTCAAAGTAATGGGATATAGGTACACCTCCTAATGCCAAAAGGACTTGGACATGCTTTCGCAGTTGCTATTGGACAGGTTTTAAAAGGTTTTCACATCTATCTGCATCTTTAAGCAACCAAGATAAATCATTTGATACAGGAGCCATAGGATCCAAGACACCAAAATTTGAAATTTCTGATCCAAGTATGTTTTTCATTAAATTTTCAATTCAGATTAAGAAAGATAAAAAGAAAAGGGAAGGGGTGATCAACTATTTTCTTCCAAACATGCTCTGTTTTTCACAGACTGACACAGTTTAAAGAGAGGGTTATTGTACTTGATTTGAAGCATTACTTGATTTTTCATTAGGAAGAATAGTATCCACATTCCTTCCTATTAAAACTCATTAAAACTGAGGAGTATAGATAAACAATTAACTAATCTTCAACATAGTTACAATAGTGACATCCACTGAAAGATAACTGTAAAAATAATAATAACTCACTAATAGAAAAGATATAATGTGGGCTTTTAAGAAGGAAATTATGCTACAGTATTTCTCATTTTTCTATTTTATGAACATTCATTAGACATAGGAGCTATGAATACTCTAAGAAGAGTTTCAGCAGTCCAGTATTCTGCATCTTTGATTACAATACCAAAATCATTTCTGAAATGGGGACAGTTACATTTGAGATATTATTATGTGAGATATAATTGCTTGCAGTAGAAGTCTTGACACATTGGCCACCAAAATCATTTAAAATCCTACATTCATTCTGATAATCAATACAAAAAAGTTCCAAGGGCTACAAATACTTTTTGTTACTACAGAATGTTCCCCAATAATCTTTCTACTCGGTTAGCAATCAGATCCCAAATTCTCATTTGAATGACCTTAGGCTACTGTTTTTATTTTTTATTTTTATTATTATTTTCTTAATTTTCTCATAAGTGTGTGATAACTGGGGGCTTAAAATGACATGCAATAATGTACATCTGTCTTGCTGATAGTTTATCAGTTCCACAGTGACCCATCCACTAATCAAGTCCCACAGTCCTGTGAAATCTGTCCAGTAAACTAGGCAAAACCAAAACAAAAAATGCATTCCCCCACATAGAGGTTGGATGTCATTCATTTGAAAACTGACTTTTCCAAGAAAATGACTGTCCATTGATCCTGATGGTTTCCATTTCAAATGCAGGTCTATGAATTTTTGAATTTTGGATTTACAGTTGCCATTCTATTCTTTCATAAGATGTGAATGACTCCTCAAAGACTGGAGACTATGAAAAGAAATGACAAGTGGACAAACAACTTCCTTTCCTAATCTGTGCTGCCACTTAGGCATGAATGATTTTAATGGAAGGTGCTTTGTAAGATGCTTCTTTCATTCTGTTTTCATCTGCATTTGCAAGAAGAGACAATATACTACAGTAGCTAGAAACAATCTCATTGCAAATGAATAGTCAAAAATTGAAAACCTTTGCACAGAAGCCCAATTGTTTTACCAAGGAAGCAGAGGACAAAATTTGCTATTAAAAGCTCTAGAAGCCATCTGTTAATTGGGAAAATAAACTGTATCACTCATGTAGTATCTTTCTCATTCTTGCCAACATGCGTGATTCAAACATAAGTCATATTTTAACCAAAATTATTCATAATGCACACATTGCACCAACACTTCATTTTCTTAAGTATATGCATTTCTTTTCCTTTCCTAGTGCGTACAGGAAGGAGCCCTGCATCAAAAAGTGAGTGAATCCTTGTAAACTACATCAAGCTCTCACCCAGCCAGTAAGGTCCTTCCTGCTCTATTGACAGTGCCATGTGCCAAACAGGCAAATATTTTAGGATGGAAACATAAATTCATAGAATCACCAAGGTTGGAGAAGTCCTACAAGATCATCCAGTCCAACCATCCATCCATCACCAATATTTTTCACTAAACCATGTCCCTCAACAGAATGTCAAAATACTTCTTGAACACCTCCAGGGTCAGTGACTCTGCCACCTCTTTGGGCAGCTCATTCCAGCTCTCTTTAGGAGAAGAATTATTTCCAAACACCCAAACCAAATCTCCCCGGTGCACCTTGAAGCCATTCCCTCTAATCCTATCACTAGTTGCATGAGAGAAGAGGCCGACCCCCTGCTCACTGCAACCTCCCTTAAGGTAGTTATAGAGACCAATAAGGTCTCCCTTGAACCGCCTCTTCTCCAAACTGAACAACCCCAGTTCTCCCAGCTGCTCCCCATAAGATTTGTGCTCCAGACACCTTACCAGCTTTGTTGTCCTTCTCTGGACAAGCTCTAAGGCCATGATGTCTTGTAGTGAGGAGCCAAAAGCTGGGGGTCACTGCTGAATGCCGTTTTATCTTAAATTGCACAACTGTTGCATGTACACAGATGTACACAAGGACACCGATATCCACAGACAGCTGAGTACTGGAAGACTTCCTAACTAATTGCAATAAGTTACAAAAAGTATCAAAAACTTCAGCAATAACAACCAAAACCTGCAAGCCATCATCAGAAGCTATTAACCTGCACAGTCAGTTATTTTAAATCAACAGTTTTTTACAAAGAAGAATAAATAACAAGGCACAGGAAGTAGAGGTTAGACTTTAAAGTGATAGCTTCATTATTTCTACAAAGTGATTACACTTCTATTTCATCTTAAATGTTCTAAAAAATGTTCTTAAAAATGCAGAAGTTCATCTGAGATGATTGTCTCCACAGGGTTTAGTGACAATTGGATTTTTCTCTTTGTTCAGAACACTTTCAACCCAAATCAAAGTCACCCTGAACTTCTGTGCACTAGTTACATGTAGGGAAGACACATCCCAAAGCAAATGAAAATCAGTCAAGATGTTTGAAAACAAAGGCCCTGCAGTGAAATGAAACTTATTTCTGTTCCCAGAAGAAGGAGCTGAAAAATCACAAACATCTTCCCTTTATCGTTCTTTCATTTTCTCACTCTAACATTAGGTATATATTCCCCGGCACAGTATCAAGCTTACTTGCCTGGAGTAAGACAGCCGTGCATTTTACTGGCAGCCTCAACTGTAGGTTGAAAAATCTGTGTACAGTTGAAATTCTTCTTAGCAAAACCATCACAACTGCATTTTGTGCCTGTAGAAAAATACCCAGAGCCACTCTCGCCGTATAATTCCAAAAGCGTTACTCACAATTTTGCAGTCTGGCTTTGTACTTCTTCACTTTGGGTGCTTTAATATGCTTACTGGGCTGGCTGTCTCAAAAGGATGTATTAGTCATTTAAAAACCCTTATATATGGTCTCACAAACAGAGGTGAATAACACTGGGATAGCAGAGAAGTTACTATACTCAGCTGTCCTACTTTTTTCCAAAAGTTTACCACCACTACTGTATAGATGGGCAGCCCATACATGAAGCATATCCCGAAAACATTGCAGTTAACAGCCTGATGCTTTCAAGCAAACCAAAATTGATTCTGGGCTGTAAACTGTAGCAGGAGGTGCTTTAACAAAAAACTCAGCGGTTTACAAGGTGTGCTCAGGACAGCTGTCTAATCAAACACCTTAAAATTTGTCCCTCCTTAGAATGGGTGTAAGCCTCTTGAAACTTTGAAATCATGCAAACACTGAAAAGGTGTCTTTTTATTTATTTATTTTTTTAAACAATATAGTTGCACGTTTCCTCTTGCATGTAATGTAGGTATTTCAGTTAATCTCTTCCTTTGCTGTCTCAAAAATAAAATAAAATAAAAATTAAAAGTGAGATCTGTCAGTATCAAATACTCATGATACCTAAGGAGAGTGTGGATCTCCTACTGGGAGTGATTCATACCCTTCTAAAAGAGTTACCTGAGAGAATGAATGGCCTTCTGGTGATACTCAGCTCTGACCATTCCTTGACTACAATCCCACGAGATGACTGGGCAACACCAGGTAACACACCTAACAGTTAAACACTCTGCTGGATATCTCCTATATGATCAAACTTCAGTTCTGATTTACATTTCTTCTTACCGTGTATTCTGTCTTGGAAAAAAAAGGTAGTTCAGCCACTTCCTTCACTAGATTACTACCTCACTTCTCAATTTTGACGTCAGAACATTCTCCTAGTGCTTGAGACAGGTTTCTTCTCATTTAATACTATCATATACTTTTAGAATATTCCCTTTCTTCTATGCCAGATAGATCAACCATTACCATTTATGGAATTCAGAAGTGATATTTCCAAGTCTATGAACTTTAAAAAGAATACACTATTGGATTTGATAACTGAGTAGATATCATATCAGAGAGGAAGAAATAACTTGGTTGTGAGGACATGCTTCACTTTGCCCTGTCAAACTGTCCACATGACTCACTTCAATATTAAGTATTCTCTGTGGAATTAGCAGGATATCTGCCATATCAGACTGAGGTTCACAAAAAGTCAGGTTGGGTGGTACTGCACTTTATGTATCTCTTGTTACTGATGCAAATAAGCAGCTGTGAATTGTTATTAAAAATAGTTAAAATGTGAGCTGAAGATATTAGATGGGACTTTGAAATCTCTGTGTAGGTTTTGTTTTGAATGTTCCCCCCCTCCCACCCCCCCAATTAAATAACTTTTCCTTATCCTTGAAAAGAGGAATAAGAAAACTGTCATTCAGCCTGAATTAGATATTTTTCTATATTCTACCAAGACAAGGTCATTTTCTCCTTATCACCAAATACTTTACTGGATCCTAAGACCATACCCAGCAGATTTTACACACCTCAGAATCTGAATGCCATCCTAAGGAACTTCAGCTAGGAATATATAATCTCTGAAATATATATATATATATATATATATATATATATATATTTAAATTTATTTATCTACCAGGGAATTTCTCATGAACTTTCCTAGGACAAGGAAAATAAATTAGAAATAAAAGTTGATGTAGAAAACCAAGTAATAAATGACATACAGAAAAAAGTCCCAAGCTGGTTTGTGGAGATGATAGATATATAAGAAAAAAAAAATCACATAAAATCTCTGAAAGAAAACTGGTACAATTTTCTAAGGCTAACAGAAAATACTATCTGTTAAGCAATCTAATGACAGTAGCAAATTATCCCTATGCATTTCCTATTACTGTTTGGTTTTGTACCATACACATGGTTAATTCATGCAACATCCTGTACTTTTCTCATAATGTGACTACATTGCATCTGGACTGATTACTCATTTTCTAAATTGCAAGATCTTTGCAAGAAAGGCACATGTAAAGTCCATATGTTTTTACAGTAGCTCATACAATGGAGGCCTAACTTATTAAGGACGCTGCACACTCAAAACTTACAAATAGATAAACATATATTATTTTTAGAAAGGCTGAGATATGCTAAGAGATATATATTTACATATTGAGATTGTTTTTCCTTTTCTCCTTTCTGCTTTGCAGCTACAGTGCATGTGTCTTTTTGTGAAGGGGCGTGTGTGTATATATATATATATATATATATATATATATACATATATACACATAAAGTTTTCAGATGCTTAATAATGTATTTTACAATGTTAATTCAATGTGAAAACAAATAATAGTAAGTTGCTGTAGGCCTTCAAAATATCGGCATTTACTTCATTAAAATTCATGAGAGCTGTTTAAAGCTGCATGGATTTTTTGGTAGTCTTTGAAGAATGAAAGTAAAAAATCCATACTAAGTATACAAAAATGCATACTATGATTTATAAACGTATTAAAATTTCTTCTCAGAAAGAGCAGTCAGACAGTGGCACAGGCTGCCCAGGGAGGCAGTGGAGTCAGCATTCCTGGAATTGTTCCAGAAGTAGTTAGATATTGTAATATGGAAGATGGGCTAATGAGCACGGCAGGTATGAGCTGACAGTTGGATATGATGATCTTAGAGGTCATTTCCAACCATAATGATTCTATGATTCTAATTTCAATGTGGAAGAAGAGGTAAAAAAAAAAAAAAAAAAAAGAATGCACAAAACAGACTGAGAAAGAGATTTAATATTTAATTCCACTATTAATGTACATCATCATTGTATTTCTCAACCTTAAAGTGAAGGAAGGAAGAACTACTACTGGAGAACACAACATATACTGTAACAAATTAGGTTTTAAGTCACACAAGAAAAAAAAAAAAAAGCTCCAAACATGAGTCATTTGTAAGGGCTTCTTCTTCCTTAATTACAGATATTTGATCTGACATTAAATGATTAAGAGGACCAGATTGTCAGTTTTCATCAGCAGACACTTCAGTAAGATGACAACAAGGAGATTTTGAAGAAATTGCTGTAAGTGAGAGGGGACATCTTTGCAAAAAAAATCCCTTGCTATTAGAAAATGGAAATTTTTGTCTAAAATCCTCTCTAGGTCAATGCTGTGTATTAACACTTTGGTGTGATGAGAAAAATAGCACGAAAAAGGCAAAGGCTACTTACTCTGGAAGACTATAGCAAGATTTCTCATGATAAAATATTTTCAGAAGAATCTATTTACGTACCTTGATTTTGATGCCTACTCTGTGACAGAGTCCTCAGGACATTGGAGGAAGACATTGTGAAAAACCTAGATCTATTTTTTTTGTTCTTCTGCAACATTGTGTTTCAAAGAGGTGCTAGCAGCCATGGGGCCCTGTGTAGATCAAAGAGTCAAAGTTTGAAAACACTTTTAATTTGTGAAGCACAATTTAAAAGCTTAAGTAAGGTTGGGATAGGCCCAGCTGGTTCACTGGGTTGGCTTCACAGCATCTGCATCCAGTCAAGCCATTCTGAGGTGGAAAACAACCCTATAACTGCATTATTCCTTTCCTGCAGTATCTCAAAACCTTCAACGACGCTGCATTTCTTGACCTTAAATTTGCTTCATGAAGCCTGCTGATGTCAGGTTCTTTGGTGCTTTGTAGATTCACCTACAGAATCAGCACAAGGCCCTGTAAAATTAATTCAAATATATTTGCTTCTATCTATGCTTTATTACTCTGTACCAGTCCTATAACAGCCACTTCCTTGGATTTTGCTCACTGTCCTTAAAACAGTGATTCAAGTAGAAGATTTACCAATGTTTTTCTATTAACTGCTCTTTTATCTTAATGAATTACTCCAAAGGTAATATCAAACATCTCCATTAAGTTGTTATGAAAGAAAAACTAGTCTACTTCCTGCATTGAATGTCTTACCACCTAATTACTTGGTTAAAACATCCTTCCTTTGAAGGAGCTGCAGCATTTCTGTTCACCTGCAGCTCTTGTTCTAGCTGCTTCTGTTTTCAGCATTTAAGCACAATCCTGCTGTCAGCTTTGATCACTATGACTGCATCCTAGGTTTTGTTCTCCCCTGGAATATAAACCTTAAAGTTAACTTGGATGAATTGCATTTAGTCATAATAACGCCTTGGCAATTTCCCTATCAGACAAAATGGACAATTTAGGCAGCATGTAATATTTAAATCCTTTGTGCTCACTTCCCTTTTTCCAAAAGATGTCTAAGGCTTTTTGCTTGTATTTCAGAGTAGTCATTTTAAGTAGTGCTTCCTAATGAGAATACTCTATGATAGTAATCTCTCTGCTATGGAGAAATGTAGTTTAAAGAAAAAATAGAAGAGATTAAGTGATTCAAGCTTTTGTCTGAGTGACCTGGATGTTCTATTATTATTATTATTATTATTTTTCTACTTAAAATTCAGGTATGATAATTGTTGTTGTTGTGTAATGTTAATTTAATAGGTTTTAATAGATTCACAGAGCCTTAAAAACGTTGGAAGCAGGAGAGGGGTGTGAAGGGTGTGAACTGGAAAGGAGAGGAGCAGAAAGGAGAAGCCAGAAGTAACTCTTGATATTCAGTTAGCAGTTGCCCAGTCATCACCTCTTCATGTTTCAGCTAAGACTACCCTTTGCTATTTCATTTTTTTCATTTATATAATGCATTATTCTGCTGATACTGATAATTCTACAGACAACATCAGTCCTCACACAAATGAGGTTAACTTCAAAACAGCAGGGCCTGGAAAGAAATTTAGTCTGGGAGATTAACACATAGTCACCCAGGAAATCTCTTGCAGGGCATGAAAAAATACCCAACACATTCACCCAATGTCTTGATGTCATTTTGATGATAAAGTGACCAAAACTAAGCACAAGGAATATTGGTTTAATTAATACCACAAATGGAAGAACCCCATTCCCTGACCGAGCTCAGTGAAATATTTATTTTGCAAGTCTTTTGCTCCTCTGGCTGTGCTTGGAATCATTTGGATAACACTGCAAGTAAGCAGCATGGAACACAGACTATCAGAGCAGGCAGTAAGAGAGGTAGGAGAAAGCAAAGAAACAGCAAGGTCTGTGACTTGTGTAATAATTAGATCTACCCAAGTGGAGTTCCCCTGTAAAGACCTCCTGCCTATAGAATGTTCTCCACAGTTTCAGAAAACAATATTCAGTGCCTGTGATGAATAATTGTAAACCGGGAGATTGTCAGAATCTAGAGAAAGAGCACTGCTGAAGGTAAGCTACTGCAGCTTAATGTTATTGTGTGCATCATTATCACCCCCACACACCATTTGATGGATGGGTGAATAATTCCTGTGTGTGGGAAAGTAACACCAAGTGATGGATTTCACCAGCATAAATATCATCAGCAATTAGTTGGAACAGTAGGAAAAAAAAAAGACAGTACAGTCAACAGTTGTATGTGGAAATATATTAATTTTTGAATAATACTAATTAAGACTTATTTATAACAAGACTTATAAAAGAGCTTTCAGAATGGGATGTTCTACCTTCATAATGACTGCACAGAGGATGCACAAATGATGAAACATCTTTCAAAGGACAGTGCAAAGTTATTCTGTTTAGTTTTCCATCTTTTCTGCTGCTATAAAATAATGAGTTTTTGTGTGCATACGATCTACATATAGACACTCCTACACAAGTGATAAAATGAAATTCTCCATGTCTATTATTTGGCCAGCAAGTGCTTAATAATATTATGAATAAAACCATTTCTGTTCATAACCAATACTGTAGATAGCCTTAATACAGGAAGGATCAGTATCTATCAACCAGAAGAAGGAGGCAAGGACAAGTCTGCTCTCAGAACTGCAGCCACTTCTGAGAGACAGATACTCCTGATAGTCAAACTATGCCCTTTTTTAATTTTTAAATAGCATCTTTTCAAGAGGATCAAGTACTGCTATTTTCAAATTAATCACTCTGTCTTTCTGTCCTTATATGCATCACACTCTGTTAGAAACCAATAAGTAATCTCTTAAGTTTTACTAATATCTTTCAGATTTATATGCATTCTGTAGCATGAGATACATGTGTAGATCGCTTGCCTCTCTGTCAAGAATTGCTCTACTTGCAGATACTTGAAGATGACAAAATAAGCAGCCAGACAATAAATGCAGAAAATTGGAATTGCTGATGGAGGTGCTCTGTCACTGAAGCACAAGAGTGCTTTCTAGAGACAGAACATAAAAGAGTTGGTAAATCACGGCCAATATCAAGTGGAGCCTCCTAAGATGGATGCTAAGTAGGGCCTGCAATCAAGGGCTAAGTAATAATGCATCACAACGGGATGGGCTTGAGGAGGACTTTAAGAGCCCTACTTGGAGGATGGAACTGCCTTTGAACACATGCAGTACTGAATCCTTATATACACATGTAAGAGAGAGAAAGAAAATAGAAAGAAAAAGATTGAAGCTTTTTGGAAGTAAAAATAAAGAAATGTGTTTGAAGCAGAGTTCAGCATCTGTAGGTATTTTGAAGGTCCTTTTTTGGTATGAAATCTCAATACCGGAAATCAAATTTTAGGAACTTCATGGGATATAACTGATTGATGTTACATGGCGTATACTTAGCTGGAAGTTGATAGAGAGGAATAAATAAGAACATCATATCACTGTTTATGTAGTACACGTTTAAGATTAAACATTCTGCATTGGCTTCATGCTCCCTCTAATGCAATCTGTGTAGTGCCAAAATCCTTTAATTATAAAGAAAAGTAAATGAAGCAAAAATAACAACAAAAACATTTCTGGGACAGAACCTAACCTGCATTCAAGTCTGCTACAAGGTCTTTATAAGACCACACACAAGTAGATACATATTTTTTGGTTTTAACCTGCATACATGTGTCAGCCAGTAGATTCAGTGACATTAGGTATGACATTGTTAAATGAGGGCTGGGAATCCCTTAAGCAATGCACTGAAAGTTCTGAACCACATTTAGTGGAACATGGGGATGTGTAGGAGGGACTATGCATAGAGTCCAGATGGCTGTAACATGCTGTCTTCTGGGGAAAGGTGCTTGAAGACACTGTTTCCACAGGCATTAGTTATTGGCTTGCTTTTTGGTTGTACTTTTTTCCTGGCTCTATTCCTGCAGTTTATATGGGACATACAGATTATTTCCATCAGTCTTGAGAATAGCAAAACTCCAAATCTTTAATTCCTGTTGCTTGTTCCATATTCCTTGAACTTATTTGCTGTCCTTAAAACTGTGAAGACCCTTAAGATCAAGACAGATGGCAAGGCCTATTTAGTTACCAAATGTTCTTCTGAGAAGACAAATTCAGTTGAGGAGGAATTGCAAAAAGCCAGACTTAGATTTTAACAGACTACTAACAATAATGGTAATACTGTTTCAAATTATATTTTATGGATGTTTGTGTTTTTAAAAGATCCATTATTTATATCTTTTGGAGCAAGGAGAGGGAAATAAATCTCTAATTACTTTATGTATTCTGGACTGTATTTTTCCAAAGGAAGGTGGATATCTTTAAGACTGTTCCTGTTATTCCATTATGAACAGAGTTTTCTGTCATAATTGTGCTTTTTGATGCTTCGTTTATAATCCAAATTGCAATTTGGCTAGGGAAATATGCATATACACTGATACACTCCTTGTATATTGTCCATAGCACATGGTAAGCAGTTTAAAGCAGTATCAAAAAGTCCTGCTATTTATTTTCAGATTTGTGCTGCATTCTGTTAGTTTCCTTTCGACAATTCAGTGTGTTTCTTCCCTTTCTCTTGAAAGTTCACTGCCTTTATGTTCTCTCCCTTTTCTCTTAGGTGTGGAAGCAATTTGCTTCCCCTTACCTCTCTCTCCTGAGTCAGTTCCCCACAGGTATGTATTGCTTATGTATTTTTAATGATCTTATCACTGTGGTATCTAAGCACCAGAATAAAACATTTATGTGCCATACTTTGTAGATCAGATATTCTTTTCTGTGTCTACACAGTAGATGGGTTTTAAATTTAAAAGGTGAACTGGAGTAGAGCCATTTTTTCTCCAAACTTTTTATGGACCTGGTCATGGAATCTGAAAAATCAGCAACTTTTAAAAAGCACTTATTTACAGTAGAGTTTAGACTGGCACTTATAGACACTTGGGATTTCACGTGCAGTTCCTCAGCCTGATATTTCAAATGCCAGACCCCTTCTTGCATGTTTTCAATACTTGTATTTTAAATTTGATTTAGCTGATGGAATTGCAGACATTCTATGAACTAGCTGACTGTTATCTGTCTAACAGATAAAAAGTTACCTCTGCTTCACTGGAAAGAAAACGTGTTTGTATTAAACTGCAAAAGAAGATGGTGAGCAAAAGAAAGATTCTGTATTGATGGCATTGGCTCCAAAAATAATGCAGGTTAGGGAAAAAGTCTCCTTCTTTTGGAGATGAAATCTAAGTCAAGTCCAGCATATCAGTACATGGCTAAGATAGAAACATCATTGTAGCAGGTGGCCACAGGTGGTTTCACTGTCATTTTCCACTGTCTGTTCCCAAGGAAAGAAATGAGAAAAAAGTGAAATTAAGTATTAGATTATGTATAGTTTTGATAGCAGTACATAATCAAAATTCTTATGCCCCCATTGACCTTCATTGACCAGAAACAAACTGAATGACAGAGAGGTATTATCTGCCAGCTCATTCCAGTGAAAGGTGAATAACTGGGCTTTACCTTGTGCTGAGCTGCCAGGTAATTTTGTCACGCCAAAATCTTCTTCTACCTTCGTGTAGCTCATCCCTCAAGTTACTGATCTACAAATGGTATAATTACGCTTATACACCCAATGAAGGGTCTCTCTCAAGCAAGTTATGTATTTCTTCCATTATTCTACAATATTCTTAAGATTTCTTATTCCCCTTCAGGCATTTCATTATCTACAAATGTTTATTTTTTTAAGAAGTGAAATTAACAGTTAAATTTCACAGAACATATTGGCTGTACTTAATGAGTCTTAAAAATTAATGAAGGGAATGGAATTTACTTTAAGAAGCAGGAAAAAACAGAAAAAGCAGGCTAAAAAAACAATTTGAGCTGTGACTTCAATGGGATAGTTAATGACTCAGATTACCTTGGGAAAGGAATTTGAAATAGACAATTGATGCTTTGATGTTTTTTAATCACAGTAAACAGTAACTGTATCTCAAGCTGAACAGTTGAAAGGAAGCCTTAGGGAAATCAGACCACTGGGCCCATCAGATGTGCTGGGCCAGAGAACACTTTAAAATCCCTTTAAAAGTATAATTTAAAATACATTAATGGGCAATAATAATTTATGCTATGTACTTTACAAATGGAAAGGCTATGCAGGCCTAAGCTGCTGATGGCTTCTCACATGAAAATGACACTGTACCTTAATACACACTTTTCTTGCTTCACAGGCTGAATGAGATTTGGGACATGTGCAGAGTGATATCTCTTTGCTCACAAATCAAAATTAGCTTACTCTTAATTTCTAGAGTTCTGTCAAATGTGAGAGACCCATGAAGTGCTACTCATAGTCTGACTCTAAAACGTGTACTTGATCCATGTCCAGTAAATACTACAAAAGCTTATACAGAAAACGTTCAGATAGCAATGAAAGGCATGCATAAGCATCAATATGAATAGCCTTGAAACTAAATTATTAGTTTTTCCTGTAGGTAGAAAGTAATAGAAGATACTCTCTGAATTGTTTTCACCCACTAAAGGTGGCAAGTGTTTCAGTGGGAATCTCTCATCATGGTACAACCTAGGAACATTAAAAGTTGTAGGGTGTAGTTACTCCTCTAAAGTCTATTTTTTTTTTTTTTTTCCCACTTTGGGGAGAAAGATTTATTGTTCTTCTCATGAAACATCTCTCAGTGACTTATGTTAAGAAGTGAATTGTCATAGCCTCTGGTTCTCTATATCCCATTTCCCAGCGCACAGGAATATGGATTAAATACAGCAACAAAAGAAATACAAATATTGGAGAAGAAAAATAATATTCAGAAATGGAATGGGAGGTAAAGAGAGGACAACTGAATGAGAAGTTAGGAAAATAAATGCAAGGGTATCCAGCGAGGTAATTATTCATGAAAGGACGATATTACATGCTGTATGTTGACATGCGTATATGTATGTATATTTTATATATATACATGTATGTATATTTTATATGTATTTGAGCTGAGACCTTAGTGGGATAGCTAATGATTCAAATTACTTTTACACAGTGATGTTACAATCCCCTGATGCTGTTTATAAATTTACATCGTTGTGGCTTATATTTTTATATGATAATAAATAAGAGATACTTGGTGGTGGCTTGGTGAGAGTTGTTTGTGTACCTTATAGACTGTACAATGATCCTGAGAATCACATCACATTTAATTCTTAGTTTCACTGTTGTAGGAGCCTGGAAAGATTTACTCATTAGTTTGGCTACAGTATATAGCAAATATTTATAGGTGCATTAAGAAGTATTAATATTTCAAGAGATAAATTAATTTTATAAAATCAGATGTCAAACACCTAATAAAACTGAAAGCCATTTTAATTATCACTGAAAAGATAAAATTGCTAAAAATTTTGAGAAAAATATGTGCATGTATGTGTGTAACCACTCACTGGTGACAAGCACTGCTAATAATATGCTAAAAGCATTTCTATGCTTTTACTAAAATTTAATTTCCTTTTACTGACAAAAAGATAAAGTGATGTGATTTCCAATCAGAGGTTGAAAGAAATAACATAAAGGTAGTTTGGAAATTTATTAAAGTAGTGAATTGAATGGCAAATTTTTGGAAGTATGAATTGCATGTTAGCAATACTACTATTCTTAAGGAGTACATAACAGCAATATTGTAAAATTTCCCTTCCTTTATTTGAAAGTTTTGTTTGTGAATAATATTGGGTAACAAGCAGTTTTGATGATTTAGTGATTGAATTCACCAATAGATGTTTCAATCCCTGGTAGCTATTTAAATTCTGTTGAAATGAAATAGCATCTTTCCAATAACTCACATTAATTTGGGAGCCTGCAAAAGCTCAATGACTGATTATTTCTTCCCTATAACTTAAACCAAATATAAATACACTATCTCCAATTGTTTTTGTATGCACTTCTTTAATTGTGGTTTTCAGCACTGAATTTATCAGCAGCTGTTTAGTTTGAAGTTGCTGAGGATCACATACAAAACTCAAAACATTCTGTCACTGGAGGCATTTAAAAAAGATAGTGTTAACACTACTTGTATTTGACATGTAAGACCAGTTGCACTGTATTTTTTCATGACATACATGAGCAGCAGCTTTAGAATGCATCTTGTGCTCTATAATGGAACTCTTGTAGCACAAAATTGATTTTCAAGTATTCTAATCTCCCCACAGCTGCACAATTTTGACTGTTTTCATCAAACTGATCAGGCTTTTTTTTTTTTTTTTTATAATAAATTTAAGCTGAACACCTTCTGTTATTTTATCTAGACTGAGAAATACATTTGTCTCTGTTTTCTCCTCCTAGAGCTGCTACAGAATCTTTCCAATTAATAAAACCTGCACACTTTGTCACCATTCATTTGAATTTCTGTCCTCAAGACTTAACTAAATCTTAATGGAATTGGATCAAACCCTGCCTCTATGTTTTCTATTTGAGATACCTCCTCTAGCTTGGCTGTTGCAATTTGAAATGGTCAGTTGACTGAAACAAGGTTTCTGTCACAGGACAGAGTAGGATTCTAATTCAGAACAGAGTACATGTTAGAAATATTACTGTAGATAGGTTATTATTCTAGAACTTGAATATTGAACTGCAGTCTATTACTTTAAATTCCCTTTCCTACACATTTATATGAATTATCAGATCTGCAGATCACACTCAAGGTCACTCAGTGGAGAACATGCACTGACTATTTATAGATAAACCAAAGCATTTGACATTGCTGAAAACCGATCCCAAATGTGGGAATATTATCACCTCTAAGCCTAATTTAGCATACATTTCTCTAGGTATAAAATATTCTTCATTCATTGGAGATGTAATTATGTCCTGCTAGTATCACTGCTTTTATACTTTCCAAGCAAGAGCCTGTAACCACAGTGTTGTGCTGCTTAGCAATACAATTTACCACTGAACATTTTGGTGCATTTCAGCAGACAAAATCATTGGTACAGCTTAAGTGAAGTGAAACATAGGGGGCTTTATTCCACTTTTACAACTTACCCTTTCTGTGCTGCAGTCATCCACTTGCCCTGTATTACCATACCTGTTGCAGTAAGATCATGCAGAAGTTACTAGCCACAGAGTGAGTATGAGGAAGCAATTACAGCAGTTCATTTTGCAACAAATATAAATGTCGTAGTTTTGTTAGTGTTACACTTCATTTTGTGGCAGGAGAAAATATTTAGTCCAACTCACTGAAGGCACAATATAGAATGGAAAAAAAAATTCCGCACAGAGAAACTGAGAAGCTTTGGATGGGCAAAGCAAAAACAAAATGAATCCCCAAAGAGAAGACTTTTATGGCTTGTACTCAAATGTACAATTTGTCTTTTTCAGTCCTGAAGAAATTACAGTCTGAGCTTTGAAAGGGTATTATGTTCAGACAATATCATAATAACTTGTACTTGTTGAGGTTTTAATTAGAAGTGACAGTATATTTAGAACTGTCTTTTCAATGTTCCGCAGCCAGGGAATACGTAGATTCAGTGATATTTTGAAAAAGTCAGAAATGGCAACACTGGACCACTTCTGGATGGTTAACAGTGTTCCACATCCCCGGGCAATTGTATTACTAATCTTTCAAAAATGCATCTTCTTCTTTGTATCACGAGAATAGAATAATGCACATGTAATTTTTAAGGGTAAAATTCTCACATAAATTTCTCAGTGCTGTTTCCCTTGTATGTCTCAGTACCATCCTGTATCTGTCTCACTTTGGAGCTGTGTGGAACCATCTGTGTCTGCACAAGGTAGACTCTGGGTTCTTCACACAGCTTCTCATTAGCTTTACTTATCTCATTAAGAAGTCAATTCACTTGGACAGAAGTATGTTGAGATACTTGACAAGAAATTAAAAATAATAATGAAAACTCCATGTAGACAGACAACATTAAAGTATTCAAAAAGGCTCTTAAGTGTACCCTAGGCCACAAAATTAACTTCCTTACAGCTTAACTTGAAAGCAAGAATTAATTTAGTTCTACCCATTGAAGGGTAATTTCTCTCTCTCTCTCTGTCTCTTTTTTTTTTCTCTCTCTCTATTGTCTGTGCTGAACAATTAGAATCAACAAAGACTGAAAAATTCTGCACAGAACAGAATATAAAAGCTGTTAGTTAGGTGCTTGTGGAAGCTATACAAAGTCTAACTGGAACATAATCGCAAAAGGTAAAATTTAATTTCTAGTAGGATTTCAGTGATATAGGGGAGGACTGATGTGTCTAAGGCAAGAGTATGCTCCTTATGTTAGACATCTCTCTTGAGTATTATTTACACACTGTCAATTGATTTGGCACTAATTGGACTTGGCCTTGTTTGGTGATTCTTGGTTAAAGCAGAATGAAAGTCAAAGTCACAATTGGTTGTCATGCTCAGCAGAATGAGCTTATATTTGTTTATTTACATTTTAGAGAAAAGAATCATAAATGTTGGAAGGTACCTCTAGAAGTCATCTAGTTCAGCCCACCTGCCAAAGCAGGTTCCCAATGGCAGATTGCATAGGAAAGTATCTTGGCAGGTCACAGAATCACAGAATCATAGAATAATCAAGGTTGGAAAAGACCTAGAAGATCATCTAGTCCAACCATTACCAATACTTCCCAGCTAAATCATATTCCTCAACATCCAAATGTTTCTTGAACACTTCCATGGTCGGTGACTTCACCACCTCCCTGGGCAGTGCATTCCAATGCCTGACTACCCTTTCCGAGAAGTAATACTTCCTAATGTCAAGCCTGAATCTCCCCTGGCGCAGCTTAAAACCATTCCCTCTAGTTCTATCACCGATTACACGAGAGAAGAGGCCAACCCCCAGCTCACTACAACCTCCCTCCAGGAAGTTATAGAGAGCAATAAGGTCTCTCCTGAACCTCCTCTTCTCCAGGCTGAACAATCCTAGCTCACTCAGCCTCTCTTCATAAGGCCTGTGCTCCAGACCCCTCACCAGCTTTGTAGCCCTCCTCTGAACACGTTCTAGGGCCTCAGTGTGTTTCTTGCAGTGAGGGGCCCAAAACTGAACACAGTACTTGAGGTGCGGCTGCACCAATGCCGAGTACAGGGGGACAATTACCTCCCTGTTCCTGCTAGTAACACTGTTTTTGATGCAAGCCAGGATGCCGTTGGCCTTCTTGGCCACCCAGGCACACTGTCGGCTCATGTTCAGCCGAACATCCATCAGTACCCCCAGGTCTGTTTCCGCCACACAATCCTCCAGCCACTCCGCCCCAAGCCTATAGCGCTGCCTGGGGTTGTTGTGGCCAAAGTGCAGGACTCAGCATTTGGTCTTGTTGAACTTCATCCCGTTGGCTTCAGCCCAGCTCTCCAGCCTATCCAGATCCCTCTGCAGGGCCTTGCTACCCTCAGGCAGATCGACACTCCCTGCCAGTTTGGTGTCATCCTCAAACTTACTAAGGGTGCACTCAATGCCCTCATCCAAGTCATCAATAAAGATGTTGAAGAGGACAGGTCCCAGCACCGACCCCTGGAGACCACTCATGGTGTTTCCAACTGGATTTAACTCCATTTACCACCACTCTCTGGGCCCGGTCCTCCAGCCAGCTCCTTAACCAGCCGAGAGTGTATCCATCCCAATGGTCTTGAATGTCTCCAGAGAAGGAGACAGCAAGCCTCTCTGGGCAGCCTGTTGTAGTGTTCTGTCTAAACTGATGTGTAACTCAAATATGCTACATGCCCCACCTGGGGCAAAAAGATAGCAACATTAATTACCGATTGCCATTTAAAGATATTGGTACTCCTGTTAGACATATATAGAAATTATTTAGAAAGCATGTAATAAATTATTTAGAATGTATCTTTCAAGGAGGATTCTTCCAGAAGTCAAGGCAACACTAACATCTTAATTACGTTTGGAAGATGCAGTGATAATGTAGATCTGGCAAGGAAAAAAATCTTTTTCATGATCAGGCCTATTGAAAAAAAGCAAAATGAGCAGGCCTATTGAAAAAAAGTAAAAGAGCAAAATGTTTAATTAAAATGTACTGCAACCTTGACCCACAGCTGATGAACCAATCCATGATTATATGGTGCAAGCTCTGAAGGAAATCTTATTCCAAAATGCATGGTATCTGTTGCACTTCCACATCAAATGCTTCTGTTCCTATGATCAACCTAGCTTGACATATATTATGTTACTGCTGGAAGAAAAATAAATACAGAGGCCAATAATAGCTCTCAGGCAATAACCTGATTTCCTTCTCAGCTTCCTGTAGCTCAGATCTTAACTGAAACCCCAGGTTACAATGTATACAATTTAGAGTAACTCTGGTTTCTCTGTATGCTGGGAACTGCCTTCAATATATCCTGGATCTAATTTTGAAAAAATCCCACACCAACCCCCAACAACCCAGAATCAAAGGGTAACTTTAGAGGATCACAGTAGAATTTTAGAAGTATGTTTTCTGCAGACAGAGATTCTATCTTTTATTAGACAAGCCAAATGAGAACCGAGAACTCAGAGAAGTTCTGTTACAAGCTCTTTTTCAGATAAATGCTTTTGTGCATCACTCTTTATTAGTCACACTACAGAAGCGGATGTGCACAGTAAGAGAGATTAAAAGGTCTGTCAATGTGAAGCTAAATCAGCTGTGATTTCCAGCTGTGCAGCTTCCAATAACCTTTGTGAAGACCAATTTATGTAAATATAACTGCCTCATGACTGCACATGAACAAGGAGCGTCCACGCTGAATGTTCAGCACACTTGTATCCAAATGGGTTCAACTCTGCAACTGGGTGAGCTAGGTGAAGGAGGCTGCTCTTCTCCAGTGATTATTAGCAGTAATGCAACCACTGAAAATAAAACATAGCAGAACTTGGACCTCAGTCAGGCATTACAGAGTTTAAAAGAAAACTCATTTAAAGGTATTTCTGTGTTTCTTTGTCTAAATATAATTCAGAAGAAAATGAATTCAAGAGCTAATCAAATTGCCTTGAAGATAACACTGAGCATGCACATTTAAAGAAAGTACTGAAGAATAAGAAAGAAACAGTCCAACATAAATTTTAGACACCAAAGAGAGATGAGAGATCTGGCATCTGAAATTCATACTTTTATGCATAAGATGAAGGATGTCAACGAATGTGAACGGAAAAACCATTGTATTGGTTTCCATAGGTGATTATTTTCTTGAAACATCAATGATGTTGTGCACTATTTTACATTGCTAAGATATTACCTTTGAAAAAGTCAACAAGCCATTTCCAAATTTAACATTCTGAAGATGGAAAAAAGTAAAACTGACATACTCTGATTTAAATGCTACTGTACAGCTAGCTGTAAACGCTGCTGTGTCTTCAGTTCTATTTAATATTCTATTACATATAGTCAGAATGAGGAATCCCATTGTGAATCTCAGCAGAAGAAAACTAAAAAAGGAAAAAACAATAATAGCTAGAAAAAAACCAACAACAAAGAACAGGCAGTGTATTCCTACTCTCAGTTACTATTAGAGGTCATAGCTGGAGCTTCATAGTAAGCTGAGTGCCTGTCTTCTTACCATAGAACTGTAGAATGGCTTTGGTTGGAAGGGACCTCAAATCACCTTATCAGCTTAAGAAGTTTCATGCTGCTGACTTTAAGGTGGCCATTTCACAGCCTTAAAAATAGAAGAAGTGTCCCTGAAAAGCAAAACATTTATTTGGTAGCATGGAAAAAGCCCTGGCTGGTGCAAAGGCCCAGACTATTCCATTCACCATTTGTAGCAGCACAGGTGATAACACCTGAAGAGGGCATGTTTCTACTCATCAGCAGGCCTGTAACATCTTTGCACATCAAATAGATGCTTTTCTTATAGGATTTAGTGGCCTCTCAGAGATCCCTCCTCCCATTCAAGATGCCAAGCACACTATTAGTATCCCATTCACATGTTACTACCTGCTGTTAAATGATGCCTGATCTCATTTCACTTGTAACTTTCTAATATGTTGTTCTTGCCTAGACAGATAGAGAAGGATGCAGATTTGCTCTGAAAAAGTTATGTTCATACCAAATTCATTCTTCTGGCAAGTTTTAGCTGAAAATAAAGTTCAAGTGCAGGATCTTTCCACTTTCCTTCAGCTGCATAGCTGGGCTTCTGGGACAGACTTTCATCCACTCTAATTCCATTTTGAAATGTAAAAACAACATTTACTGTAAATGGTCTTCCTCGTTCATTTTTTTAGCATTTTAACATCTTCAGAATAAGACTAACGAGGTTGCTCTGAATTAAAAATGTAAATAACTCTGTCCCAGAAAGATGAAAACTCCATCTGTGTATTACTGGCATACTGATAGGTTATAGTAACCTGGACAGCTTCGGGAACTATTATTATCCAAGGGTACTTTTACCATTCTACACCACCTAGGATTAAATGTTCTGTCTAACAGTGGGGTTCACCATTCACACATTAACTTGCAATCCAGAGCTTCCATGTACCATTCTACTGCACTCTGTGCTAAAAGTATTTTCACAGCTTGTCACATTGCCATCACACCACTGACTTACTTGACACTATAAAAGCTGCTAATGGCTATGTCCAAAGATCTGATGTTTTCAACCCTTAATTACTGAAGGCCTGGATAAGTTTGTCTATCAGCTCTGTGGAAAGCTCAGGGGGGGCAGATGCTTGCTTTTCTCTTGGTCATGGAATGGTAGCTCTGATTACAGTGTCCTGACTGTGGATACTGCATGCTTGCCTGAGAGTTGCTACTTCAGATCCTGCTCAGCTGAAGTGTCTCCACCCACACCTTCATTTTCTGGTTTCCACCTGTGTGGAGTTTCACACATGGATGATCACTGGAGGGCTGGAGCACTTCTACTGTGAAGAATAGATGGAAAAATCTCTGGGGAGACCTCATTATGACTTCCTGTATTTTAGTCAGGGCTTTAAAAAAAGACGCAAACCAACATTTATGTAGTCTGATAGTGATAGGATAAAGTACAATGGTTTTAAAATAGAAGATGGAAGTTTTAGATCAGATGTTGGAAGGAAATTATTTATTCAAGAGATGGCGAGGCGCTGGCACAGCTGCCCATAGAAGCTGTGGTGCCCCATCCCTGGAGGCGCTCAAGGCCAAGTTGGATGGGACCCTGGGCAGCTGAGCTGCTGGGTGGCAGCCCCGCCCATGGCATGGGGTTGGAACTAAATTTGTTTTGAGGTCCCTTCCACTCAGAGACTCTATGATAAGAAGTCTGGTGCTCAGCCAAGAACCATGAAGCTCAAGTCTCCAAGTCCTATCTTCTCTGATTTCTAATGAAAGGATCACAATTGACCATTAAAAAAACAGCAGCTGAGTTTGTCTTATGCAGATCTATTAAACTATCTTAATATTTTCTAAAGGACATGAGAATATATACACTAGCAAGGAAAGACTTTAAAAATCTGAGCTGGTACTTAAGGGGGACTTCTCAATTTAAATGGCATTTTATACATTAACAAAATGTGAGTTTATATTTTACATTAATTAAATACTGTCAAGTGTAATCTAAACAATTTAATGGTTGGCTGGGTCAATTAGCATTTTTCAAAGAATGATAATTAGTATTTTTTTTAACCTCAAGGTCACAGCACAGATCCAAGATCTTCCCAGTTAGAACACTGACATTAATTAAAAGAATAAACATAACATTTTCATCCAAAGATCTTAGCATGCGCTACTTCTGTCTGTATTTCCTCAAAACACCTAAACGAAAATTGCCTGCTGTTAAGGATTAGGCTACAAGAAGTGTGCTGAGACACTGACAGAAAAGAAAAAAAAATACATTTTCTTCAATTACCACAGGAGAACACAGGCAAAAAGATTTTCTGCATAGACTGGTAAACTGTCTCAACAAGTTTGCAAGCCCGATACAAACATATGTCCTCTTTTACCCTCTTCTAAAATGGAAGTATTACCATTGACCTGACACAAAGTGTCATACAAATAGATAAAAGTGCTTTCAGCAAAGGTTATATGGTCTAAATGTCTGGGATCAATAAGAACACTAAAAATTCCCTATAAACTTGCCTCTGAAAGAAATTTCTGCACCATTAAGTACAAAACTACTTGCTTTGTATATGGCGATACTGAACCACTTATCCTACAAAAGCAACTGATCTACTGTTTCTAACACTATTAATTATCACATTGAACGCCTACATAAGGTGTATCATCATTTATATTGTAGGGTAGTTTAAATCCCAAGATGTCCATCTATAAATAGTGGAGGAAAGAGCTCCCTTCCCAGATGGTTTAGCAGCTTTTCACTATTTGTGAAAAAGTTGGCATGAGAATCTGACAGGAGAGACCCCGCTAGGAATCATGGTTTAGTTGAGGTAAGTGCTGGCCTGAGATCTTGCCAAGGGAATCTTTGAGTTGATTTATCCCAGGGAGATGAACAGGAGGAACAGAAAAGTATGATGTCCTGCTAAGGAAATGGAGTGAAACCACAAAGATAATGGAAGGACTTTGCCTGCAATCAAACAGAAACCTGCAGTTAAAACATATTTTAGTGCATTAGAAACAAGGCCCTTGAAGTGAGACCACAACAGGCAGGAATAGCATACAGGCGGCTTGTCTGTTTTGGAGGCTCCTAACACCTACAGTTTCTCAGACATTTGTATGGGGCTGGAAGGTACAAATTAGGAGGGGCAGCTGAGCTGTGCCCTAGGGGAGCAATGGTTTCAAGTGTCTAAAATGGCAACAGAAGCCCAATTTTAGGTAACTGAATCCAACCTTTGATGGCTCATGCATGAGATGAATCAGAAATAGGGAAATGCCAAAGGATCTTTACCTTCTAGTTTTAATTTCGTTTGATTTTCAGCAGCAAAAGCAATGTAAAGCTGGTATGCAGCCAGAATCAGATCACCATTAGAAAATTACCCTTTTATACAAAGAGCTATAAGCATAATTTAATATTAATTATTCAATTTCAACTTTCTTGATTTTCCTTTGTAGACTGGTGACCACTACAGTCACCTCAACTCATTATTTTCACAAGCAAATTGTAATTAATATTTAGCAAAATCTAGAAATGGAAGCCTGTTGAAAATGAATGCAAAAAGGAAGACCTCTCTTTATAATTATATGCTTTCACAGAAAGGATGATATGCTGTACTTTACATTATGCTTTTCAGGTTGTTTCTTATCTATGAAGTCAATCAAATAAATACATGAAATAAAAACATAAAGTAAATGAGGCATAAACTAATAATATCCCTAGGTACTGACTACTTCTGCATGTGCACTCCTAAATCTTAAACATACTGTGCTGTACATCATGTGGGACACAGTTTTTAAGCTAATTCTCACCCCTTCTTCAGTGAGTTTCAATCTGCCATTCTCTATTGCTTTATTCTCTGATCAGGAGGAACCTACACAATGACTTTACAACATTAAAAATACCATTGATTACAAGTATAGGACTAGAAAGAAAAACATTCCACCTTGCCATAGCAGTAAAGCACTAAAACGTGCAGTTGTGCACTTCTATATGTGTGTATATATATATATATATATATACACATGTATGTATATCTGTCCCTGTCAGCTTCAGAATCCTGTTTGTTTGGATCAAATTAAGTATTTGCAACGGTGCTCAAATCCAAGCCTACTATCTTGATAACGCAACATATTTAGAGCAGAAATCAAAGGCTGTGCTGCTTTATAAAGCAGAGGTACCCTGTGATGTGTCAAGCACACAGGCCCTGCATTTCTGGGTAGAAGCCTTAAATCATTCTGCTGACAGGTGTGCTTAGGGAGAAAGAAGGGTTGTTTGTCTTAATGTCTTTCTCTATTTTCTGCAGCCTATTCACTCTAAATGCAACAAAGCATCTTGGAAAACATGCTATTGACGTAATTCCTTACTGTGGCTGAAAAACATTAAACAAAAATCATGTAGCCTTTGAAGTCCAACCTTTTTATTCTCTATTCTAAATAGTAAAATGAGGAAAAATTGAGGCTTTCATGTTAACTCTACCATTCTTATCTCTATTTTCTCCAGCAAACACAGAGAAAACAAGTTGGACTACCACATGAACAACTGAATATCATAGAGAACTACACATCTTTTGTAAAATTTGATGGCGCAATAGAAAAGTAAACCAGATTTTTTTCTATCTTTGCATTTTAAAGTTTGCATTTTGCCAAGTTCTGCAGCTGTTCTTACTCAGTCCTCAGCAGCACAGCATGCAGAATACTGCTTCTCATTGCAATTGTTTGACACAGATTAACAGCTGAATACTGGAAGAATCTGTACTTTTTCCCAGGTTTTAATCCTTAATCTATACTCCTATAAGTAAACTGCCATGTCATGTTTGAATAGAGTGAAGCATTCCTCACAAACATTCTGAATATATCTGGTTAAGATCTACTTAATACAGTACACAACAGCTCTGTAATAGCCTCACACAGATTAACACAAAGACTATGGATTTACATGCTTTTATTAATATGTGCATTTAAAAAGTGCCTAAGCACATTCTGGCTTCTAGACTGAGCCATTTTTTGTCAGTTGTTTTAAAATAAATTGTCAATGTACTTTCAAGCAAAAAGATCAAAGTTCCTTTGATGAATTTAAAGGCATAAGGAGACAAATAAAAGTGCCTGTGCCACAGCACTGACAGTAGCACAGGAACAGCAGAAGGGTGCTGCAGTTCAAGTGGCATGTGCTCTTCTCATCCACACATTAAAATATCCTGAGAGCCTAACATAAGTGAGTAGCACAGGGTTGGCAAAAGTAGGTCTGCATGGTACAGCAACAGCTCCTCTTTGGCTGCTGTGCAGCCATGTTGTGCCAGGTCAGACAGGCTCAGTGAACAGAGGCACAAAACAACCATGGCTGGCATGGACCTCTGAAAGTCATCTAGTCTAACCCTTTGGTCAAAACAAGTCCAACTGCATTGCAAAAGCAATGCTTATCTATAGAGTGCACACGAAACAGAAGTCACCTGGGATCCTGAACTAGCCCAGAGGTATATTAAAAGACAGATTGGTGCTTAATGTAAAGCAATAGTAAATACCAGACTGAGCTAAATCTGGGAAACAGTGGTGTAATAAATGTCTGTGGTATCAACGACATTAAAACCTCTGTATGAATGTACATATATTCTTCCCAAAAAAATAATAGCCAAGACAGTATTAAAATGTACATAAACCCAAAAATTTTTGGGGAAAGAATTACAAAGACTTTAAAGAAGGGCAAGCTAGATTTTTTCTAATTCTTCACCTCATTTCAGATGCAAGTGTAATAACTTCCTTCCTTATGCGTGCAGTCAGCATAATATGTTTCTCACTCCATGAACTCTTACTACAAAGAGAGGATCCCACTGTGAGGGGCTATGCACCCAGCAAATGCCAGAGGATTCTGCACCACTGAAGAGCTAAGAAAGCTGCTTGGACAGTGAACTGAAACCCAAATTCACCAAAAGCTCATTACAAAGAAATGTCAAATCTGTCTCAGATGAAAATGATAACTAAAACCTGCTGAACTGTGCAGGATTCAAACTGAACCTGTAATGGAATAGCTGTAAAGATGGCTGTAAGTATCTTGAGACACCCCATATCATTAATGTACTTAGGTTATGCCTTTAAGAGTGAGATCCATTGTCTGAAAGACAAGCTTATTAACTTAGATTCTGACATTTTTGTAGCTGACATCAGCAGATGTCCTGCTTATAAGAAATAGGCAAAATATACTATAACAGTCTCTGAGTGTACACATTAGGATGAATGCAAAACTATTTTCAGCAGAATAGTTTTTCCAAGCTGAAAACATAAAAATGAACATTATCACACCATCCAAATTCATTTCTAAGTGCAAATGTTTTGCAATACAAAAATTATTTTCCATAATCCTGTTGAAAGATTGGCAAAGCAGATGAGACTCAGTGCCAATGTAATGGAAATTTGAAGTCTGTTCCCAGTTCTACTTAAATTGACCTTGAAGAAGCTCTCCAATATTTTATTTGTGTAAATGAACCACTGAAAGATACTCTGAAAGGTAGAAATATGAACCATGTGTAATGCGAAGGCAGTAGAAATATTAACAGCAATTAGCAGAAGAACTGGAACAGAAAATTTCTGGTTTCTGGGCTTCCTATCAAATGTATCTCTTAACATGGCAGGACAACAACATGGACTGTCTGTGTCTCTTCCACAGTTGTTCTGGTTCAGATAAGATCACACAATCTGGAGTTGTGTTTATCTTTAGGCATTATGTGACATAAATGTGAGCAACTGAAAATATTCACTAGTGGAAATCTGAAGATCCAAGCCACAATCATTGGCACATAGTACTTCTTTGGATACCCAACTCCATTCAATCTGTAATTGGAAACAGAAGACTTGAGACACAATAAATACCAAGCACAACAAAGCTAATTTCACTGCATCTTCTGAGTATAAATTAGGCCTATAAATAATGGTTTAGGCTTTTTATAGTATTAGAATAATGGTAAAAGTATTAAAAATTTCCTTCAACAAGAGTACTGAATCATAACAATTGTCAGGGTACCCGCAATTTCTTCAGACATCTAAACTTTCTATCAGCATAATATTTCATTATATGGTTTGACTTTAGGTTTCATAATATTGAAATGGTTTTAAATTTTCCTATATGGAACTAAATTTATTAATAGTGAATTTTATGTCAGAATTATGCTGAATCTATTATCAGCAATAAATGTGTTAAGAGCATGTCTTATGAGACTCAACAGGGTTATTTAGTTAAAAGGAACTGAAAGCACTGAGAATTAAATCAAACTCTGAATTGTTATTTTCTGAAGGTAGGTTAAAGAAAGTAAGCACGTATCAAAGTGATCAATCCTATCAGCTCTCAAGTGGATTTCTCCAGGCCACGTTCTGTCAACTGTACATGCCTTTGGAGCACCATCAGAAATGATGCCTGATCCTCACTTGAAGGCACTTAAGTCATCAGCAGCTTGGAGGACTGACAGGAACCACTTTGATAAAAAGCAAACCGAAGACGGTTGGACTAGATGATCTTGTAGGTCCTTTCCAACCTTTTGATTCTATGACTGTGATTCTATAAGAACAAAATGTTATATGATGTTTGTAAAATTCCCCAACAGTATAATTTTTGTTTGCTTATGGTGCCAAAATACAGTTATCATAGCACTGGGCTAACATCTTCAAAGATGCCGGAGAAACATCAGGAAAATTACAAATTTGTATAATCATGAGACACGGCAGATCTGTTTTTCAAACTCTTATCCTGATTTTAAGGCATGAGTCTAATTTTTTCAATTTTCCTTTTCATCAATAACTATTTTCTTCCTGTGATATGACAGGTTCAGGTCACTGTTTGATGACATAACAAATACTCCATTTCTGCCTACAGGAATCTATATTCCTGTATCTGTAAAATATTGTACCCACTGTCTACATGGGCTGGAGTGAAGAAACTTCTCCCTGTGTAATTTCTAATTTTTTAAAGAATGTTTCTTCTTTTGTTGTGGATTAACCCTTTCCTCCTCGCATACCAATTTTATGTTTCAGTGTTTCCTGCTAGACAAATGGTGCACATATTGGTTTGTCTAGAGTTCTTATCTAGACTCAATTAAAGCTCAATGAAGTAGTTAATTAGGGTTTTTTAAGAGTAACATCATCTTACATATATCAATATTGCATTTGCCATTCCCTTTCATGAATCAGGCCATTAGCTCCAAGACATCTTCAAATGAACTTTACATTTACTGTACTACAATATCACTTTTCATTCACTAGACACATTTAGTTTCTTCAGGCTGTACGCAGGAAAACTCCAAGTTTGTGTTAGCAGTACAGTTATGTTTTATGGTATGTGACAAAGAATGTGAGAAACTCACTCTCTGCATTAAAAATAAAGTAAGTTTCTAATCCTCAGATGTGTGAAAACAAGATTCAAGGGAGTGCTAAAAACTCAGGAACCAGAAGATGAATAAAAGGAAACATAAATCAACAATTTCCAGAGCTTGATGGATGTTTTTAAACATCTGGAGCTGACATTACTGACTTTATTACACATACAAAATACGATAGGTCCACTGTGACTATCTTGTGTTGTACATAAAGCTTACTTAGCTGCCTGGAAAAACTGTATGTTATGCTTAGGAGTTATTGATGATAACACATAATTCAACTATGACTGGGCAAATTAGGTTGGAAGATATACATCAGTCTCTCAGAAAGAAATGCCTCCTGTTTTTTTTTTTTTTTTTCCCATGGAAACTACAAGCTAAATGATGCTATTTGATAGAGCAAATTCTCAGCTACAAAATAATATTTTTCAACATAGGCAATGCCATTAGCTGCATATTTTCAGCAGTGATGAGCAGGAGCATGCATGCTATGCTCATAACAATCTTCTGAAGAGGTACAAAATTATGCAGAAATGTGTCCTATCCTTTGTTTTCTTACAACAGATCCCGACTATCCACTCCTGTGAAACAGCAGTACACCATTCACATTCATATGGAGGCTCTCAAATCATGACCTTTCATCACACAAAAGGAATACCAAGATATAAAAGTTTACTGTATGTTTTTGTAGAACAAATGAAACATCAAAAGATCTAGATGTATCTCTGCAGACTTAGAAGACTGCTGTTCAGTGTTGCTGATAGGACTGGCATACTTCTGTGTTGTTGAAGATTTTAAAAAATATTTATTACAAGTTCATATAAAATTTTCTATCAAAATTGTATGGGCACTAAAAGGAAGTTACACTAAATGTTATCATTTCTTGAGGTGTGCTTTTCAGAGATGTTTATAACACATAGCTCTACTGATAAAAATAAACACAGAACATAACATTCCAATATTACATATCTGAGTGCACACAGAAATTTTGTCTAAATTAGCATGATTACTCATACTGTAAGAAGTTGCTTTACTGTTAGCACACAGTAGGTCTTGCCTCTTTTTACCTCAGGAGAAAGCCACTGGCTGAAGAATGTCATATCTAGTACATCATCTTCTATAATTATCACAGAGATTTCTAATATTAGCAGCATTTATTTCCTAATTTTGAAGGAAAGCTTTCTTGCTTAGCAAAGTTATGGCTTTTAAACTAACTTCTTCCTAGAGGACTACCAACTAAGAACAACTAGCTCTTAGTATTGGTCATTTGGGTGCTCCTTTATAACTTCCTTCCTCATAATAATAGGGAAGTTATAGAAAGATAGCTGGGTTGAACTAAAGATGATGATTTTATCAGTCCTTCTAGCAAATCAGAGATTGAATATACTGACATACTTTTGAATATTCCCTCTGAAAAGCAAATCTGTTAGTTTTTTTCATACCTTTCACAGAATGGAAAAATAAATTCCCTTCCTCTTTACAGTGGCCTTTGAGTTAAGTAAATGTTATGTAAATATTATAGTATTTCTTCTTTGTTTACCTTTTTTTAAAAAAAAAAATAAATATCCAAACAACCATTTTTAATGAAGTCCATCTTAGTAATCAGTTTGCTAGATTTCATATCATATCATAGTATCATAGTCTCATGCGGGTTGGAAGGGACCTTAGAGATCCAACCCCCAGGACTTGAGCCTCCTGTGTAGCAGAGCGGCACTTCTACCACTTGCACCACAGGGGATTCGAACCCATCCCTCCGGTGTTGCAACGTGGCATTCCTACCACTGCGCCACCGGGGCACACATTTGTGACATTTCGATTCCTTTCTCCTGAAGTTTATCCCACAGATCTTCATCTTCCTTCAAATAAAGTGTATAAAACCAGAAACAGAACCACATCTATAAACTTCCAATGCCACCTCTTTCTCTCTTGCTAAAAGTCTTATGAAAAAGTCCTTTCAAAACAGCAAATAAAACAGTGTAATTGCTATAAAAACAAATAATGAAAGTAGAAGAAAGACATGGTGAATCTTGTTTTTATTCACCAAACTTTACTTTGTTTTCAGATCACCAAAAAGGAGGTTTCTAGTTCACATGGACTAAAAAAGATCTGAGAAACTTGGAAGTTTTGTGAAATTAATGTTTCATGTCAGATGAAAGCAAAGATGAAAAACTCCTCTTCCTTTTTATGCAAATGGAAAACCATATTCTCCACAGACCCCAAAATGAACAGGAAGAAAGAACAACATTTTGGAAGTCATGCTATCAAACCATAAAAATACGAAATGGCCCACTGGAGGGCAATTAAAACCAGCAAAGACCTGCACAAAAATAAGATGTAACATTTTATCATGTTCTTGATTTTATTACTACATCTTCTAAGATCAACTCAGCAGTTGCAGATAAACATAGTTGATGCAACTGCACTTGAGTATCTTTTAGCTTTTAAGTGTGAAGACACTCATCCATGGTTGTTTTATTTGACTTGCTCAGCACCTCTGATTTCAGTACATTTCTAGCTCAGTGGCCAGCTTCTCCTTCTAACGTGCTGTTTTAATGTAGCCCTCTACTTTCCAGAGTAGGACTTCCACCTGTATGTGCTCCTGCAGCTCTCTTCTGATCCACTTTATTATTTCAGATAGGAAAGTTAACAACATTATTCACACTTATTCAAAAAGGACTTATTTTGCAATAGCTTTTATAGGTCCTTGGCACTGGTCTGTAAACTAAAGTTTATGGCAAGGCCTACAGGAAATGAAAGAGTACATAAAATTGTTCCTACTTCATGGCACAGGTGAAGTCCAACATTCACCTTCCTTCATCCACAGCTCTTTAAAGGTTCTCCTAGGACCTGTCACAACCTGGCAACAGTGGAAACAGTAGTATATCAGCATATGGTTACATAAGAAGTAAGTGCAGGAGTCAATATAGTTTATAGGTGAAGTGAAGCATTCAGTATTAAATTAACTGCCTTCCATCTCGGGAATCAATACAGATGACACCTATGTAGGAAGCAGCCATTTCCCAAATAGCTAATTAGAGTACGCCTCAGAATAAGCAAGCATAACAACCAGTCATTATTGCAATTATTCATTCCTCTGCCAGTCACTTTGCCTTCTCTCAGTGTACATTAATGTACTATATAGATGGCAAGCACAGTTGAACAAACATCATGTTGCACCTGAAACTACTGAAGCACAAAAATTGAAGATAGTATATTGATGATTCTGAGCTAGAGATATGAAGTCATTACCAAACGACACTAAGCTAGATGCTGTCATATGCCAGTGTCTTTAGAAAGACTCTCATACTGAATATAAACTGCAATTACATATCTAGAGCATAAATGCATCATTTGCTATGCAAGTTCAAACAACTGGTCCATGTGCAAACAAGCAAACACCAACAACTGATGACATGTATATTCTAGCCAGAACAGAAACACGTGATCGAGCTGTTTCAAGTATTGACTGCAGCTCTACTTAATTTGCATGCCAAGTTTCTGACATGTGTAGGGTTTATGAAGAAGCACAGAAATCTAAGTTATCTCTTTTTTTAGACTTCTAGACTCAGCAGTGTAAGAAAACCCCATCTGAGCTTTATTCATTGTACGACACATTCACTGTACCACTCCAGGAACAGTTTTCAAGAATCTCATTGACCAGGTATTTCTACCAAGCTGTCTAATGGACTGTAACAAGTTGCTATTTGTTTAAGCTCCCAGAGCCAAATCAAGCGATTACCACCAATAAGATTTCTAACTCAAACTTTTGATATTGTATGTAGAAGGTCAACATAAGTTCTAATCTTTTCTTACTGTTTCTTACTCCTAGGTTTCTCAGGACTCTATTTTTAGGGCCAGTTCGCCTCTGAGTTTTTATAAATCATCTGGACATAGGAGTTGAGGGCACACTGATGATGGGAGCAGAGGAGCAATGCTGAGCTCTGCTCTCTGTGACAGCAACAGGGCTCAAGGGAATTGCATGGAGCTGTGTCAGGGGAGGGGCAGCTGGGGGTTAGGGACAGCTGCTGCACCAGAGGGCAGTGGGCATGGAACATGCTGCCCAGGGGTGTGGGCACGGCCCCGAGTGCTGGAGTTCATGGAGCATCTGGAGAGTGCTCTCAGATACAGGGGTTGGATTTTGAGTAGTACTGTGTAGAGCCAGGAGCTGTATTTAATGATCCTTATGGGTCCCTTCCAATTCAGGATGTTCTGTGATCCTATATTTGCTACAGTAGAGATTTTACACCCACTCACATAATAAACATAAGTAAGATACTGCACTATCTGTGAAAATAGGGTACTGATAAATGTTAACTTCAAATCTCAGTTACTCTAGCATTTGACAAATTGGTATAGGCAAAAATACACCTGCACTGAAGGATACAAAACGTGGTTTGATTCCAGAAAATCATTCGAGAATAAGGAAGAAAAGCAACATAAATGTTTTTATGTTAACGAAAGTGTGATAATAAATATTTTTCACAAGTCTTTTATCACTTCTCCTTTGACAGTATAACTGAGAAGCAGTTGCATAACATCAGCAGATCCATAAAAAAAAAAGTGTTATGTCAACAAATGGCAGCCACCCACCAGCAAACACTGCAATAGGTCAGAAATAATACAACAGTAGGATGAATCCCTGTGGTATTCCCAAATTAAAAAGATCAAATATTGACTGAAAGTTATATGAAACAGTGAATTGACCTCCTTACATTAAGATTTCCAAATTTGATCATAGCTGATTAGTGCAATATGTTCCACAGTGGTATCCATATTCCATAATAAAACTTCAAAAGGGATTTACTAATTCTTACTGGGAATTTTTGCAATGTTGGTACAGTACTACAGTAAACATTTCACATCTTCAATTCTGATAAAGTTTTCAGTGTATTCTCATTTTCACATTAAGAAGACAATTCACTGTTTAACAGAGCATGAAAGAGCGTGAATTTCAAGGTCAGGCTAAAGGCACTACCGTATGAAGTTTCTGAAATTTCTTATACTCATCTGGTAATATCTCCTTTAACTCCATTAACTACAAACTCTTCTACATACTTGTACCAAAGGCAGTGCATGTGATTTCAGCTAAATAATAATGAAGAGTAGGAAGATGACAATAATGTTTTTCACTTACAACTACCAGGCAAACTACCAGATGATCTTTCATTATGCAACTAATAAGTAAAAAGTCTGGTTTATATTGAAAGAACTGAAGTCTGGTTTGGCCTTATCTTGAAATTCCGATTAAATTCTTCTGTCCCATGCAGGAGATGGACACAAAATTGCCTTACTTGCACAAGATGGTTGTTGAAAAGCATAATATTTGGCATTTTTACAACTTCGAAGGAGGCATACATTTACCTTTATCCATAACAGATCACAGTAGGCTGTCACTGGAATAAGTGGACACAAAAGCTCACTGAACATTTTGTTAATGTCCTATGGAGAGGAAGGCTACTTCAGTAATTCTCCTGCAGACCACAAAGCATCTTTCCAACAAACATGCCATCTGTACGAGAAGGACAGCCCTCAGCAGCAAGGATGGCTATTTCTCATCAGGAGATCAATTTGTAAGGGAACAAATTTATGACAGTAGGTTGAGGTCAGGGCTCAACCTCACCTCGATGTTCATCCCACACTCACACAGACAAACAAGAGAAGAAAACCTCTCACTGGTCCAGCCAAAGTAGGTGACAATATTAACAGCGCTGCATATCCAAAGCTCACCATGTAGTTTCACTTTATACAGACAGGCTGTGTTTCCACTGGAAATAAATGAGAGAGGTCTTGAGAACAAGGCAGTCGGCTAAGCTGTTGGCTAATGTTTGTAATTTCTCTGAAGCACTATTTAGTTACTTAAAATAAATTCCTCCACATATCATGCCCAAGCTGCTCTGTCACTGAGGATTAAGTATGCCAACAGCTTTTCTCTACTAGTCATGAAACAGTTCTATTAAACCTCCATGCTGGTACAGATGAAGGTCCCAGGTCTACCTGCTCTCTCCTCACTGTCACAAGACTAATGCTGGTTTTCCCTTGGTAGGTGAAAGCGTTCCAACACTGTGTGATAGGCTACTAAGCCTGCCCAGGGTGCTGCAAGGACAGAGTGCCAAGCATGTCAACTGGTTATATTTCCCCTTTCCCACTAAATCTGCTCTGAATTCAAACGTCAAACTCTGACTGAAAAGCAGGGAATATGCAAAGCTGCAATGCTACACAGGAAAGTCCAAGACCAATAAATTAACTTACTAACTGGTACAAAGTGCTTTTTTAGCAATACAGTAACAGGAAACTATGTTAATTCACTGAGTTAGCAACCCAATGAACAGTTACTATAGCAGTTTTATTTATGTTTTATAAATGTTTTTCTATAACTTTGTGGTTCATACATTTCTAAGGGAAGAAACTGCAGACGTCTGATGTGTGGGTGTACCTTTTGACATTGACAGTTGTGCTTAATCTCTGCAAAATCACATTCTGTGGAATATATTGCTTCTCATCCTTTGCTATCTTACAATTACTATTTCTAGCCAATCAACCATATTTCAAGATGAGCTATTACATCTTCTGCTTGAATCAACACTCGCTTAGACTGTGAAAATGTTTCCTCCTTCTTCCTTGGTTAGGCACTGCCAACTTCAAAATGGATTATCAAGGAACACCTTTTCATATATTTAGTCATTTACGTTGATTGCAACAGGGCTAAATCACATTATTGGTTCTTAATTTATCAACTGCTTGTTGCTCAAGTAATAGAATTTCAATATTTTCTGTTGTATTGGAAGTAAAGTCTGACATTAAATGCTGGTTTTGCAGATATATTCCATGAGTGCAAATCTTTAAAACATAAAAATCATTTTTACTGTTATGATTTTCAAAACCTAGTAATAGAAATTCAGTAAATGTCCTAGTTAATCTTGTTTTGTTATTCAGTTTTATTTCTGATAAGCACTAGAGTATCCTTTTGGTTTTATCTTAAAATTTCTGTAAGAAATCAAGTAGTATTTCTGAAGTATGTTAGTGTCATGTCATAAAATCAGAAGACATGAAATGATGTCAGTATAAACTCTGGGAAAACCTAGTTCCTTGATTTATTTTTTCTTATTTGTTGACTTGTATAATGTAAAGTATGTAACAAAGACTTAAAAAATATTCTGAAATTCTTCTTAAAATATGGCAATTGGTCACAAGAAAAGACTGAGATACTACCACCTAGAAATCTGTAAGCTGTATACTGAATCCACTGAAATAAACTAGGATCCAATTAGCCCCCTATTTCCCCAAAGGATGCAGTGCTGAAGAATACATTTCACAAGCAAAATTCAGCTACATTTTTTACAACAGTATAAGAGGCTGGTCATCTTCAAGCTAAGTGCAATCCTATAAACCAAATCAGAAGCATGGTACTGCTCCCCAACATGTTTAGGTAAATACACAGGATTTTTTTAATCACATTTAATAAAACTTTTTATTCTGTTCTCCATCCATCACACAATGCCACCACATTTCACAAGGGCTTTTGATTCAATACAACCAATTGGAGTGTCTATGCCTTCTGGATCCTCTAACTCAAAAAGTAAGTTGAGAACATAATGATATTTTTCTTGCAGATGAAAAATAATCTGCTAGCTCACAAGAGTATAAAATGTCTATAGATAGGAAAAAGATGGGGGAACCTTTCTACAGAAGCACCATGGTGTATTCCATGTCCATCACATCATGTTCATGATGTGTCTCCCCCAGCAAAATAATTAGAGGGAAGTTTCTGTGCACCAAGATACTAATATCTTGGCTACAATACTAGTTACTAGTGGCTCAATTTGCTTGAACTGTGTCAGCCAAAATTAGCCTTGAATGAACTTGTCCTAAATGCTAACAGCTGCTAGAAATGCAGTTTTAGAATTTGTTTTTCTCACAGATGCTACCTCTATCTAAATACATTAATTCTCCTCAAGTTCAGTTATATATATTAAGAATTATTAAATTAATGTACATTTCATCTCTCCATTGGACATTTAAATACACAGAGCACGATGGAGAACTATTTTGTTTATCAGAATATCATACAGGATCAATAAAGAATTGTCAGTCATTTAAGTCAGAAAATGCCAATCTAGATCTACTCAATAGAGACTACTTTTTCTAAATGACAGTATAATTTCTCATAAAACTGGTTTATATTTTTCTGTGTAGTAAGCTATATATTACTTGTACTTTTTAATTATTGCAGTTTCCTTTTCTTAACTGTTTTGTTTATTTCTCATTTTAATAGGATAAGCAATCAGGAAATTCTGTTCAATAAACCAACTCTTTAATTTTAGTGTCATAAACCTCTGAAGACTTATTTTTGATACCATGACACCCTATCTAAATACTGAAAGCCTCCAAAGCATCCAAAGTAGGGTGATATGTAATTTGGATCTACTTAAAAACAATTGTTCATAGAAGTGAATTCTAAGACCTTTTTGCTATCCCTCATCAATGTGTTGGGCAATACAAGGCTTGAAACAATACTAAGAAAAGGCTATAGATATTATTATCTAACATAGTATTCTATTAAAACAGGAATGGACAGTGATTTGCTACCTAGTTCATTCTGCAATCCAGATATTTGTCAAGCTGTTATCCATAAGTTGGTGGAAAGAGAGTGTATTCTGATAAGCTTTTTGACCCATGTTTTGTATCCACTGCTATTATGAACACATCTATAAAATCCAAGGCAGAAATCTACTTAGTACCTTGCAATCAAGAAAATCTCTATTAAAAATGTATGGGGAGAAGAGGAAACAGCTTCCTGCCTGAAATCCACTTTGACATCAGTCACTTGATATTTGTTTGTTCTCTGTGTGCTGTACAGAATTACTGAAGCACACAGAAATGACACTTTGCCCTTGGGTGCAATGGAATGACAGATTAAATGAGTAAATAGAAGACTTGGAACTTTGTACAAATGCAGAAAAATAAGCTACTTAAATACTTTCAAAGCCTTTTCATGTGTCATTTTTTTTCTTTTCTTTTTCTTTTTCTTTCTTTTTTTTTTTTTCCTTCAAGAGTTTAATTAACCAATTTGACTCTCAAAATCGTAGGGAGTATGAGGGAAATAGGCGGGGTGCGCAACTTGATTAGTTTACTCACAGCTATGACTGCCTTCTTAAACACTTGATGTTAACCTAAAGGTACATAAATCTCTTGCTTAAGGCAAGACCAGCTGATACATCAGATTTTTTTTTTTTTTTTTTTTTTTTTTTTTTACTTCTTAAAGCACCAGAGTTCAAACAACTAATTATGCTTCATCTCCAGAAACTAAACTTCTGATACATATTTAGATCCTTCACATATCTTAAGGGATGCTTTTTAAAGCCCAATGAAATAAAGAGTAAATTTTGGTTAATTTTTTTGCATCTTCTTATCAATTTATGATTTCTATAGGAACTAAGGAAAAAAATTACAACAGTTCAATACTGACACAGGTATTTATTGTGGTCAGTTACCTACCTAATATTTACTAGCGAAAGCACAGAGACTCAAATTCATCACTGGACTAAAGAGAAATTTTAACATTTCAAAAGGGATGGTTTACAAAATCTGTTACTCAGGTTAAATTACCTAATATCTTTTCCTTCTCTAAACCTTCAATAGATAACTGAGGACATCCATAAAAGGATGATCCATCATAGGCTATTCAACTTAAGTACGAAACTTTCATCCCACTAAAGAAACAAGAGAAAATTCTAGAGAAGTCTCTCTTTCACTGTGTACTTTAGCTTTCTGTTTTCCCATGGCAGTTGCCATTCCTTATGGCTGACAATAGGATACAGAATATGAGGCTAAACAGACTTTCAACCTTGTAAGATAGGGTTGTCATACCCACAGTACCATCAAGATGCATTTAGACAGTATAGAGCTCTTCAGTGTTAAAGCCAATTGAAGGATTTCCCTACCCTACCCACTCTATCCATCTCAGGCATTCACCTCAGTGCTGTGTCACAGAGAGGTCAACTTTTAGTTGCAATGAAACAACTGTAGCTTCCTGATGGTGTAGGCAGAAATCCCTTTAACTACACCATTAATGTACCTTGTATTATGAAACTGAAGGTTCAGAATTCACTACATGCTAAATGCCAAAAGACTCAGGGAGCAGGGAACTAGAGGAGAAGTTGTGAATGCGTGTCCTCGTACAGAGGTTAAAAACATAAATCCATGGTACACAGGGTAGGCTAAAAAGGCAGTGATGACATTAGAGGCAAGGAAATTGCCTGCTGTTCATACTTCCTGCATTCAGAAAAAAAATATGCTTTCTGTATCCTCTTTGTTAATAAACAGAAGATCATTAAAGCAATGGTTGACTCATATAATCTATTTCACCTCTTGGCTGAAGCAGCTTGGCAAGAATCCAGATGGGACTTGAGTAATTCTGCCAAGAGGCAGCAGAACTTTCCAGAACATGAACATTGATTTAGATCTGGCCTTCCATTAGAAGAAAAAAAACCCACAAAGATTGTTACTTTTGTAGTATGTTATTCTCTGAGCTTGCTACAGATGTGTAACTGCACAGACATATCTGCTCAAGATGAAAATGACTAACAGATCTATCACAGAAGCTTCTTCCATTCTCAACAGCACCAGCTAATGGAATAAGGTACAATTCAGCAGAAACACATGATCAATCTGACATTTTAAGAATCTTATTTCAGTAACAGCAACAAAAGCATTTTCCTCTGCTGTTCCCATAGGTCAGAATATGCAAAAAAGCTGCATGCATTTGTATTTTTTTGTTAATTTATGTAATTTTATAATTTTTTGTAAAAGCTTAATTCTGATATCAGAAGTGATGTTTCCGTTGAATATTAAAGTACCCCAATTCTAATTAACAGTAAATAAATTGAAAATTTTTACTGTATGGATATATATATCTATTTCCTCTTGTGGAATCTAGGTAATCATTACTGAATTGTAAAGAGATTGTGCATTATTGTGGCTTTCAAAACCAAATACTGTCTCAAGGATCCTTAAACACTTCAACAAAAATTATGTCTTACATATAGTACTGTAAAGAGATAAACAGGAAAAACAGAGCTAGCATAAATATTAAGCAAATGAAATTATTTGTAGTGTATGTTCAAGGAAAAATGAACACAGTGGGCTGAATGCACAAAAATCATTATCTGAGATATTACAGCAGGGGAAAAGACAATGTAGGTGTTTTTAAGAGCAAGGAAGAGGGGTAGTGCATTCTATCATCAGATTATACAATTATGGAACTGATACTTTTTTGAAACCAAAGAGATTTATCTACAGCTTCACATTTACAGCGCTCAATGGAAAGGAATCTGTTTCAGATTCATAATGAGAATCTGGGGAAATAAAGAGATGCGTTCTTCCAACTATAGATAGACAGGACCTCTGGCACAGCACCTGCGCTTCAGATTAGCAGAAACGTACTGTGGCCCAAAGAGAAATGCCTCAAGAAATATTTACATCACTGTGTGTGACAGAACAATCTTGCCAAATGTCCCCCAGAGAAAGGTGCTGCTAGTGATTTATGAAAAATCAACTTTTCTCCCCACATAGGCTGGATCAAAGATTTAACAGAAAGAGCTGGCATGAATTAGAAACATACAAAAACACCACCAAGACACCCTAACAAGCAGTAGAAGCAAGATATTATCAAAATACATGTTCTCTTGCGATATTTCAGGTGCTTTCAGGACAATTATTGATGCCATGTCATAGACACAGCTAGCTACTTCTGGTGCCAAGGCAGCAGGCACACTTTCCAAAACAGAAGTGGCAGAGAGAAAGCCTCTTCACACTCAGTATTGTCCACTCATGCATTGCAGGTGAGGATAACAGTCCACATTTTCAATAGAACTCTGTCAGTGCTCTACAAGAGCAGCTGTGAGACCTCTTAGGGGAATTTTCTTCAGCCAACCTTCAAATGTTTCACTTTCAGGTTACCTGCTAAGGAAAGCTGGGCACAGGATGGCAAGCTGCCTTGCCCAAAAATCACTAAGACCAAAAGCAAAGCAGGTATCAGGACAAACATCTCCCCAGCCCAAGGTACACTTACCAAAAGAGCTGAGCCTTATCCTCTCACAATACCAGTTTGTTGGTGGGTTGGACACACCAGGACAAAAGATATACCTACAGGAGTGGATAGAAGGATCTGGGCTTGTTTAGCTTAGAGAAGTGAAGGCTCTGGGGAGACCTCACTCTCACCTTCTAGTACTTGAAGGGAGCACATAAACAGGAGGGGGAATGTCTGTCTACAGAGGTGGATAGCACTAGAATAAGGGAGAGTGATTTTAAACTAAGATAGGGGAGGTTTAGGTTAGAAGTTAGGAGGAAGTTTTTCACTCAGACGGTGGTGACACACTGGAACAGGTTGCCCAAGGTGGCTATGGATGCCGCATCCCTGGAGGCATTCAAGGCCAGGCTGAATGTGGATCTGGGAAGCCTGGTCTGGTTGTTGGTGACTGCTCATGGCGGGGGGGTTGAAACTGGATGATCTTTGAGGTCCTTCTCAACCCAGGCCATTCTATGATTATATGATTCCTCTTACCACACAGGAGCATCTATCTTTTATTATTTTAGGACAAAAAGGAAATATATATTTAAAAGCACAAGCAGTAAAAATGGAAAAATATTCAGAATATTTTCAAACAGAATTTGTCATTCCTGTCAACGTCTTGTTTTCTATTCCGAAAGAAATGAAATGAATTCAAAGTGGTTTTCAGTTTTGTGTTTTGAAATGAAAACACATTAACCAAGGTAGTTTTTTCCTTGAAATTTATCTTTTTCTCTACTACTTTTGACAACTGTATTGCATCTCATGAGCAAGTGGAAAGCCATTCACAATATTTAAAAGGTTTTCACTGGTGCTTCTCATTACAAGTCAAATTTATGTTATTGATGCATAATCCACACTACAACTGCATGTTAAGTGTACTGTTCATTTGTTTTTTTTTGGTTTTTTTTGTTTTTTTCCCCAGTATAATGCAACATTTATACTGTTTTACTGAAGAATAAATCACTATGAAGGGAGATAATCTTAAATGTACAGAGACCAGATGGCCTTAATTCATAAATGATAAGAACACAAGGAACTGCTGGATTCATCTCACTCATGCTCACACTAATATGTTCAGAACAGCTTCTTAGGCTTTCCCCAGGCCCTCTAGCCTTATGAGAAACAAACTGTGGTTCAGGGGTCCAGCGAGAAAGTTTATTCTAAATTATGTACAGCCTTCAGTCTTGATACACAATTACAGGAATTTCTAAAAGTTTATATAAGCAAGAACAACCTCTCAATGCGTTTCCTTCACTACTTTTCTGAAATTCTGCATCTAAAGCATCATATCTGAGAGGAGTGGACTGCTTGCATATAGGGCTTTCTCCACACTGGCAGCAGCAGATTCTGATAAAGTGCTTAGGGACACCAAACTCAGCTGTCTCTGGCCTTTTGACACCTACACTGAGCCTACATCATTCCAAAGCCCTACTACTTAAATCAGAAGATTAGTAAAAGAAACACTAGAATGAGAGAGCACCTGAAATTAGTGACAATTTGAACTGATGAAGCATTGACACCAGGTAACACCAAAAGGGACAGAAGGTGAAAGAAATGAATTTTTGTGATTACTGCAATACAAAAATTGTTTACGGTGCCCAGAATTTCTTATACAATATGCACCGCTGTTACTGCTTTTTGATGTGCTTGTATTTTCGTCTTGAGAAATATCAAAAATGCACTAAATTTATCATGGCCTTCACTTACTCTTTTATTTTAAGCAATGAAAGCAGAGAAAAAAATGTACTGACATGGAATGACATTCATGCCTTAGCAGAATGTCAGCACATGGCTTTTATAATGCTCAAGCAAGAAAGACTGCTACTTAAAAGTAAATGTATTTAACTCCCTGTTAATGAAAGTACTAAACCATGATGACCAACTATTTTAATATGTGATCCTGACAAGGGTTTGTGTCAATCAATGTTCAGACCATACAATGGACATTTACTGTGATAGTCACGCTCTTCTTTGACGTGAGAATCTAGGATCGTTGTATCACCATTCCAGACATTAGGATCCTACAGCTTTCTTTCTTTAGAAAATGGTCTCTCTTAACCAGTTTAAAGTTTGCAAAGATAATTATCTGGAAACAGACATTCTGTTGAATAACTACCACCTAAATTTTATTGACACAAACATCTACGAACTCAAAAAATAAATAAATAAATAAATAAATTCTGTCAATATATTATGTGTGACCCAACTAACAAACTTTAATGATAAACAAGCCACTTTTCAATAAAATGGAAGTTGAGTGCCTAATGAGGACTAAAGGTTACAAAACAACTTGTTAGTGAGGTAAGAAGTACTTTTATTTTTTCAACTCCCCTACTTATACAGAGCTTTCCTAGTTCTGTCTATGGTAATGTGTTACTTAACCTACTCTATTTTCACAGTGTATTCCAGATTATGTTTCCCTATATACTGTAATTTGTAGTTAGAATAACATTATTAATTGATAATTACCCATGTAAGAAGATATTATCTAATACTTTCTTAATTGATTACTCACAATATAAGATCTATGAAAGGAAAACAAAGTAGCTGTGGTCTGGAAAAGCTCCCTGATAATCTTCTTATAAAGCAATGCATTCTTTATTTGCATAAATGTTTTTGATTAATAACTTTCATGACATGTGCTTGCTCTGCATGGTTAGCATCTGTAAATTTTAACAGGTACTTTAGGTAGAGCCTTGGTAAGGAAACACTTTTAAAATATGAAGTCAATGAAATGGAGGAATTAGAAACTGATACTTTGAAGCATTTTATCAGAAACGTGATATGTATGAAAAAAGTCTATAAAAATCTACCTACAATTAAAATATACTTACTATAAATAACCTTTAAATTATTATCCCTGGTTGCTCAAAGATGTGGTGGATGCCCTGGGCATGGTGACTTTCATGGCTAAGCTGGAACCAGGCTCTGGGCAACCTGATCTAGTTGTGCATGTCCCTGTTCATTGCAAAGGAGTTGGACTAGGTGACCTTTAAAAGTCCCTTCCAACTCTAAGGATGCTATGACTCTATGATTTCTAGCTTTCATCGAATGATAATAAAATATGGATGGTCGTTAGAATTTACTTTAATAGTTCTCAGAAGGCTTTATCCTGCATGGAAATGTTACCAGTTTGTCCAATTAATTTCCCATAGTCTACCAAAGAGTAGTCTAATGCATTAAAAAGTTAGAACTAGATTTTTCACTGGAGATTGAGCAATCAAACAATAAAGGTTACACACTTAATATATAATATGATAGAAAGTCAATATGAAAATGCTGTACACAACTCCTTTTTAATTTAACATTTAAAATAAATACATTATAAAACTACATATTTAACTTTGGACTTGTGAAAGTGCTGACTACACAAAAAACTGGGAATAAGCTGTCCTTTGAAAATAGATGCAAACAAAATAAATAGCAAATTAAAATTAAAAAGGGAGCATATCTATATTCGTGCAGGTAAATTATTTTTGGATGGTTGGTAAGTAACTATAGTATGAGTAGTTATTCACTGTCATCAGAAACTGTTTAGGTGTCTTGCTTTTAAGTCTAAATTTTATGTTACTTTGAATTTATCTTTAGTGAATACATCCATGAGAGCTCAAAAATGCTATGACATAGCTATTGCTCTTTAATTGAAATAGAAAAAAACACCAGTAAGAAAAATCCCATTAGAAAAACATTAATAATGAAATTCTCACTCTACAGTACAATGTTTTTCAAGTCAGAGGTGAATTCCCCTGTGACCACAGTATAACATCTCTCAAATTAATTTGCCCAAACATTTACATGCCTCAGCTTTCCTATTAAAAAAGTCCAGGGAGAAAGAAACCCGCTAAGCCAAAGCAGGCCAAACTTCATGGACTACCACAATCACCTCAGTGAAGAACTTCACTTCCACTTCGGCTGTTATTTGAATAACGCATGCCGTAAAGTTAGAAAATTTTCAGAACAAATCATACATCATAAACTTGAAAGCAATATTTCCTGCTAGAAATTAATGTGATTTGCAATCTTATAACTAATTACACAAATGTTATGAAAACTGGATAACAGTTTTTCAATCTGACATTATATATGAGTGATATGAATATAAAATTATGAATTATTTCGTTTTAAAAATTAATACAGAGATTATTACTGACAACCAGAAGAGCACACACTGCTTTGCAGCTTCTTGAATAGCTGCAGAAACTATCAGTAACTATCATACATGTTTTTCCACCAATCTTTTTCAATCATTCTAATCAAGAAGGATCTCTGATGATGTAACAAAATTGTTATGAAGAATCACAATATAATAACATTTTACGTGCAAGTAGTAAAGCAAATGGAACTGCATGTGAGGCAGAACAGCCGTAACATAGGAAAGTAGTCATCTACTGAATCAATAGACTACTTTTATCATTCTTAATTTCTTCTACCATCTGGGTTTTAAGTACAAATTAAATATCTAATGTAAGCTAGAACCAGGTAACTTGATTCATGCCAGGTAAACATGCACAGAAAGTAATCAATTTCACACTTTTGAAAGAGGAAGAAAAAGAAATCCTTCAGTTCATTACAACTAATTTTTTTAAATATGAAGAAACTATTGGGAAAATAAATGTAATCAAAACAAAAGAGACATACAGAACTGTACACTCAAGGAGAGCTACTTAATGTATGAAACAATTGATTTAGAAGTTAAGAGCTAAAAAATTATTGGTATTATTGATTTTTTTTCTCTCCCTGACAGCTAGCCAATTACTCAGAGAAAACATGCTACAAGCACTCAATCTTACCATAATATCATGCAACAAAGCTTAGTAATTGAAAATACAAAACCTACTGTATTGAAGGGTCAGGCAGTCAGGAAGTGCAGGACAAATAAATTCCTGTAGTACAGAGATATCAGGATGCAACAATTTTCTGTTTTCTCAGAAACTCGGGCTACTTGATATCTCAAGAGATCAATCCATTATCCAAACAGATTCAATATATCAATTTCTCTAACCTTAAAACAGATGCTCTGTCACAGCTGGTAATTTCTAAAATCAAGCTGTGCTATATCTGGTTCTGTCAGGCTTTTCCTACAGCCTGTGCATCTTTGTTTATTGTTGCTCTAAGACACTAACTCTTCTCATGATACTTTAAGAAATCTGACTGGTGTCACCAAGTATCACAGAGTCAAAGCTAGATCAGAAATCTTGCTTCAGGATAAAGTTCATCCTTGTTATAACCTTCCACCCCAAAAATATGATCCTACAAATGTTCATTAGCATCTGGTTGAAAGTGCTGGTTTTATTAATGCAGCCCTCTTTTATTCAGTAACTTAAAATTGTTGCATCCCCTACAAAATTTCTTATATCTTATATTGGGTTGCTACTGATCTTGAATCCGAGAAACACTACTGTTACTTAAGATCACATTTCAACCCAATTGTGTAATTTTCTTCTTGATGTCACACTGACTTGACCTCAGTCCTGCCTAGGATTATTTTCCTTATGGGCAGATTCCATGTCAGATATTAAGAAAAATATGTTTTGATCGAATCAGTACAATTTGTACCTCATGGGACAGCTCATCTTTTTGATATACTTTTTGAATTATATTTTCAAATTGGATAGAAAGATGAAATTATATTTATTTGTTATTTTTACAAAATGCTTTAGAAAAGTCTTTATATACGTGCATAAATAAACATGCATATATAAAATACAATGCAGTGTAATGTCATTTAACAATTAGATTACTAATTATTTGCAAAAATTTCTCAGAATCATTGAACCAAAGCAAGAATTGAACTTACTTAGCTTATCTGTTTCCAAAACTTTATCTGGGTCTATCAACATGGAAGCAGTGCACCCTCCTTACTTGCTACAGATCATAGAGCATCTTCAGATAGTAATCTGAAACTAAAGTCGCAGCAGTCTTAGTGGAAAGTAAGACACTTCTGTGAGGCACAGGAGCAAAGCAGAGTATATAACTTGAATAGCTACATTATGAGGTTACTAAAATAAGCAAGGATGTTACCTTTTTGACTTGCTCACTTATAGAAATAACAAATACTAACATTTTACTTACATTCTTTCAATCAGTCACAAATGTAATACAATGAACTACTTGTACACTGGGCACCTTCAACTCAAATGTCAAGCTGTCAAGCTCAAATGGCTTTATATGGAAAGCATAATATATTCTAGAATTGTTTTACATATTTTTCTTTTCTTTCTTTTTTTTTTTTTTTTTTTTTTTTTTTTTTTTTCCCCAACATTAAGATGCCACAAAAGCTGTGGAAAGAAAACACACAGTGGTTTTGGTCAATAACTTGTCCAAAATGCACACTGCTGCATCCCCTTGTTGGACTTGATCTTCCAGGTGGAAATTCTACAGGATAACGATAGGAACTGCAGCAATCTAATCAGCATAATTTTTATTGTGGTAATAATATATAGCTCATAAAATATAGGTTTTGTATACTAATGCAGCCCCAGCAACCTAAAATATGTTTGCTGTCACACTGGTGCCTTGGATAAACAGATTTCCAAAATATGTTTGATACATCAACCATTACAGTCTTTGTATGTTACAGTATCAACACTATTAACATGTTACACTATTACTGTGTTATTATACTATGAGATTCACTTTTATATAAAAAATCTAACCACTTACACCCTGAGATCTTAACATTGGGCTAATAAAGCCTGTTTACTTATGCAACAAAAAGCAAGTTTTAAATCAGTTTAGCAATAACAGGAAATAAAGTCATAATTTCATTAAATGTTAATAACTACAAGCAGATGAGCCATTTGCTCCTAAATTTTCTATTTCCATGTTGTTAATTTTTACATACTTGCAAAAGTTGTCAAGAAAAAAAAAAACAAAAAACAACCAAACACTAAAACTGCAATGTCCCAGGCTACTGATCCATACTTACAGTTTATTAGGCAGAATTCAGATTTCTAGGGCCTCACAGAAGCCATCCTTGCAAGTAAATCAAGCTCAAGACAGAATCTAACTCTGATTCAATAGATATAGCAGTATTTTTAATCCATAGCTGATCTTCACTTTGTTCTTAATGAGCACAACATTTCAGGCATGCATCTCTGCATCTGATAGAGAAGTAGTAGGAAAATGACTTGAGAATATTACCTGTACTGCTTACAGATCTGTCACTAACGTTTCAAGGACCAGTGACTCTTAGCCATGCAGAACCTAGTCAGTGAACTGTAAAAACTGAAGAAAATAGATCAGTTCTACTGTAACAGTTGTCATGTCCAGTGACAGTGAAATTATTACTTGTACTGGTGCGTGACTGGATGTTCACTATATCTATGTAGCCTCTAATTCAGTGCAACTCTCTCCAAGGTAAAATTGAGAAAACCAGACTCATTTATTGAGGATCGAAGTCTTCCTGGTGGTAGACAACTGTCTGAAGTGAATTATTTCTGTACACAACATGACAGAAAAACAAGAAATGTGCTGTTAATTTGCCTATCTTGTCATATTTTGGCACCTCCTGTGGAGGCGCTCACATCCCAGGGAGACTTTCAAAAGACCATTTATACTTTGGCAATCAAAGCAGATACTTGAAAACCCAAGACAAAAAGAAAAAGCAGTTGCTAAACTGCTGGATGCTACCAGTGCACACAGACCTTGTCTTTTTTTTTTTTTCCCTACCAGTGACAGAAGAATGGAGATGAATTAGCATTCTGGTAGTATAGTATGAGTAAAACAGGACCTTTGCAAGAAAACACTTTGAAAGTACATTAACAGCAATCTTAGTAGTCTCCTATTAGGTCAGAACAGTTGCTAGCTATTTTCATATACGAAACAAATATGCTGACTCTGTGAGCAAGACATGCCATTGTCACAATGCAGTCTAACCCTTTTTGTAACATATCAGAGAACACCTCACACTACTACACAACACCTTCAATCAAGTCCCCATGTCTCTGACTGAAAAAATAGAGTACTGCTTTCAGCTTTGCTGCATTTCTAAAAATCTCTTATGAACCCATGAGATCTTGGAGAATTTAATGAACACATTTCAAGGATGCTTGAGCATCTAATTCCCCAAACTGTTTCAGCAATCATAGTACAAATATCAAATGAAATCTTTTAAGTTACAAGAATGTACAGCACTGCTTAGTGGATTGTTCCAATGTTTACCTACTTCTGTCTAAAAATATACTTTTTCTTCCATTTCTAGGTTTCGCTTCCATGTACTGGAGCTCCTTTTGTAATTGGATACGAGTCCCAGAACTTCACTGGTTTGCTGTATTCCACAGAGACAAAAGTTTTCCATCTCCCCCTCCACTGAACCTAACAGGCTGTATCTCTTGCCTCATCACAGCAATCAAAGCCTAACCTAATCTTCTGGATTCTCACAAAGTCTCTGTTGTTTTCAACAACTTTTTCAAGTGTGTGTAACATAAGAAGGGAAACCTGAAGTGGCTGTTCTTGGGAAAGGGGCAATGTTCTCTTACCCCTAAGTTGATTTCTTAAGATTTCTTATTTTCTTCTGCTCCTTGATATAGTCCCTTTATTTCAGGATCAGAATGACCCAGATTTTACTTGTAAGAACTTCCTGGCCAGCTCTTAAAACCCTGAGCATAAATTTCATTGTGCTGACTTTATAGAACTGTTTTTTTTCCCCTCTTTTAAAATAAAGCAGTAAAATGGATATTTACGGCAAAGTGCTCATGTAAATTCATGAGTTAAAAGCAAAACTAATTCAGAAACACATGATAATATTTTTTTTTTTCCCTTATGAATGATAATTTGTTAAGAAATTGTCCTTGTTTTTTCATTTGATCTTGAGAATGTGGTCACTGCAGCCAACCAAAATTGAGGTCACTTTTGACCATTCAGCTCTTGAACAGAACAGTTCTCTTCTGGTGTTCTTACTGTGGCCTATTGTTATCCTGCCACTTCCTCAAATCAATAACCAGTTTTTAAAATGGTGCCTGCTATACATAAAAAGAAGCTAATGGAGCTGACAGGAAAGGTAACAAAAAGATAAGTGGAATCTATACAATAGGAGTAAAAGTAAATGCATAAACAGTTTAAAATAACAACTACATGGCAGAGAGAGTTTCACATAAAATAAAGCTTTCAGAACAGTGTCATTTTGTATTACCCTATGAGTTGGAAAATATTACTAATGTACCTTTTTCCAGACTCTCGCCACTTAGTAAAGACTTTCCATTTTTTCATGGTGCAAGTTACCTGCCCAGAAAATATTATCTGAATTGGATTTTTGCTGATGTCAACACTTTAGCTGTTACAATCATTTAAAAATGCAAATTCAAACAACATTTAGACAGATTTTGCTGTCTCTGATTCCATCGAGTTTGTGAGATGCTTACCATCTATGCCTGTTTATGACATAGAACTGAAACCTAAGAAAGACATCTCTCACTGCATCAGTGGCATAAAAGCAGTACTAGTTATGTATGTATGTTAGTATGTTATGTATGTTATGTATGATCAGCTTGTTTCTAAGACAGGTGAATCATTTCAAAGATGTGATTTTACACCATGGGAGTAAATAGGATTTCCCACTGTGCTCAATTTGAAATTTGTACTGGAAGAAAACAAGGGGAATACAACAAATGTTCCCTTTCTCAGAGTTAATGGTATCGTTTGATTTGACCCACTGTACAAGCTTCTTATAGGCATCTACTTCCAGTGCTATGCACTTATGAGAAAAATCATGCTGGGTGAATTCAAATGCCTGTTGAGCTATTGGTATAAACCATGGAAGAATTAAATGCCCAAGAGAGAATATAAAAAAATATTTAAAAGTTGATTAAAAAAAATATTTCTGAGCATCCTCTGCGGCTTGAGACCTTACAACATTGTCACATATCTCTTAAACTATGCCCCTTGCCCTTAGGACTGCCTGTAAACAGTCATGCATTCACAAGCAACAAGTCTGGTTAGGCTGTGCCTTTCACTCCAAGAAAAGACAAGGAAAAGCTTTTAAAAATTTAAGGACTGTTTAACATTCCATAGCACTAACATAAAATAAGAAGAAAATGTGTTAAAAAAAAGACTATATGGTTCCTTATTTATCTAAGTATTTTTAACCTCTTCCACAATCTTATTCACACCAGAGAAATGGAGGTAGGTTGAGTAGAAGGCAACATTGCCTTGAAGCTACTTTCTCTGCCTTTTCATGTAATCATAAAATACCCTGAGTTGGAAGGTACTCACAAAGGACATTCAGCCTAACTCCTGAACCTCCTCTGAGTTTACCAACCTAGTATTTTTGAAATAAAATATTCTGGTTTTGTACCTTGACATATTTTACACATATAAAGGTTTATATTATTCAAAATGTCTATAGTTGTTGTTCATTAACGGTTGTTTCACTTCCCTACTTATCAATAGAAAATAAACTTTTGATACTTTTGAGCTCTTTCTGTATCCACCTAACCCCAAAAGGTTCTGGATATTCCCTGGAGTTTTAACTGTCACTGGATGGAAAAATGCATTTGACACTTCACAGTTAAATTCATACTTATTTTATGAAATCTGACCGCACAACTACTATGTTTCACAAGGCAAAAAATCCAGTATCTACATCATTTCACCACATCTCTCATTGCTTGCGTATTCTTGTTTGAAAGAATTATCTGTTTTTTATTTCACTGTTACATTTTCCATAATTAGAATAGGGAATGAATATCTTACATCTTATGCATTTTCATTTGAAATTTTTTATTTTATCAAATAGACAATATGATTCTTCTGTTTACATCATTGTTTAAATTTCCATTCTCTCATTCATAGGCAACCAACTTTCAAGTTATAATGAAAAGTGTTGCCTATACTTAAAAAAATAACCAAAAAGCCCCCAAACCCAACAACCATAAGGAGCCCCTGAAAGCTGATATTTATTTATACTTGATTTCATTAGCATTGCTTCACCTAAGCTTTTCTGCCTTCTCAGTGTGCTGTACATGAAGCAGTACTACTAATTTTTTCCCTCATTAGAGCTGTTATGTTTACACTGCCATTATTAGTAAAATACCTTATACTTTCTCTTGTACTGCATCATAGAAAATCCTATCTTTTAACTGGTAATTTGTTCTTAATGTCATATGCTCTTTTTTTTTTTTTTTCCTAAGGAACTGTATTTTGAAGAGTCTAAGAAAACTGCACATTTAATAACAAATAACTATCTTTCAGTAAGACATAACCTTAAGATTCACATCTTTCATGAATTCTCACTGTAGAGGATCAATTATATTCATTTTGTTCCGTCTCATTACAGTTTTATCTGTGTTCTTAACATATTTCACATAGATTCTTGTCATCTAATTTTTTCAAAGCCTATCCATCTTCTTGCTGCTGACAAACACGTTGCCATTTAATAGCATATTTAATTTCTTTTAAGCAAATTTCACAGACATAGAGTAACATTTATCAATGATATGTTCCTTATGAAAATAAATGGACCACCCTCTGTTCTTTCTAATTAATATGTCATTAGTCAAAATATATTCTTCAGTGACTTACAGTTTTATTGCCTATTCCTCTGTTAAGTAATTTGTTATGCATCCTTACTGCCCCAAGCAAAAAGGCTCAATTCACAAAGTGCAGTGAACTGATATGCATTCCTAAGAAGCATTCCAGTACTAAGGTGAACTTCAAGTAAAACAGAGGTAAGAAAAAGGTTGTTAGAAAGCACCTGTCATGGTGTGTATGAACTGCCAATCTGTATTCTGGCATTTTCTAATTTTCATAAAGGTAACTATACAGCTTTAATACTGTTTTTACAGCATCATTTTAAACTGTTTCACCCCTTAGAATATATGTATATTCAAATCTAGGTACAAAGCACAATCCTAAGAAACAATGAACAATGTGAATCACAGAATATCGAAAGTTGAAAGGGACCCATAAGAATCACCAAGTCCAATTCCTGGCTCCACACAGGACCACTCAAACACACCACTGTCACCTACTATATCCCAGTACTTAGAAGAAATTCAACTGGATGCAGGAGTTTATTTTGTTAAAATCACAAGGAACTAAGGTGACTTTCTGAGTTTATGTGTGTTCATTAATGTCCAGCAATTTATATAAATTCATGTAAGTAATATGTAAATGGATTATTGTGAAAAAGAAGTTCCTAAGCTAAAAATCCAGCTTTAACTTGAAGAAAAGTAATATAATTGCAGACACTATGAAATGTATTTTTTAAACAAAGTTTTTTTTTAAACAAAGTTCTAGATTTTTCAGAGAAAGCCAAAATGAAGCAAATGTAGCTCAACTGACCTAATTATTCTAGATAGTCAGAAAAATGCATGATAATTCCAAGTCCTATTATCCAAAGAATATGCTCCATTTCTTTTACAATATTTACATTTTATATATACATACCTGTAATACAGAAGTACATACAAACAGGCTACACATATACCATAGAATCATCTGCACACATATATGTTTATTATGCACAATAAGTCAAAATGGATAGAGTTTTGTGGTTTTAGAAATGCTGCAGCAGCATCAGTGGTTTTTTCCTCTTACTGCAAGCTTACTAAAATAAAATGTAATTGTTATTGCTGGATAATTTTTCAGTGCTAAGTGAAGTTTCATTTGAAATTTGTTAAGTGAATAGAAAACAGTGAGTAAATATCACTCTTGAGTGAAGCAAGAGATATTCCAGAGCTGTAAAACACTATGGTTAATGACTTAAATTTACTGTCCACTCAGGAAATTAAAAAATAGGAATATTATATCATAATATAGCTAATCCTGATAAATTCATGATCAATTATATAATTAATTATGCATAATGATATTAGTAAAGTAAATTGGTGTCAGTGTCAACTGGGAATAAATTATTTTCTTTAGAATGTCTGGTATGATTATGTGTTTTGGTTCTAGGAGAAAAACAATGTTAATAACACACTGATGTTTATAGTTGTCCACAAGCAGTGTAGTACAGTGTGAAGGCAATTCTTAGTGAAGAGCCCAAGGAATCAGAAGGGAACACAGTTAGTACAGCTGACTTAAACTGGCCAAAGAAATATTCTGTACCATATCACATCACATCATAAGGAGTTTTGAAGGCGGTGGAATTTCATCTTTCTATCTATCTTCTGCTGCTCAGGGGCTATCTCATCATTGGAAATGGGATGGTGAACAACTGCTTATGCATCACTTGATATATACATGTTACATATATACACACATATGTATTTTTCATAATTATTATACTTAGTAAACAGTTTTATCTTGACCCACAAGTTTTACTTCTTTTTTAATTTATTCTCTCCCCCAACCCACTGGGATGAGAAGGGAGTGACCAAATGACTACGTAGTGCTCAGCTACCTCCACAGTTAAACCACAATCGGTAGCTGCTGAAGGACAAATATAGTTAAATAGCTTCAGCATGCCTACCAGGTCAGTAATGTCTAACTTGCAGCAGGTTGTAGTGTTACAAAACAAAGTAAAATAAAATAAAAAGCTGTTGAATACATAAAAAAAAAAAAAAAAAAAGAAAAAGAAAAAAGAAAAAAATGCTTCTTTACTAGAGCTTCCCTAGGCCATTTCTAAGTAGCTTAAAAGCTCCTGTAATTCTCTATGATGCTCTACTTTTTTTTGGGTCTGATTTTTTTCATATTCTCCCAGACCAAAACAATCCCTTCACTCATACTCTTCAAACTTGATCTACAACTCATACATCTATCCATATGGGGCTCTACTAAACCTTTTAGTTTGTGTGCTATATTTTTCTGTTAATGTCAGACTCATGAAAACACAGTTTACAAAGGCATCACAACATTCCAATACACCTGATATTTACTCTCTGCAGATCTCCAGGTGCACAAAGGTGGGTTATCATATATGTGTTTTTCTAAGCTGAAATATCAAGTTATCAAGCTGCCGTCATCTCCATTAATGCAGTTCACAATTTGCAATCACATGGCTTCTTGTCTTTTACAAGCAAATCTGTAGAAAAGTGAATAAAATGATGCAGACAGATCAAGGAGAACGATCAGAGAGTAAGAAGAAAAGACTTACCTCCTTTAGTCAGATTTCCATTTTAGTTTGTTTCAATACTTAAAGAAGGAAGAGAATTTTTGCACACTCTTTAATTCAGATGTCAGTTTCAATATTTGATGATCGACTGTTCTGAAACATAATCAAAGCGTAGCAGTTAAAACTACTAGCCTGAGACATGAAATTATTAACACTGAAAGAAGCTCTGTATTCAATAAAAATCACAGCAGTGTTGAGAAGCTTTTATATCAATGCACTGTGGCAAAATTTAACTTGGTACCAATCCTCCTTGCAAGCAAAAGAATGAGTAAAAAAGAGTATTTATAATGCATAATGCTACATTTGTGGCGCCATCTCATCCTTTTTTCTCCTTGCACAACATATACATACTTTGCAGACTCTGACAGAAAAAAGACTAGATACATGTGTTTGCTCTCCAAAATCTGATTCTCTGTAAGAACATCTCTCCCCTAGTATACTACAACCCTTCTAAGAGTGCAGCAGAATCCTACTGCCTCTTTTGGAAAGAGAACGTTGACCAAACACCCCAAAGACTGCAGCTGTATACACGGTGCTGCTTCACCAGCATCCTATGGGTGCAACAACAAAATTGCTGGACATTTAAATATATATATTATTGAAAATTACATACATTGAAAATATTTATTTGCAAGCCATTCTCTTTCTCTGGTAAAGAATGAGATATAAATATTTTTCCCTTCTAAATACTGAAGTACTACTCATTGAAACTAGCAGAAATAAATGTGCTATGTGTTTGAGTTCAATGAGCTATGTCATTATTTCAAGTTTTCTCATCACTTAAAGGTCTAGCCGATCTTATCAGTTTATTTTATTTAATTTATTTTACTTTTAAGTAGAAGTCAGAATAAGAATGAAACCTTTTTATTACAAATGCACCAGTGAAACTTTTACTGGAAAATAAATTTAAGGGGAGAATAAACATATTGCTAAGCACGTAATGTACACAAACTTCTACACTGAAGTTTGATTGGTACAATTTATTCAACATGTTGAAAACTCCTATGCTATTTTACACACTAGTTGCTCATTCAAAGAAACGCTGTTACACGGATTGGGCCTGACCTCTGGGAATGGCTGACAGAAATGCAAGTAAAAATAACCTGTGAGTATTATAAACTCACATTTATAGAGCCAGAAAAGATCAACCCAATCAGAGTGAGTGATGACTCACTTCCCACGGTCCATAAGATTTTCTCAAATCAACTCCTTTGGAAATGAGACGAGCATCTTAGAAAAGCAACAAAATTTGTACTGAAGTTCTTCCAAAAAATCACTAAGAGAACAAGATAAGTAACTTCTGTACCATGAATGTCCAACCTTTTGACTTGTCTGGGCAACACTGAGTGAAGAGGAATGGTCTTGGGATGCATGTAAGGAATAATTAAAGTACATAAATAGGAAAACTTATTTCTTTAAAAAATATATTTTTTTATTAAAACGTGAAAACCTGTTTTTTTTTTTAAACTAATGAATGTGTTAACTCATTAACTTAACACATTTTAGAAAAACTTCACAAGCACAAGTTTAATAATTAAATAAAACTTACACATCTGCTTAATAACAAAAAACACATCTCTTTACAGACACATATGTGTAGGTGGGTTGAAATATTATTGTTAATCATTGCATTTTTCTTGCACGTGAGGATTTTGATTCAACTGACTGCGTGTGGTGAGAGGTAGAATTAGTGCTGCACTGCACCCTCTCCTCCACAGTGTTCCCTTCTTGCCTATACAGTCTGTGCTTCAGCTACACCTAATTAGCTCATGAAAAGTATCTCTAAATATTGAAAAATAATGTTAAATGTTTGTAATCATGTGACTCCGCATTACTAGCTGTCCAGGGCTGCATGTGACTCATGGGCCATGAGTTGGACATGTATGCTCTATTCAAAAGATATGTTTATTTCTGGGAATGTCTTTACCTCAAAAGCAAAAAACGATGATCAGGCCTGAAGTCTAAAGTTTGCAACTTCCTTTTTATTCACCATAAGATTAATTTCCAATGGAAAATAACTTCTGACACTGGTTTGGTCTCCATACTTTTTGCCAGAATAGAAACACTTTCCACTAATTCTCCAATGATCACACTTTGTGTATAGTTAGCTTTGAGGGAAGGTATCTCCCTTGAGGCATATAACCATTTTCTGTGTATTTTTATAAGCCTAAATCTAACTTTCCAGCTCTGTCTGTACAGTGTCTTAAAGGCATTTTTCTTTCTTGGCTGCGCAGGTTTGCATGTCATAAGGGGGAGAAGAATATGTTTTAAACAGGAAAATGTGATGGTAAAAGCAGTTAGAAGGGCAATGGGATCGAAGGGAGGAGAAGAACCAGAAATTACTTTAAAATCATTGCAAAAATGCACTGATTTCCAGACAAAAAAAGGAATATCTTTTGAGAGAGGGCTTTAATTTAACTATGCTATTGACTACATGATAATAATTTTAGATTTTCCCTGAGAGTATAAAATTGATTTAATTGTAACAAGTAAATCAGATTGATTTTTCTATTAAAAAAGTCCTCTCGGTGAGCTTTCTAAGATAAAGCAAGCACGTGTTTATGTGGAGCCTCCTTAGTTGTACAGACTACTGTGAACACGTGGAAACTCCAATGTTTGAAGATGTGTGTGTGAGAACCTTGCTCAGATGCATTTCTCTTGTCTGAAAACACTCTCCTGGGTAGGTGAATTTTTTACTTGTCAGGTATGATTAGTGTTAATAGAGAGAATAAGGCCAGGAAACGGAATCACCTGCATTACACAGATGTTAGCAGCACGATAAATTATTGCCTAAACTGCAAAAGAAGCAAAGTGCAAGAAGTTTCTGCAGATACAGGTGCATTCTAAATATGACACAGTTTTCAGAGGTGGTCACAGAGTAGCGTATTTCTGTATTAAATGCAATACTACCCAAGTCCACTGCCCAAGCTAAATCAATACTTCCTTCATTGTTTTAAAATTTGCTTAATTTGTCATCTGACTTGCTATTCATTATTCTTATTTGTGAATATCCAAGCATGTTAGTCTTCCTTGCCCACCTTCCCCATGCATTCGTATTTCAGTCAGAGACATACAACTAGAAAAGGCTCAAAGAGAGTAAGATAATTGTGCAATGCACAGAATTACCCCTGCACAAGGGACAAAGAAGTCTCAGATTATTTCTTTGATCAAAGAGAGAACTGAATTGTGGAAGACTATTATAACTATCAATGGAGAGGACTATGTTTTTCACTGCCGCCTTCTGCTCAGTGGACCAGGTGAAACTGACAAGATCATATTTGCAAAATGAAGAAAACAAAACAATTGAACAAAGTGAGGTAGTTCTTCCTGCAGAATATTTATGTCATGGACATCAAATAATGAATTCAAGATCAGCCTGGACAGATGTGGAAATTTATCTAAATGTAAATGTTAACAGCATCCACCTCACAAAGAGCTGTAGTTTGAGAGGGATAGATGCTTAGAACATACATTTACCACGTCCTTATATACCTTAATTTGGTTTCTGAAACATTGTAAGAAATAGGACATGGAACAAATAGACCTCTGACCTTGATATTACAGTCATTTTCATGATCTTTTTATGGTGCAACAAACAGGTTGTGCAAATTGGCTTCTCCATCTGGCATACATGAAAAAGAAGCTACTGAAATAGAAGGTGAAGAGTATTCACACAGTGCTTTTTAGATAGAATGATCAAAGAATCGTAGAATCATTTAGGTTGGAAAAGTCCACTAAGATTTCAACCTGCACAACCAGCTAAGTTCTTCAGCCAGAAGACCATATATCTGTCCAAGCCACAAACATTTATCCAGGAAAATACTGCTGTAAACAATGTCCAAATCTTTGCTAAAATCCAGGTAGATAGCATCTACAGCCTTTCTCTCATCTACTAAATGCATTATCTTGTCATAGAAGATCAGGTTAGTCAGTCTGAATCTGTCTTTCATAAAACCATGCTGGCTTCTTCTGATGTTTAACTGAAGTAGAGGAGTTAAAAATGTGGGTTACCTGATCACTTCTGATTTTTTAAAAGAAGAAAATGTTACAGACTAACTTCTTACTCAAGAGATTGACCTGAAGCTGCTTCAAAGCATGCAGTCACCACAATAGCAGGAATTAGATGTATTCTAAACAGTGAGTTTCTGGTTCAGTGTCAGCACATAATGAGTCAAATGGCCTAGTGACAGTACAAGAGAACATTTACAGAAAGACTAAAACCAGTTTTAAGATGACAAATTTAACTTCCAAGACACGGCTTGGAAAAAGTACAAAGAACATGAATAAAGACAAAAATAGCAAGGGTGGTCAGGAAGGCTAGAGTATCTCTATCCCCAGTGCTACTGAACACTCAGTTGAACAAGATACTCTGCAGCTCAATCTAATTTTGACATTGGCCCTGCTTGAGCAAGGGATTCAACTTGGGACCTGCTGTGAACCCTTCTTACACAAATCATGCTGTTTCCATAATTCTAAGAAATAGCATCTAATCACTTCATTACCACTCCTGTGAAGAATGTCAGTTTGCAGTGCTACCATTATCACTAAACTAATACTCAGTGTGAAAATGAAGGGCAGGCCTTCAACTTTTTATTATACAGAAAGCTGTTTGGTTTCTTTCCCACATGATGCCTTTTTATATTTCTAGGGTCCTGCTGCTACACATCATTTTTAACTAACAAGGATATACTGTAAAGGAAATGAATCAGATTTTTAGCAGATTTTTTTTTTTTTTCCCTTGCTGTATTTATTTTTATTTTTTTCCAGATATATTATTTTTATTGAGTAATTCCTAGTGACAGTGTTTGAATAACTGTTTTTATATGAGAAAGATCAGGACACCAGCCTAAATTTGTTCCACTACCAACATCTACTTAGAGAACTTTTACATGTCATGCATCCTTTCGGTGAAGACACCCAGGACAGCAAGTGTAAGATAACTTCATACGTTCAGTGGAGGCCTCTTTCACAATGCAATTTACATGGCACTAGCATTACAGGGCCAACAGTTACAGGAACCTTATATATTTCCTACCCAAACTATGGAAAAATATAAAGAAACACAGACTGCATAGCAGCTACAGGCAAGTGAACATCTAAAATTTTAATTAGAATCGTACTTGTGAGCTAGTAATGGGAATACCATAAAGCTTAGCAATGAACAAAGAAATCAACCTTCTTCCATAAAGCCAATATTACTCCACCTCATTTGCAAAATTAACAGTCTCCCTCAGACAATTAAAAATCATGCTGAGTACTGAGCCCCAGTAAATTACAAATATAATGAAGTAAATAATATGAAAGCCGAACTCCCTACTTCAATATACTGCCAATTCAGCTAATCCAAGCACAGCAAATATTAATGCAATACTTCAGTGTCTACAGCTTAGCTAGTGATGTGCAGTAATAATAATACATTAAGATTTTGCCCATAGTCAGAGCAAACTGCTTATTTTTCCCAAGACAACTGTAGCACTGAGATACCAATAATAAGTTGCTCATATCTTCAGTCATCCTGCTACATTTAACCTGATTATTTTTGCCACCAATTATACACACATGGTCTTCCAAATATACCTCTCTCTAAACTGAAAAGATGTTGGTCTGAAAGACTTAACAATAAGAAATTAAAGTCAAATTAAAGGGCTCTGAAAGGTGTGAGTTTTAATTATGCACCTTTAGGAAGTCAGTAGATAATTACTGTTAGTATCCACTGGTTTCTGCATCCAAAGCAGAAATGATTCATATCCTGAGAAAACTTTCTGATTTCAGTGGCTAGGAAAACAATAATAAAAAGTTAAAAAACTCGAATCACTGATAACTTCAGATAGGTGCTATGCAAGAAATGAAATGTCTAAAATTATGCTGACAGCACATTTCACTTGCCAACAATGTATGCTAGTGCTGACATGCACTGGTATCTGTTTACAAGCTCACAGAGAAAGGATTAAATACAATTTAATTGATTCAAATTCAAATATGAGTTTGTACTACTATATAGCAGCATGTGGATGGCAGACATTTCGCTGTTTCACAGAAGTTGTATTATTCTCAGCCTAACCTCATAAATATTAATTGCCTTTGAAACTGAGTTAAAAGTCTGCTCATGACATAAAGGAAAAATCCCAAGCACAGGCTTTCCCCTCAACATCTATCCACATGAGGAATAAAATATTCTCTATGAAATGTTCCTGCATCAGCATCAGTGGGAAATGCTGCAGTCTCTTCTGGTTGTAGGTAAATGGTTTTAATTTCTTCTTCAGTGTAAGTGAAACAATCAGTTATATAAAGTTTTAATATTTTCAAAACTGTTTTACAATGAGAAAAGGCTTCCACAGCTGCTCGGCCAAGAATGCCCTTCTCTGAGATTTTTCACATTATGTGCTTGAAATAGCTCAAATGTCTCAAAAGTGAGAGGAAATATCGGAGGCAATTAAGCAAACAAACAAACAAACAAACAAAAAAGCCCCAAAAATACCAAAAACCCATATATATATATATTCATTCTTATGTATCAGAACCACCCACACTAATATCTTTATATTTTACACAGGAATAGCTACAAAGCTGAAAACTAACTGTTCTAAAGGAGTAAGAGCAAATATCTGAGCACAACAAGCACAATAGGGAAAAAAAGGCCATATGCAACACAAATGATGCAACTCCAGACAGCTGCTGTATTAATTGTATTGTAATGTCTCTGTCTTGCCTTGCTCACAACTGGTAGACACCAAGACTTCCAGCAAAGTGAAACTCTCACCACACGCTACCTACACAGGAAGAGCAGCTAAACATTCCAGCATTGAGACTGCCATGCAAAAATGCTAATGAAATGCAAGACATCTATTGACTAGGCTTCCAAGATGCATTCAGTATGATCCCACTTGCAACTGTATTAATGGCATGAGTAACAGAAGAAAATACAGAAAATAGTTTCATGAAATTTTTATGATACATTAACAGTCAAGCTCAATCAGCTTGTTCCTTTCTCCCAAGAAAGGAAGCAATAAACAATTTAGGGAATAATCATTTTGTATAGAATAATGTAAAAAAACACTATTTGAAGACTGGCTATTCCATCTCACCTTATCATTTTATGTGTACGTAGCTATACAAATATTTTCTCACGTGTACCTTCAATGTCAAGTGAAATGTTATAAAAAGCCATTTTTTTTTTTTTTCCATGTACTGTTGGACATCTTACACAATTTCTGCCTAAAATATCTGGAGAGAACAGAAATGCTAATCCAATTCTTCCATTTTTTTAAAAGCTGGTATTCCTCAAACGATGCTTCCACAACCATATAATGTTCCATCCCAAATCATACTTGAGTCCATATTCCTCACAGTTGTGTCAGTCTGCTCTTCTGGGAACATGCATAGAGGCAAATATGTCAGAGACACTGGAAGAATTGCTGTATTTTTAAATCACTTACAGTTTTCATCCCTCTCTTCCTCAAAGTCATATAAGACAGGCAGTAAAAAACAAAACAAAACAAAACAACAACAACAAAACAACAACAACAACAAAAAAAACAGGAAACAAAACCAAGGTGTACTGATTTTCACAGTATAGAGTGAAATATACACAGCTTCATAATACATTATCCAGGAGCTGAATTTGAAATGAGTCCAGCTCTTGTTTGCACTGTATTAAGTCCTACTCACTTTAACAAATTTTCTCTAGCAAATAGGGATCAACTCAAAGCCACTGTTTGATAGGTGTCTTTTAGGAGAATTATTTTTAGCTTTCTCTTATGTCTAGTTTTTATCATTTAACTGTATTTTGAACATACTGAATTCAGTTTTAATAAGATTCATTGCAAGTAAAAAAGGACACCGTATAAACACTTATTTTATATAATGTATCTATACGCCATATAATCCAGTTTGATTAATGAAGCTTTTTACTAGAACAAAGAGTTAACATCTATTTTTACACCAATATCATTGCGCTTGAGCAATTCTTAAGATCTAACCAGAGACAACGCAAGGTAGTGTCTATATTATTTCTTGTGATGGATTACATTTTCCCCTCTGTTATGATGGAAAAATCACATAATCACCAAAACTTCCTTCACTTTGAAATGTCAGAAAATTTTTCTCAGCCTAGATAGCAAACATGCTGCATCAAAACCTGCTTATATGCACCGTGTCCAGAAAAACTGCATCCAGTTTTTCAGAGAGAGAAATTCTTTGTTTCACGTTTGGCTGAAATGTGTAGCAAAGGACTGTATCTGTGCAGCACATTTAGAGATCTGTCAATGAAAATGTTTTCATACTCTAGTAATAGTATTTCATTTCTACTGACACAAATCAGTCATTGTAACATACAAACTATCAAAATATTTCAAAAAGTATTTATTTCTCTTTACCATTTCCTGATGAAAAAATGTTCTATTTTTAATTTCAATTGGTCCATGCCTGCTTTGGGGCCAAAGTTAATCTTCATTTTGGGCATATGGTGAAGACTTGCAAATTGCCATGGTTATAATATCTGGCTAGGTAATGGTTTTCCCATACAATGTGCAATGAGGTTTTGCTCAATCATCACTCATTAGCTGTAGGTGATCTCAAACCCTCTTACTTGTACAACTAGACTCCAGGTATTACACAGATAGTACTTGGAAAAAAAATATATATATCCATCAATACAAAGCTCGTTATCTTTCCATCCTGCTACACTGTGTGGTAAAATGAAGAAACTTTACTGCTGCAAGAATTCTCACCAAACCAAACCATCTTATTTATCAAAACACATTAGGGATCACATGTTCTTTCCTGCACAAATGCACATTCCTCTTGTTGAAGGATAATTTACTACTTTTTCTTCTTTTAGATTTGGGTAAGCCAAGTACATTTGTTCTCAATTTGCTGATTGAAAATAAAAGACCCAGAGAAGTTCTGACTGTCTTCACAATAAAACTGCCTACAAAGCATTAAGCCTACAAAATATTTTAAGACTCTAGTATAAAACATGATAAGTTCATATATACATTTCCTGATACATCCATGTTTATTACCTATAAATTAGTTACTTTTTTTTTTTTTTAAACAAAGCAACAAAAAAATTTGTTAGTAAGGAACTAATTTTGCTCAGTGTAAACAAAGAATTGAAAGGGCTAATTAATCACATTATTTATTTAATATTCATCCAGAACTTTGAAATGTGTACATGTAATAGAACTTTTAATATGAAATGCATAATGCTGAAGAAACATGTCCTTATTGATAGTGAACTTCTTCCATTGGGGGAAAAAAAATAAAAATAAAAGAATTAGAAAGCAGTCACAGGTAGCAAACAGTAGGCTGGTGCTACAGAAAGCAGACTTCACTGTGAGTGACAGAAACAAGAGATGAGGTGGATGAATGATACCAAGAGTGCAGCCCAACTGGTTATATTAAGTAGAACATATGGTGGAAAAGAAGCAGAAAAGCAAGGAAAAATGACAGTTTCATCAAATTGCAAATGAGAAGCAATAATTTCAACATCCACTGTGACAGAATACTGCTCTTTGCGTTACAAGCTCTGCTGGATGCTGTCTTACAACAGCTCATGAACTGTATCCTTTGATGCTGCAGAACTTAGTGCAGTAAGGCTTGAGGTATAAAGATGCTTCTGCTTTCTGAGGACCTAATAAACCTGCTCTGACTGGAACAGCAGTTTCCACTGTCAGAATGACTTAAGAACTGAGTGATGAAAGAGGGACAATATCACGTTCACTAAGTCAAAGTCATGAATAAATGGATGAAGCAAATGGAACAAAGTACCTTTTGATGGCAAAAAAGCAGGAGGAGGATAGTAATGGTTAAATGAATGAATGAAATGAAACATATACAGCTCAGAACATAGGGATATGTCTACTATGTGAACAACACTCAAGTCCTACAAAAAAATGCAGAGAAAAAGAAATATCACTTATTCCCAAAGTCAAACATTTGACAGTGACAAATAAAACCTTTTCAAAATAATTCTGTTACGACTTTCATTGGTAATGTTATAACAAATGATAATGAGAATTTAAATGTGCAGCTATTCAAATGTATAGCAAACTTATGGAACAAAAGATTAAAAGCAAGATTAACATATTCATTATTATAAATAAAAATATTCAAACTCATAAACAGTATAATTTCTACAATGCCAAAAGGTTTTCATAGAATACCAATGAAACCTTTATGAACGTATGGATTTATGTACCTTACTTTTTGGTTGGTTTATTTTCTTCAGTCTGCCAGTATATGTTAAGCAAAGGTGATTTAGTAGCACCACATGTAAGGTACTGTGCTACGTTGCTTTAAATACAGAGAATAATAAAAAATCTCATGGATGCACACTTTAAAAGACAAAGGCCCCAGATATTTTGCTATAGCTTTTAAAAAGTTGTCTAAAAGGAAGTACAAAGGTGTTTGTTTGTAAAATTAATTTGGTTTGACATAATAGTAGCCTTTTTTAATATTTTGTTTCAGTGATCATGTTCTAAGTCTTCCTCTCACTAGTTTTCAATATTCATTATTTCTACAATTCTTGTTAAGACAGAGCACTAAGACAAACATAGATGAACCTTGCTAGGTACTCTGTATTTAATGTTTATGTTAATGTATTTAATGTTAATGTTAAAGGACAAGAACCCGGGAATGTAAGTTTTACTGCTCTTCAAACCATGAACATACTGATGTATATGAGATGTAAATCAAAGTTTTAGCATAACGGTCATCACAGATCATAGAAAATCTAGTTGAGTCACTAAACTCTACCAGTGGAAGTTCCAAGTCGTCAGCATCAACAGCTGCAGTATACTGACCTCATTTTCTCATGCTCCATTACTTTCAGAACAGGCATGGATACTGTGGATGCTGGCAGTGAAAATTCAAACTCTCAACTCACCATTACTTGCGTATTTTAGTACTTGTACTACTTTACTACCAAGTTACATAATCCACAATTAAGGATGACAGTCAAATAACACCGAAGTTAAGGCTCCAGGAGACATTCTTCACTGAATTTATTTTTATGGTGTATCTAAGTTCCATGGATGAAAAAAAGAGCATGAGGCTTATCAGACCTTATATGATCAAATTTTGAACATAAGGAAAATATGCTTTGAATGGTAGCTTATTCCAGCTTCTAAGGAAATGCATCTGAACATTACGGGCTGCTAGATGTATTTCACAATCCTGGCAAAAGTTAGCACCACACAGCAAAATGCGCAGCTTCAGTTTCCTCCCGTTTTATAAATTCATTTTATTCTAGCCAAAACCTTCCTGCAGATATTCCAAGTTCTGTAAATAGATTGCAATTGCACCTGTATGTCAATGAAAAAGATTTTTGTTAAAGATTAAATGTTAAATATAAAGATTAAATATTTTTGTTACTATCTGAAGAAGTCCACAGTCAATAGATCTTTTTTGTTAACTGAACATATCTGCTTACATGTACTAAAATTTGACCATGTGGGGCAGGAACTCATCACTTTATGATCAAAATGAAGACTTTACAATGTAACTGATAGCATACTAAGTTATACATGTCTGTTTTGGCAGATCATTCAGTAAATTTTCCATTATTGATAGACAAAAGGGTTAGGAAGGAAAACTGACCTCCAATAATGATCAAGAATATCACTGATTTATTTAATCACATTACTCTTGATCTTTTTGAAGTTTTTAAATAGTTAATATGGAGTTTTCTATTTTCATTTTCCTAACATACGCAAATATACTTCTCAACACTTTAGAAAAAAAGTGTGCACTAATTTGAAATTTTCTTGGTAGTGACTTTATCTGATTCTTTTCTTTTAATATCAGTTTCTCTAAAATCATGATATTTGAAATGTAATAGTATTTATTCAGTGACATATTCTAAGATGGATAATTGAGAGATTTTTTTTTAACATAAGCTCTTGAGGAAGTGATTAATAAACATACTAGGAAAATATGCAATATATTCCTGTCTACATAAAGTATTGTCAGAATATCTGAATATGTTCATTTTGCTCATTTGAGGTCTAAACTGTTGGCGTTGTAACACTGGATTCGAACAGGTAGACCACAGTGAAAGACACTATATGCCTACCTGTGCAATCTGTAGTAGGGAGCCTGTTTGCTGGGGGCATGGACTCGATCTCTGGAAGTCCCCTTCAACCCCTACAATTCTGTGATAAGAAATGCTTTCATTCCAGGTTAGTGAATATAAGGAACCAGAACATTACAGTTCTCCAGAACATGATTAACCTCCTGTTGTAGCAGTCACTTGCTATACATCAAATGTGCATATATATTGCTTTCAGTAAATGGTTTTGTGTGTTTTGGACTAACACTAAAGCTAAAGCATTGCCATCTTGGTATCTAGCAACTGACTGCCATGTGGAATTCTTCACTGAATTATATCTTTTACTTCAATATCTTGGCACTCAGTGCTTCTTGCATTATAGACATGATTTTGCACATTATAGATGTGGTTTTAGTAATAAGGCTGGTTATCCATAAAACTTAGCCTGCAGTTTGCAAGAAAGTCTACAGACTGGTAAAAAACTTCATTTATTCATTTAACAGACTTCTCCACTGAAGTTTCTCCTATTGGAAAGTCAAAAACAAAGGATCATTCAAATGTAAAAACCTGAAGAAACAAAACTCTATTGTGAAAATCCAAATCACTACATTAAATGATGAATTGTATTAATACTTGGTGAATTGTACTTTTGTCCTGATGATATTGAATTACTTTGCTCAGTATTTAATAATGTTTTGACAGATTTATAAAAGAATGAGGTTTCTAAAGGGAAAAAAAAAAAACCAACAACAATGTGGTACTTGTTCTTTTGAAATAATTTTAGGAAGAAAACTTTAAGGAAAGAAAATGTTGATTTCCATTTAACGTCAATCAGTACTGGTTTTCTAGACAAGAAGCAAGTATAATTTTATAGCATTTTAAAAAGTAGTTTCCTAGCATATTTCTGATTAGCCTCTCACATGACAGTTGAGAACCTGATTGTATATTTGCAATAAGAATTTCTCACTACCAAGGACTTCTCTAATAGAATCTTTTTATAATGCTTCAAGGATTATCGTGAAATCACTGTGTAAAATTCACATTGTTGCTGTTCACAATTAAAAAGAAGTAGCTTTTAGAATGGTATAATTCTTGGAGAAACAGAATTTTGCCAAATGACTTCAACACTGTTTAAAATCTGATTTCCAACCCCCCCCCCCCCCCACACACACACACCACACAATTACATTAATAATAGGATTGTTGCTTGGCTGAATATTTTCTGGCTTTCTGGAAACTCAGAATTTCCAGTTTAAGTTCCTAAACATAAGAGGAAAGATTTAATCAAATCACAAAGCTGAAGTTTAAAGTCCTCAGTAAAACATGTATTCTGTTCACTGAACTCAGACAAGAGTCTTTCTACACCTTACAGAGAATTCCTGTAGTGCTATATCTTACCTGAATTTGAATTGTCTGATATGTTAAGGCTGGAGAAATGAACAGAGATTATACAATAGCTCTTGTGATTTACCAAATACGGTTGCAATGATAATCATACTTCCTTCCTATAGAACCCCTAGGAAATAGATCAAGAATTCCTAAGAGAGATGTTCCATAGTAAACTTGGCAGATCTGATCAGCAGGCAAAACATCCTAGTACCACAGATGCAACACAAGTCAAATCCAGGGAAATCAAAGAGGGCCTAAGTTAGAGACTCGCTACCATGCACCCTTCAATAGAAGGGCTGATTTACCTTAGTATACACTGTCTATGTGAGTTGTTTTGACTCCTACCTCATTCACTCACTACCAAACTTAAAATATCTTTCTTTCTATTTATTACTCACCAATACTTTCTTTTTGAAAGGAAAAATATACAGCTGACAAATTTCAGTGTGTGGTGTTCAGAAACCTACATACCCCTTGATATCTTGAGGCCATTCAATTTAAAACACAGAAATCCAAGCAGATGAATTTTGCGTGTAAAGTATTGAACTGGTATCACATCTATTTTCAAACCAATTCATTAATGTTTCATTCCATACAGAGAGATGAACTGAAGTGTTATAATTGGCAATTTCATCTGCAGTGCTGAAGTGGAAGCTATTAAGGCAGTAATCAACATCCAAGGGAATGATTTACAGTGATAAGGAAGATGGTTTTTGTAAGGCTGTCACTAATGTCACAAGTTGCTTACCAGAATGGCAAGCAAGCATGCCATATTTGCAACTCATTTGACAGAGGTAACTCTGTCAAGCTGCAGATCCCTCTCTGATACAAAAAAAGAAAGTATATAAAAAACTAATGTTATGCACTCTTCCACTCTTGTTCTGAAACATTGCCAGGCTTATTCACTGTTTACAAGCATGTCAACAAGGTTAGAAGAGTTTTCTAATGAAGTAAATTAAAGATTTCCAAAATGAAATAACAATATAAGTCTCAGAAATAAAAGCAAAAACAATCCAAAATGCAGATCATGCAAAATATCATTTTTCTTTTCCTGAAACACAAAAATAACAACACATTTTCCTTGTTTGATCGTCTATTTGAATAGTGATTCTCTCAAGTTTAATGTCAGTTGCAGGGCCATTGCTTCCTCTATACCCAACAGAGAACCTGCACAATCGATATTTCTCAAAACCACAAGTATTTCAATCGTACAAAGTATCATTTTTCACTCTAATTCAACTCTTTTTATCAATTTAAATTAGTTATATGATTATATATGATTTTACAATACTTTTGAACTTAAAATCTGAATATTTGTGAGTTAAAGACTAGGCAGATTGTGGGAGTGCTGTGCCAGAGGCTACAGAAATGGGAAGATGTAGTTTTAGTTTTTTTAGTCTCAGATTAGCAAGCTCTTCAGACTCAAGTGAAGTTTGTATCTCACCTTCAGTGAGGGGAACAAATGTCTGCAATCAAGAATGAGCAATAGGAATTTTCTCTCTCCTAAATAGGTTATGCTATCACAATTTGCAAGTAAGTTACACAGTTTAATCTGACGATTCTTTTCATCTGAATACCAGACAGCCCTACATAAGGAGATCAGAAATTCAAATCTTCCCTTTAACAAAACAATTTGTTTCGGTCTAGCTTTCTTTAACTACACAGGCAGATGTACAGAACTGTAGTGTGTGTGTCTTGGTAAGATATACATTTATTTTTTGCCACGTGAGACAGTATTAATATCTGGGCTTGAGAACGGAGGGATAAATTGCATTTCTTAAAAGATAATTTTACTATTTCATTTCTTTAATAATTCTCAATAGCAGGACTTCTTTAATCCCTCAAGCAATAGGATTTTGATTATTGGTTGGACTTCCCACATACTGCAGCAATCTGTGTTAAATAGCAGCACCATAGGAGAATTAGGGCTCTGTTTTGGTAGCAGTAAATGAATGAATCAAAACTTCAATTCAAAGCACATATATATGAGAAAAGAATACTACTGAAGCAGGAAATGTTTAATACCAAATACAGCTGAGCTTCCTCAACAGTACTTTAACTGCAAGATGAAGGAAGGGATAAGCAATGGAATTCAGTCAGGGCTGAGACAGACTGGTAGGAATATTTGTTAGATATTTCAGTTTAATTTTGTATTGCTTCTTCAAGGACTCATCTTCGTGTGTTAGGTTTTTGTAGAGACAGTGATTTGTGTACGTTTCTGATTCAAATAAATGTCAATCAAAAAGTAAAGGAAAAAATCTACCTCTGCACAAAATCAATACTTCAGAGTCTGATTTTCAAAATGTATCTTCTTTCATTATACAGTGATCAGCCCTTCTTAGGTAGTTCTAAGAGAAAACATTCCTTTGTCTTTTTAAGCTTTGTGCAATGTAATATATGCTTAACATAAACAGAGAATGGATTAGAAGAAACTCTCTTTGCCACAGAGAAGATAGCATGGAATTTCAGAATGTTAATTTCACTCATATTATGATTGAATAGAAAAGACATATTTTTACCTAGCCTTTATCATCTTAGTGCAAAGCCCAGAGACCAGAGTTTCAAAAGTCTGGCAGGCACGTGCAAGCCTGTTCAGAACTATCAAATAAGAGAAGTCTTTATGCTCCACCTGATTTCAGCTGAGATCAAACTTAGCAAGCTGTTCTGTTTGAATGCCTAAAAAAAATAATCTTATGTCCTCCACGCTTTCTTCATATCTTAGAAAGGAATTACCAGGTTACATGTCTCAATATCTACTACCTTTCTAGGAATAAATGCATTATCTTCTTTCCTAAGGAAGCAGGGAAAAGAACCTTAATATCAATTACCTTATTATAGAACTTTGCCTGTCCTTAAATGTTTGCAAATCTGATATCATTCATATTGTTTGTTAAAAATATGACATCAACACATAGCTACTATTTCATTCATAGCTATGCTTATTCTAAAAGAGTGCTGAAGTATTGCTGTGGAAAATCCTGAGTAATTTTTTACTTTTCTTCGATTTGCAGCACAAAATTAGAAGTTTTAAGTGCTTTATGCTGGCTATCATTCAGTTTCAGGAATACTACAATCAGTAGTCCAGATGTCAAAACTCTAAGTACCATCACCTACACTGTTTCTGTCAAATTGAAAAGTATTCCTATTTTGGTTTTAAAAATGTTTATGATTTACAGAGCACCTCTCCCATATTGTTATCTGACACAAGGTGGATGAAGAAGTTTTTCAGTTTCTGGTGGAAGGTACAGCTGAAAAGAGCCATGAAGTGGAAAAGTAATTCTCCAGGTAAAGTAGAGAGCTGTTTTGAGTACTGCAGCTGCCTGTGCATGCCACTTGCTCTCACATATAAGCATTTCATTGTCTCACGTGCACAAAGAACCTTGAATCCACTTCATATATCTCTTCATATTTTTTAGCTAGTTTATACACCTTCTTGTTTAAATGTCAATATTAGTGCAGAGAAAAATATGTAACTTCTAGTCCCCACCAGAGAAAATTTATGTACAATGCCAATAACTTCTTCTTAGAGGCTCATAATGTAGCAATGACGGAGGATGAAATGACAACAGAAAGACAACTGGATTAAAATAGAGCTCTAATAGAAATGGTAGAATGAAAAGAAACATGGAACATGATACTGGGAATTCTATCAAGCAATCAGAAGAAACATTTTAATTGAGGAGAAAAAGGTCTTGCTTTCAGTCCAGGGTAAGCCTGTGCAATCAGAACTTTTAAAGCTTGTGAGAAACTTGCTATTGGTTTTGTCTAAACTGCAATCAGTACTATAGACAGAAGTGCACTGCCGGCATTCTTGAGATTCTTTGAATGTAAAGAACAGTTTGGTTATAGTAAGACGAGGTACAATGAGACATACTCTGCTGCAAGTTCCATGTTGACAAAATTAATTTATTCTACTACTTAAGAAGGTGAGTATTGGTTTGCAATTGGAGAAATAACTATAGTGAAGTTGGAACTAGAAGTTTCAGTAGGAAGAGCCCTAAATAATACTGATCACTTAAAAAATGCCAATGGTAACAGACAATTTACTGCTCAGAAGAACTCAGTCGAACAATGTTGTTTACCCCAGCAGCAGATCAGCATCACACAAATGTTTGCCCACTCCCCAAAAACGGGATGAGGGAGAGAACTAGAAACAAAACTGAATTTACAGGTTGAGATCAAAACTATTTACTAAGACAGATGAAGAAAATGGAAACAGAAATACAATTACAACAACATATATAGCCACAATACAATCACTTGCCACCCACCAACCAGTGCACAACAACAACATGACACTTTGCCAGCACTGCAAGTTCTCACCTCCACTGACCAAAGCTCAGTAGCCTTTGAACAGCAGCCATCTCCTGGACAGCTGTCAGAGTATTAAGGAATGGATGAACATTTTAGTCATCAAAAACCTAAGTAGATGATGAAACTCCAGTTTCCTGGAGAAGAAATGGGGAAAAAGATAATCTAATAAGCCTATATTGTTTGGGCACCAGAAGTTCTAAGAATGTTCTAGATCTGTCTTGCAGAGAAGTGAGAAGCTGCCAGAGGTAGGAAGTACTGAATGAGATGCATCCATCTCCAGATCTTCCTGCAAGTCCAGATCAATGGAATTCAGGGCTCTCATTCTTTTTTTCTCCCCTTCCAAATCCCCAAAGGAAAGAAATGCATCAAATGAATTATAGAAGTATAAAATTATTTGGGTTGAAAGGGACCATAAAGATCAACTAGTTCCAACTAGATCCAACTCCTCTGCCATAGGCAGGATCACCTTCCAAAGGTCAGATTGCCCAAAGCCCCATCTAACCTGATCTTGAATACTCCTATAAGGGAGTATTCTCGGGGCAAACTGCTTCAGTACCTCACCACAGTTACAGTGAAGAATTTATTCCTAATATGAATAAAGTCTGACTTTTCTTTTTTTGTTTGTTTTAAACCATTATCTCTTGTCTTGTAAAGAGTCTGTCCCCATATCTACTGTAGGCTCCCAGTCCTCTTTTATGGAGTCTTCTCCAGACTGAGAAACTCTCTCAGCCTCTCTTTGTAGATGAGTTTCTCCAGCCTCAGAGTTAAATGCTCCTGATGGAGTCTAACAAGAGCAGAGAAGAGACAGAGAATCACGTCCTTGACTTGCCAATCACAAATGATAACATAAAGGAAGAATTACATCCTTTCATCCTCATTTAATAGCTGTCTCCCAGTTAAGAGCAGTCAGACATATTGTTCCAGCTGTACCGATATGAGGGAAGAACTATTCCACCAGCAGCTTCCCCTCAGCAGTTTGTGAGCCCCTTTCTGTCTCTTTATTTGTTGTCAACTTCATTCTTCTGCTGCTTCTTTAAATTTTAAATTAGACATTTTTTTTGGGAAGGAATCTGGTGAACAGACAGGCTTGCAGGCATACTTTGTGCATGCATGTATATATGTATATGCACACACACACACACACACACATGCATACATATAAATGACTTGACTTTACTAAACATCATCCAAACTATTCCACTAGATAAAGGAATCATTATATCAGAAAAACAGTGAGTTGCTAAACATGTAAGATAGAACAGGAAGTAGGACCTCATTGCAGGTCTTGTTTAGCGCCTAAAAGTCTTTTGAAGGCACCTTTGAAATAAGATTTTTATTATTATTATTTTTTAATGCTTTGATTAGGTGTAACATTTTGTAAAAGCCAAACAAACTTACACGTGTAAAAAAAGTGTAAAAAAGAAACACCAAAAAATTTACCAAAAGGATAGTTTACATTCTCAAGACTTCTCTTAAACACTTAGATTCTCTTGCATTTGGGATGAAACCAATATGTTTAACTCAGCTCAACCTACCTGTATGTAATAAAGTAAGTAAAGTCTCTTCCATGCTCCTTTTTTATATATTAAAGCCCAGAGTCCATTTAAAATATACGTTTATATTGATATTTAAAAATACTTTAAAAATATTTATATTAGAGATATAACTAAGGATCTTAAAAATTACAGGCTAAAATTATGATTTCATAAACAGAATTTTTGCATATATTCCATGATAATTGTATTATCTGAAATGAATTTGAAATACTCCTGAATTACCATCCACTCAAGAGATGGCTACAGTTTACTAGTAAACTGTCTTCTGCACAAAAATAGTTGCTTAAACCATCTTTTAAAATGTAGTGATGTTACTGTAGTTTATGGTCCACATCTGAATGCATATGAAAAGTAAATGACTTAAGAAGTCCCACTCCCAAACTATCATATTTCTTTTTCTTATGTCATTCCTGATATTTCTGTGTACGAAAAAGAACAGCATGACACAGTCATGACTGAAAATGGGTTTTTAAACTCCTTTTTTTAAAATGAATGAAGCAAACTTGGTAATGATTCACACTCAGTGTACGCACTTCAGGGAAATATTTCCTAAAATTTAAATGGAAGGAAGACTAATAAAATCTGAGTTTGAAATTGTAAGGTTACTGTAACATCTACAAAGTTAGAAAATAAGGCCAAAGCTCCTAAATTCCCCATACCAACATGGATGCTGAGAATATGGAGCTAGACAAGTCTTTGCAATACATTATCATGGTTGACACCTCTAAGCGCTTTTGAGTCTTTGTTAATTCCAAAGGGAAATTTGTCATTGAAAATACAAACAAACTCAAAGAGCACTTAGTGGGTTTTTTTTTCCTCAAAAACAAAGAGAAAATTTGTCCAACATAAAGACCATAAGCTCTAATATGTTCTGAAGATTTATAAATGCAGCAGTTTAAAGGCATTTTAAAATAAAACACAGTATAGATGGAGAAGGAAAAAGCGTTGCTGAAAAACGTTGCATTCAGTAAATTTTCATTTCTGAGAATACATTGAGATTTGATAGAGAGAGGAGAACATTGATGTTGAAGCTATAAGCATACTTGTTCATGTTTATATATGCTAAGTCACCCTTAAAAGACCTGTACAATTTTTTTTAAGACAGATCCTCATCTTAAATGTACTCGAGGCTACAAAATAATAAAGCCTCTCTTATTTAAACAGACAGCAACTAAACCTTCTATCAATTAATTACTTCACTGAGTTTTTTCTGTTAGAGAAATCATTTTAAAGAACAAAGTAACAGATATTACCAGTGAAAATAAAAACATTCCAGTTGAAGATCAGACTATCAGTGAAACCACAGCAAACTGAACGGCACATGCTTGGATGACAGAAAATGACACAAAATATATGTAATAAGTGCATAAACATTACTTAAGAAATCATGAATTTTCACTAGTGGCACAAACGTTTTCCTTTGGTCCAATATACAGTACATATTTGTTTTGTTAACTACAAATGACCTGACCAAAATGCACTCAAATAATTTGACACAATAGCAACATCAAAGGATTATGGTGCCCCAGTTCTTCACCTACCATTGAGTGAACTGAAATGTTATTTCCCCTTTCACCAGCAGTAATTCTGTGGCTGTGACAAAGAAACCACATTTTGGCTTTTGAGAATTCTTATGGAGTAAAGAGTTTTTATTATGATTGCTATCATGGCTGCAAGTATATCATTGCTCTACAAAGAAAACAGGCACAGTACTGCTCAATGTTTATTCTCATGCAGCAAAGTCCAAAACAGATAACTGCTATTGATTTCCTCTCCCACCACAACCATCTGTCATCAAAATGGATACGCGCTTTAATGAGCCATGTTAGGCTTTTTCTGTCTTGCCTACCACCATCAGCCTTGCTCACACAAAACAACCACAGTATAATTGAGCTTGCTTAAATGTAGACCTCAAAACTCAGTTGCCACACATGAAGGAGCTTTGTATAACTTAGTCTCCTTCCTAGCAACATGGGCCTAGACACTCCAGTGAAAATAAAAACTCATCTCTTTTTTTGCACACAAAAGCACAGGGAAGAAAGCCTGTTTTATAAATAGCTCAATTTTTACATAAATACGTAAAGCCACTGTTGAGAGGTTTTAACAGTAAAATCGGTGTGATGTGTAATAGAGGGGATTTGCAACTTGCAGAGTGGACTATTATTCTAGCATTTGTGAAAGGCAAATTTTCACAAGCTTTCTGGAAGGCAGATGGCTGCTAGGGAAGATGAAAAATGACTGATTTCACAAAATAGTTTGGGAGACATAGGGAGTATGAAATACAAAACAAAAGGCACTGTCTTGGTACCGTGCCTGGAAGATGGTGCATGCAAGAACAACTTGTAAAGATTCTGTGAGGGGAGACATAGTGAAGGTGAAGATAAAACGTAACATACTGTGGAAGAGTCAACCCAGGCAGTGCAATAGGAAGTCACGTTTTATGAGACAGCATGTCTTCTTGAATGTGTCTATGACCATGTGGATAAGAAAGATCCATTCACCTACCTACTTAACTGAATTTCTACATGGATTCCCAAAATAATTCTGAAAATGTTCATCACAAAGGAAAAATAAGGTAGGATAAAATGGAAGATTCTTGCACACGTACAACATTAGTTGAAAAACAGCAAAAGTTCTCATATTGGACTAATAAATGAGGGCAAACTGCATAAATATTTTAACAGACTGAACAGTAATATGACTGTTGAAGACATAAAACCACTTAGCAGTTGTAGCTTTAAGCTGTTATAGACCTTTCCAGGAAAAGATCTGCTAAGCAATCAGCAGTATTAAGAATTATCAGGAACTGAATGAAGATCAAGACAGAACATCATTAGGTCACACGCACACACACACACAAAAATTAAACAGACCCTTCAAATCAGGTACACTGCATATAGGTTTGCTCTGCCATATCTGAATGAAATGGTTAGAACTAGAAAGGAATGGTGAGAGTGATCAGTATTCTGGAAAGCTCTCTAAAGAAGTTATCGAACAGTTTGGGACTTGTCAATATGGAAAAGTGACTCTTGGAAGTAGCTATGACGCCTGAAATGATGGCATGAAGAATGTGAAAATGGATTGTTTTTTCACATTCTGATACAAAGTAATAAGGCCATAAACTGAAGTTGTCAGTGGTTAGGATTCTAAGAAACATGAGGTGTTTTTTCAAGTAACATCTTGTTAAATTGCTGACGTCCTTCCATCCTATGTATGTTACAGTCTCTATGGATCAAAAACAGAGTAAAGAAAAAAAAAATAAATAGAGTTGGCCACAGGTGAAAACACAGCCTTTCATTAAATGTAGAGAGAAGTTCTGTCAAATGCAATCCTTGTCCAGGGACCTAGTCTAGAGGAAGCAGTTAGAAGCTGAGGGAATATAATGAAAAGTGGAATTGCAAACACTTTGCTTTTTTTAATACGTTTTCCTAGGCTTCAATTTTTGGTCATTGCCGGAGACAGAATATTGATATAAATGCAATTGACCTTACTAATTTTCATTAACAGAGAATTAATGAGTTGACACAAGTCAGTGACAATGTTTGTAGCCACATACCATTTCAGAACTTCTTTTTACTATTATTATTATTCCAACACTTGCTAGTCTGTTTGGGTAGAACATTTTCAAGAGATCCAGACTGACTTCTGGAGAGGGTACCAGGATAGCCTTCTGTCTAAACTATTCCAGTCCTAAGGTATCTGACCTACAGATGCTTAGGTCCTTCTTTATGTCATTTAGGAAATCCAAATATGAGATTTTCACAATTTGTTAAATGTCTCCAGTCTATCAAATAGTTTTCTCTGCATATGGAATCAACAAGACAGATTATTCAAATTTTCTGAAACAGCAATTGCAATTTCTTTCCAGGCTAGGGTTGCACTTATCGCTGGCAGTCAGAGATTAATAAAATAACAGTGCTAACTCTATGCACAGGGCAAAATTTGCTCATGAACTGAGCCTTGAACTATAAAATACCAATGCGTCAAGATATCAGTTTTCCAAGACAAACAGAAAACTGTAGGGTTCTACTAATATACATCATCTCATGAGGATTGCATTGAGAAGCTCCATTGGACACAAGTGTTTGTTAGCAGGTCTGGAGACCAGGTAAAGCATCTGAATAAATGACCAAACTTTCACTAATACTTACAAGTCTTAAATTTCACAGTGAAGTCACTTCATAATATGCATTAAAAAACAACATTGCACTTGCTGTGATATAATGTTTGCCTGCTAGGAAGGACAAAAGGTTATTAATATATTTTTGCTGTTTGCTTAATGCCATATTTTCCAGACTACAACCAAGCTCTTTATTAAGTACAATAACCTTTTCACTGAGATCAATGACACTGTTTTAATGCAGAATGCCATTTTAAGAGGTTTGTTTTCTTTTTCTTAGCCTAGAAAACTAAATCTACGATAGCAATGATTGAAATGCAATCAAATTCCAGACATAAAATATTACAGTAACAATCATTCAAACAAATTATCCTCAAATTTGCCAAGAATCACAGTCAGTCCTTGGTCAGAAGAACATACAGTTCTTTCATAATATTGCAATGGGGTTCACAAAATGATTAAGAAGTGAGAGAATGGACATCAAGAGCAATCAAGTCACAAAGCTACCCTGAAGATTTTTTTGTCACTCTTGATGATTTGGACAGTTATTTCTTTTTCCCTCTTTCTTCTCTTGTTTCTTACAGTTAGCAGAAGAGTTTCTACAAACTCTTTAACTTTTTTTCGATTAGAATTATAGAAAGAAAAGCAGATATTTAAGATGGAAATGTGTTAACGTATTGAATCTGGAAATAAGTGTAGAAGATGGCAAGTGCAAAAAAGACTTGCAAAAGACATACGAATAAACACTTATTTTGTCAGTATTATCTTTCTTTCAAGGGTTTCCCTTCTAATTGAGCTTTTTAGCAGGCCTTGAAACTTCTACTCTTCTACTTGTCCAGTGTCAACTCATTCTCAATTAATGACATGAAGTACCATAATAACAACATACTAGTGGACCACAATGTAATTTAGCTGAACTGTCATGGCAAAATCCATCTTGAAACTCTTTGCAAGATGGTAACAGGCATTTACAGGCTCTAGAGAATTCATAGAAGGTGCGAGAACTCAATATAGGAATACATTTATTTTTTCCCCCACTGTTAATTGTAGTAATAGGAAACATTTTCAGTGAAGCAATTTGGCACCTGTACTAATCATACTCAAAGCTGTACTACCATTCTCAAAACTACACTTTTCTTTATGTTTAGCAGCTTGTGCTACTTTGTGCTTCTCAATTTTTCTTCTCCTAACCAAATTTATATCTAAAGCTGAATGACTCAGAAAAAAAAACCTCTGTCCCTGCTGTGCCATTTTGTCCTGTAAAAATAAACTCTGATGATAAATATATCTATTTAATACAAATCTTCTTGAAGTAAGAGATTTTTGACTGAACTAATACCTTCTCCTTGTTTAACAGGTAGCTTAGCAACACTTCTTGTAATCTCCCTTCTCTCCAAACCCAGTTCCAACTTTCAAATTACATTGAGAGGTTCCCTGTGGTTGCTAACAAGGTTATAAGCCAGGACCTTATTCTTTGCATGCAGGAATACAGATTAGTTCAGTCTGCCTACGCAGGCAAACACTAGTCAGGGTTTTCACATAATCTCCTGTGACGTGAATGAAGAAACACAGTAAGTTAGCTGTGCGGAAAGATTGAATCACTACAGCTGAATGATCAAATGCCAGCATGGAGCTGCCATGGAAGGTCCCTAACAAGACTTTTCTGCTTTACTAAGTCAGTTACTTTGCCTTTCAGATTTTATTTTTTCTTTTCAATTATACACATCTATTTATCTTAAAGTACTGTTAAGAGGCAAGAACTAAGTTCATGTGGAAAAAATTAAGAAAATGCACTTTTCCTGCTTGTTAACTTTTAAAATAAATTGAATGTTTTTGCAATAGATACTAAGAGTTCATATTATGCACGTGTTTCAAATTGCATCAGAAAACTAGATTATTTGCTTTTAATCTACAGGGGTAGCTGCTTGCAAAACTGCTTTTCAGTTTTCACGTTGCTACAGAACAAACAAAACAAGCTGTTGTTTAATGTTAGTGTGGAATCCAAGTACTTTAAAGTGCTTCTAGACAAATAAGTGAAGATGCTAAAATAAGCTCCATTTAATTCAAAATGCTAAAGTTTAGTACGGGGGTATAAAACCAACTCAGACTTCCAAAATAAAGGATTATGCGCTGAAACATTTAGATCTTGTATCTCCAGATAACACTTTGGATAGTGAAGCCTTTACTACAAAATCTGGCCATTGTTGCAGTGAAGCAACTCGCAAGCCTTAAACACTATCTAAAATCACAGCTTCCTTACTGAATTTCTTCTGAACATTGACTGAAATAAGTAACATAAGAAGTGTTTTTCATTTAGAAACATCAGATATGAGGACAAGTTGTGTTGTGCTAAATGCTCATGACATTAAAAGAACATTTCAATGCCATCCTTAAAGACATATCTAACTTCCTTTTCTTTTTTAAACCAAAGAGCTAGTAACAGGGAAATGTTCATGCTTAGAATACTGGAATTTAAACGATTTAATAAACTCCTTTCATGATTGGGTGGGCCAGAATTTGCATGACGCTGAGCTAAAGCTTAAGTATGAAATGAAATTCAGTTCAGTTTGGAACAGTGAAGATATATACTACAACAGAGAAAGCTGAATAGAAAAACTTCAAATCTGAAAGTCTTTAAATGTGACTGTGTTATTAGGTGTGCAGTGGCACAGGAATCTGACAGGATCTAGGTTGGTTCAGAGAGAGCAGTCTGAAGATAATTTTGTATCATCAGATCCCAACTTCAGTTGCAAATGGGCATGACAGGCTCTATCTACTTTGCTACTGATTGAGAGCACCTTAGTGTGGTGTTGCTCATGAACTCCACTAATTTCCATTTGACGACAGCCAGGAAGCCATCCTGTCAGTCAGCTTTTAATAGCCATTACCTTCTACCTTTCAAAAAGGTCATTCTAGACTTTAATTTCTTTTTCAAGGCTATTTCAGGAAGCTTTCAAGATTGAATACATTGAGCAGAACAGCATCCTGCATTGCAGTGGGGTAGGAAAAGGTAATCGGTGCCAGCAAAGGAAATCAGATACACTTCCTGTTTTTGCAGGAGGTGACTTGGGGAATTAGAAAGTAAATTTCTATTTATTTCCCCTTTCTTAGTTCTGCTTCTGTATGTTATTACCAGAAGCAGTGGCTCTAATTAACCTAAAGACTTGTGTAGTTTCCCTTCTATGGGAAGAAGAACATAGCAGGCAGGACAGGAAACAGTGCATGGCATTGGTTGCAAACTGTGGGGACAGAGTAGGAGCACCATCACATATATAGGAAATGCAGGAACATTTCTATAGCTTATCAATTTCAAGCCACCACAGCCACAGCCACTTATCAAGTTTCAGAGTATATTCCAGTGTATGAATTGCTTAAAGGGCAACTATTTTTCATTCAGTTGGTCTATGTAAACAGCAAAAATGAGAATCCTTAGAATACACGAGTACTATCTATGTTACTTCCAGACCTCTCTGAGTTTATTTCCAGAAGAAGCTTAAGCACAATGTCATAAACTTGGATACTCTCAGTGCTTGCTCCAAATTAAGCTTTATATGGCTAAAGCGTATCAATATCCAAAAATAGTCCTTGCCTATCTTTGAAATATTATTGAACATGGTGCTGTATGCAAATGAAACCATAAATACAATATTTGCCAAAAGAGAAAAAAAAATAAATCAAATTGAAGTTCAGGATTTTACTATAAGTAAGATTTTAGAAGTTTTACAAATCAATTAAAGTTACACAAATTCATTGCCTCTTAAGAAAGAAAATGCATCAAGTTGTTACATAAGAAGAATGGAATTGACACAATCAGGATTAATAGCCTATTTTTGTGAAGGTCTTACTTTATATGGCTGTATACAATATACCTCATTTCTTCAGACTATTGTTGCCCTCTAAAAAATGAAATTATCACATTTTGAAAAAACCAACACAAGTATTGAGCCATAATTTGTTCAAGATGCAAAAGTACACATAGCCTTAAAACAAGAAATATTACTTCACAGGCTGTTCTTAAGGCCTTTTCTTTCTTTTTGAACAGGATTACCAGAATGCTTTTCAACAAGAGCTGCTCTGAAACTAACGCCTCCTATTGTATGATTTTGGCCCACGACATAAGAGCTGGTGATACAGCAGTTAGAGGTTGAACCTTCCCATCAGTAGCCATGTGACAGATGGCAGCACAAGAGCCATATGACATGGAACTGTGTACAAAACCAAGAGGCTTAACTGCATTCCTCCACATGGTAAAAATATCACCCACTGACATTCACTGACACTTGCTGAATGTTTCTGGAGACTGAACAGTGGATGTGAGCACAGTGAAGCAATGAGAGGTGCGTTTCAGCAGCAACAGTGGGTCACCTCCAGGTGTATAGTTTTACAAGCACCTTATGCAGGTATGCTCATCGCCGGCAAAAATTCATAGCTACTGGTGGTGTCTGTGTTTAAAAATAGCATTATGTAGTTGAAAATTTGCTCTATAAAATAGTGTTACTGTACTCTGTCTCAGTTGTCATTTCTGTGGAAATAAGAGACATGACTTTTAGAATGACCTACATGCATTATAACCTTGAGAATCTTATGAAACCTTACTAAAGAGCACACTTGAAAATCTAATCATACTTACATTCAGAGATCTTATCAGAGAAAAGAGATTAGCAGCTTTGCAACATAAGCTTATTTATGTAAAATAATCTTTATGGATTAGACTTACAGTTTTGCTGAGTTTGTGGACTGCATAGTACAAACTGATACAGCCCATCTATAATTCTATGATCTGATGGAAATGTAGACAAAGGTGAATAGTTCAGACAGCAAATACTGGCAGCATATCTTAACTGCATGCTGCTTTAGAGCAACAGCGTTAACATAGGAACATCTGTGGAAGTAACGGTAATTATAAATGATGGGTGCTAACAACGTAGCTTTTTCTGTAATTCTGCAGCATATTATTTCATATCTTAAGGTAGATCCTGCATGGAGTAAATATACACAAATGACCACCTTGGTAAGAGCACAGGTTTGCTTAACATTGATTCCTGGCCACTGTTTAGCAGGATCTGCTGTGATGGGATGAGGGGAAATGGTTTCAAACTAAAAGATGGGAAATTTGATTGGATATACGAGGAAATGTGCATTTCTCAGAAGAATTATGTTAATTTAATCAATCTTTTCAATCTATTCCATACAAATGTACTCTGTTTCACATGAATTGAAAGGATAACCTCATTTCTCTTACTGAACTAAAGCACTTTCATTTAGGGCAAACAACCAAGAACTGCGCCAGAAAAAAAGGCAAACAATTGGGCATTTTATGTTGCAGCCTGCTCAAATCTATCACTCATGGCAGTCTTTCTTTAGAGGCACAGCACAATACCAATAGTTTGGAAAAACTCAAACCTGAGTTTTCACATATTTGAAACACAGTACTTGTGACATTATGATCTCAGTTACTCCTTGGCAACATCTAACATTAACATTTTTGTATGTAAATCACTTGCATACAGTGATGACACCACACTCAGAAAATATCATCTGATTTTGGACTTTTCAGAAAGACACAGATATGCTGAATCAAGTCCAACTTGAGTTCAGCCAATTACACTTTAGGAATAACAAAGTCACCACAGACACTGCAAGTCAAAATTTGGACAGAGTTGCCCAGAAAGGCTGTAGAACCATCATCCTCAGATTTTCAAAACCCACCTAGACAAAGCAACTTGGAAGTCAGCACCCCATGAGATTCACCTTTCTTCAAGGAACAGACTACCTTCAAAGATCTTCCACGTGGCTGACTTATTCTGTGACTTTATTGATTTAAAAAGAGAATTAGACCTAGAGGACATCATATTAGGATGGCCATGAGACTTTAGACAATTTAAAATGAAGAATCCCAGGACATTTTTCTTCTGCAGCCAAATGCCTGCAAAACTCCGTGAAAAAACGTGTCTCATTCCCCCTCTAGTGGCTGGTACACAAAGGACAACTAACCAGTACAACCAATTTATTTACAGCAAGTACCTGAGAAGTAAAGGGCATCTACTGCATACTGCATCTCAGTGGGCTATGTTTATGAAGCATTTCTAAGATCCATCTATTCAGAAAAATTTTCTTTTGCATCTATAAAAATCAATAAAACTGTCTAGGAGTGAAAGATAATTGGTAAGTGTATGACAAATACATCAAAGTTTATGTATTCAAATTAAAGAAAGGACCATGACTCTTCCAAGACAAAGCATGAAAGGAGGTATTTATTTATATTAAATATACTTTATATATATATGAAGAGTATTTAAATGCTTTGGCCAGGAATTCTGAAAAATGTTAGGGTTACTACAACCTAAATTAAAAAGAAACAAAACCAACCCCAATATCAACATTAAACTTGGCTTACAAGAATTGAAAATATCAAATACTTAAACTTGCACAACTACTTGCTAACTTGTGTATGCTATGTCAAACAGCAAAGGAAAAGCAAATATTTCTTGCTAATGATGGCAATGTGATTCACATAACAAGGACAAATGAAGAAATAAGACACTTTAAATATGCTTCAGAAGATAAATGCACATTTAGCTGCTGGTTAGAAGGAAGTTAACTTGACATACATGAGACATCCAGAGAATATTTACCAAGTATTTCAATGACAGTAAGTGAAGTAAATACTTACATTTCATTAAAAAATAAATAAAAATAAAATAACAAGCAGTCATCATATCCACCATAATTTTAGCTATGGCATGAGACAACCAACTTTTCTCAATATCTAGTGCACCAACTACATCTCTGTTTTCAATAGTAGGATTATATTTCATGAACACTGAAGATGCATCTGAACAACTCTAAGACAGCACGTACCGTAAAGGATATTAAATACTGTTTTCCCCCCTTGATTAGCTAGACAAGCCTTAGTGCAGATCTCTTGTCCAGGTAAGTGATGCATAGCCCGCAGCTATTAGAAATAAATGCACATGCAAAAGCTTAACAAGTCTTCTCACATGGTTTTCCTAACATCCTTGCTTATTCACAGCCAGGCAATATTAATTTAGATACCAATCTGTCAAATGGTTCTGCGTCTAAAAGATGTTAATAACTTCAGTGTGGCAAAGCATCTGCTTAAAACTAATATGCACCAGCTATGTGCAGAGCATGGACATGAGCATTTCATCATTAGCATAGTGAGACGACCTATCATAGTCAAGGGCACCAAAAACAGTCCCTGCTATGGAAACAAGTGAAAAACCAACAATCTGCTAGTGCTGATCGCTCAACTCTCCTACCTCCAGCAGCTGCTATTAATATTTCACAGCACCAAGAGTTGTGCCAGGCATTACAGATAAAACAGCAAATGCTGCAGCCACTGTCCATAGTTACTAAATCCCAAGTTACATCTCATTCTACAGATAACGTCATTTAATAACAGAGTGGAAATAGGCTGTGGGTAGATACTATTTAAAGACATAAGCTTTTGGCAGCATATTTATCAGACTGCTTTTGAAACTACATGTATTAAATTATTCTAAATGTATCTAGGTTCTTTTCCTCCACTGAAGCAACAAGATATACCAATCTCGGTCAATCAGACAGTGATGCCTCATACATTCTCTACAACTCAGCCTTGTACACCTGAACAAAACACAGAATTACAGAAATAAATGGTATCACTGATATTTGAAGTAGGCCTCCCATAGCAGGCATCTCTACATCATCTAAATTAACAAAGTACTTTAAAAACAAGAATGTCCATTTCTTGCCACTGTCTACAAGAGACAGCTTAAACAATTACCTGTGACTGGACAAAAAGCTCTTGGCTCAATTTAATAGATTTTTAGTTTTCAGACGTAATATTTAAATTCCAGTGTTGGACTAATAAAAATATATCTGGCCAGCACCAGCTTAGAAAAAATAAACAACAAAAAACAACAACAGGGGAATGGGACAAATATGCTATGCTAAAAGGTAAGAATGTCCACAAGCCTGTGGAGAGCTCCAGTTCCAAAACTGGTGGAAACTTAGGAATGCCATTGCAGTGTTGGCGATTGCCAAAGAAAGAGAGACTTGTTTTTTAAGCATATTCCTATGAGTTCCAGGAAAAGAGATTGACTAAGGGGTGAGGAGGGAAGGAACTAGAATCTGGAGAATAATTACTAATTTTACCAGAACAAAACCATTTTCTGAATATTGTCAAGCAACTCAGAAGATGTAATACCTGATTTTTTATTTTTAAATGTGCTGTGAAAAGAAATGGATTAATCCCTAAGACAAAACTTTTATGCTATGGGGCATACAACAGAGAGACGTATTCCACAAAGAACCACTTCCTGCATGATTTGATCTTGCATTTTTCTTCTAAAATAGCCCAGTTTTCCAGGATACACAATGAAACAAAATGATTCAGATGATAATTAGATGAGTCACCAGTCGCTAAATATTTGAAGCGATATGAAAATGGTTCTTTTCCATGAAGGATGATGGCCAAAATAAATATAGTATTTTTAAGTTCTGAAATACATTTCCCTATTCACACAAGGTCATCAGGGCCAGTAATAGGGCTGAAGACATTCGGTTGACCAGTCTGGAGAAGAGGCCGAGAGGCAACATCACTGCTCTGCAGGTCCCTGAGGAGAGGAAAGCAGACACTCCTGGGAACCGATAGCAGGAGGAGAACAGCACAGAGCTGCCAGGAGAGGGTCAGACAAGGCATTAGGGAAAAATTCATTGAGTGTAGGGATGGTCACAAGCACTGGAATGGGTTTCCTAGTGAGGTGATTGTTGCCTAAAGCAAGTCAGTATTCAAGAGGCATTTGGACAATGTCCTCAGTAACAACTTTTAGCTTTTGGTTAGCTCTGAAATGGTCAGTGAGATGAACATTGAAGGTTCTCTTCCAATTGAACTGCTCTATTCTGGTTTATTAACAATAGTTAATTGAAAACAACACATGCTGCTCCATATTACCTTTCATAATAGATAGTTAAGGATCTGCTTGGACATAAAAGCAAGATAGACTTGCTAAATCAACCTGTAGCAGCTGGAATATCTCTGGACTCTCAGTGAGAACTGATTAGGCTAATTAGAACTGCACTGCATACTATTTATCAAGTATTTCAGTAAAATGAGCTTTCCTGATCAAGTCATAGAAAATGAAAAACTATTCACACCATTAGTGTATTAATTTTGAGAATGTGCTAGCAATATACCTTCTGAAAGGACTGTTCAGCTTTTTTCACTTCAAGCATCCAATGAAGAATTTGAGAACTATGATGTAACTATCAGCTTAATACTGTCCAGTAAACGAGCTGAAGTATGATGCTCTCCTAGGTAAAAAATGGCTCAAAGGAAAAAGTAAAACATACAGCATGGAAAAGATACCTCACTTCCAAGCATGACTTAATGAGCAAAAGTTCTGAAAAAAAAACAAAAAACAAACCCGTTTAAACACTGAAATTTAACATGATGATAAAAAAACACAACCAACAATCTGGATTTCATTTCATGCTATTCTGCATTGATGAATAATTCTGAGTTTCCCTTGTGGAAAAATGATGAAACTCTAATAAAATGATTCATAGTACTAAAACATTTTTCTTAGCAAATATCTTGAACATTAACAGGACTGCTAGCGAGAAATATGTGGTATTTTGGAAGATTTATTATTCTGAGATTATGGTGGGATGATCTGGATGGTTCAGTGTGTGAAATCTTGTCATCCTGGCAGAAGTACTTTCAAGAGGCAGACACACATTTGAGAGCAGGCAATAAATCTCAGATTCTGAAGGTGCAGAGATAGAGTCTGCACAGACTTACATTGACTTGTCAGCAGACAATAAAACAACAATAAGTGTGCACCATTAATACCACACCAAGCAATACATGACCGGCATAAGCAGTGGAAGAGATCCACTTAATCATTGAATTGAAGGAAGCAGTAAAGCAGCAATAGAAAAACATTTAGTATGGAGGGACAAGGGGAGGAAAGAAAAGAATACACTCTGACCTTTCAATGATGGCCATTAGAGGTTTGTTTACAAAGAGACATTTCTTTCTACAACTAGTATCACTACACTAGAAAATAACTGCAGGTAAAGCAATCCACTGAGCAAATTGCACACAAGTTACAAAGCACACGAGCTTGAAAATGAGGTTTTTGAACATCAGATTCTCAAATTACCCTATGAGAGTGTTTTGAATCAAACTTCTTGAAATACACGCTTTAAAAAAAAAAAAAAAAGAAAAAAGAAAAAAAAAGAGTAGTTTATACTACAACGCAACAGCATTGGTCAGAACTGCAGATACAGTATGACATATGAACAATTATATATGAAGTTTCAGTCTGAGTCACATCATCATAAGAAAAAAAGTTATCAGGAAGACCAGCATGCGATAAATGTTCTTACATGACCCCTGGGCAAACAAGGTCTAATTACTTCATCAGTGATCCTAGCTCTAAGTCACTTAATAGCACAAAGAGTATACAGAAATAGGTCTCTAGCCAAAGAGGTTCACAGGGACCAGCTGCTGCCCTCCAGCCTAGTCTCTGCTCTTTCCTTCTCCCCCAAAGACTCACTGTATGAAGCAGAATTGATATGGCAGACAAACACCCAACTGCAGGCACGTAAGGCAACCTGAAAAAAATGTAGGAGCAGAGGGCCAGGGCACAGTTTGCTGTGAGTGCATTTCTAGCAGGGTCAAGGTTGAAATTGCATGGGTGGCAGTGGAGAGCATTTCTGGAGGGCTGGCAACCCAGTATGAACACAGCTTGTGTACCGTGGTGTGAAGCAAGGGAGGGCAGGCAACACAGAGTTACAGCAGGGAGACAGTAGAAGGAAATGGATTTAGTTGAAGAAGAAATATGGAATATGCTATTTTGGGTAGCTATAGAGAAGACAGGAGGAAACTAAAGGCTTTGAATATTTTGCAGCATGGCTTCAAGACCCTGAAACTTTGGGAACCCCTAATCTGCACTAACATCCTAACATTACATTTTTCTCACACTGCATTAGACTATTATCCACCTCCCCATCCTGCTTCATATCCCACAATTCCTCCCAACCCCACTACAGTTGAAACCATATTTGGTACACAAACTAAGGAATTCACTCTCCAAGGGCTTACTTACAGTATTTTTCTGTAATATCAACTAAAAATTCCAAAACAGGTATGCAAATTCAAACTGTGTTGAAGGATGCAGAACTTGTAGGAATCCCCGAGAAGCCATTCTTGTTATCATCCTGGAAGGTGGCAGGGGAACACTGCCCTAAAGCAGACATTGCTCCTTACAGTGCACGTGAATTCAGCAGACAGTCCTATCAGACAATTTAATTAATTTCAATGGGATTTAAGTGAATATTTTTCATTAGTTTGTCATCCATGCTTCTGGAATTATCCAGGTATACCATAGGGTAACAATAAAGCCCTGAACAGCAATATGCTTAAATGACTGGTGCTGTCTTAATTACTGCTATTAGAACCTGTGCAACATCACAGTGGTAACCTTCCTATACAGTTAAGAGAAACACAGGCTAAACCCCAAGTGTTCAGGCTTACGTTTCGTCTGCGAGGGGTGTAATGATTAAAAACCTTTTGAAGATCACCATCAAAGCCTATTTTGCTATTGATTTATACTGAATGTTAATAATTAAATAGCTGGCATATTTCTCAGCTTCCTCTCATTGAGGCCAATAAAAGGTAATCTATTCATATTCTACTCAAGATCTCTAGTGATTCTTTACTGACTCAGTACCCAGTAAATATTCACTAAGCTTATTATTTGGGGCAAGACTAATATTTTACTTGAATTGATAGGAAAACAGCTTCTTTAGCTCCCAGTAACAGCTGTTGCTTGATCTGTGAATTGGGAAGGAGAACCATTGTACATAATGTGAAGAAACTACTTGGTTCCCTTAACCAGCTTTCTTTAAACAGAAGTTGGACCCAATTCACAGAAAAAAAAAAAAGTGCATGTTCAGTGGGTTGTAACATTGATGTAGTTCTCTTGCTAATCCTTATATACATAAAAGTGTCTGAATAAAAAAGGAAGCCAATCTGCTTTTATTCAGGCTTAGAACCATGTGGGTTGGATGTGAAAAACAGAAATGGTATATTAAATGCAATTCAGAAAAGAGACTCTTTTTCTTGTTAGCTGAAATTATGGCAATAGGAACCCAGCTGAAACATGTAACACAATGATATGAATCAGTGATGACTGTAAATGTGGCTCTTAGAACAAAACCTTTTTTTCCCCTACAGACAGGGATTTCAGCAGCATTTTTCTATCACTTCATGGAAAAGCTGGAAAATACCTGTGAGAGGATCACCTGATCTCCAGTGTTATTCCATCCTCACCTTAATAATCTGATAATTCAAAGAAATAAAATGATTTGATACATTTGATATCAGGGGTACGTTCCTCCTTTAGCTTGCATGTCCTTATTTTCCCTTATTTTGGGGATAGAATGTCAGGAGACCAATTGCAGTTGAAAATTCATGTACTTATCTAAGATGAAATTTACATTTGTAACAACACATCTCACAAAAGGAGCAGCTGTTTAAAACTGAAAAAAAAACCACCTCAAACCATCAGTGACTGCCAGATTACCATAAATAAATAAATAAAGCATTTTAATTCACATTTAATGTTCATGAGGGTTACTGCATTTCATTAGAAACAGCCCAAGATCTCCAGCCTGCACTACAACTTGTCATGTTCAGAGCTGTCAACATAACTGATTAATTAATTTTTTCCTACATGTACCTTCACCAACAGCTTCCCAGCCCACACTGGACAGAAACATGGACAGGACCTCCAAGAGAGTTGTCAAAATGGCAAAAAAAGTAGAAGCAATCCAGTGACCCTACAATTAAGCTTGATTTTCAGGAAAATCTGAAGTTGTTAGTCTTGGTTTTATTCACCCTGTATTTGCACTCTGGCTTAGCACTCTGAACTAGCAATGGAGCTATGGCAAGCCATATAATTCTTACACAGCTACAGCATAGAAGTTGCAAGCTAAAGCCAAACAGCTACTAGTCTGAGTGTCCATACTGGACTGAAATTGTTTCCATTTATATCCACCAGTTTCTCAAGTTTATTACTGTGGGCCAGTTTCTCCTAGGACCATTAAGCATGCCTTCTGCCCCATAAATGGCTGATTTCTCCTGTCACAAAGCAATCTTAACAATGTTCACAACCCTACTGTCAATATCAGAAATTCTAGTAAGCAGAAATGTAGGGGATAAATAATAACTATAACATGATATTTGAGACGTATAAAGCAATTTTACAGTACTGTGCTTCCACATGAGCAAATTCCTCTACTCCATTTTGAGGAATCAAAACTAAACTGCTAAAAGCTTTTGATCAAATCAGCAGTCACAAGTTATTCTAGAAGAAAACAAACAAACAAACAAACAAAAAAAACAAGAACAAAACAACAACCATACAAAACAAAACAACAGATAAAACTCCACACAATGAAAATCTAAGAAACAACAAAAAACCCTACAAAGCAAAATCCAAATGAACATTGCGTTTCTACCTCATCAGTACTCATAACAGTTCCCTTGAAAGAATCCTGTTGGCACACTGCATTTCTGGGAAGAGTCATGGAGGAAGAAACTTCTCTCCTGACCCCCTAAATCTCTCCCTCCACAAAGATTTCCTCAGACCAAAGGCAATTAAGGCTTTTCATGTGGAAAGCCAATGCTTACATATCATCTCCCAGTTTCTATGACAGCACAACTCCTATAAGAACATACCTCTCCAAGCTTACTAGCATTCCCATAGCAGTTATTTTCTTTCCCAGACATGCCAGATCATGTGGATTAATGCTGTACTGGTGGGGGTAACCCTGCTCCCTCTTGGCTGCCCCACTGCCTCACATTGGTTCCCTCACCAGGCCCACCATGGTTCCGCCATATGAGCAGAAGGAAGAGAAAGCCGTGCCAAAGAGCATGCGCTCCTTTTATGCCCTGCCGTTTTCTCCTCCTCAGAGTGAACTGAAAAATCCACCACCCAGAAAATTAAGATAGAAAAGACTGAAATCACTTCTGCCTTCACTGTTGTTAAGCTTATGCAACAGAAACATTTCCTAGATAATGGGATTTGTCAGCATCAGTTGAAGAAAAATGCCTACTGTGTGACAATATTAAGAAGCCAACTATCCCCATAAACAGGGAATTGGCTGACATTTTTCAGTTAATTTAGTGCCTAAAGCTAAACTATATATTACTGTTAACTATATAGATCAGCAGAGTGCTTATACAAAGTTTACTTAAATTTTAGTTTGCAATTAAGTTGTTTGCTTTACATATACACCTGTTTAATTTTCCTAAGAGGGATGTTAAGATTTGCATGTTATTACTGGAACATCCAATTACGGCCAACAAAAGAGAACAACAGTATCAGAATGTATCTGAATACATCAAGTAAACATTACTTCAATTAAAAGTCCAATAGAAACAATATTTTTATAGTGTGAAAAAAATCTACTAAGGATAAGAACAATCCTTTCTTTCTTCCTTCTCTTTAAACAAAATTTAAGTAACCCATCACTATATGACAGTTTTCCCTTCTAATTCTGACAGAACCTTGGATTAGCAGGAAACCTGGAAGTTTTGATTAACAACCTACTGGAGCTCTTGGCAATATGCCTGAGTGTTTCAGTTCTCTGCTGCTATAGAAACTCCCCTGGGTGACTGCACTGTTTTTCTCTTTCCTCTCATTTCTAAAATTGAGGATCAATGAATTTTTTTTTTTTTAAATTCTTTTTTTTTTTTTTAGTTCTTTTGCAGTTTGCTCCACTTGGTGTCAACTGCTGCACTACCCTTGCTTGGAGAAGAGCACCGCTCCACACAAACAGCTATCATTACCCATAACAGGCATCATAAATACTTTGCCATATGCCTTGTCAGCTGGCCAAACTGATGACACAGTTCTTTTATAGCATTCAGAGCAGTTCTTAGGAGGTATATGCATTTTGGGAAACTGGCAATTAATTAGCATTTCTTTGGATGTACAGGCTAGAAAATCCATGCAAAAAAGAGTTTATCTTCAAAACACATTCCCTTCTTTCAGTTCAACTTTTTTATTATTATTATTATTATTAATTTTTTTTTTTTAGCCTTTTTTGCCATACTCCCAATTATCCAGGCAATGGAAACATAGTGAATGGGCTCTCTCTTTTTTCAGCATTACTGACAGTCTCTAGTAGGAGAAGCACCAAAAGCACTTTCCAATACTACCCAACTCAACAGAGTAGCACACGAAATTGTGAAATGGCATACAGCTCAGTGCCATACTGCTGTCCTGACCAGTATACCAAAATTCATTCCAGCTACATCAAGAAGCTGTTTAGGCCCTCACTGCAAAAGCATCTGTGTCTTCTGAAAACTCACAGCTACAGCTATTGTCCCAAGAAACCACAGGTACAGCAAAGATAGACACCTACACAGCGCTCAGTCCGTAGGCACATTCCACACAAAAGGGCAGCTACTGCTAGCTGAACACCTACAAATCTTTCTTAGTGCCCTGCCTACCAGAGACCACTTGGAAAGCAACCAGACTGCACACTGTATAAGCTATTTCAGCAAGGAAAATGTATTTATTGGCATCTTACCTGTGGACATATGGAAAATAACTTGACCTGATTGAGCACATCAAAGCTGCATGACTTCTAATTGAAAAAATCAAGGGAAGATTTGCCACCATCAGAATAACTCATTCAGATCAGAAATTTCCCTCAGATCTCCAAGGATAAAAGGGCTACCAAACTACAGCAGCTGGAATGGGCTGTCCTAAATTGAGTGCAGGTGGAATGCTGAGCACCTTTCCTGAAACGAGAGACCCAAACACAATGGAAGGCCACCATATGCAGCTGGCTGATATATTGCAACAAATAAACCATTTGTGTTAGACAAGTCATGCTGGTACAAGTAAAGCTTCAGAAACTTTTTGTTAATTGGACTGTTGCCCAGCCTGATGGCCTCAAAGCAGGTAAACTGCTAAGCAACTCCCATTCTCAAGAAAGTCAATGAAAGCAGTCTCCTGAGGATAGAATAACATACTGCAAATGGGCTCAAAGCAAGTAAATGATTTTAAACATAAAACTACACAAAATGCACATTTTTTTCATTCTTCTTTCAAAGTAAAGCCATCAGAGACTGGACTATATAGGGACTCAGCTATTAGGAACACTGGTTACTCTTCATCTTGTGCTACATCATTTAAAATTAATACACTGTGATTCTAGATTTTTTTTTTTGTTTTGAACAGAGGCTTCTAAATACTACTATAATCTCTGATATCCATTACATATGTCTAAACTTGCAAAGAGCCTGAAGCAGAAACTGAGACACAGATAAATGTAAATCAATTCTACTACATACAGGCAGTATCCAAGCTAAGCTCAAAAGAGAATAATTCAGAAATTGATTTTGTTATCTACTTCAACTGATCAAAGCTTACAATGAAATGGTGCACTGTATCATTAAGGTCCTTATCAGTTTCTACAGTTATTACAAGACAAAAGTTGTACAGTTATAACTCTGGTAAATATACAAATAATCAAAACATTTTAAAACGAGAAACTGTAGACTGGTCCTCATGTTGGTTAAGGCAAAAGAGTCAGAATTATTTCAGAAATAAAATAATAAAATAAAATATGTGCCCATAAAATTCTAATGTAAGAGGTGCTTCCAATGCTATATAATCCTTTTGAAAAATTCAGTTTATCTCCCTCTTGTTAATTCACTAGTACACACAGAGCCATTTAAGCTGGCAGCAGCCTATGTTCAAGGATCCAGTTAAAAGCAAGTCCAGTTGAGTTTGGCTTGCTTCCAAGGATGGAGATTCCATAGCCTCTCAGGACATCTGCTCCAGCCACTTTATCCTTGTAATTTCATCCATTTCCCCCCCCCCTGAATTTTGTTTAAATTTCCTGTGTTTCACTTTCATCTGGCTTTCACGGACCCCTGAGCAGAATTTGAGAATGCCCCAGATAGATGAAGACAGCAGTAAGACCTCCCATCAGCAACCTTTTCTTACTGTTGAACAGACCCAGGGCCCAGGCCTCTCACATCCTCACGGGTACTTCAGCTTTCCAACCATCTTGGTAGCACTCTGCTGGGTTCAGTCCAGCATGTCAATGTCTTTTCTTTAGTGGGGAGCCTCAAACAGGTCATGGTTCTCCTCATACAATCTCATAAGTGCCAAATAGAGGGGAGGGATCTGCTGGCTGCACTTGCAAACACTGACTAGGACAGTTTTTATTGCAAGATACATGGCTGAGGTGCACAAGTTATTGTTTGTGAATACTTCCAATGTTCCCAATATCTACGATACTGCTTTCTATTCAGTTGGCCTCCCAATCTGATCTGCTGTACCATTATCCCACCCCAGATGCTGGACTCTGCATTTGTTTCTGCAGAAATTCAAGGAAGAGGTAGCACTTACAGATATTGAGTGGAATCGGGGTTAATTCAACCTCCTCCATACCACTCAGCTTTGAATATTTGCATCTATTCTTTTACAGCATCAGGGATAAAAATGAGCGGGGAAAACTGAGTACATTTACTGAAATCACTAATACAAACTAGAAGAAAGTCACCAGGTTTCAAGTATATAATATGAAACACCGTTATGAAATTATAGTAAAATAATATGAAGAAATATGCATTACTTCTAAAATAACCTACTGTGTTGCATTTATGGCCAGAACATTTTAAAAGGCAGCCAAGGTAATACCTAGCAGCAGTAATTTCCAAGAAGAAAACACTGAATTTTGAAAATGTTTAGGAAGAAAACAATAAAATTTATTTTCATGAGGAAAAAAGCAATAGCCATCAAGAATGGATTCAGACAGCTGTTGGAGTCTTGGAATTTCTGTGTTTCTCCCTTTGAATTTCTAGCGCCTAAGTAATATCATATCACAGCTCAGTTCTTTTGAAGCAGAAGAAGATGAGGGAATTCATCTCAGGATTGATTCTTTCCACTGCAGCTGAGGTGTATCATTTGCGAAAATGTGAAGAAAATGTACAGTATCAGCACATCAGGACTTAAATATGCTGTTAACCCACATTATTCACAATGCCAATAATCTGATGATCAAGGAAAGAGGAATGACAAGTAAGAATCAGCCACTGTACCACCATCTTTCATTGCAAGGAATCAGTCCTTTCCAATGCTTGAATCACATGGAACATAACTATATACATGGGACTATAAATTACTAACAAAATCGAGAGATATAAGCATATAGTGAATAATGGACCAGAAAGAATAATGGCCTAATATTCAAAAGGTCTGCAGGAAATTTGAGACAACTGTCTACAAGATGTTAACACCTCTAGCAAAGATGATGTCCTCCTCTTCATCTCCCATATATCTCATTAACCATTTCAAATGTTGTGGTGTAGCAATGGTGTCTCTTTTCCACATTTCCAGTCAGCATAAATCACTGTAACACCGTATGTAATAGAGCCTCTCTGCTCCTTCTTGCATGAAAACTGCAGCTACAGAATAGCAATTTACCTCTCCATTTTTAGCTTCCCTTTTCCTTCTTTTCCTTCCACCCTCCAATCTGGTTATTTTTGGACTGCCAGTTGGGATTATTGCTCTTTTTCCCTGCTAAAATAAAAACAAACAACAGATACACTTCAGATTCTGTGCTGAAGCACAAGATCTGTCTCCAGCATTAAAGTCATATTTTCTTGCCCAAGGTGCAATGCTATCTCCTATGACACCAACTAAAGGAAGCCTTGCAAGTAAGGGAAAATTCTGCTTCTGTATTCAGATGTGCAGTTTCTTGACTGCACTGGTGACTGCCTAACCATGCAGAGTGCTGCCCTGAGAACTCTGCAGGGGCTGACATTTGCCTTGTCTTAGAGCATGAAAATGAAGACTTTCTGAGATGAACTGCAATGGTGATTCAGAACACAGATAAATTAGAAGATTTGTATTCAAAAACTGCCTTCTTGATTAATCTTAATTTCAGACCACTTTTTATTATATTTTGCTTTTTCCCAAATTCCTCAAAGTTTAGTTCCTCCAGGTGGTGCATTTGTAAGGAACCCACAAAACATTACACAATATAGCAGCATAAGCTTCTTACCCCTAAATGTTTGAAGGACACTTCTGCAAAGAGAAGTACTTCCACCTTCCGTAATGTCATCACACATGAAAACCTAGCTGAAGTCAGTATCAAGGTTTTTTAATATGGGTAATATCTTTTTTTTTTTTCCTGTATCAAAATACTCTTATCTATTTTGGGGGGGAGGGGTGGAGGGTAGAAATCATTTTATTTGGTAAGACTTCAGTGTGGCACAGAGCTTCTGGGAACTGAAAGGAAAAGAGATTAGGCATTTCAATGAAAATCATTGTTTTGCACTCTGGAGAATAAGACAATGTGTGTATTCATTAGTTTTCCTACTTTTCTGTATGCTGATTATAAAGGGATGGGTTGTGTCAAGCCCAAGTTGTCCAAGATGCAAATTGAGTGTGTTGGCTTTCCTTCTGCAAGGAAGAGCCATGTTGAACTTCTAGAAATGGTATGGGCTACTGCCTGATAACATGGTTTTAATTTTCAGGATGGTATTTGAAACACAACCAACATACAAAATAGATCGTCAGCAGAGTGAGGATCAGGGAAACTGAATGAGTGAGAACTTCTTAAGAAGACAGTGGTGAACAGAAATATCTAGACAACACTGAGAGAGAAAAAAGCCAACCAATTCCATGAAGCATAGCAATGACCATCCAGCCTTTCTGAAAGAGATTCTCCAAATAATGCACCTGACTCAGAAAATACAACTTCTTTCAGGGAATAGAAATCCAGAAGTTATGCATAAAACTAAGCCAAACAAAAAACAGGGTTTCTTAATAATGGAGATGTGACAACTTTCTGATACAACTTAACAAGAAGCCCAACAGCTCAAAGGAGACAAGTGGCAGCTGCTAACCTGAAATTATCTGCAGTGCTGATGGAAACAGTTATATTTTAAACAAACATTATAATCACATGTAAATGAATAACTGTGTAATCTGTATTGTTTGACTTAAAATTCTCCTGGAAAATAAATGCCATTTTATGCACATATCCATTATTGAGCATTAAGTAAGGAGACTGATTAGGCTTTAATTATCACAATTTTTATGACTTTGAGCACCATGTTTAAAGGAATATTTTTTTAGGAGCACATGTAATACTTTTTCACAGGCATTTTGTGGGCTCTTGGAAATAATACAGCCTCACTGATGTATGCATCATTTTAACAACTACTTTTTGATCCACAATTTTACATAAAGGAATGTCTGCAGATTTTGACATGTACTAAAACATTTTGCTGGCTCAGTTTATTTATTCCTGGAATACAAATACCAACTGCTTACCTAGTGGCATCCTCTCATCTCCTTGGTCTGGACGGCAGTTATGTTACAGTGAAGTCAAAGCCATATTACAATGAGGAATTCAGCCTGTCTAAGTACTTGACAGAGTATATAACTGTATGCATCATCTCCATATTCTCATGCTGTGCTTTCTGAGGGTGGCTTGCACAAAATGCCATACAGCTCTTATCCTATTTAACGTTTATTAAAAATTTATTTCCTCATTTAAACTTACACAGAGATTTTCATTTGTTAATCAGATTTGGATATAGCCAGGATACCTAAAGCTTAGTTTTAGGGCCCTCACTATGAGAAAGACATTGAGGTTCTGGAGCATGTACAGAGGAAAGGAATGAAGCTATCAAGGAGAACAAGTCTTATGAGGAGCAGCTGAGAGAACTGGGATTGTTCAGTCTGGAGAAGACTCAGGGGAGCCGTTACTGCTCTCAACGACTACCTGAAGGGAGGTTGTAGTGAGGTGGGTACTGGCCTAATCTCCTGCATAACTAGCAATAAAACTAGAGGGAATGGCCTCAAGTTGCACCAAGTTTGATATATGGAGATGTTAGGAGAAATTCTCCAAAAAGAGTGGTAAGGCATGGCAACAGACTTCCCAGGGATGTGGTTGAGTACTTTCCCTGGAGGAGTTCAAGATGTCTAGATGCTGTACTGACTGACATCGTTTGGTGGTAGGATGGATGGTTGGACTGGATGATCAAGGAGGTCTTTTCCAACCCCAGTGATTCTGTGATTCTATGATAACCAGAACTGAGGGTGTACCTCTATCAGATACTGGGGCAGTTATCTGCAATGTAAGTAAGAAGTCCACATAGCACAGTACAGGACCACTGTACACACAATGGCCGAAGTCTCTGGAAGCAGCATGGCTGTCTGGGGAAGACTTGTTAACTCAGAGACCATGTTGCACAAGAGAAGTCATGTCTCATCATATCTCACATTAGAAGCATCTGCTCCATCAGCATTTGTAACTCCATTCCTGAAAGGTTAATCAGCCTCTTGTTACTCTCCCACTCTTTTAGGGCTAAGCAAAAGAGAAAGCTGACTCAGGTTCAGGTACTAAGACATATTTTTTGGTAGTAAAGAGCAAGAAAATTACTGTTTAATTATTACCAAATAAATCCTCAAGCAGACACCTGTGTGTAACACGCAAGAGAACCAATAATAAAGCAATGTGTATATCCATCACTGCTATACTACAATAAAATGTCCAAAATTAGGGAACAAAAATATATCAAAAGCCAAACATGAAACCTACTAAGATTGATAAACAATTTAAACTCCCTAAATAACTTCAGAGAGGTTAGTAAATCAAATTCAGAAAAGATATGGGATACCACCCTGTTTCTTCCATAAGCTCACTGTGCCCTCTGTTGATCAGCATAATACGCTTTACAACTATGTGACAACACATTATTTTTTCAAGGATCCTGCAGTTTGCAGGACAGCTAACCAATGAAAGATAATTGCACAGGCAAAGACCTATTGTCTACAATGCCCTTTATTTTGTTAGGAGTTTGGAAATAAAGCAGAGTGAATAGGACAACAGTTTACAGGAAAAAAAAAGAAAAAAAAGAAAAAAAAAGAACATTTTTATGGCTAAAACAGCTGAATACTTCCCTGGAAACCTGCTTTCCCTCTCAACTACAGAATTCCTATACAATACCAAATTAGAGCAAGTAATACCAACCAGGCTCTTTGTAATCAGTCACTACACCAGCATTTCTCATATTAAGGATGATCTGAACAAGACTTTTGGTATAGTTTTTCAAAGTGCTCAGAACTCAGGACATCATGGAATCTGTGGCAGTAGCATTATGTACTGCTGAATGATTTGAAATATACTGGACCTACAAATTCATTTGCCCAGACAGTCCTCCAATGTTATTACAGAAATGCTAGTGGAATATAATGCTTATGCCTCAGATCCACAGGCCTAAATAACACAATCACTTACCTCCATAGTATCCAATTGAACTTTACCTTTATACTACAGGGTGCATTTGCTCCAATTGCTTTTTCATGAACATCTCTCTTGTTTTTGTTGAGTCAGTATTCTCTGAGTCTGTCTTCTGTCTAATGCTGCCATCTTGCAGAGATGTATTGGCAGTTACACAAATCACCAAATTTGCTATAGCTTCTGCTGAGTCCAAATTGACGATAAAATGTGCTTCCTTTGCTAACACACTCTCCTGGCTCCTATCAGTCTTTAACAATCAGACAGCAATTCATACCCTTTCAAAATACTACAAACACAATTTTATTTTTTCCCTACAATTTTACCTTTTTGAGTTGTAATATTCTTTTTGCTTATAAGTGTGCATTAAGGCATATTCCTAGATTTGCTAGGCGAACATCTTTCATAATGCAGTGAGTGAGCTGCTTCCTCCAGAAACTCCTTATTTTGTCTTATTCATGACTGCAACACAAGAACCCTTACTGCCTTGGAAACCTTAAAGCAAAAAGATAGACAGAAACACTTTCACTGTCTCAAAAGCCTTGTAATTTACTGCCATACATGCAAGCACAAGAAAAAATTATTTTGAAAACAATGAAAAAGCCAGTTTCAGAAAATAATTTATTGAACTAGATCCCCACCAAAGACTGAAGTGACAATAATGCACAGAGTTACTTCACTCCCAGGGTACCATTTATTCAAAAGGACTTTGAAATGAGACAGCAGAAATCTGAACACTTAAATCATAAGTCAAAAAGCACAGGACTATCCACTTTCTTTAAAAAATGTAAATCTAAAAAGGTTATATAGGATTTGGAATGCATGTCATACTACTATGAAAGCTTCTGGACATCATTACAATTAAATGTTATTATCAAAGAAATGTTTTCATGAAGTGTATTTTAATTCAGGCATGTGCTTCTAAGGATTAATAGATGACAACAAATATTTCAAGGTGCCCATTCACAACTTATATCTGAATAGAAATTTGTACATGAACAGTGTGTACATTACTAGTGCAGCAATAACAGCCCCATACAGATTCCATGAGATCCAGAATGGTATTTGCACAATTTCCTCCCTGTACTGAGAAGTTTGAGGATAAATTGACCCTGATTCCATTTAAATAATGCTAAACACGTTAAAAATATAACTAAGTTTGGAAACCAGAAGATTTTACAAAACCACATCTACAACTTTCACAGTGAAAATTAATGCATTACTTCTAAGTCCAGAGTTGACAGCTTAATTTTACGAAGTGTATAACAGCGTCATCTGCAAAACCATCTCTGCATTGCATTGGCAGTTTGATCGATATGTATTCCAAACTACATCATGTCACTTTAACCTGGAGAGAAATACCAGCCCTTTGGACATAGAATCTAAACACACTGCTGTCCTAATACTGTGATTAATGCTGCGAGCTACACCCTGCCTAGCCCCTAATCTCTGGGCTTTCTAATTTATAGCAGAGATGGATAGGCTATCAGTAGGGAATTACAAGGATTACTAGCTGTTTATCTCTCCTTTGCAGACACTTTGCTGCTTATGGAATTACCATAAACCCTCCAGCTACAGTGCCACTTCTGCACTAACCCAGAAGTCCAGCTACTCTATTGGGTACAAAATGTTTTGGTAGCCAAATTCTTAGAAAATACTAGAGTCAATTGATGCATTTCTATTTTTTGTAAGTGATTTGAGCATACTGTCAAGACCTGTCACGTTATTTCAGTGAGAATTTGTCTGCAGGTTATCTTACATTCCCTTGAAATCCAGTGCTGTGATCCTGTCTACACTAATTAGAGTTTAGCATTAAGGCCTGAAGGTTGCCCTCAAGCATCACCACAGGTGAATCCATTAAACATGTATGCCAAGACATTTCTATACTAGCAGCAAGTTATGTAACCCCATTTAAAAATATTTTATTTTTATGGGCATCAGGAATGTTTCTAACCTTCCTACAGTCTGAAAATCAAGGGTTTCCTCCATGCTCTTACAGAATGTCCTTATGTTTGGGACTGACTCTTGGGTGAAACTAATCTAAGATTTGGAGGGAGAATATATATGATATTTGTTTTATTTTCCTAAAGGCAGAAAGAAAAGGATATTGTTACATTTTTATTCTACCGACTTATAAAGATCTAAATCTTTATAAAAGAACTTTGCTTGTTTTGAGACAAGTTTGAGAATTAGGACCATCAAGGGGACAAATATTAGACCTTGTAATTACGCTATACAAGCATCTTCCAACAACTTTTAAATACAAACTCTGTTTATAGCCAGAGAATTTATAATCAGGGCACTTCTACAACCACAGTTTAATTAAGTGGCTGTTTCAGCACTAATAATTAGCCAGTTTGCAAGTACTTAATACTGCTTAGATACAAATTTTAGCCCAATATTGCATATAAAGGGGTTATTTAAACCTCAGCATTTACCACTGAGCTAAAACTCTGCCTTTATTACTAAATCAGCCTGGGAAGTAGGAGACAGTAAGAACAGTTAATTTTAAAGTTCTGAGTCTCTAAGTCGGTGCATCAGAACAGGTACATGCATATTTTTAAACATAAGAAGATGTTCAACACGTACCCAAAGTCACAACATACTACCTTTGATTGTCATTGCACTGTCATGTATTTATCTATCATTACCTTATGTTCAAGGACTGTAATAGAAGAAAATTGTTAAAAATAATTGTAAGTTAAAATAAGAACATGCTACATACAGTATCTTCACTGACTTCTGTTTCTTGTATCTGCACAAACCTGTTAAAATACTTCATTTTTTAAGACTTAACAAACAAACCCAAATTGCTTCATACCTGAATTTCTCTCAAAAAGTTATAAAATGTCTTAACACAAAGAACACATATTCTTATTTTTCCTTATAAGTCTTGTAATAAAGAACAAAAATACAGTCACTGAAAGGGAGAATCCCCACCTAGGAACTAGATATTCTGCCAGCACAGTCTAACTCACATTTGCGTGACACCATCATGTCAGCTTCTGTGCTTTTATGCAGTGAGTGCAGAATAGCAGATAATCATGTCCCTCTGCTAAGTTTCATTCCTGCTTTCCCTTTTTTTCCCTGGCATCAAGGCCAGGCTGGATGTGGCTCTGGGCAGCCTGGTCTGGTGGTAGGTGACCCTGCACATAGCAGGGGATTTGAAACTGGATGATCATTGTGATCCTTTTCAACCCATGCCATTCTATGATTCTATGATTCCATGAGTTAGCCAATCCATGGTGTGCTGTTGTCTTCTATTTGCAGGTTAAAAACAACTTTTATTTTTTCTTCTGTCTTTGGTTTGGTTGGTTTTCTGACAGGGAATGCTGAAATCATACCAGTTTGTTTGGATTTACTGAGGCCGATTTGGCAAAATAGATACAAGCAGGATCAGGAACTTTTCCAAGAGGTTGTTGAGATGTTATACTACAACGTTTAATTAAATATGTTATTTGCTGAGTTATTGATAAGGACATCATTAATACAACTTGGATACATCTCAAGGACCCACCACACTGGCCTCACTATAATTGTACTTTTCAGACCTAATGTGCTTATCCAGCACCTATTGATGGCTCCACATGAGGCTTCATTCCAGGGATGTAGCTTGTGTTGGCAAGGAACATCAGCATTGCTGCCGCACTGAGAACCAAGCCACAGCTTGTCTCTCAGTCCTCTGTATGCTGCTGACAGGTGCAGCAAAACAATTTCCAGCCTTGATAGTTCTGCTGTTCTCATGAATACATGGGCAAGCGTGAAGCCCATCACATCCCTCCCAAATCACTTCTCTGTTGTGGATGATTAAGTGAGCAATACACACTGAATGCATGTATATGAGAACTTGATGGGTAGACAGTGAGGAGACAGGTGTAAAGCTAGCTACTCTAGCTTCAATGTCCACATTATTTTATTTTTACTTTTATTTTTTCTTTCTTGGTCCTGTATTAAAATCATTCCACATATTCACAGAATCACAGAATCACAGAATTGTAGGGGTTGGAAGGGACCTCTAGAGATCATCGAGTCCAACCCCCCTGCCAAAGCAGGCTCCCTACACCACGTCACACAGGTAGGCGTCCAGGCGGGTCTTAAATATCTCCCGAGAAGGAGACTCCACCACCTCCCTGGGCAGCCTGTTCCAGTGCTCCGTCACCCTTACCATAAAGAAGTTCATCCGCATATTCGTGCGGAACTTCCTATGCTGTACTTTCATCCCATTACCCCTAGTCCTATCCCCATGCACTACTGAAAAGAGACCAGACTCACCACTATGGCTCCCACACCTCAGGTATTTATAAACCTGGATCAAGTCCCCTCTCAGCCTTCTTTTCTCAAGGCTAAACAGACCCAGTTCCCTAAGTCTCTCCTCATAGGGGAGATGCTCCAGGCCCTTCACCGTCTTAGTGGCCCTCCGCTGGACTCTTTCCAAGAGATCCCTGTCTTTTTTGTACTGGGGAGCCCAGAACTGGATGCAATATTCCAGATGAGGCCTCACCAGGGCAGAGTAGAGGGGGAGGATCACCTCCTTCGACCTGCTGGACACGCTCTTTTTAATACACCCCAGTATGCCATTGGCTTTTTTGGCTACAAGGGCACATTGCTGGCTCATGGTTAATCTGTCGTCCACCAGGACGCCCAGGTCCCTCTCAGCAGAGCTCCTCTCCAGCAGGTCTTCCCCCAGCCTGTACTGGTGCATGCAATTATTTCTACCCAGGTGCAAGACTCTACACTTGCTTTTGTTAAACCTCATCCGGTTTCTTACTGCCCAGCTCTCCAGCCTGTCCAGGTCTCGCTGAATGGCAGCACAGCCTTCAGGTGTATCAGCCAATCCTCCCAACTTTGTGTCATCAGCAAACTTGCTGAGTCCAGAATTGCAATTGCAAGTTTGAGAGTTTCTTTACTCTTCTTAAATTAAAAACAACAACAAAACCCCACAATTAAATTGTAGAGACAACCAAGAAGTATGGATTGCAAAAGAATAATATGGGTTCTATATCATATTCCAATACAAGAACCTATGTAATATATTTCACTTTAGAGCAAATATTACATATGCTTTCTTGGTCTGCACTTGGAGGCAGTTAATTTTACACTAGTGCTATTCACCTATTTTATTCACTTTTGGTATAGTAACATTGATCAAGTGTTCACTACAACCGTGTTAGTAATCTTTTGACTAAATAGATTACCTTTTTTATTTTTTAAAACCCTTATTAAAATCCAGCAGTCTAGCAGTATAAATTCTTGATAATATATGTCTACATATGAGGAGTAAGTTCTAGCTAGACAGGCTGACAAATGATCAATAGGAGACTTCTGAGCTACCAAATTAATTTTTTCAAATTATTCAACTTTTAGGACAGGAGGTTTAAGCTCTATTGAGGGACAGTCCTGACACCAACTAATGTGTATTAGTTGACACACATGTCTGTTTTGGCATAGTTCTATGGAATTTTTATAGTTAAGAGTTACTGGAGAGATTAATTCACTTGCTCTCCTGATTAAGCGGAACTGTTTCTCCTTGTGTCTACAACATAAATATATGATCTCTGACAGTGTTAAGAAGGCTCATGTGGTTTAAGGGGATGTAGCACATGCTTAATTTACAGTAGTGATAGTATGTTGAAAAGGAGAGAATAGAGTAGAGTAGATCAGATGGAAAGGACCTTTGAAGATAATTTAGCCCAACTGCCTCACTACTACAGGGATAATAAAAAATTAAAAGATATTATTATGCACGTGCCAGTATCTGACTTCACTCGTGGTAAAGAATTTTTTTCATAATGTCCAGTCTGAAAACCAGTTAAAAACCTGATGTAAATAAGAATATATTCTGTGATATTTTTAAAAGGCTGACTTACTCCCCTCACTCATTAGTATGCACTAGAAATGACTACTATTCTGCTGAACTAGAAAATGAAATAAATTAGAAAATACTCAATTTGTGCAGTTTTCTGTCTAACAATTTCTACTATTACTGCTATCCCTCTAAATAATCACAGATTCCTTAAAAGCTCACGCTCTTCTTCCACACCAGAGTGTTCTGTTCAGCAATTAAGAATCACTAGTACTGTCCTTACAGCAATCAATTTGTTATAGAAAAGTAATAATGCTATATTTTGAAAACTCTATAAAAGTGAAATAAATACAGTTACAGAAGAAGAGCTAAGTCTGCCTGAATAATGAAGTAAGGAAGATGCCACCCTGACAGAAATACAGGCTTCTACAGCACTTTAATATGTTTATCAGCAACATTTCACTTTGGAACATGACTGACATTACTAATTTTTTCACATTATTTGCACAAAATTGGAAATGAGGCACTGTCAATATGAAAGGAATTCAAAGAGACACCTTCCTATTATCTTGCTAGCCTTTGCCACAGCACTGTCCATTTTATTTATTACTTCACCGAGCTGGTCTTCCCAAAACAAGTAAGCAGATGATAGAATTACCACCAAGAAGTTGCCAAAATGATGATAAATATTATTACAAACTTGTGCTTCTCATAAAACACAGACACAAAACAAATTACCTTTGACATGCATTGCAAAAATCCCTCCTTGGCTCAGATGCTAGCCACTGCTTGAAGAATGTTTCCTGCCTCTGAAGATAAAGTTCATGCACTGAACCTTTACAACTGAGGCCACCATTTTAATACCTTTGTATTACCAAAGAATGTTGGCATTGAGTATGTCCTTCTAGAAAAATTTGCCTCCTGATAAATTACACTCGTCACACCTTATTTATGACTTTTACTTCCTTCATATCCTTCTCTTCCCTGACAGTCTGTCAATGGTAACTCTTCTTCCCCACTCATTTTATGTGATTCAATTAAAAGTTTATAGAAAGAATATAATTTTAACATTATACTTAAACTGAAAGATCCACTTGCAGAGTATCACAGAATTGTGATGGATGGATGGATGGATGGATGGATGGATGGATGGATGGATGGATGGATGGATGGATGGATGGATGGAAAGAAGTTGCATTTCCCCCTCACAGACCTTCAAATCTTGCAGAATGTTGAAAATGGAAAACATGGATTCAAAAGTGTTTTTCTGTTTACAAAAGAATGACATGATAATTAAGGAAGAAAAATATAATAAAAATGCCTATGGTAAAATATTCTGAAAAGTGAGGTTAATTAGATATAAACTGTAATCAAAATTGTGTCCACCAAACTGGAAAGATTGGCGAAAGAAACTAAGACATGAGTTCTTTTCTTGGGAAAGAACAATGCAATACTGAACACGGCAGTACTGAGAAGATTAAGCCTATCTAATGTAGATTATACAATGCTCTATAGTCAATCACAAAGAGCTTTCTTGAAGTTAGAAGCATTAGCGTTCATGCACACATTCAGCTGAAGTAGAAGAGCAAGCTCTCTGTTCCTCACAGGAATTGTACAGTGCAATCAGCAGCTGGACCAGCCTCTGGCACCATTTGGAAACAGAGATAAGTAAGAGTCTTTGCTGGAAATGGAAGTAGTACTTGCAAGAATAAGCCTAGAAGGCTTTTATTTTATTTGACCACTCAGCTATCACTGAGGTATCACTCACCAAGATAATAAAGGTGAACAAACATTTTCTTCCAAGCTGCTGTTTAGCTTTATACTCACGTTCAATCAAAGTTTTTGTGCCAAGTCTATTCCTTTACAGTAGAATTTTGCCTCAGAGCTGTTTTTAATCAATTGGGAAAAAAATAAATCAATGGACTACAGACAGAATGACAAAATATCAGATTTTTCTTGGGATATCACATTCAAGTGTGGATGGCACCTAGCAAGAAAATCAGCTATTGAATACCCAGCCATGCTTAAAAATAATTACTATGAATTTAGATTTGTTAAGCTAAGGCAAGAGACTTGGAAGAAAAAAAAAAAAATCCTATTTTTTTTTCTATTTTTGCATAAGGAATGATCAAAAGGCATATTTTATATTTGCAAACGACACACTGCAAGACAAGATGCATGTACCACAGGGGCACACTGTTGGGTTCTCCACTATTCATGTTTCTGTATAACTTAGCTTATCCATTAGCAAATAAAGGGGAACTTTTAATACTCAGGAGGCATTCACTCAGAAAGCTGGAGTGGCCTAGGTTGTTACAGTTCATAAAAGGAAAAAGCGCCTTATAATTCTTCCTCGTACAGCAACCTATACACTGTACTTTCTTGGGATGACAGAGGCTGCTTTACACTGTTTAAGTGACAAAAGAAACTTACATTCAATTACCCAATAACTAGTAATTACTCCTACCACACAAAGAAAAGCAAAGAAATACAGAACAGAAGCAATGAAATGGCCCTTGTCATTTTTGTGATCCCGAGACTGGAGAACAGCTGCTGGGAAGCACGTAGTCACAGGCAGAGCACAGAGGAGACCTCTGAAGTGCTCCCCTAAGGTGTCACATGCAATTTCGTGGATATTCAGCTGCTCAGAGTGCCAGAATCACAAATTTGGCTCACCTTTGTCATCTTACTGTCCATTTAAAATGACAGTTAAAAGAAGACTGATCTGGAAGACTTGTGGTATATAACATTCTTCTAATTTCCATACAGCTTCCCTTTCTGCATGTCGGAAAAGATGCCTATTAATCAATATGAAAATTTTGATAGCAGAGTTCAGAGTTTTGCACAAACATTAAGAGGAGTTGTTTATCTTTGATATAAGAACAAATTTCTAGAGGAAAGAGTGATGGAGCTTTTGATGTAACTTTTATTTCTCCAAATTTCCTTGGTTTAGACAGGAAGATTATGGAAGATTTTCCTATATCTTTGATTTAGATCAGACCTATTTAGAAACTGACAGCCTTATGGGAAGTTTGCCAGAAATATTCAACTGAAATAACCCACCAAAAAGCAATTCTATAGTCTCAGTAATACAAGAAATATGAAATTATTTCTTGTATAAATGCAGAAAATAACTTCAACTGAGGAATGATGTTTTATGACAAGCTGACTGAATTTCCCATTCCTTACAGCTGTTTTACACCCTGTTCCTGAAAGTACAAAAGGAAATCAGTAGTCAGTCATGTCTGCTGCTGCTTATTGTTGAGAACAGGCTGCCTGCATGATATGCATCTGCACAGGCCAAGAAAAAGACCATAATTTTGTTGGATGTGATCAATAAGAACCTCCCATAACAATTATGTAGGACCAATTTATGCTCTTACGGTCAATTTGGGCGTTTTATATTTTCTCTTTCTACATTTTGCTTTGGATGTTTTTTCTTCTGTGAGGTCAAATTGGTTAGCATTGCTAATTTCCAGTGAATATTACATTACAACATTTTTAAAAGCATCTAGGAAAATGTGTAGAAATCATCTGAAATTAACCACAACAGATGCTCAAATGCAGTTCATTTTTCTATAACGGCATAACGCGCAATCTGAAAGAGCAGGAAGGCTTTTTTGTATACTCCAGTGCATAGGGAGGGGTTACAAGTATGCACATTATTAAGAATAGTCTGGAGGCCCCTCATTATAATTAATGCTAATTTCCAAAGCTGAGCTTCAGACTGTTAAGATGAATTTGTAACAGCATGAAGGAATAAGTGTAAAGATGACTGAAAAATGCAGAGGAAGTACAGGTAGTCTAGATTTTAATTTTACATATGTTCTCTGCACTTCATTATGTATTCTCAGTGCTTTCCCACTGCATTATTTGCTCTAAGAAAAAGCTACAGGCACTGAATTGGGCTGCAGTGGCAATGCTTATTATACAGTCCCAATATTCTCAAGAACGCCGAGAGGTTCAGCGCTGATTAAGGGAATGAGCTCACTGAAATGGGAGTCAGCATCAAAAAAAGTACTGCAACTTCCCTTGGGTCTTGTCCAGGCATGAATTAAGCCACAGAGTTGCCAAAAATATTTCAAAAGACTAGTGCAGAATGATTCCGAATTTCTGGCGCTGTTATATTAACAATGCAACTACTAATGAAGATGGAGCAAAAAATATCCTAATTCTTTTATCAGAATACAGAAAAAAAAAAAAAAAAAAAAAAAAGAAGAAGAAGAAGAATGAAAGGACAATAATAATAATAATAATCTACTATGTATTTGATTTCACAGGTAAAACATTTCTCATTAGCCAGCAAAAATCATACCGATATTGATTACTAAAAGTAGAATAACTGTACTTTTTGGTGTTATTTCTTCCCATCTCAACTTGCAGTGACAAAGCTGTGGGAAAACTGACATTTTTTTTCCAGTTTGCAGAGAGAATTTCAAATCTACTGGGGTTGGGTTTTACCAGAAAATAAAACTGAAAAGAAACATATTTCATGTTCACATTTTCATCTGTGAAACTGGGTTTTCAGCACCCTTATCTGTCTGAACTAAAACTGCTTTTCTCTTTTTTCATACTTTATTTTAGCTACACTTGAAAGTCCAGAGATACAACGGAGACTACCAAAATGTCTCACATAAATTACCATGCTGCAAATAACATGACTGGAAGAAAAGAAGCAAGTTTCTCCTGTACATTCACTGCATGCTTTTGCATGAAAAGAAAACCCTCATTTCTGACATTCACCAATTAAATTTAAAGTATGTAACAGTTGAAGTAGTTGAAGAAAACTCATTCCATTACTAAATAACTTAGTTTATGTATTGACTTAGTCTTCTCAAGATTTCTTTTTAGAATTCTCCACAATGCTATTAATCCAAAAACATACAATTATGTCCTGAATTAATAAAAAAATAAATTCATTTTGTGAAAAGATCTTTTTAAAAAGTCAGGACCAGAGTTAACTGAAGTACTTCACAATATTATCCTTCAAAGTTGTTTAAGCATGCTGATACTTCAGTAAGCAGATCACAAGCAAAACCACAGAAAATTCAGTAGAGTAAAAATTGACATAGTTTAAATTAAGGAATTCATGTTGCGCAGTTCCCCTGGGAATTAAGCATGTCCACTATGATTTACACAATTTATATTTAACAAATGCTTTTAAGAACCAACAGAAAAAAGTGTTTTATAGAAGATGACTTTCAGCTACCTTACAGGCCCTGATAACAAAGCATTCAGCCTGAACTTTGCAAAGTTCAAGACATTCGCAGTATATTAGTTTGTAGCCAAAATAGTATCTGCTGATGTGAAAAGATGATAATAAGCACTTCTGATGCTGATAATTCCTCTGGAAAGTAAAATATCTAGTCATCAGAAAAAGTTCAAGTTATTTTCTATCATTGTGCATTACACCGAGGACAGAAGTTATAAGGAATTCAATTTATACACTTATGGTGCACAAACAGCACCTTTTTTCCCCCTTATTTTAGTAATGGTCCTCTTTCTCTTCCCACCTGCCTGCTGCAGCACTGTATAGAAATGCTGAGAATGAGAAGTAGGAAAGTCATGAAAGTGAGCAAATGATGTGCTCAGCACACTGTTCACTGAAAAAATACAAAATAAAACCTTAAGGGATAATCTTGTCTCAGTATACGGATACCACAGAACAATTTGCCAAGTGTTGTCTGTAGTTTTCATACATCTACAGGATATAAACGGCTTAAGAGGACAGTCTTATCTAAACTCATTACCTCAGCTACTGTAAAGGACTCAGGTCTGCATTCTCAGATTACACAGATTTTTTTGTTTGTTTGAAGCTGTATGACCATTTTTAAACACTTCAGATTTTAAGAATCCCAAGCAGCAGAAGAGAGCCAGATGAACTCCCATTCCCTTCAAAACTCCTTCCACATGATGTCATAAGGTATGGAATATCCATTTGGACAGTTAAAGTCAGCTTTCCCAGTTCTGTTTCATCCCAGCTCCTTGGGCCATTTGCTGCCAAAGTCTCTAAACAACACTGTTTAGCAGCAACTATATGCCCTGGTGTGTTAGCAACACTGTTTTTCTCCTAGAACCAAAACATAGCATGGCGCCAGACACTGAAGAAAACAATCCTGTCCTAGCTGAAACTAATGTAAATGGACTACAAATTGTTTGTAATTCTGATTTTATCATCTACATTTCTGAAACAAATAAAAAAAAAACAGTGACAAATAAAATACATGAAACCACTGCATATGATTAAATAAGCACTGAAGACAAAGCAAAGGTTTGCCAACAAACTTTGTGTACTTATCACATGAAGAATAGAACTACTCAGAACATTTCAGTAATTATGTATTTTCTGATCAAAGAGAGAATGCAAATATTAGCAACATGATTGTTATTTTTTTACAAATACCTATTCTTTAATTAGGAATGCAAAAATATACAATCACAATACTGTTCTGATGAAGAGAATACCTTATCTGGGCATCATAGATTCAGTTGAAACGTTACTTTAACACAGTGTCTCTATGTATTGTTTTAAACCATTCTTAAACAGCCTTTCTTTTCTTCACAAGTTAGTGAAATTGCTATTTTATACTTTCCTTTTTATTTTTACCTACTATTTGATACCAGTGACAAAAAGAATAGTAATTCAGTGTATTTTCTTTCATAAAGCAGCTCACTTTCACCTTATTCAAATCTGTAATTTTTCAAAATTAAGTGTTTATTTTTGCATAAGCATAGCTGCCAGTATACATGGGGTTATCTTTATTACATGCTGTTGATTAAAAAATAAAGTACAGCTTTAATTAGCAGGTAAGAAAATCTATTTCAGTGGTTTATTAAATATACAGAAAAGTATTTGCTTCTCTGTGATGGAGAGAATAAAGAAAAAATATCAACAACATGAATTTTCTTTTTCATGGGCTTTTCTAATTTTGAAGACATTTATATTTCTAGCTGTAAGTCAGACTTACATTTTATTCTCCCTAGTAGTGTGCTTGCCTTGTTTCATTTATGAGGTATGTAGATACAAAAATATTCCCAAATTTTCACAGGAAATAAGCATAATAAAAAACCCAAAGCCTAAATCCTGCAGCATTTTTTCTGTGCCTTCAGTAGAGTTCCACAATTTTTTAATGCTGATTGTAACAAGGTTTCAGAAATCACTTTAATTTCCAGCTTTTTTTTTTTTTTTTTTTTAATATATATTATTTTGCACTACAATAGGGTTAATGCAATCAACTCTGTGGTGACATTTTTGCCATAAGGAAAGGGTTTGTCCTTATACCTACAGTTAAGGGTAAACTGTTCTAAGTCTAATCAGACTTGAAGAAAGAAGTTTCTCACTTCACATCCTGAAATAATACATCTTGAGATTACAGGAAAATTCAGGTAGGAAGGGAAATTGTGTGTTCTCTAGTCTGAGGTTCCTACCCCAAGGAAAGTCAGCTGCGAAATCAGACTTCATTGTTTGGGTTCTTAAACACGTGCTCCAGCTGGGTCTTAAACACTTCAGAGAAGGGTGATAGCACAGCATCTTTGGGGAACCTAATGCATCACTAAGCAAGGGTGAAAAGCATTCTTCTGATAGCCAGTCTTAACTTCTTGTAATTGTTCCCACTACTTTGCCTTCGTAAGGTTTCATCTGGGATCTCCATCACAAGAAGGACATGGAACAGTTGGAGAAGGTCCAGAGGAGAGTCATGAAGATGCTCAGAGGGCTGAAGCATCTCTCTTATGAGGAAAGACTGAGGGAATTGGCTTGTTTAGCTTGAATTAGGTTCCAGGGTGACTTCATGGTGACCTACCAGAACTCGAAGGGTGCTTACAAGCAGGAAGGGGACCAATTTTGTGGTCTGATAGCGATAGGATAAGTAGGCATGATTTTAAAATAAAAGAGATGAACTTTAGGTTAGATGTTAAAAAATTATTTACTCAGAAACTGGTGAGGTACTAATACAGGTTGTCCAGAGAAGCTGCAGATATCCCACTGGTCAAGACCAGGTTGGATGGAGCACTGAGCAGCCTGATTTAGTGAATGGCAACTCTACCCACATCAGGGATTTGGTGCTGGATGATCCCTTCCAACCCAAGCCATGCTTTGATTCTATTATTTCTTATTCGTTATCTCTTGTCTTCTCACCATGAACCACTGTGGCTCTGTAACCTCTCTGCAGGTATCAGGGACTACTTTATTGTGCCCCCAAAGACATCCTGCCTCCAGACTGCATGCATCAATGTTCCTCAACCTCTCTTCCTCAGAAAAATGCTACTGTCCTTACCAACCTGATGGCCACTCTGCTTACCATGCTACAGTTTATTAATTTCTTTCCTGTACTGGGGTATGGAGGTTTGGTGAGCAAGACTGTGTGCCACTGTGCATTATGAAGACATGTAAACCTTTTCTTGATATGCTTGTTGCATATTTCATAATGCAGACCAGGATTGCTACCTAACCTACTGTGCTGCCAGGAAACACTGCTGGCTTATGTTCACCTTGTTGTCCTCCATAACCTGTAAGGACTTTTTCAGCAGAATTATTCTGAGGGCAGCAAACCAGCAGTCCGTCTTGCTGCCAGGGGCTTCTCCTTCTCATGTGCAGGACTTCACTTCTGTCTCTTATTGAATTTCACAAGGCTCCTCTCAGTCCGCTCCTCCCTCCCGTCTAGTCCCTTTTGGACAGCAGCCCTGCACTTGAGTATATTGACTTATTCCCTCAATTTGGTAACATCAGCAGTTCTGATGAGTATCTGGCACCCTTGCATGGGCCCTTGCCTGCCTTTGTTGATCTTGCTCCTGATCACAAGCAATAGGCAAGTCAGATAAGCAGTTCTGTCCCTAACACTCTCAGACCTGAAACTTCCTGATTGGAAGTTTCTTTGGTAATATCATAGTTATGTATTCCTACAAAGGACCACAGTACCCAAACAAGACAAAACACAGGTAACTTTTTATATTCTAATTCTTTAAGTGCAGCTGTTTGCAGAAAATATGATAAATTAACAATTATATGCGATCGAGTTCACTTTTTAAATTAACACACCCAAAGTTTGTCATCTACAAGCAAGTAAGACACTTCTGTCTGCCACATATGGCCCATTTCAGCTGTCCTCCTCTGTCACTTCAGAAGGATGTAGGTCTCCCACAGGCTCTCTGTCACATGCATTGGTTCCAAGTGGATGTCTCACATACCCAAGAGCATTTCATATGGTACTTGCTGCATACAGTGGAATCAGTGATTTGGACCTAGGAGAGTTTTGCTTTTTGTATCATTCTTTTGGCTTAACTATGACAGAGACCTATAGTCCACTGATTACACATTAGCATTTAAACACCTAGCACATATTTAGACGCCTACAGCTGCTTGCACTCACTGCAAAGAGAAAGCCAGCCACAGCTTGAGATCATGGCAGACAACAGCACATAATTACAGCTCATGAAATGAGAAGTTCATGAATTATTCACTTGACTCTAAAAGCCAAACGATTAATTTATACAATATCACAAAATTATTTGAATGATTTCATAACATTCAAACATCATTCTGAAGGCATCCAGATGAATTTTAGATGCCCTCCTAGATTATCCTAGATATTTCTTCATGAAAAACTTTGTTGTATTAATTTGTCCTATAGTTGTCATTTATTATCTTTCAAATAACTCTGGGGTATTATTTATTTATGGCAGAGACTAAACCCATCTCCTTATGACACTTGTGATTTGTACCAATATACCTGCACAAATTAATGCTGTCTGTATACCCTATACAATTAACAGTGCTATGGAATCCCTTTATTTGATGAATTCTTCATAAACAAATGAAGACCTTTCCTTTCTGATATCTTGCAAAATGCATGTTTATAGCAAACTGACACTTTTATTCAGATTTAGAACTAAAAAGTACAGCGATGGTTACTTGAAAATGCTTAAAATAGATAAGATAGATTGACTGACTGCATATTCCTTTGAATTATTGTGAAAGCACCAGATCTAAATCATGCCATGAAAAAGTGGAGATAGAAGTTACATAACTTCAACCTGCTATAAATTGCTTCTTGTTGAAAGCTATATAAAACATTCTCAAATCTGTCATGTTCCACCTCTTCTCCTTAAAAAAAAAAAAAAAAAAAAAAAAAAAAGTGAAAACATCCAAGAAAAACATGAATCAGGTGTATGTTATTAAACTAGAGCAAAATATACACCACCATAAAGACAAGCACTCTCTCACATCTTAATGTGAAAACCTGTTCCCTCTGTTTTATGTTCAGAGTGCATTCATGGCAATAAAATATGCCTTGTTAGGTTAGCTAAACCAATATAGCTAATTCAGCAACAAAACTTCTTTCCCCTCACATGCTATCTCCATTGACACTTCAACAGAAGTTCATTTGTTGAACACTTCTGCTGCTATAATTCATATGTTCCCTCAAAACACAGGAAAATACATTTTCTGTTTTTCCTGTCAAAAAAGAATATCATGTCTGCACTGCTACAGCTTCCCAGAGAACACACTCTGCAACGTCTGGTCTGACCCTGGACCTCAGTAAAAGGATATTCTCAAAATTTGGACTAGTTTGACCTACATTGATGTGGGAAGAATGAAACATAAAGAGTAAGGGAGCATGAAGGAGATAGAAATTGCTTTATTTGTAGTGGCTGGAACTGAAGAAATTAGCACAGTAGATTGCAGAAGATAATAGAGGTTAAAAGTGAAGTTTCTATTTTGATTTAGAAAGGAATCTCTTTTTCAAATTCTTAGCTGTTTAATAAAAAGATAGATAAGAATATGTCCATTTATTAAAAAATATATATATAATATAGTAGCAAAGGTGCATTTCTAATGGAAAAAAAAATGGACAGGCAAAGTAAAGTAACAAAGGAGTCAAGGCAGAATTGCATTTGAAATGTCAAAAGTGTGCATCACCAAGCACTGAATACCACTCTATGACTATACCCTATTTTGTACTCTGAAAGACAACAGCCTCCTACTGCAAACAAAGACAATTATAAGACAGTTACCATTTATCCCAGAAAAGCTCTCTGCTACTTAGAAAAAAACAGCCCCCTGTTAGCTGAAATTAGCTGAAATTAACTCCTCTGATTATCTGCTCTTTAAATTGGAAAAAGAGTTTTTTTTTTTTTGTTGTTGTTGTTGTTGTTTGTTTTTTGTTTGTTTTTGTTCAGCATGATTTATTTTTAGACTGGCAAAGAGACAATGGTAAACAGAACTGAAGCTCTGTGGGCATCTTCGGAGGTTAAATTACCTTTCATGCCATTTGCACAGAAGATCGTTCTCAAGCAGCTTGAGCAGATGGTCGGGACACCATTGTCTGTTTACTTGTATCCACAAAGGTAAATGATGGCTCTTTGAAATCCTGAACAATATGACCCTCGTGATGTTTTATGAACTTTGGCTGCAAAGGAGAAAAACAAAACAAAACAAATAACACAAATAAATATAAAGTTAGTTGAAGAGGAGAAAGATCTGATTGATGAAATCTCATTTTAAACTATATATATATATATATGTAATCTGAAACTATTTCTCTAAAAGGAATGAATATATTCCAGAATACTCATCAAAGTGGGCGAAAATAAATCATACAAATTGTTCATTCATTCATTGAAACAAGAATCTGTCATCCTTGAGTAAGTGGTTCTACTACGCATGTCATTTTCAGGAGCATACTGCCAAACAACAATCGGTTCTGTTTATGGGGCCACAGAGATGATCACAGATTTCCAGGACCACACTAGAGCAGACAGCTGCCAGAATATGGGGATCCACCCACCTTGGCTGGTGGTATTGGAAGAGAGAAGGTCATGAAAGAAGCAGAATATGCTGAATGTGGTTTTTAGGTTTCTAAAAATTCCCCAAATTTCTTTGGAAACACACCTGGTCAAACATCCCCAATGCAAGCCTTTTGCAACAAGCAACTTGCTACAAAAGCACCTTTATTTAAACAAAGTACTGATAAGAAAGAATGATTTTAAAGATTGGAGAAGACATATACAGTCATAAAGAAAACCCTTAAGTTTTATGAACAATCCTTGGGATATCAGAGTAAAGTGAGAAGACACTGGTCTTTGGACTCACAATTAATACTTGCATAACCTGTCACTCTATAAAATTTTCTGAAAGAAATGGAACAATTAAGTTGTTGAACAGTAAAAGAATTGGATGAAATCAGTGAAGGGGCCACTATGCCAATTTCAATGCACACAGCAAAACAGGACATGATTGGAACTGAAAATAAAAGGGAAATAGGTAACTATGACTCATCAGCCACTCCACTTTCTAAAGCCATCAGGTACTGCAAAACATTTGGTTAACCGAAGTTGCATATTAAAATAGTTGTTTTTGTGATAATTGCTTGTTTAAAGTGATACAACAACAAAAACTTCATAGCCTCTATCTAATATTATATCCTCAACAGCAACAGTGGATAAACACTGAATACATTTCCTTCACTTGCATTTCAATAATCGATTGGCTTCATGTTATTTTTCTTTGCTCTTCTGTTGTCATAATCAACATTCATTAGAACAAATGTGCAACTTAATTATTTAATATTCTTGTCAAATTTATAGGAACTGTTTATAGTCACTGGAATAATGGAAGAGAGGAAAGAAGAAATAAGTGGGGAATAACATATTTCTGAATGGGAAGTTAATAAAACATCCTTATAAGAGATTGGGGAAAACAGAACAAATTTGTGTTCATTTGAGAATATGAGAGGGAGCCTCTGATGTGGAGATTTTTCTAATTCTCCTCTCTGCCCCAGAAAAAGGGGAAACTTAGCTGTGGTTGTTAGAAATATCAGCTTTTCATGAAAAGAAAAACGAAAAAGCTTTTCTGTGGCACGAGAAAACTGTTTCTCTTCCACCCCTTTATTCAAAACAAAAACAAACAAAAACAAAAACAAAAACAAAAACAAAAACAAAAACAAAGGAATGGAGGTTCATTGTCTCTCAGCTGTTTATCTCCACATAACATCCATTATGAAATGAATGGCTGAGAGAATCCATCTCTCAGCAGATCCCCACTGTCTTCTAACATCAGTGGACTTCACATAGAGGATCAGTATTACTAGTATTACTGTGTCTGGACATTCCGGGCATGATTTTTTTTTTTCATGAATAAATCTGATAATTTAAAAAAAAAAACAAAACCAAAACAACAACACACAAAACATATTATAAAAAAACAAAAAGTATTAAAGTGGTCTCACAAAAACATAAGTGTCCCTGTCCTCGACACCAAAACATTTTCATAGGAAGCAGCAAAGCGTACACTTTGGTTTCCCAGTAGAAGGGTATCTGAACAGCACTAAGGCCCATGTGTTCTCATCAAATGTTTAATGTTAGCAGTGTTAAAGAACTGGATTTTTTTAGTAGATAATAGAGCAAACCAGTAGTATTCACAAATGCACTTTTTGAAAGAAGTGCTAAATGACTTCCATGGTGAAAGAAATGGAGCGACAGTAACATTTTAGCTTTCTGCCTACCTGCATCCAGACATCAAATTGTCCAGAAGATTAACAACAAAATTGATTTGAAAACATCAAGAATAAAACTTGAGCAAAGCAAATGAAATTTCACTTCTTTTTTCTCTCTCTTACTATGGGAAAGAACGTCACCATGAACGTCAAACCAAATTACTAGTTAATCCTGTAAGGTGGGTAACAATTAATGTGCACTAGTTGTCAGCTAACTCAGCTCCTGCAAGAACTGAGATAGTTTTAGGCTGTTTTTCCCTTTATACAACTGGGCATAAGTGTGTTTTCAGATGACTAAAGCTAGTTTCCTTTCTGCATATTTAAAGAGGTATAAAGGGCCCCATCAGGAAGGTTGGGAAGGTGTTCCCATCTCTCTCTCCCATATGCAGTAAGTTAATTCAGTCAATCATTATTTATGGAGGAGGAATATACTGAACACGCTCAGGAAGGAGACTCACTAAAAATAAGGAGATGAATAACAGATTTAACAGTGTGGTTGCACAGCAGTTGATTTCAGAAGGAATTCCTCAGCACTTAACTCCTTTCAGACTCCACCTAGTTGGTGAGTCCACATAAGTGGAGCAGATTACAGTAAGATTACTGAAATGTATGGATATCTCCCAATCAGCAGAATACATAGCAAGCATTGTTCCGTAACAACAGAAGGGAGGGAACACAAAATGGAGAAGTAGTCCTTAACCTCAGTAATGTGAGTGAAAAGCTGGAACACATTTTGAACAGACAGATATTCTGAATGAGGCACTTCAGAGGTAAAAGAGTGTAGTAATGTCAGGAAATCAGAAAAGTGAAAATTTGGTGTTGAAATCATTAAAACATACTTTTAATTCTAGCTGCATATATATTATCAAGCTTGTAGGTAGGTTAAGACATTTTTATGATTAAATCTCCAGTTTAACATAGACGTGTGCACTGTAAAGACTACTTGAAATTGCATATTCTCATGCCTTTCATTAACTACCAAAAACATATCAAAATCTGCAGTGTCACAAGCTGTGTTAAATACTAATGAGTTTTAGGGTGTCATTTCCAAGCATTCATTTCTAAAATTTTAGCTGCACTTTGAAGGCATCTGTGTTTCCAAGAATTAGTTTCAGAATTTCTGCTATGTCTGCACATCCTTATTCTACTGCAATTCTTATCAGAATAAAGAACTGTTTTCTAGTAAATCATCATTGCCACTCCCACACTGGACGGTGAAGACTTAAGTGAAGGTCCACTGATACCAGGTTTCCACTAAACCCAATTCTTAGCTGGCTCCACTAATACTCTGGACCTTGGAAAATCTCTGCGGAGATAAACAGCAACTATCTGGACTCCCTAAAACTTCTATAGGTCACCAAAGCCGTAATGCCTACATATTAATTCATTTGCCTGGAAGTAGTATCAAACTATAACTTATTTGGGGTAAGGGGAAGTAACAAAGTAAAAAAAAAAAGTAAGGTTTGTTCAGCTGGGACAGAGCAACTGAAAGTACTTCCTTCCTTCATTTCAGTAGAGGCTGGAATGAGCTACAGAGCTCCTCTTTTGGAGCAGTTCAGAAGTTGATGGCACACAGCTGTGATCTATCACATATAGCACTGAAGTTGGCCTTGTGGTCCGGAAGTCCCTTTCAACCTATCATTTGAGTCTATGCAAAACGACTATGGTTCAGCTGAAGACAATGTAATCACCAGGAGAAAAGGTATGAATTTTATCTGCTTCAGACACTTAAAAATAATTAAAAAAACAACAAAACAAAAGTGAAGCTGAGCCAGGGAGTTCCAAATCACTGGAGTTGCTTTGCAGTGGCCATAAGAGAATAGCAGCTCAGCTTTTATGTTTCAGAAAGACAAAAGCTGTTCTAGTACTATAAAGTGTTTAATTCCCAGCTTACCCACAGATCAGCAATGATTCCAAAAGGCTACCTACTAACAGCCAAAAGTCACCAATGTAGTTACCTGCCACATCTTGTGTTTTCCTTTGAGGTCTCCCTTATCACTAATAATGAGGCTGACTTTGCTAAATCTCATAAGGGAAGCCAAGAAACAGCCTGAGGTGGTACTGAAGTGGAAAACAGAGCAAATTAAACTAGTTGCCTTCCTGCTTCGCAGCCAACTGCAATTACCTTACTGGAGAGATATTATCCAAAGAAAACACTGAATCACACAAACAGGAACTGTTTCATTAGCATTCCCAGAGTAAACCTTTCCTCAGGTGTAATTTGAGGAGCCCTTAAAATATGCAATTCTATCTACAACTTTCAGTCCTCAATAGTTTCCTACTGTAATTCTAGTTTGCCTCTACAAGAAATCCTGCAGTTAAATCTACTTTCAGAATAACTTTTCTGATTAATTACTCTATAATGTGCGTACTCTCTGTTTGATAAAGCATTTCTTTATTTAAAAATAATCCTTTTCTTCTGAATGCTGGCAATTTTGGAGCTGAGGGAATGAATCACCACCACTTGGTACTGCCATTCACACTACTGGTATGTGTATTCGTGTGAAGTCACTCTGAGCCATAATTTCGTAACCTCCTCAGTCAGCTGTGGAGTGTAAGAGTGGAAGAACTATATGGATGTGAAGAACTTGTAGGCCACCCAACATTTCTGTCAAAAAGACTAGAGTAACTTCCAAGATATTGGACATACATGAATTGTGAACACCTCCAACTCTGAATTTTGAATGCTAACTTGAGCAAGTATAATATTTGCTGAAAAAAAATCCCACAGATAACAAGCAGAACAGTTGAACACAGAAATACAGGGTACAATTCCAGTAAGGAAATGGAAGGAAAATAATTCTTTGTCCTGCGTTAAGCTTCACTGTGAAGGATGGTGAAGCACTGGAACAGTGCCAAAGAGGCAGTGGATGCCCTGTCCTTGAAGATATTCAAGGTCAGCCTGGATCAAGCTCCAGGCAACCTGATGTAGCTGTAGGTGTCCCTGCTCATTGCAGGGGAGTTGGACTAGATGGCCTTCAAGCGTCCCTTCCAACTCAGATGATTCTATGATTTTATAGCTTCTTGAAAGACAAATTCACTTGGCAGACCTGATCAGTGTTTTGATTTTCACTCCATCTATATATGAAAAAGTAATGACGTCTTAATTTTTCACACAGAAATGACAAGGGTACTCCTTACAGTAGAGAGCAAGCTTTTCAGTGGTATTATTTGAAATTCAAGTATCACTAAGAACAGTTTTAGTTTTCAAGAGATCAGAGCAAGGGTCCAGGTATCAACTCTACTAAAGGGCAATTAACTATGGGTGCCTATAGGTTTTGAAAGTTTAGTTTACCTGGATGTAGGAGAGTAAAATTTTAGAAAAAAATATAAAAATATATATTTTATATACAATTTATATTTTTTTCTGTCTGTTTCTGTTAGGGAATAAAAAACACCACTAAATAAAACCAAAACAAAATCACCATTGAATAAATAATATAAAAATATAAAAATATAAAAAGCCATTTAATTAAACAAACTTTACAAGGGTGCTATGCAACAACATATTAACATACTAATAAATTTACATTGATGACTGAAGGGCAAAGCTGTGTAGAAAAAATCCACAGAGTATGAAAGATTGAAACAGATATTATCTCATCAGCTTCACAGGGGCCCGTTTCACCTGAATTTAAATGACTTCTGTAAAATTATGCAGTGAGTCAGCATAGAGCCCAGAATAGAACTAGGGAATTGTGGCTCATTGTCTTTAACCATTAATTCACACTCCCACATGGAGAAAATGGATGTTACTATCTTATTAAGTCCCACAATATATTTAAATCATTTCAATACACTGAACCATATTTTAGAAAAAATACCAACAAATCAAAAACTCACAAACTGAACTACAAAATGAGATGAAAGCCTAACATTCATAGTGACCCAAGTTTCAGGATAGATACAAGTAGATAAGGGGCAAGACTTGTACAGACTGATGGACCTTTAGCTTTAGCTTTAGTTTTCAATCCCCTAGCTTTGACAGCTTTGGGTTCTCTTCTAACTAAAATATGTCAATCTCATTTTAAAAGCAAAACAAAAAGATTGCAGAAGTCTCTAACCACAGAGAAGCTCCTTAGGCTTAGTCAATCTTTAATAAATATTAAAAATTCTCTATTTTGATCTCCTTTAAAATCACATGCAACTACGGTACTGCCTATGAAGTGTTTTGATAGAGAGAATACTGGAAATCTGTCCTAACGCCTAACACCAAGTCTCTCACTTCAGTCAAAGAACTCTAGTGGATGGACGGCCTGAAAACCTCCTTTTTTTATGGAGCTTTCTGGTACAATTTAGAGAATTTGTGCAAACATTAAATAAAGAATGTAGAGTCTGATGGCATTTAGATTAAGTTAGCATTTAGTAAGGAAATACGTAATCTCCATATTGCTTAGCAGAACTATCTTTTTGATGAAATGTGATTTTTTAAAAAGTTATATGTGAATTTGGGATAATATTCTTCCTTCCTTTCTCTCACACATTCTGTTTTTCATTCTGTCTTGTTGTATGGTCCCCTTTTCATAATGCAAATATGAAGGATCTATTTTGAAGTCAGTAACAAGTCCACAAGTGCTGCAATATCAGCTTAGTATGATTCACAAAATCAACATTTTCTCATACAGAAGATGCTCCAGGCCCTAATAATCTCTGTTGCCCTCTACTGGACATGTTCTAGGAGATCCATTTCTTTATCAAACTGGGAAGTCCAGAACTGGACACTGCACTACAGATGTGGCCTCAGCAGTGCAGAGTAGAGAGGGAAGATCTCCTCTCTTGACCTGCTGGCCACACTCTTTTTAATACACCCAGGATTCCATTGGTCTTCTTGTCCACAAGGGCATGCTGCTCTCTTACAGTCAATCTGTTACCCAACAGAACACTCAGGTCCTCCACTGCAAAGCTCCTCCCCTAATCCATATTGATGCATACAGTAAACTGTGTCTACATTGTTCTAAAACTAGTATGAGCTGGTTCTAGATCTCTTTTTATTTTGCGTATTATTTTGCATAACAAAATATAAAACAAAAAATCACACATTCATATTTTTCATCTCAATATGCTTGAAATTCTCACTAGTCACTAGAATTATAGAAGATATTGTATAAATATGAATATGAAAAATTTATAACCTGTTTCAGGTAGGAGGCAACTCACTGTTTCCCTTCAACAAGCAAAGATCTAGAACACTGCATTTTCCTAACAAGCCAACTGTAGCTAACTGGGATGGATTGTGTTTCCATTTTTTTTACTGTTGCATAGAATTTACCCTGTGAACTATCTGTTAGTTCTTCTAACAGATAGAGGGGTATAGCCAATATATTTTCACCCCAGCTCTCCTAGTTGCTCACAGCAGATAATAGCAAGTAATTACTCATCATTCTCTTACTGCAGTGAATATCTTGGGTTGAACACTGCTAAGTTACGGAAGAATGACTCTCCTCAATCTGCTGTATAGAAAGTTTTACAATTGGAAAATGCAATGCCTTAGTGGGAAGGCCTCTTCAAAATTTTTAAGAGAATGTTGGAGCATCATATAAAATTTCATGTGTAGACAGATCTTTATAATACCATATTATCATAGTATCATAGTCTCGTGTGGGTTGGAAGGGACCTTAGAGATCATTGAGTCCAACCCCCCGGGATTCAGGCCTCTGTGTAGCAGAGCAGCACTTTTACCACTTGCGCCACAGGGGAAATTCGAACCCAGGGCCTCCAGTGTTGCAACGTGGCATTCCTACCACTTGCGCCACTGGGGCGCAATATATATGAATTTGTTTCTTGTCAACTTCTAGAAGCCCTTAGGAGAGAAACCTCTGATACCTATGCACCACAGAACCGAAAAATGTTCAGTTAAAGATGTTTCAACGTATGAAATAATGAATGAAACAGAAGAGGGAGCTGAAAAGCCAACAGGAAGATGAAAGAACTTGAGTGATTTAGTTACTGTCAGCAAGGTGACATTTTCTTCAAAGATAGAAACAGACCTGAATTACAAATATTATCAGTGAATTACAATTATTTGGCCTAATTAAGATAGATTTCTAAGCTATATATCTCTTTTCCAACTGGAAGAGAAAGTTTTCACATGTAGTCATGTACCCATACAGAATCTTCCCAACTTCGCTTGGCAGAAAGAAAGAGTAGTTTAATTGTTTCACATCGTTTTCTTGGAAATCCTCTTTATAACAGTATTAGCAGACACATAACAATGAAATAAATGATAATTTTGATAATGTATTGTCAACTCAAGTGCTGTTTTTGAAAATCGACAAAGGCAAAACATACAATGAATGGGTTAAGAAGCAGTGACACAGAAAAATATAATAGTTTGGCTAAAATAGTTTCAAGCATCAAATCGCTAGCAAAGTTGAGAATGTTCAGAATAAATTTGAGATGTTTTACTTAGTCTATGCTAGGTTTTTCAAGAGTGAAGATCTTTTCTAAATGGTGATCAAAAGGAGGACAAATTCTCATACTCCAGTGCTTATTTCCTCTAAAAAAAAATCTATGTAGGTTGCACTGAAAGTAATGCCTCCCATTTATTTCCATAGAAATTACAACAGATACGAAGAGCACAATAACACTCTTTGATAGAACAAATTCTCAACTACAAAACACTGTTTTTTCAGTATAGTCATCACCATTATCTATGCATTTTTGCCAGAACAAGAGACTGCGTGCTGTGCTTGTAAAAATCTACACCAGCAAACACAATTTGCTGTCACCATTACTGCTGCTGAAATTCACCATTTTCTGCCTCACTGTGCTCAATCCATTGTTTCTTCTCCAGGAACATTCAGCAAGTGTCAATAGATGACATTTTTTCTGCATGGAGAAATTCAGTTATACCCCCTTGCTTCATATGCACTTCCATGTCAGATGTCATTTTTTGTCAGACAGCCCCTCTGCTGCCATCTGTCACACAGCAACAACATGTAATGGGGTATTGGTGGGGAGATTCAACCTCCTGTACCATACCACCACCATCTACCTCTGACATCATGGGCCAACATGGTAAAATAGGAAGTGTTATTTTCAGAAATGAGCCCTCAAACCTCATGGGGAGGCACTTGTCAACAACACCAAAGAATGACAGATGGCAGCTACAGGCAAAACCATCTGAAAGGTGTAATCAGCTGCAAATAAATTCAAAATGCACTGGAGTTATCAGTAACAATATAACAGCAACTAATATACATATTCCTGCACAAATACCCCAAACTACTTGGCTCTGGATCTCCTTAGTATCTGCAGGAATATTTGTTTCTTTTTGGGAACAGTCTAGGCACTGAATTAAAAGATTAAAATAAGAAGCAAGTTTTGAATTTCAAAACTTCATTATGATGATGTTTGAGGATAGCTTAATTTCACGCATCTTGTGTGAGAGTACGGGACTGCTGGGAAAAGCATTACAATCTGAGGCATTAGACCTTTGTTTGGTTCTGAGAAACAAAAATACAATCTGGCAAACTGTTACTTCACAGCAGTATGATGGCAGAAAGAAGCATTAATTGCCTATGACATTTAATGCTGCATCATTGCTACTTACTGAGCATGAAATCCTAAGCCATTTCTTTAACAGTTATCAGAAAACTGATATGTAACAATGGTGTGGTAGCCCTAAAAAAAGTGGCATCACCTACATAAGAAAGTAACATTTCATTTGCATAGCTTTCAAAATCTGCCTTCATTTACAGGGCAAAAAAAAAAAAGAGAAGAGTTGATTTTATTTTATTTTTTTGTAGCATATGTTTATTTTGGTATCATGCAATTATTCAACTATTGGCATGAAAAAGTGTTCAAATTCTGGTAATTTTTTACTCTGTACTATAAATAAACACATCCTTTACAGTACTCTTTGCTTTCTTGTGTACTTTAAGTTTCCTAAATATGATTCTAGTGATGTAATCAGCTGCTTGAAAAAACATAACCTAATTGAAGTGTATTCCAAAGAGCATTATTTCTTTGATTATAACTTCCCCAGTGCATAGCTGCAAACAGAAAGAATGATGGCAAGTGTCCTAGATAAATGTGTCCTCATAGCTGTCACTCCTTAGTCTTGACCTTCTGACACTGTTCCAGCTGTGTAATGATGGTCCCAGAATTAAGGGAGGGACAATCTCAGGCTCATTCTATTCCTGGCAAACTCCTAGTATTTCTCTGAAACGATGCATAATCTTAAGTGTAGCGGGCTACAATAAATTTCTAACACATAATCAAAAGAAATACTGAACCTTCCTACAGCTCCTTATCTGCTATTAAAATACTTTAAAAAAAATCAAATAGTTCTAGATTAAATAGTTCTAAATTAAATGTTATACTTTTCTTACAGCTAGTTGGATATTTCTTTCGTGTGTGTGTGTTTATTTTGAGCTGTGTAATTCAGAAAGCACCAGTTTCATCAACCTCATTTCTAAGGAATCCCATTTCCAGTGCTTTTTTTTGTTTGGTTGTTTTGCTTTGTAAACAGCAGAAAGGAAGATAAATGACACTAAGTAATTCTGACTTCTGACTTAATGTATTTAGAACTGTAATCTATATTCTGTGTAATTCAGTGCACAATGGTAATTCACTCAAGAAACGTTTGTCTGCAAAAAATAATTATAATTTAAAATATGAAGTAATGAGAGAAACTGCAAAAGAGGATGAGAAACTGACCACTGCAAAATCCCAGTGCAACTAGAGAATATGTATCTTATAAAATATACGCTGCATTATACATAGAGTATTCATATATAGATCAAGAGATAGATGGATTTTGCCTAAGAAATCTGTTTTATGATACTAGGTGATATCTGAATGCAATATTATCTCACGGTCAGGAAACTTAATAAAATGTGATGTATCATTTGCTTACATAACTAGAGACTGAATGTGTCCTCCTCCAAATTTTAAAGGAAAAAAAAAAATCCACAAAAATAAACAAAAACAAACAAAAAATCCATAAAATAACCAATGAATTTCACTGCTAAGAAGCAGAAAATTTTACTGAAAATTTTAAAATCAAATAGAACAAATGCATTAGAAACAACTGTACTAAAGCCTCTTCCACTTTTTCCAGATTCTGCTTACACACTCAAATAGAAATGAATGGTCTTCTGTGACAGAGAAATTAGGAAACTTTTCATAATCTTCATTAATCATCTCTAAAAAAAAAAAAAAGAAAGAAAGAAAAAAGACTTTCTGCCAACAAAATTCTTCCTTTGAAAATTCTGCCAAAAAGAAGTTATTCGAAGTTGATCATTTTTTCCTTTCATTATTACTTTGTTAGGGTAATCACTGCTAGATTATTGTTTTGTACAATACCAGGCACATAAGATGGAGGAGAGCATTTTCATACAGTATCACTACTCAAACCACTTGAACCGTCCATAAAAACAAAACATTTCCCCCCAAGCCCAACAAACAACAAATATAAAACATCCCTTCACACTCTTAGTGAACTTGTGCCTGGATTAAGGATTGCTGTCTACCTAGAACCTTCTTGGCTCTCCTCCTATCCAAATTAGGTAAGATATTGCAACATGTCCAAGAAATATTACAATTGGGCCTCATTTTTCTTCCATAATTTATGATTATAAAAAAGTGCAACTGTGCAATGAAACACTGACATTGTATACTCAATCACTGATGTTGTGCAGTTAATTAACTATTACTTTTGGTTTCTAAACATACCAAAGCTCTTCAAGAACTCCTTAACAAAGCCTCATGTAAGTAGTTATCCATGTCAGTAAAGACACTGCTGATTTAATTTTTAACTGTAAATAATAAGTTTCTTTTTTGAAAGGGTGACCTGCATGGCAAGTGGGTAGCTTCAAAATCTAGAGATATAAACCAGAGGATGAAAAGAGCTGAATTTTATTAGTTAGTAATCTGTCACCGATTCACTGAGTCCAGAAATTCATGCAGTTATAAATACTGAAGGTGGTGTATGTTTTTGTTTTTTTAAATAATGTCTGGATAAGCAATAAGTTTTTTCAACCCTCCTTTTTCTTTCTTTTTTTCTTTTTCAATTTTAATGGAAATTAATGATAATATGGCATCTGGGGACTGTCACCTGTTATGAGGTAAAATTACTTTAATCCATGCATTTGCTGACTGTTTTTCTTAATGTTCTTCTATTTTCACACCAAGCCAAGACCAAAATCAATCTAATCCACCTTTCTCCCAGTACAGAATTGATCACACCTAAGCCAGGTTTACAAGACCAAACTGATGTTTCAATTCCCTTTCAATTCCCTTTATCTCCTGAAGACACTTGCAGGATAATTCTATATAACAGTGTTCTTTGAGAAGTAGACAGTCACGATAACTTTTCACAAAACTTCTTGTTCCATTTCCACCTCTGCAAGAAGATTTTGGCGTACTGAAACTATCAGTGAATGCAGCCTCTGGGAGAATTTGTTCCTTATTCAAGGAGGGGAGATACAGGAAATTTCTTTCAGCTTTTATGAGACATATATATATACACATGCCTCCTTTAAGTCAATGGGAAAAAAGGACCTTAAGGTTGTCACAGGGAAAGCAAAATAAATCAGACACTACAAAGAAAGATGGGGTAAAAGTTGATTTATTTCCCCTACAAATTCAAACTGCTCTAACAACACCTTTTTTTTTTCTTCTGTGGTTTTATGTACCAACCTTGATCCTGGGAGATCCTAATATATAGATGCTTAATGAACATCTTCTGGATCTAAAAAGAAATACTCTGAAAAGATGTCCTACAGGAATACTTAATGGATTCTAGATAAAATATCAAATTTATTTGTTGCATTCTTAGCTGTTTTAAGCCCATAACATCACTGGCAAGTCATACTTAAATATTCCAGGCTCCACAGGAAGTTGATCTTAAATACATGGACATTTTTAATACTGGATTCATAAATCTGTTCCAGTACCTCTCATTTTTGTACATGGTGTTATACTTATAGACAAAGTACTGAGCAATGCAAAGAAGGGCACTCTTCCCAAGGAGCATAAACCTGAAAGGGCTAAGCAGGTTCTGTATAGAATACTGCAGTTCAAATAGTGACTTCCTCCTACACCAAAATAGAGATAAAGTGATAATGTGGGTATTTTTAGAGAAAAAGGAGGCAAGTTCTTCTGTATCAGTAAAACGTATCAAGTTTTTAACAGCTACCTTATTTTCACTGACAGACACATAGGTAATGAAGTTCACAACAGAGACCCACCTGGTGAACTCTGCAGGAAATAAAATGGGATTTTTTCTTTTTCTTCCCCAGAGAAACTTAAGCATCCATACAATCAGAAACACACATACTATGTATTAACTTGGAACAGAGACAGTCTCTTCCCTAACCTACAGATAAACATTCAGAGTCAGCATTCATTATCATTCCTAGCAGCGCATATTTGACAAGATCATAATAGTTATCGTTTATATTTTGTAAATTAAAACTTCATTTGGCATAAGTATTTCAGCTAAGAAGCATAATTGTTTTGTAGACTATATGAAAGCCTTACTCATTAAGATTATACATTCTCAGCAAACAAGAGTAATGAGAGCTCTTGCTCTCCTTTTAGAGAAGCAGACTTCAGACACAGAAATTTTAATGAATCCCTATAACACCACAAAGGATCTTTAGGAGCACTTACCCCTTGTTTTAAAGGTCACTACCTGACCACAGCAGCCTTTGGTAAAATCATATATCTGTGTTAAATCAAGAAAACAACAGATAGCAAACCTCCCCATGTTCTGACTCTTTTAATCAAAGTACCTGAAAGTGTATAAAAATCATACCATTTTCAATTTGAATGAGTTTAGAACAAATGTACACATTTTGCCTCCAGAAGATATCATAACTTGGATATAAAAAATTAATAGCAACTATAATTACTTAGAGAGAATAGTCCAACAGAGCAGGAAGCACTATCACAGGTTAATTTTAGGTTTAAATAAGCAGTCTACGTGAATCATGAATGAGTTAACTTGTGAGAATAAATGGAACAGAAAAATACGCTCTAACACTGTCCAGCGACATTCTCCATTTGAATATACAAAAGTAGAAAAAATTTCATTTTCTGAAGGAAAGTCACAACAGCACAACTTCTAGTGCTCTAAAGAAAGGAGACTCTGCTTTCTCCCTAGAGTCTTTTGACTTTTGATCTTAGAAAAGAAAAAGATGAGATCACATTCCAAAACCACAAGATGTAAAGCCTCGCAAACAAATAAGGATTGCAATTGATCATCTGGGTGAGAAAGTACAACAGAGGATAGGGAAAAAACAACAACATCAACAAAGAAAAACCAACACAGGAAAAAGGCTATTCTTTAATTTCTATGTGACACTTCTAAGAGGAAAAAGAAAATCGGCTCCAATTAAGAAAATACCAACACCTCAAGTGAGGATAACTTTGATCTTATTATTTGCCAGAGAAATTTCATCTCTTAAAAGCTTCAACCAAGTAGAACCAAGTTATTAAGGAGTAAGAAAACTTACGTATGAGCCTTTTAGAGAGACCAAGGGCAAGTTGACAGGTGTGATATTTTGACTGATTGGCTACATCAGAGGAATTAAAATAATAATATATCTTTATTGGTAAAACAGTAGTCACGTATATTCACTTGAGTGTTGAGTGGCATTTTCATAAAAGAAGCAAACCTTCTTATCATCACCCTTTTCAATGTTACTTCACCTTTTAGATTTGCAATGTCTCTTTAAAAAAAACCAAAAGTCATAACTTTAAACAATATTTAAAATTATTTAGAAAGTACTGTATTAAATTGTCGCTGAATTCTGAAAGTGCATTTAATATTCATTTACAACATTAGACTGTCAGGCACAGAAACTCAGATTACATATTTATTATTGAAATACATTACTAGCCAATTTGAAGCAGTATAAGCTTTTTCAGATAATCTGTATATGTCATCCTTAACATAGAAGCAATCTTCCATTGCCTCACCACTAAGTACTGAGCTCTCCTAAAAGGGGAGGCACAAACCTCAAAGTGCTAAGGCAGGTACCACACAAAGTGGGCTGCAAAGGTTCCCAGATAAATAACTAGGAAGACTTTCCAACAGCAACAGTGACAGTCATTTCCAGTTGCTGTTGGTAACTGAGTACTATGCAGTAGTGCTCAGAACTCTCCAGCAGGGCAACTAACTCCAGCATTAGGCCCTAAACAACTGCAAACTTTTCCATCCTACATGAGTTCAACAATCTTTAGACAAACAAGAAGAATGGACTGAAAAACTCAAGAGGTGAAAAGACTTCCCCACAGCAAACCTGAGGTAAAAACAAAAAGGTGTTCTAACCTTTCATACACTAGATATAAGCAGTTCATTCATGTGGTAAGCCTAGTTTTGCCAACTGACCAGGTCAGTATTTTTGCAGCAAACTGGCGACAGTTCATAGAGTTCAGTATCAGCTCTTTATCCTCCACACCATTCAAACAGAGAGGGCTCAAAGTAAAAGAAACAGTTAATCCTAATAGTAAGTGCCAGCAGAAAAGACGAACATGAATATAAGGTGTATAGACTGTCCAAGACCTAATTGCACCTGTATCTAGGAGATTAATTTCAAGATCAGGAGCTTCATTCAAATGTGTTCAATTCCAAGCTGATAGGTCCAGATGTGGCTACACATGCTTGAATTCTAGTACCCCAACTCCACCATATTTCCATGAAACACCTTTAATATATACAACCTAGAGTCAATGTAAAATTAATGAACAGAGGAATATTTTGTCTTATTGCAAAATATTTGGGCAGCAGCTTTTCTCAAGGTGGGGGAGGACATTGTCCTCAGCTGGTCCTTCATGTCTTCGGCCTCTCCACTGGTTTTGGGTATTTGCAGTTACTTGTATTTACTATTCTGAGTTGTGCACTGGTATTTTACCAGACACAACAACATGGATCACTGCTAGGCCTACAACATTATGATGCCTATTATACAATATATACATATATTTTTTGTACTTTTAAATGCTTGTTTGCAATTTATTTGGAAAATAATCCCACTGGTAATGGGATTAAACAAAACAGGATGACAGTAATTCTCTAGTGAGGCTTAGGGTTCAGATTATTAACAGTATTTTCTACAGACAACAGAAGCAAAAAATGCATGACTTCTTACTCTCTGAACTCATCAGTTGTGACTTTTGTATTATTAAATCCCTCTTGTAGACAAACTAACACTTATGGGCTCAGTCATTCTATAATCTAATCAGCACCTAAAATATTTTTCATCTGACTTTGAATGATATTTTAACAACTTAATATCAGCTCACATTGAAATCTTGATTAACAGACCGGTGACAACAGCAATGAATTCTAGTGTGTGTGTGGGACCATTACTATGAAATTAAAATACAAAAGGCAAATATTACTTCCCACAACTCTTGCTTTTCAAGTTGAGGAAGAGCTCATGCAAAGAAGTTTTATGTGGAATCCAGTTCCACCAACCTTCTCACCCCTGTAATCTGCACCTGCATCAAGTGAATTAAATTTTTTCACTTCCTCGGTCTATGGCCTAAATCCATATTCATTACAGAAGTATGCATTTTGAACCTTAAAAAAGCAAAAAGGCTTGATACACAACCTAGCTTATTTATAATATAAATATTGCCTCCAAAGGCTTCATTTGAATGTTAACTTTTAACTGTCCCATTAACCACAGATAATGTGTATATTCCAGGACATTTCTCTGCATTTTAAAGAAGGTATTTCACCTGTCACAGAATTTATACTGGTGCTGTTCTCCAACCACAGAACACTAATTCAGTACTTTTTTGTGGGAATAAAAGTAACTGATTATAAGGAGTCACAAACTGAAAAGCATCAGCCTGTCACTTCCTCAGATGTTGAAGCCAAACTGCTCTTGATGATAGTGGTATAAACAAAACTCAGTGGAGAAGACTCCATAGGTTTCTGACTTCGGTATTTATCATCACACTGCCACGTTAACAGAATAAACAGTACCAATGCAGTTACTTGGAAACTTTGAGTTATTTTGCAACAGTAAGTAAAAATGCTTACATCTTACTTTACAGTTGATGTAAACAATGAATAGAACCATTGTGCAAGGCATCCAGGAACACAACTTACAACTTACTAATTAAAGGTGTCCCAATGTAAAGGTGCATTTTAAGACTACCTATATCTGTTAGACTGCAACAATATATATGCTTTTCCTCATGCAGATACTGTCAATTAAAAGATAATCTTATTTTTTCATTTCTAATCCCACTACGTATGTGCTATGCCTCTAGTCATTACCACACTCATTAAAATGCAGCAGTATTTTGTCCCATGTCAGCATTTAAATGAAGTATGAGGAGATATAACAATACAATTAACAGAAGTATTCCCAATGAATGGGGCCTTGAAAAAAAAAGAGAAGCCTTGATGGGAATGGTTCAGCACTTGAGGCCGATATACAGAAATCACTAGAGCTTTTCATCTTTTTTTTTAAAAAAGAGAACTGACAAGACTAATAGAATGAGAAAAAAAAACTACAATTTTAAAGCTTCATTTTTATTCAAGACATAGCACAAGGACATCCAGAAAGGCAGCCTAACAAAAACATGACGCAGTCAGAAATGAAGCCTAAGTTAGTAGAATTTATTCTTTTTGAGATTTCTGCATAGCTCCTACCAAAAGAACCTTTCTCCTGACTCATGTTTTTTCAAACTTCACAGATAAAAAGAGCATGTTCATCTGAACAAGAGTGTCCCAAAAGACAAAACGAGCAATAAGGTTATATTGTATATTAAAATCTGTATACTTTCTGCTCATGCACTATAAATACCTTTGTGTATTTCTTTACCCTGGACAATAAGAAAGGTCACTCTTTATGTGCATAAGAAGCTAATCTCAATTGTAATTACACTACAGAGTAAAATCCTTCGCTTGAAGGTTAACTAGATTCAGAATAACCCAGTTCTCAGTGTGTTGCATTTATTTCAATTAAGTCAATCAACTTAAGGATTCAATTAAAAGCAAGTTAGCAAGTTAGAAGAAGTATTTGAAATTTAATTAATAAATACTTTAAATAAGCAAGATATAGCTAAATCAAATATGTAATTGTAAATGTGCTAGCCTATTATTTCTTTTGAGACATCTACTACTAGTCAACAACAAAAAGCACTCCACATGGGCAATACTACCATGCAGCTCACCCTAGCTTTCTAAGGAGACAAAGCTATGTCTTTGTCTGCCCAGAAGCTATAATGCCCAGAAGCTATAATACTGAGATTTCAGAGAATTAGGTAAGGAAATGAGTACTTATTTCCATTTATTTTAACTGGAGGGAGAATTCAAGGTTTGTCCACACTTTCTTTGCTCTATTTCACTCATTGATATTAGTATAAAACAGCTGTTCAAGGCCGTTAAACAAAACAAAGAGTCTTTTCACTGAATTGCCATTCTTTGTTAATTGTTTCTTTCCCCCATGAGCACTCTGCAATCTGGTGAGCGGGAAGCACAATGCTAAAATTAAAAAAAAACAACAGACAACTGTTAATATGAAGAGGTACATCAGACTTTCCCAATATGTGCCTTTCTGCAGTCTTTCGTAAAATTATGCATCTCATCACTTGCTTTGGAGTCTAACAACAATGCTTAGATCTCTGCCCTTCACGGCACCGTTCAACATTTCTCTTGGATCTCTCTCCTATGTAATACCATTATATTCTTTCTCTTTCTTGCTACTGACATACCAGCAGGAAACAAACCGAAAAAAAGCAGCCCACAATGAACAACCACCTACCTCTTACAGAACAACCACCACCACCCACAAACAAGATTCCTTTTCTTCTTATGACACCATTAAAAAAAAAAATTATTCCCTTGTCACCGAAGACCAATTTAATTATGATATCGCAGATCTAAATATATTTTAAGTAAACACACTTTAATGTTAAAGGCTAGTATATACCAGAATGAAAGTTTCTGTCTACTTCCATTCTTAACAAATGACTGAGCACATTTGCTTTCATGTGTCTGACACATTGAGAACAGAAGCACAAAGATTAAGACAAGAATGATCAAAAGTGTCAGCTCCTTTTGGGCAACCAAGTTTGAGAAACCCATCTTTCAGATTAATTCACATTATAATACACCTTTCACCTCCAAACCACAGTTAATGCTGAATTGGCCGCTGCTACAGCTAAATGCTCAAAAATTAAATAAATCTATTCTAAGTATTTAGTGTTAAATCTTCAGAAAATAAGTAACGTGGAATAAAAAGTTACGCTTGAGAACTTTTAGCAATGTTATTTGCCCAGTATAATTAAAGAATTCTGGTGCAAAGGCAAGGCTGAAACACAATGAGCCACACTACAACCACAGTCCTCTTGCGGTCCTCTACTTTATGCACTGTGAGTTGACCACTCTGTGTACAATTCTCAACTTCTGCACCCTTGTCTCATTCAGTGAAATTACTTAATCCTTTTCTGCAGTAAATACGAGATGGGAAAGGAAGTATTCTTTGAGAGAGAGAAAATTTTCAAATGAATCACTTCAAATAAATTGAAGAACGAGAAAGAACAGGGTATTTTTATGGTACTGATATTCCAGTCTCCAGCTGACAAGACGTGAAGAGCAAGATCTCTCTACAACTAAGACTACCAATCTGTTTCTTATACCTTTTCATCCAGATCGCTTTGGGACCCAGCTGTCATAAATTGGAAATAACAATTCAGATTAAAATCTTACTGTTTCAGCTCTGCTGCAGATCCTCTGCTGTAAGTATTTAGGAACAAACAAACAAACACCAACAAAACACTAAGCTGTTTTGCAACAAATAGCATCTATGCATTTAAAATGCCAGGTTATGTACAGTAATCCTCTAGACTGAAATCTAGAGTTCTGAAAAGTTTGTTATCTGTTTATACCTGAAACACAACAATATGCTATGAACTTTTCAAGAATTTATTAAAAAATGCTTCCAGAATAGTTAATTAATTAATTAGTGCATGAAACAAACAAATGAAAAACAAATGGAAAACACAATACTTTTGTGATAAATGCAATGACAGGACCAGGAAAGCCAAGGAGCAGATGGAACTGAACGTGGTGTGGGATGTGAAAAACAACAAAAAGCATTTATTGAGTTACACTGGTCAGAAGAGACAGGCAAAGGAGAATGTACTCCCTCCAATATATGAGAAGGAAGAACTCACTTCCTCAGACATAGAGAAGGCTGAGGTACTCAATGAGTTCTTTGTCTCAGTCCTCACTGCCAGTCAGGCTTCCCATGCTTCTCACATCCCCTAACCTCTAGGTGTGGGTTAGGGAGCAATATCCCTCCCACTGAAAGAGGGATCTGAGACCACTTCATGAGGCTGAATATCTACAGGTCCATGGAGAATAACAGCACATCCCAGGGTCCTGAATAAACTGGCTGATGTAGTTGCCATGAAACTCTCTTTCATATTTAAAAGTTGTGGCTGTCACACAAAGTCCCTTGTGACTGGAACAGGGGAAACCATCACTTCCATTTTTAAGAAAGGAAGACCCAGGGAACTGCTGCCTGTGAGCCTCACATCAGTGCTTGGGAAGATCATGGAACAGATTCTCCTGAAACACTCTAAGGCACATGCAAGGAGAGAAGGAGATCTGAGATATCCAATATGATTTCACCAAGGTCAGACTGCGCCTGACCAGTCTGTTGGCCTTCTATGACGGAGTGATGGCTTTAATGGACAAAGGAAGGGTAAATGATGTAATCTAACCTAGACTCGTGCAAGACCTTTTGGCATAGTCCCAAACCACATCCTTATCTCTACACTGGAGAGAAGTCAGTTTGAAGGCTGGACTATTCAGTGGATGAAGAATTGGTTGGATGGCTGCAGTCAGTGGGTGTGGTCGACAGTCCTGTGTGCAGGTGGGAGCTGGTTACAAGTGGTGTCCCCCAGGGTTCTGTCTTTGAATGAATACTCTTCAAAATCTTTATCAATGACATAGACAGTGGGATCAACTGCACCCTTGGCAGGTTTGCTGATGACACCATGCTGAGTGGTGCAGTTGACACAATAGAAGGAGGGTATGCCTTCCAAAGGGACCTGGACAGGCTCAAAAATCAGGCCCACATGAACCTAATGGGATTCAACAAGGCAAAGAGCAAGGTGTTGCACTTGGGCAGAGGCAATCCCAGATATGTGTACAGTCTGGGAGAGGAACTTCTTGAGAGCAGCCCTGCAGAAATGGACTTGGGGATTCTCATGAATGAAAAGCAGGACATGAGCCAGCAGTGAGTGTTCACCACTCAGAACAGAAAGAGTATCCCATACTACATCAAAAGAGGGGTGGCCAGCAGGGAGAGGGAAGAGATTGTCCACCACTATTCTGCCCTTGTGAGGCCACATGTGAAGTTCTGTGTCCAGGCCTGAGGCCCCAGCACAAGAAAGGAGTGGAGCTGTTGGAGTCCAGGGAAGGACCAGAAAGATGCTCAGAGGGCTGGAGCACCTCTTCTATGAAGAAATGTTGAAGGAATTGGGCTTGATTTGTTTGGAAAAGAGAAGGCTTAAGGGAGACCTTGCTGTGGCCTTCCAGTACTTGAGGAGAGCTTATAAACAGGAGGCAAACAAACTTTTTACATGGTCTGATAGTGATAGGACAAGAGAGAATGCTATTAAACTAAAAGAGGAGAGATTAAGATTAGATGTTAGGAAGAAAAACTCAGAGGGTGGTGGAGCACTAGAACAGGATACCCAGTGAAACTGTAGATGCCCCATCCCTGTATGCATTCAAGGCCTGGTTAGATGGATCCAGACAGACTGATCCATTGGGTGGCAACTACAATTATGTCAGGAAATGGTTCAACTAGATGATTTTTAAGGTTCCTTTCAATCTAAGCCATTCTGTGGTTCTATGTATTATGCAGAGGTCATTCTGCTATTTCTGGGAAGAAAAACAGAACACTGAACACCTTCTGTTCCCACTCCAAAGCTAATCATCTGGACATAGCTGGTATTGTTTGATTTCTTCCTTGACTTGTAGCAGAAAAAAACATATTGCCTTGAATAAGACAGACACAGAGCAATCAAAAATGTTTGGATGAAGCATGGAATGTGATTATTTTTCCTTTTACTTGTGATTCAATTTACTGCTGCCTAGCTTCTTTTTCTTTAGGAAAAGATAACTCTAACCAGCCTCCTTTAGCCAAGATAGTATGTCACAACACAATATAGAATAATTCAAATATAATAATTTGCATAGTGAAATATGCAGTGTTTTTAATTGAGTTATATCGATCAGGCACCAACTCTCTACAGGAAAATTGAGATTTTAGCCAGCTTTTTTTCTATCAGTCTCTGTGATGACATCACAATTTCTATTTTGAAGCAACGTGACAAAAAAATGTTGAATGAGAACAAGCTAAATGAAAGGAGTGGATGTTTGATGGACTGAAGTCATATTTAGTTTTAGTGTTCTATTTACTTTCAGCCGTCAAATATAGTTAACAGATGCAGTAAAACGAAGCTCTGCCTCTCATACAGAGATAATTAAAGATATGCCTAGTACTGTGTCCTTATCATCCACAGAAATTCCCATTGCTCATGAAAACTCTCTTAAGTGCAACATATTTTTATCTGATCTAATCCTTCTCACTCTGCCTAAGAAAGCAGGAGGGTTTTTTTAAGTAAAAAGGACGCCAAAATAAAACACAAAGAGGACATTAAGAAATCTGGAGGATTCATGTATAAACCAATCTTAAAAAAATGTTTTTCAAATCTGATGTTTATAATCTCCAGTGAGAAAGACTGCCTTCATTTTAGCAATATTAGGAAAATACACTGAATGGACTCAAGAATTTAATCATTTTAAAATTAAATTCTAGATAAATCCATTTTTCCTTTCACCATAGAAAAATTTCCAAGCCACTAACAAATGTTGTGTTCCAAAAGATTTTCCTCCATCACTGATTCAAGTGCAGAGTTCAGGACTAGACACAACAGCGTATCTGAGACCTGAGTGATGTTTGTTGAATAGACCAATTACCCCTCAACTGTAACTGTGCCACATTGTGAGATTTCAGTTCAGCTTCAGATGCAAACAAATAGACTCTGCTATACTGGCTGTACAGCTTGTCATTCCCCATGATGCATTTGTGAAATCCCATGATTCTTAAGAGCAGCACTTCACACTCAAATTACAAGTGCATAAGGTTTAAACCTGTTTCCATTTCAATACACACATCCATTTCTTCACCAAGAACTATTGTGTCCCTGCTAGATGTTGCATAGAAATACTGTAGTGCTTGGGAGAGGAGTTGATCTCCTAGTTTCCCACTTACTGCAATGGAGCATAACGGTTTCTGTTCTTGATGGGCTGCAGAAATGTTTCTTTAACTATGTCAAAGTTAACAAATTTAACTGAGCAAAACCAGTACTGGTTCCTTATCTACCTTTAGCTAATGAAGCTGACTAAACAGGAAAGAGGATAATATTGCACTTTAAGAGGTGGTGCAAGAGCTGCACAATGATAGCACCCTGTCTTCTAAGCAAAATTTCTTTCTATTATTTCCCCAGTAGCAAGAACATTCACAAACCCCACTGCACAGGGCTGTATAGGCGCCACGTTTGGACACCAAGCATCAGTAAACATGGAGGTAAGGGAAGAATTTGTTAACAATTTCAGTAGAAAATATGAATTAAAAAACAAATGAACAAACAAACCAAACCACACTCAACTACGTCATTAAAAATAAAGCTGCCACTCAACAGGAAATAAAAATGCATTCATCAAACATTTCCTCCTACTTCTCGTTTTTTCAAAATGAGAAGGATGCCAGTGACAAAGAACACCATAACCATCCATTAACTCTGACTCTCGGATCATTTACAGTATATTAACAAGAAGTGCTCTGGCACTTCTAACATACACTGAACAGCTCTCCTAAACATAGGAATAATTTACATTTTAAAAACAAATCAAAACCACAAACAGGTGGAAACACTTCATCATGCCATTTGAGATTGTTCCTCCAGCTGTTGGTCAGGAAGAGAGTACATCCACTAAAATACCAGGTTGGGAGTACAAGGAAGCAAAAGGCTGAAAAAACCCAACAACAATATTCTCAGAAAATACTTTTACAGGCTAAAGTATGGCATGCATGAATAAGCCACAGTTTTGATGGTACATTCATAGCCAAACTAGAGAAAAATTGTCCAGTGCAAAACACAGGAAAATAAGATTATAGGTCTTGATAACAATATCTATATGCTGACAAATTCAAGGATTACTTGGATGAAGTTTACAAGAGCTGATGTTCAGTAGGGTTTTATTTAATATTTTTATTAGTGAGTTAGATGATGGAACAAGGAGCCTGTTTTATTTAATTCAGAGATCATGCTAAGCTGGGAGGGATTACAAGCATTTTGGAGACGATGATTAAAATTCAAAAGGTACTAAAAAAAACAAAGAAAATGTACAAAGGCCAGAGCTCAGAGTACAGTGCTCTGCAGCAATACATGAATACTTACAATGTATTTGTAAAAATTCAGGGCAAAAACTCAACAAAGGTATGACTGGCAGAGATTTCACAAAACAATTTATCATAAAATGAACATGCATAAACAGCCATAATATTAAGGAACAAAAAAATAAAAATAATAAAAAAAATCATATCACTGGGATTCATTCTTCTGCATATGACACATGAAGTACCTTCGTTCTCCCAAATCCTAATTTCAGCCCAACCACCTAAAATTTTGTGAGTGATTAGCAGTCTTTCCTCAGCAACGCCAATGGAAAGTTTCATGGGGCAAGGGCTGTGCTAGTCTTGTTAGGACAGCAATGAAGCTGCCTGGAAAAGACCAAAGGTTGTGGCTAGCAAACTTGATTCTTCTGTGGCTTAGTTAATTCTTGCATTGCTTTGCAAGATTCCTGTTAACCTTAGCTAAATGGTAGAACTGAGGAAAACATAACTGGAACGTATAAGCAGCTAATATGTCCACTGTTTTAGGTTAGGAAAATCAAATTATAGGAGTGTTGCACTACAAAATCTCAAGACCAAAAAAAAGGAGAAGTGGTTGAGCACTTATTTAAAATAAATAAAAGGAATAGAGAAAAGGAAAGTTCCAGTTGGATACTACTGTATCTTTTCTAAAAGGACAGAAACTGTACAGGGACTGCAAAGAAACATGTCTGAGGAGGAGAGCGCAGCAAGAGCAGAAATGAACAGATGGGAGATAAATGGGATACAGCAGACAGGCTGACAGAGTAAAGCAGCAGATAGATATAGCAAGAACAACTGGCAATTGGCAGAGAAGCCAGCCAGTGGAAGCAGTCGACAAAGAGCCTCGCTGGCAGGGAATGGATGGAAGTGAGTGGTACAAGAAATCAAGGTCAAAAGCACTGCTACTAAGAAGCGTCTCTGCACAAAGGATAAACAACAGTCCATCAGGTTGCTCCAAAGAGCTTCAAAGTTCTAAATCCCACTTTTAACAGGAAGTGAAAATCCACATCTAAATAGGCTCTCCTTAATGAGGATTATTCAAACTTTTTCATCCCATGGACTCTGTAGGCAGTGTAAGAGTAATGTACTCCAGAAAGCAATGCCTCCTTTTTTAATTACGTTGCTCCATGATGCCAGAGGTTGATGTAAAGGCTGAGTTTTCCTGATAACATTCTATTACTTTTTATTGTCATGTGACAGAGAGCAGCAGAGGGACATTCTGACAAAATGGTATGTGACACAGAAATGCATTTGAAGCAGAGTGATATAATCAAATTTTTCCATGTGGAAAAGATTGAATCTGTTGACATTCATTGATGCTTGCTGAACACTTCTGGACACCAAAGAATGGACGCAAGCACAGTGAGGTGGTGGATGGTGGTTTTCAGTAGTGGTGACAATGATGTGAAAGACAAAACACATTCCAAATGGCCACACACAGGCGTTACAACACAAAACGAAGAGCATGTCAACTACCTCATCTACATGAATAGGCAGACTAGGACCACAAAACTGTATACGGAGATGAATATCAGCATCAATGCCCATGAATGCAACAGGCTTGGGAAAGTGGCTGAAAAACTGTGTGGAAGAAATGGACCTGGGGGTATTGGTCAGCACCTGGCTGAACACGATCCAGCAGCATACACAGATAGCCAAGAAGATCAATAGCATAAAGGACTGTATTAGAAGTAGCATTGCCAACAAGAGCAGGGAAATGATCGTCCTTCTGCACTCAGCTCTGGTAAGGCTGCATCTCAAGTACCGTGTTCAGTTTTGGGTCCCTCACTTCAAGAAGGACATTGAGGCCCTGGAACACGTCCAGAGAAGAGCATTAAAGCCAGTGAGGTGTTTGGAGCACAAATCTTATGCAGAATGAGGTGGGAATAGGGATTGACCTATTCTCCCTTGTAATTAGTGATGGGATGAGAGGGAATGGCCTCAAGTTGCACCAGAAGAGATTGGGGTTAGATGTTAGGAAAAATTTCTTCTATGAAAGCATGGTCAGGCACTGGAAGGGGCTGACCAAGGAGGTAGTTAAATCACTGTCCCTGAATGTGTTCAAGAAACATCTAAAAGTCATATTAAGGGACATGGTTTAGTTGAAAATATTGGTGGTGGTTGAATAGTTGGGCTGGATGATCTTGGTCTTTTCTGACATTGGTGATTCTGTGATTCTATGAATGCTCACATAGTAACAGAGAGCACTGTATGCAAGTCAGTCAGGACTTGATGAACCATTTCTGAGGCTGAAACTTCCTGGACAGCATCATTAACAGTGATGCGACACTATGTAATCACTATGAGCTGGGGTGAAAACAGCAGTCCATGAACAACATATGAATTCCCTATTGAAGAAAAAGTTCAGGACATAGCTCTCGTCACATAAAGTGGGACAGGAAATATGTGATCCTTCTAGATTTGCTGGTAACCAGACTGTGAAGTCTGACTTAGATATTGTGATGCTGACTAAGCTTGAAGGCTCAAACTTCCAGAGTCAGGCCATAGAAGAAGAAAACTTTTTTCTTACAGGACAATAATGCCAAGCCTCATATCAGCGAGAAGACCATAGTCCATATTGCCAGACTGTCCTATGACACTCACCATGTAGCCCAGATTTAGTGCCTTTTGATTTCCCTCTGATTAAAGATGGACTGAATGGGTAGCATCTTCCTAGCAATTACATCATCATTGCAGCTGTGAAACAGTGTATCACCTCTGCTGGTGCAGATTTTTATAAGCACAGCAAGCAGGCTCTTGCTCATCAATGAAAAAAATAATAATGCATAGTTAATGGTTTTGACTACATTGAAAAACTGTGTTTTATAGCTGAGAACTTGCTCTATCAAGTGGTATCATTGTGCTCTTTGTATCTGCTGTAGTTGCCATGGAAATAAATAGGATGCATGGCATCACACCTCTTCAATGATGTTGCACAGTAATTAAGCATTTGGTGCCCACAGTGTACACAGAACACAGGGTTGATTTGTTCATCAGCATTTCATTCTCAAATGTGCAGAATGAGTACTCCAGGAATGAAAAATTGCACAGTTATGCACAAGGTCTCTCCTCTTGGACATTTGATACTAGACACACAGCAAGGGAGAAAAAGCTTACAGGTATATTGGGTTAAATAAGGAATGGCCTGAAAATGGCCCTTGATAAACACTGATAAACAGTCTAAGAAACTGGTAGGTGTTTATAACAAAGGAGCATTTTCTTAGCATTCACCTCAGAATTTGACTGACAAATTAAAGATGCACTAATCTATGATGTAATTCAGATATACAGACTAAGACTCAATATACAAACTTTTGTAATGTTGTAGTGCAGAACCAGATAGGAATTCATTTGCAAGGAGTTTTATAACATAGTCCTATTTCCTCTTATAGTACTTCTTAGAGAATGACCACACTGAGCTCACACAAACTGACTCTAACCATACAGCTGACTGAACACTTTCATACTGCCATCACAACATAGTTTCTTGGCACTTCCTAGTTGCACACTAATTGTCATGACTAATATCTGCCTCATACTACTTGTTTTCACTGATTCTTCTCCAAAGAGAGAATTCTGCATGAAGAGTATCATTTGCTTGGGCAAGCAGGAGTATTGGGAATTTCTGGTTTGCATTTAAACAGCAAATACACTCAGATGTTCTTACTGCTCTTTTGATGGTAAGTCATTCTCATTCTATTTGGAGGAAAAGCTGGTGAAGCTTATATTGCTAACTTGAAACACAAAACTCCATAACGAACAAAATAGATTTTAAGAAAGTTAGTTTTTTTGTTTATTTTTTGTCCTGCATGGATAAGACATTTGTGTTTTGTTTCATTGTTTGTTTTTAGGGGACAGTGAAGACAGAAATACAAGGAAGAAAGAACACAGCACAGATTTACTATGTAGAAAAATCCATAATTTAAAAGAGGTTCAGAAACACTTGATTAGCAGAGAGTAAGATTAAGCAAGAAGCTATCCTTCCAGATGTCACAGCTAAAACCAGCCGGGTGGCATCTCTAAATCTTCTGATTATTACACAGCAGAATGGGGTAGGGAATATTGCTGTTTCTTATTTTCATAAAGGCTTAGAAGTATTTGTCCTTGATGTATTCTTGAAGGCTGTTAGCAGGGATTTCAATGCCATCTGTACTTCAATAATAGGTTTTTAGTTTTTTGGGTTTGTTATTTTGTTTTTAACACAGAAAATGAAACAGTGAAGGATTGTCCAGAACTTTAAGGCTATTTTTATAGAATCAGGAAAAGAGGACAATACTTCCAAGACCTCTAAAATAATTGTTATTGTTATCAGATATATGAATATTGTTTCTGTCACTAATAAACACTGGCACATTTAGACTTGAACAGGGTTATGTGTTAATTATCATACACAGTGAACATCAGTGGAAATTAGGAAGCTTGTCATCCATTTTCCCTGACACAAAACATAGAAGAAAAGAAGTACATGTAGACTTTTTGTGCTGCTTCCTCTTGTGAACCAAGCTCAATAACATCCACTCTAGGAAAATACTAAATATGATCTATATCCATGAAAATGAAAGAAAAATATAGCCCCAAAATAGATTTTTATCTTTTTTACCTTTTTTTTTTTTTTTTTTTTTTTAAATCCTTTACGTTTTTTTGGAAGGGATCATTAGATATCATCAAGTCCAATGCCCTGATAAAGCAAGTACCCTACAATAGGTCACACAGGAAAGCATCCAGGCAGACCTTGAATATTTCTATAGAAGGACACTCCACAACCCCCCTGGGCAGCTCGTTCCAATGCTCCATCACCCTTACCATGAAGAAGTTCTTTCACATGTTACTACAGAACTTCCTATTTTCAAGTTTTAGGCCATTACTTCTCTCCTATTGCTATGCATCACCAAGAAAAACCTGGGATCATTCATTGGCCTCCCATCTCCCTTCAGATGTTTATAAGCATCAATCAGTCTTGTTTTCCCCAGGTTGAACAGACCCAGCCTTTCCTCATATGGGACATGCTCCAGGCCCTTTATCAACTTTGTGACCTTGTGTCACATTAGTAAGGAAAAACAAAAACATCCCATCACTTCTTTCTTTGCACTGAAACCCAAATAATCTGCAGGCAGATTTACTATTTCCCCTTCATACTATTCAAATATTTTAAAAGGATTCCTCACAAACCAAGTGTTAGTTAATAACTGGAAATACATTTTTTTTTTTTGTATTATATACTTAAAAATATCATGAATGTCATAAAAAGATAAAAGATAACTTGCTACTTTTTCCAATGCAGTCTGATTTGGGTTTATGCTTTATAGGCTGTCATTTGCTTGCAAGCTCTACCTTGTCTACAGAATAAAGTCTGAAAAACAGAGTCCTTCCTTCAGGAATTTGAACTTCTTCATATGAGTGAGAAGCTTTCAACATTGAATGCAACAAGTTTCTCAGAACAGAGCCTGTAGAGTGTTCTCAAAATAAGTGGAGAATACTCAAAATCATACGAAGGCTTAGGCTTCCGTGTAGATGTATTTCCTACCTTAAGGATTAGGAACAGCTCCATCTTCAAGTGCATATGACTTGTAACTGAGTTATAAGCAACTAAAGAAACAGTACTTCCCAGATGAGAAGCCCCTCTCTGCTCCCTCTTTAGATTTCAGATCTAAAAATTTGCTTAGAAATTAACATCTGAATGGGTCACAAAGAGACAAAAACTTCTGAAAATTGATGATGTACAAAATACATACTCAGATTATTTCCTGAAGCCAGTAATATCTAATGGATTTTCTTAGCAAACAAGACTTACATACGTGAGTGTACATAAGTTTATGGCTGTTTAGATTTTCCTTTGCTTATTTAGACGACTACTGAAGCATACAATCATTCAATAGGAAAAGTAATGAAGCTATCTTTGCTAAAATTATATATAAACAGGAAATATACAGTGATGCTCAATATTCTTCCAAGTCCTTTTTGTCATTTATTGGATGAAAATATATACTCAACAACAAATTGATTTTGTTGAATGTGGGGAAAAATCAAACTATTTGTTGTATGGTCCAAGTAATTCATGTCAGAAATATCAAAACATTTTTCACTGACTGTTGTTTTGACTTAACATTACCACAAAGCTGAGCCAAGAACATCTAAGCTAAATGTTGCTTTTTTATTGGGCTTCACAGTAGATAGCTGGGTGAATACCCAGAATCATTAATATCCAAGACAACAGAAAAATAGAGAAGACCTAATTCCCTCTAATGCTCAAAACCAAAGTAAGAATTATAATAAGTTGCTGATAAACATGACAGATACGTAACATTAATAATGAAATTAGTTTCAGTTTTACTGACATTTTTTCCACTAAAAATAAATTAGGCTAGCCTTCATTAAAAAAAGTATTTAAGTCCACAGAGACAAATGAATAGAAATCAGCCATTGAACCATTTGCAAAAAAAGCATTAGATTCCCTCCCCTCCCCCACTGTTAGAGAGAGGCCTTTTCTTCTTAGAAGTACATTCACTTACACATTTATCACCACCTCACATCCATCAACCCACTAGAAAAAAAAAATCAGTTAAGGATGCATTAATAATAAAACGAGAACTAAATCTACAACAGCTGTGGCAGTCATAACTTCGTAACTTTACTCATAATGAAGCAGATGCCAGCAAGAAGGTACTGCTCAAAGTCTAGGCAAATCAAAATCATCAAATCATCTCACCATTCTCTGAATCTCCTACTGGCATTTCAGCTGCAATCACCAAGCCACAGCAAGCTCAGATGCAAAATCAAGACTGACAATTTAATATGGTTGTAATGAATAAATCACAAATTCTACATTTATTCCAATGAATTGAAAAAATTCTCATAACTATATCTAGATAGAACCATACTACCTGTGCTCATAATGAACACAAATATCATTCCAACAGCAATTATATTTCAGCCATGTGATTTCCCAGTGTCAGTACTAACCAATGGAGAATTTATTCCTAATGCAAGATGGCTAACATTGCCTATATCTCCTGGGATTTCAAGGAATGAACTCTTATTTACAGAATTTTTGTTATATTAATTTTACTTGGAAACCCAACTTAGGATAATATTAATTTGTCATTGTTATTGAATAATAGATTTAACTTCTCATACTCAGATATTCAATGCGATGCAACAAGTTGATAGGAAGTATTAGTTACTATCCCGTATCATTTGAGTGATATTTAATATCTTTCATTCAGAAAAGCCATAAAGTTATTACTTTGTCTTCAGAAGCTGTACATATATGGTCACTATGTTAGAACTCAATTTCGAAAATATTCCAGGTGAGCAATCTTAAAAACAATGCTCAAGAAAATTAATTTCACGAATTCTGAAATGAATATATTCAAAAAAATCTGAACAGAAACTCAAATTTCAGTGAGCTTTGATGAAAATCAATATGTGAATAATCCTTGCACAGTACCAAGTATTCCTCTGAAGAGTCAAATGAGCACCATTTGTCTGGCTTGGCATCATTATACCTTGCAATACTATTATCTAAACTCACTAACACACTCCAGTGGAAAGATGTCTTTTCCCCACAGTGGAAACAAATGGTATTCTGCTACTAACAACTCCAAGAAAAGAGCATGTTGAAGCCACTGTCTAAATGGTTCTACAAATCTTGCTCAAAACTCTACAAGTATCTCTATCTTTACATATTACTAACATCAGCAATACAATTAAAATGAAAAATAATAAGAAAAGGAAGCAAAACAAATTAACAAACAGAATTCTCACACCAACCAACACATTGCATTCATAATTCATTATCACTCCTGCTCCCACTCTTTTTTCATAACAGTAGCTGTTCTCCACTTCAGAAGAGCAGAAAAGAGGGTTCAAAGCTTATAAAACATCATTATGGAATATTATTTCACTTTTAAATTCCAGAAAACTGAAGTATTTTTTATTTACTTAATAGACCATCAAAGGCATCTGTAGAAAAACAAACACCTGCACTAAGGCTGAGAGTGTATGTGCCAGTTTTCATCCAGAAGCAAGTTATTCATTCAAATGATTGAAGTTCTACAAATAATGCTTTTACAGAAGAACCTGTGACAAAACATTTTAGCTGGGATTAAAACCTTTCTATATAGGATTTTGAATTATTTTTCGTCCTTTTTGTTCCAGGATTTAACAGAAAACACTACCAACATAACAGAGCATTCCTTTTGCTGTTGTTGATTCTTTCAACTATAGATTTTCAAAAGAAAACTAGAATCCATTTACAGCTAAGATGAAGCAATGTTAAAATTCCTTCTCTTGTTTTTTGAGCGCATACTGATTGGGGGAAACAACAAAGAGTTGCCTATTCATGAACTAATAGCATCACCACAGGATTATTAATCAGATTTTTATGAGGTAATTTACTCATTTGCAGCTTGTCTACATAATGATAGAGAGAAGATCCCCAGGCTTGTATTGTATGTGCCCTATATATGCATTATTTCACATCAGTACAGAAGCTCTGCCAATCTTCTTCTACCAAATCCAAAGCATGGCCCAAAGAACTGGCATGAGATAAAGCCCTGAAATAGCACAACTAGACCTCATCATTAAACATACATATATTAAGGTGTTTCAACAACTGAATTATACTGGTCAGATGTACATCTGACACAGAAGTCACAGAATGTGTGAAGAGAGAATTACATTGCTATTTATTGACATTTTACACAATCTAATAAGATAATACTTTGACTGAGGCTTCATTGATCCCAATCCTAACCGTTACAGATATTTATATGCAACTCATAACTGATCTATTGCCATTTACACTGACATAACTTCATAAAACTGAAAATTATTCCTTTTAATGAAAATAAGGTTAGTATTATTTTATTTAGAACCATGAAGATTCTATAACATTTCTGACAGTTTTCTTCCCATCAGTCATGTTTCATGCAAGAGGCAGTTTATAAATAATAAAGGCTACATGATAGAAAGTCACAAAAAAAAAAAAAATTTAAATATATCACACACAGAAAATAGGTCATAGAGCTGAAGGCCAGGAAAAAAAATCAAACATGTACCTGCTTAATCATTACAGCAATATGGAGACTTAATTCTACCTTATCACAAACCATCTATTGAACTCAAAAACAGCACACTGGGATTTACCATCCTAGGGGACACAGACAGTCACAACTGCAAGACAAACATTTCACCAAATCAATCATTTCACCAAATCAATCACCCTGAAGAATTTAGTTAGATGTGTATGAACCTGCTTAATTCTGTTATGAAGCTATCTAACACTGATTCTGTCTGTTCATGTATGCATATATGCTAAATTTTGCTCTTCATGGTGCTATCCTGAGAACACTCTAATTATGTACTTTTTTTCTGCTGACTCAGAACAGGTACAACAGCATGGGGAACAGCTGTGCAGATTTCCTTACTATATTTCATAAGTAAAATCACACTAATTAACAGATTGCATTGACTAAACTGGGTTATAGATCTTAATCAGTGCATCTCTCATCTCCTGCTCCAAAATTCATAATTGCCCAACCATGGAAAAATATCTAGGGACTCGATAGAAAAGTAAAAGTAAGATTAAGTAAAAGTGTGGAAAGGATTTGTACCCAGATAACTGTAATTATCTGGAAAAAATAAATAAAGGGAATGAGCACATATTTGTCTGTTTTCATACATAAAATATATTCTATGGAGATTATATACATATTTTATAAGTTTTTCTATAACATACAATATAATCTGTTTATTCATATGGATTATACAGAATTGATGTATACATAAACATCAATATATTTTATATGTAAATACACAGATATGCATTTAAATAAATATATATATAGCAATAGAAAGAAAAAAAAAATCCAGAGATGACCTTCATCTTTGTATGGACATGAGAATGTATTTATTATTTAGTAGTTTATAGTAGCTTGCAAAATAGTTTGTGCACAATCACCTAGTAAAATGACTCCTGTAAGATATATTAGCTGCCCTGTGAAGGCTCCTATACCAAAAAATACTTAGACTATCCTTGGCTACAATCTAATTTAGGCAAAGACACACAAGAATTAACAAATAATTAGTTGTGGATGAATATTGTGTAACTAAAAACAACACAACAACAACACAACAACAACACAACAACAACACAACAACAACACAACAACAACACAACAACAACACAACAACAACACAACAACAACACAACAACAACACAACAACAACACAACAACAACACAACAACAACACAACAACAACACAACAACAACACAACAACAACACAACAACAACACAACAACAACACAACAACAACACAACAACAACACAACAACAACACAACAACAACACCACAACAACACCACAACAACACCACAACAACACCACAACAACACCACAACAACACCACAACAACACCACAACAACACCACAACAACAACAACACAACACATTTTTCTCTAAATCATAATCCAAGTTTTTTTGGTTTTTTTTTTTTTCCCTGGTGACATGAAATTTGAGAGTCTGAAAATGCAATAGGACAAAATCGTCTTTTTAATAAAGTTAAGCTTTTAGAAAAATAATGTATAAGATTACTTTTATGTGGTTGACTGCAACAATAAAAAACTGTATAAGAGATATAAGGTAGCCTTGATGCTCATATATTTATAGTGATATGTTATTCATATTTCTCTTGTAGCTCTGACACAATGAACTGAATTGGATACATTGTTATGGATGCCCCATCCCTGAAGGCATTCAAGGCCAGCCTGGATGTGTCTCTGGGCAGCCTGGTCTGGTGGCTGCTAACCCCACACATAGCAGGGGGGTTAGAACTAAATCATCATTGTGGTCCTTTTCAGCCCAGGCCATTCTAAGATTCTGTAATACATACAACTTTGTCTTTTGGCAGCTAGTTTTGTTGCAATAAAGGTTTTCTGATTGCAGCAAAACAAAATGAAATATATTACCTGTTTGTTCTACAATGATTAACAAATGCAGTGAAGTGTGAAACGTGACATGTATGGCTACTTTCCAGCACAAATGTGCATAGAAAGAACTTTGCCATAAACATACCAAAAATCTCCATATTGTTAAAAAAATTCACCTGTATCTATGGTAAAGCATCTCATCCTACCATACTTAATCGCAGCAGATACCAGATAATGGTAATTTTAATTAAAGGCAAGAATGTATTGCAAATCTGAACATTTCAATCCTCCAGTGCTTAGGGATGGAATTTCTTCATTCAAAAAGACAAAAATAATAAAGAAACCACACCTGTTTTCACTGTTCCTTGCTATCCTCATCTGACAATTACTGTATGTGAATGGAAAAATAACATATACTCATATCAAAGGAAATGAAGAATTAAAAGTGAAAGTTTATCTTCTGATACAATGAAGTTTGCAGTTGAAAGTGTTTTCAAACTTCCAGGCAAAGAAGCGTGCCAACAGCTATGGATCATGACAATCTGATGCCATATGAAAAAGCACACAACAGTGAGTACTTGAAATTCAAAGACTCTCAAACATCTTCAGACAAAACTCCAAGGTTACACTGCTCTGGAAAAAGGAAGCAAATGACTAACTAGCAGAATTACATGGTGATAATACTCATACATTTTAGTAACAGGAACACTAAAACCAGGTACAGATGCCATTATAATTAGAAAATAAACTCCAAAATCATTATGTTCACCCACGCCAGGAAAGACATGAGATGACCCATTACAAAGCTTAGCACCCTTCAGCAGCCTCTGCATAAACACAGTAATATACAAAGCCTAAAAAATAAAAATATAAATAACAGTAAAATATAAATATATATATTTGAGAATGCTTAAACTTCATCCATTGAGCAGCCAAGAGCAACCACTGGAATATAAATGTCACAAATTATCCAGGAAACACTAACAGGGTATCTCATCATATATAATTTGTGTCAATGCTATGTTTGTCTTTGGTGGCATAAAGGGAGTAATGAATTCTCTACAAGCATAGCATAAAGTTAAGATCCATTAGAAACACAAGAAATTACCACTTTAACTCATGTTAGATGCTGTTATAGTGCTCTTATGTGGCACAAGAAAGGGACTCTCCTGGTGGCTAAAAGTAATTTTGAAATTACTGCACTACTGTACACACACAAAGACAAAGCATCACAGATGTAGCTAGAAAAGTCAAGGGGAAACACAAATATCAGAGGAACACTTGTAATGCAAGAATAAAAGAAAGCACAGAGAGAGCATCTCAAGCCCAATTTTGGCACTGAGGAGAATTTTGAGAACACAATAAGTGACTACTTCTTTTATTACTCTTTTTTTTAATTTAGGAAGAATTTTCTGTAGTTCTTTTTTGCAAACAAACAACAATCCATCAAGGATTGTAGTCAATTCATTCATCACTTTTGCTTCTCAGCAGAGTAACCCAAATATTTTGAATAGTTACCATATAAAAGAGTATGGTATATATTCCCTTCTAGTTATAGCTGGAAAAGAGCCTGGTCCTAAATGTGCTTCTGATATAAAGAAGTGTGAAGAAAATATGATACCTGAACCATACATCAGCATCTTAGCCAACCTTTAATAATAGCTAATTACAGCTCTGTCAAATGCATATCAAAGATGTCTCTGCAAAACCATTCTGAAAGCTCCAAGGGAAGAACCAAGAAGAGAGAAATATGCATCCCATCCTCTGGACCAGTTGTCAGTGGATTTGCTGTGGATTCAGCTAATGCCACAGCATTCTGGCAGCTGGCAGTATGCACAGTGTAAAACGTCATTCAGCTTCACTGTCTCAATCACTCTGCTCCACAGAGCAGAAAATTAAGTTCGACAGATTTGAAGGAGGTTCCTGCAGTTTGCTATCATTTATATAAATCATTATACATACGGATTGAAAAAAACTCTCCCGTTACTTCTAAAGATCTATTATTAAGTCAGTGGAGTTATTTTATGACATATCAGGAAAAAAACCATCAACAAATTATGAGTTTAGAGCATATACCCATTTTAATTTCTCTGGACAGAATCACTGTTATCAATTCTATCTTTAAACTAATTTCTGGAGGAGATTAATTTCTGTATCATCCAGCCTCAAGTAAGATTATACTGACTTGTACTTATTATTTTGTTGTGTGTATTGCAATTGGGTGAGACATTTCTGCTGGAACTGCTCTTCATTGGCTGCACCTGATTTTAGGCAACTTTTTAGTACGAAATAACTGTCAGTGTTCATGAATCCTCCCTCTCACTCATCACAAACCCTCAAATAAGCCACAGCAAGCACTGTTTGGATTCACTCTGTTGAGAAGTTCAACGCCAGATCTCCCCAGCGCCTTTGATACACAAATTGCCCAAAATCTGGAGAAGCCAGGACAATCTACCATGGAAAGAACCCTCCTTCCAGGGCTTCTGCAGTATACTCTATATGGGACAGTCTTCAGCAAATGTGATTCCAGTCTACACTGTCAAATCATTCCACTTTCAGCCTTTGGCCTCTCAGTGTTTATACTGCATACATACTAATTCTCATACAGACTCCAACTTAGAGCAATACAAGCAGCTCCCTTGCCAAGGAAATCAACACAGACAATATCACATGCTCCAAGACCTGTACCCTCTTCATACTAGAGGTACAAGCCAGTTCACACAACCACTACTGTCTTGTTTCTTGCCTCAAACACAGACTGTGGAGTCTCCTTCCTTGGAAGATCTTGAAATCCATCTGGAGATGGTCCTAGGCAATCTGTTTGAACAGGAAATAGCTCAGAAGAACCCCAAAAGTAACTTCCAATCCTAACCATTCTGTGATTCTATAATAGAAAAAGAGCTTCTCGAGAGCAGCACATCCCAATTTTCAGCTGTCCATTCAGAAGCAGATACTTCATAACTCTGAAATGCTCCATTAGGCAAAAGTGCTAACTCTAAACCCCTGCTCATTTGCAATAATCAGGCCTGGGTGCAAGGACTGTGATAATGCACTGTGCCTTTTAGTCCCTGCTTATATATTTATGTAGGTTGGTCTGAAAGTAATGTGCCCCATTTATTTCTATAGAAACTACACATACAAAGAGCACAATAAAATTCCTTGACAGAGCAGATTCTCAGCTACAAAACCATATTTTTCAACACAGTCACCACCATTTTCTATGCATTTTCACCAGCCAAGACCAAGAGCTGCATGCCACACTCAAAAATCTTAATCAGTGGAGGTGATCCACTATTGGGATACTCTCAGCCCTACTCATCTTCCAGATTTCAGTCATGGGTTTGAACGATGCTGGTATCAGGCATCTAGTTCTGCCTGTGTGCCCTCTTGCTGCCCCACTGTGCATATTACTACCCAAAATGAAAACAAAGTATTTCATAGTCACATCCTACTCAGTTTCTGTCCATGCAGTGACTGATTTCTGAACAAAGAATACAGACATAAGACTCTTTGGAAAACATATTCTAAAATAGCTACCTATTCTGCATTTTCTCATTTGTTTTTGTGCACCTAAATGCAAACTACACACACAACTTGATCGGTCCTGCTATGTAAACAGGGTACTGTAATATGTACAGATGCAAACCAGAGAGCCTCTTCTATGGTGCATCTAAGCTAAGGAATGATTTCCTTATTTGTTTCTAAACTGAGGGGAAAAAAAAAAAAAGAAAAAAAGAATCAGAACCACCCAGTATTATGGGATTTCATACCAGTTTCCCCAAAATAAAATATTAAACTCAGAAGCAGCGGATCCACTGGTCACCCCAAGTGAGGTCAAATGAAAGCCAAGAAGCAGCCTCCCTTTCCTCTAGGTGCGGTCATTTTGGAGGAACATGAAAAAGAAACCTTACAGAATAATCAAGGAATGAAAACATAAGTAAGGAATGCTATTGCTCTAGAGTACTTTCCTCTTTCCTTGAACTTTGGCCTTTAAAACCCCAGATTTCAGGAACATGAAGAAAAATTCTAGCTGCATAGAAACAAAGACAGACAGCAATCTGTTTTTACCACCTTTTATATTACTACTACAAATAAATAAATAGAAAACCATTCACAGCCCCATCCTGAGGAACATTTGTCTGGAACTTTAAGACATCCTTGCTCTCTCTGGGTGAAGAGGAAGTATGTTCTTTCTCATCTTTTAATCAGTCAATCTGCCCCTTCTGCTCACAATAATCTGATAAATTCTTCCCAAAAACAGATCTTCCCTTTCAGGCTGCAACCTATTTCTCATATCTGATGGCAAATGTAAGCCAAACATTTCTTCAATCCTGCAGCAGCATTTTGTGTATTATTCAAGCAGATATAAATACATTTGCTTGGCTGCCCTACAGGTTTGAAAGTTGTGTTTGTGCATTGATACTAATTGCATTTCAGCCTTCTGTATGCACTAAACTTACAAATAATTTTTTTTTTTTTTTAATAAAGTCAGTCCAACACCTCAATCTGGGATCTGGTAGTCATGCTGAGACTCATCTGGCTTTGTCAGAGTCACTCATTCAAATGTTTGAAAACGCTCAAATTAACTGCTGTTGTGTTCACCCTTATGTTTCCAAAGCAGCTGAGATTACTTGGTCCTTCCATGAATTTAAACTTTTTCTCAACAAGCAACCGATGATGAAAAAGCTCAGTTAAATCTTATGATATACCATCACCTTCACAGAGTCAGAGATAAGATGCAGTTCTCAAAATCCATTTTCTCATTCTAGTCATGCAGCATTAGTCCTTTTCCTCAAGCATCCTGCCTCACTCCATACACGTTCTCACTCTGTGTAAGTAGTTTCTCTGCCAGAAACCTTGACTGGAGAAGCACTACATCTATTTTCCCCTACAGCAAGCAAACCTTTCACACAAGTCCTGCCAAGTTCCCCCACCATCTGTATTTCCCAGCGCCCCCCCCCCCCCCCAACAGCTTCAATTCCATCAGCTTGAAAATCCTAGTAACTTCCTTGGGCTTTGCCTGGGCTTTTCATACAACCATTAAACAGCTGTCCCAAGCTTCATCCAACCTGGCCTGGAGTGCTTCCAAGGTACCCATAGTTTCTCTGGGCAGCTGTGCCAGCGCCTCACCATCCTCTGAGTAAAAATTATCCTCCTTCTATGTAAACTAAATCTCTCTTCCTTTAGTTTGAAGCCACTCTCTGTTCTATCACTATCACAGACCACATAAAAAGTCAGTCCCCCTCCTGCTTATACACTGCCTTTTGAGTATTGGAAGGACTTTGACATTCCCCTTAATGCCACAGAACAGGTTAATCTGTGCACGCCAAAGAAAAGAAAACAGAACCATCAGTCAAACAGGAAAAAAGATATTCATCATTTGATATTATCATCAGCAGCACATGTGCACACATGACTAAGACATGAGGGAGGAGAACCATATGCACCTATTTGCAATGCAGACCTAGAGAGATTTTCCAAATTAGGTCACGGATGAAAGGAGTATCAATATAACACATGCATACATATTCAGACAGTATTTTTATCATCCTGAGAGAGATGACATATGATGACTATCTGGGTGCAATATGTGTTTTCATAAGACTGAGATAACAAGAAGCAAGGAAAAAAAAAAAACAAAAAAACAAAGCAAAAACAACAAACTCCCAAACCCACCAAAAATGTTATTTCAGTTCTACCACATAGACTAGATCTGAATTGGAGCTATTTAATTTCTTCTTGTTGAGCAACTATCAATAAACAATCAGTAGCATTTATTTCCATCTACATTCAGCCGAATAGTTGTCAGCTCTTTTCTAGAAACAGACATTACAGAGGTTAGTCATTTCTTTGTATCTTTCACTTGAGTTACTGCAATCCACTGTGAACTTAGAAGTGTTTGAAAATAATCAGTAGAGAAGTATACAATATTTTATAAGCAAAACCTTTTGGAAAGTGACATCTGTGCTTGATAGTGGTTGCAAGATATATGTAAAAGTCTGTTTCTTTCCTCTCAGTTTTTCTCCCAAAACTTTACTTGAAGAGGGTTTTGTTTTCATTTTGTTTTTTGAACTAGTTTTACTCATTTTAGCTTAACTACAGAGGATTACTCTTAGGCACTAGTTGTAGGGAAAAAAACAAAGTTAATTTTTGTATAGACAAGTTTGTTGTGATACACAATACTATTTCATTAATCTTCACCTGAGGCACTGGCATGTCTTTGCTCTTCGTTCCAATATCTCCCTTTCTCTTACTTCTCTTTGTCTCCATCACTGAGATCCAAGCAGTCAAGAAACCAATGTAGCAGCTGGGGTAGTATGCAATTCCTACTAAGTGTCCTGCACCAAAATCTACTTCAGTAAAGTAAATGGTTCTTCCCTCATTCTGATAGAGGGTGAATTTCCTGCTTATTCAATAACACACAAGCCTTCTTGCAGGTTTTTGAAGAAGACAACCCACTAAATAAACACATGTTACACAAATGTATAATATGGATTTATAATTTCCAGAGTTTTTTCGGTGAACAAGAACAAATGTTTACTATGGATACACAGGTGCCCAACTGGACTATTTAAACAAAGAAAGCAAAAGTGATTTGTCTGGAAGTTTTTCCTCCCAGTCTGATGATATTACTTTGCATCCAGGCAAAACATTTTTCTCCTTATTGGTCTCCATACTGTAAATTCAAGTCATAAGTCCTTTATTCTTTAACATTTTGAAGCTTTTATTTGAAGAAAGGCAGCAGTCATACATAAATGAAAAAAATGATATTTTACTTCTGGACATCAATTAATTTCACTAGATTGAAGTGATGAAACTGTAAGACTAAGCATTTATATATTTCATGGTAATTCTGTGTTACTAGCAGCCTCTTCTTATGCTCCTAAGAGCTTCTTTCAACTGATAGCTTAAATAGTAAATACTTCCAAATATTCAAATACTAAACATCCATTTTAGATGCAAAAGATATGATCAAATGACTCACATTATAGCTGTATTATTTCACATAAGATGAAGTATACACTGAATATTTTACTTCCTTTCTTCTACTCCCTTCAAAATATTTAAACAAACATTAGCAAGTCCAGTTTGCAGCCTCAGCTGAAGCTGAGAAAGCTGTTAGTTCAATGAACATACATTCTCTTCACTGACCTAAATTATAAGAGACCAACTTCAAAACCACTCACTGAAAACTAATCTCAAACATGGAGCAAGTGTAACAGATCCTGAAACTAGACCTTCAGAAGAAATGCACTGGAAATGCACTAGAAAAAAGAAATCCTACCATGAAATAGCTAAGGAATCATTAGGCGTCACATTAACTCAAACATGCTCCTTTTTTCGCAGGCAAATAGCCCCAAGCAGGCTCCTCTCTGATGCACTGTATTAAACACAGAAGTCAATAACGTCAGAGCTCCCTGGCACGCAGCAAGATCACAGCAGGCTGTCTCTTGGGGCAACGGTGCTTTGCTTCAACTACCAGCCTGGCACCAAATAAATTATTCCTGCTCTTTCTCTGCCATGGGCATACTTTGTTGGATAAGGAGAAATAGGACCTAGTCCACTTGAATCCAGTTGTCCTTCCCCAGAAGCTCTAAGTTCTCAGCTGAAATCCCATTATTTTCTCATGTCCAAATGCAGTCTGCAGGGCAACCCACTATTTCCATCCATCCACCCTGAAGCCTGCTTAGACTACAGATTGCAAGACAGTAGGAAGACAGACATTTAGGGTTACTGAGCCCAGATACTAATAAAATGGGAAAGTTACAAAAATCTTTTTCAGGCTCTGAAAGTCTGTACTTTCTGACAAACAACAACAACACAACACCAACAAAAAAACCAAAACAAAAAAAAAACCAAAACAGGTGATCAATTAGTATACATAACTCTTTCAGACCACTGACCTACCTGACAGCTCCTACCTGACAGTAGGAGCAGGTGTGACCTGTTTCTGAATCGGGACAAAACTGATGCAATCCAATTGCCTCCAGGGAGTCAGCCTTGCTGGTTAAAAAACATCTGCTGATTGCTATCTTTGTACCACTTTGATACAAGTATTTGCTCTACATTTGGTTAAGTCCTTCATCCTGATACTTGCCATTTGTCTTCTGGATTTTAAACAGTTTACTGAAGTGAGTTGAAAGGCAAATGCAACTATACAGTGAACATCTCCAAAATAATTCAAGTACATACAACACAGCAGGCATGCATCTTCAGACAAAAAATGGCAAGCCATTCCATCTCTAGTTGTAACTATGTTGTTCTGAGCAGGTTCCATGGCTGCAAACAATTGCACCCTGTTGTTCCCATTTTGTTATGATCTGGCATAAGGAGCAAAGCCTCAGGAAGATTCATAAAGACAGAAAAAGTTTAGTTTTCTCATTGCAAACCTGAATTTCCTACCTATTCAAGAAAGTACAAGTCTTCTTGCAGGTTTGTGAAGACATCATTTACTACTATGTAAATGCTCATTAAGCATAATATGAAATATAGAACGGCCTGGGTTGAAAAGGACAGCAATGACCATCTAATTTCAATTCCCCTGCTACGTGCAGGATCGCCAACCACTAGACTAGGCTGCCCTGAGACACATCCAGCCTGGCCTTGAATGAACATGTGTTTACTGTAGGTATGCTGGTACTCCAGCTGGACTATTTAAATGAACAAAGCAAAAGTGATTTCGCAAGAAAACTCTGATGTCCAATAAAGTTCTTCTTGGTGTATACACGTGTACATATACATACATATATGTACATCACACACATACACTCACTGTCTATGTATATACATTCTGTTATTTTATTTTTAATATTATGAACAACTCAGAGGAAAGTAATTAGTTTACTATACATATTTTGAATGACTTCTAACTAGTTCGCTAGTTGCTACACTTCAGTTCCATAATATATCCCATCATTATTTCAATACTGAGTTAAAAAAAAGTTAATATGAAATGCTGCCTGCCTCTCTCCTCAGCATGGTTCTGTTTGCTCTTGCCTGACAGAACAGAGTGCATAAAAAGAAAGTAAAAACGCTTTGACAGATAGAGCTAATAAAAAAAACAAAACAGAACACAACAAACATGTCTACCTTAAGATGTGAAGACAACAGGCTAAGATTAACTTCATTGTGTCCTAGCCAAGAAAACCTACAGAGTCGCATAGTAAAAGCAAAGTTGGAGGCTTAGCTTTTTCATAAATTTCCATTACCAGCAAAGATAAAATTCCACAAAAGAGAAAAGGGGTTTCTAAATACGATCCAGAAACAAGTCAGAAATAACCCCTCATTTGTGAATTGTGTCACAGGTATCCAGTTTTATGCATGTCAATCCACAAACTACAAATTCTTTTAAGACGGTCTTACAGTCTATTTCAATCATTCAGGATCAGCCTGAATCGTTCAGGTTCAGAAACCCTTTTTAGCTTGAGAGCACTTACAAAAAATACTTTGTGTCTGAATTATCTGGGTACAAATCATAACAGTGAGAGAAGGAGAGGGGATTTTCTCAAGTTACAAGAAAATCTATCCTTTGACTGACATAGCAGAATCATTAAAGCACAGGAAGATACAGCATCTCTGGTCTCTTATGTGAAATTGCTAGTTCTTTCCCTCAGATCAAAACTGAAGTAGGATTCTTGACATGCTCTCGCTTCCATCTGGGCTCCAGTATACTTCAACATTTACAACGAACACTGTCCAATCTTTTTCACAGTATTGATGCAGTGTTAAGATATAGGGATGAAGTTCTTTAAAGGTCTTCTCCCTAAAGCCACATGCCTCTCTGCTTTGTTGCTCAAGAACTAGTGACAACTTGCATACACTAAACTGTCAGAAACACCCCCAAAAGCTCAGAGGCAATCTCAGCATCGAGGATTTAGCTCCCTATAGACTGCTGTTCACACCTTTCAGTATGCACCCAGAATATTTGAACTTGTTTTACAGCAGAACCACTTTGCTTCTCAGTCCTCTGGTGTTATTTTTATATTAACACCTCCCTCTCAAAAGGAAAAACAACAAACTCAACAAGCAACAACAAAAATCCATGCAAAACAAAACATGAAACCAAAAAGTAGCAACAACAAAAAAAAAACCAAAAACAAAACCAACAAAACCCACAACAGAACAAACAAAACCAAAAAACAACCCCAATTAAGTGAAGAACTTTTGAAGGCATATGATATTTTATGTCATGTCTGCATTTAAGCACATACTTATTGTCTGCTGTCTAAACATAAGTTATCCTAAATCTGATTAAAAAGAGAACACTGCTATTAAAGCTATTATTCTCAACAAGCACCTTTGAGAATAACTGAATATTATCTGAAATCACCTATATTTTCCCTTAATAGAATCTGAAGGATTTTCTGAAGTGCATCCTTACTAGTTCTAATTCTGAAATCAACAACTTGGATTCAACCTAAATTAATGAGAAACTTAATTAATGAGAAATTATTTGGCTATGGTCTTGATATAGACAAAACTAGATTCCTCCTGTCACAGAATAGCTTGGGATGGAAAGGACCTCAAGGATCATGAATCTCCAACACCCCTGCCATAGGCAGGGTCACCAGTGTCCATCTTTAATACTAGGCCAAGCTAGCCAATTATAGATACAACTATATTTACAACCAATTAGCTGACACTGATCAGGAAGCTATAAAAAAATTAAAACTATAAATTCTACATCCTCGATACTGTATATCTCACATTGCACTAAGTGTGCTATACTTAATACCTGAGAATTCACAAAATAATTATATGTATGCTTATGCACTTCAGCTACGTAGCCCAAACTGTAAACAGACAAAAACCATCAAACAGCTCGCTCAAAGCATGAAAAAAATCTCAGTGCACACAGCAAAGTTATTTTAAACACAGCATGTGGGCACAAGCAATAACTAGCCGTTAACATACTGATGCTCCTGCAGGACACTTCAAAACACATTTTCTCCTGCACATACACTTATATTGTAAACCTGTTATCCTCTGCTATCTCCGCTGTTATCTTCACCCAGTGGTTTTGGTATAACTTTTTCCCCCACCAAAAATGTACTTTGAAGACAGAAAAAACACAATCCAGTATCTGCCTGAGAATCAAAACAAGTGACTATGAGCATAGCTGGAGTTATGCAAATCCAGGGTTATTCAGCATGAAGCTGGAATTTGCCTCATATGAGAGGTAAGAATTTGGCTAAGCCACAGTAAGAACCACACTAACAATGTGTTAAGTATGTCACACACTTCTTAGGTGATTATTTTTTTATTTTTAATGTATTCTGAAGTGAAAAGGGTATTAGAAGTCTACTCCAAAGCTCAATAAATTTAACATTATCCTAATATGTCTGTACCTGAATCTGTAAGCATGTGAGAACTAGCCAAGTAAATGTATTTTAGTCAAGCATCAGAAGGCATCATAAAAATGCCAGCTCATTTAGCAAAAAAGCACATGCTCCATAACTGTCCAGCCTCATCTAACTTCTGCCTCATTTGAATGAGTTACTGTAACCTCCAGAACAAGGAGAGACACAGCTACCTTTCTAGAACATGGGCCTCTCAGGAGGATCATGCTCTCACAAGTCTGACATTATCATATCCAGTAAAATAACTTCAAAACGCACTTTAATAAATTGCAAGTAAGACACCTATGACACATTTTATGTATAAAACTCTGTGAGATACAAATTATACCATTGGAAAAGAAATAGACTCACTAGGAAAAAGAGACCTCTGAAAGTAATGTCCTATTTATTTCTATGGAAAGTACAACAGACAAAGGAGCATGATAAAACGATTTGATAGAGCAAATTCTCAGCTACAAAACAGTACTACTTAACACAATTGCCACCATTAGCTGTCCAGTTTTTGCCAGCAATGACCAAGAATCTGCATGCTGTACTCACAAAAATCTGCATCAGCAGAATCATCACTGTCACCACTGTTGAAATTCACAATCCACTGCCTCATTCTGCTGATATCCACTTTCTAGTCTCAATGGATTTCAGTGGGTACCATTTTTTCTGCATAGAGGAATTCAGTGACATACCATTGCTTCACACACACTTCCATGTCAGACACTATCCTCTTGGACTGCCCCTCTGCTGCCACATCTGTCACACAGCAACAACATGTAATGGGATAATGAAGAGAAATCCCACCTATACTGCCATACCACCAACATCTGCCTCTGACTTTGTGGGCCTAAATCATGAAATAGTAGATGTTACTTTCAGAGCAGCCCTTGCACAGCTAGCAATTTCCGCTTAAAATGATAATGGTTAATAGTCAATAAACATCTTTTCACAATTATTTGTAACCACCATTAAATTTCATTCCCCCCACAAAAAAAAAAGAAAAAAAAGAGCCACCTGGAACAATTTCAAGCAGTATTCTTTATTAACTTGAAAAAATAATTTTTATAAAATATGCTTTGCAAGAATTAAAGAGGAAAAAAATAATCACATTTGCCTTCAAATACAATTTGATCAGATAGCATGTAATAGAGGTGACAAAGCCCTTTGAAGTTCCCTCTGAGACTTGCTTTTCAGCTAATTTTCTTATGCAAATAAGGGCTAACTAGTTACTTTTAAAGTTTTAGCTCTTTTGACTACAAAACCTCTAAATAGATTATTTGTAGTTCTCACGTTTAAGAAGTTCTGAGTATATTCTCATCTCATTGCACAGACAGCTATGCATAAGCTTCTCATTAAGGATAAACTACCTCTCACTGGAAGAAAAATACACCCGTAAGCGTTTTTGAATTAAATTTGTCTTTAAGTTATTCATCCAAAATATTTTACATTTTCACAGCACATTTACACAGTCTCTAAAACTTCACAGTGAAGACAGGTATTAGTCATATAACCTGAATGAGAACACAAAAACATAAGACTATGCCTTTTAATAGCTGTGCTAATAATGCAGTGGGTTGGAAGCTGAATCTGGTGAAGACTTCTTTATTTTTATTTTATTTTTTTACATATCAGGAGTTCAGTCATGCCCCAAGGGTTGGTTACTATTTGCCACATTTTTTTCTGTTTTTGAACACAATAAAGCTAATATCATCCAGACTGAAAACATGCTTCAGATTGTTGCATTAGACAAAATAAATTAAACCTGATAAAAGCCCTAATAAAAGTGAGACAGAAAAAGTACAGAAACATTAGACTCAGCTCTTCACAATCCAAAGCTTGACTTTGTTCTACTGCTGAGTCTATTATAGCTTCAAAATCTCTCTTATCTAGAACCCAATCTTCATGCTTTTCTTTAATTTGAAATAACTGTGTAACCAGTTTGTCAGTTTGTATTACACTTCCCCTTGACATAGAGACAAGTACACTCCTTTTGGGTATGAGTTTAGCCTGAAAGCTAAACTCTTCAGCTTAAATTTACAATTCTCACAATTTCCTTTGATTATTTTCAACTAGATTAGAAAAACATTAATTGAGGAGCAATTAAAACATGTTTGAAATCAAGGCCTGACATAATTCTTTTCCTCTAACAGTGAGTAAATAATCACTTAGCAATAACACACAGAAGAAATGTAAAAAGATTTTTTTTTAAAAAGAACACATATATACATGTATTTTCTAATAACTTTGTGTAATTCTGATGCTTAAAAGAATGAAAATTGAAGCTTTTTCAATGCTTGACTTGCTTCCCTCCACCCCCCATATTTTATTCATCTTATTTCTATGATAAAAATGAGGGAGAAATTAGCAAAACAACTTCTCCGCAGACCACTAAAACATCTCCCTTCAAAACTTCCACTGAGTAATAACAGTATTAAATCATTTTAAAAAAATCTCCTCATGTTGATTTCACATTGATTTAAAATAAATAGAGAAGGAAAGAAGTTGCCTCAGAGTACCTCTAGATTAGCTCAGACTCTTTTGGTGATGAAGGTTTCAGATCTCCTGGTTGTACAATTCATGACATTGAGCTAAACACTCTCAGCTACTGAAAACTCTCAACTCCCACAAACATCAATTCAGGCATATAATATGATTCTATTAGTCTCTCTTGAAAGAGAATAAAAATAATTACATATTAATAAGCTATTAAACACTGTTTTTCTTAAAAGCTTAGAAAACCTGTGCAATTGACAGACAATTTTTACAAACAAAATATAGTTAATTAGCTTTTCACTAGAAGTGAGAAATACCCCAGGACATACTGAGATACCATTTGTAGTATAACCAATAAGCTGACTAAGAGAAAAGTATTACTCTGGATATCCAGAAACTATTTATTCCCAACGGGCAGTGGAAGAAATTCACAGATTACAAATAACTCAGTTTCATTGTTCCCAACCTCTACCTACCAATTTCAAGGAGTTCTGAATACAAAGTGATTGCAGTCCTTGCAAACATTAGTGTGCTTCCAGAACATACACAGTGGTATTTACCATACATGCACACTCATGCTCAGACTGTAGCTGGAGCCTGGAAGTGACTGAGTTATGATCACTTAGATACACTCTAGAAACATCCAGCAGGCAGGATAATAGGAAGATAAACAGTTTTGCACATGGTAACCTTTGCTGGCGTTTACTTTGCTACCATGAGTCAGAACAGATATTCTACATCTAAACTCCACATCTGTACCTCTACACTGAAAATTTGATTTACTTCTCTGTAAGTATTTAGAATTTTTTTTTTGGCTGAGGAGCTGATTGTTAAAATGGCCTCTGTAATATCTCAAACACCTTTGCTTTTTCATTCTGTCCCTTAATAGCTCCCTTGCCACTTGCTGTAGAAGGAATAGAACAAAAAGGATGATTTCAAGAGAAAGATAATTTCACCCAGTTAAAGCAGGGAATCCATTTTGTAGGGTTCTTCTTGTGTCTGGGACACTACTTCCAGATTTCTTTTTCACGGTGGTCCTTCTCTTCCACACAACAAATCCTGAGTTCATCTGTCTAGAAACATCCCTTCCTGCTTTTTCCAGTTCACTGTTTTTTCTTTGTTTTTTTGTTGCTTCTTATTTGGTTTTGAAATCGCAGACTTGAAACCCATTACTGATAAGTATTCAATTATGTTTATATTAAGTCAGAATGAATCAGCTTGTGAACACTCAATTTAAGTTTCGGTTTTTTTTTTGTTTTTTTTTAGCGTTTTTCTTTCCTTTTGAATAATAAAATTAATTTCTCTGGTAATTAGAACTTGTCTACTATACAACAAAGCACTTAAGCCATTGCGTTAACAGCAGTATTTTTTCCCCCCAGTCTCTACCTCTGAATTGCTGTGAGTTTTATCTTCTCTTCCAGCACTATAGAAACCATTATTCAGTCTGAGTTCTGTCTCTGGAGTATCCAGGTAAGTCTGACCAGCCAATGCAACTCCTTTTCTCTTATTTCTCCACAAGATTCTGATCTAATGACATATTTTTACATATGCTACTACTTCTTGCAAGTCTATAGCATGATTAATCATTTTCTCTTTGAGGAGCTGTCATTTTGCAATAATGTGCAATATCTTCATTAAACAATGGGAAAATGGACAATTTAGCTATACAAAATACTGTGGATGAAAACCCAAGCAGAACCTGTATTATTTTAATGAAATGAATCACAGAGGATTACAAATAGTTACTGACATGCTGAACTCTACTAATAACTAAAAAAAAAAAAAAAAAAAAGAAATATTAGAGATGCACTCCAGTATCCCATAACATGCTTTTGTTTTTTGTTTTTTTGGCTTTGACCTCCTGACTTCACCTAGCAATGTCACAACTGTTACTTTATTAACAATTTTTTCCTTCCAAAACAAACATAGACCCAAGCTTCTGAGGTAGTTTTAAACAGTGTATCAGCACGCCCATAAACAGCTACATTTTAAAAGGCATCTGGTTAAAACACCAGTTATTTTTAACCCATAAAATGCATGTAAAACACCTCTTGATTGGATTTAACCGTGTGAACAAGGAGGAGACTAGAAACATTACAGTTTGTCATATTATTTCTTTGTGTAACACTATAATGTGATGGAAAGTACAATGATAGTAGCAGAGTGGCAAAGTCTTTAGCAGCAGCAAATGAAGACAAGCTCAAATGCAGTGGCCATGGGCACAGAAACAAAGGAAAAAAAGCAGCTTACCTTTGGAAAGCCCTAAGTAGGCAGGAACTGCCAACAAAAGAGACCCTCTCTCCACTGCCAACCCTTAACTGAGGTCTGGAAAGGGGTGGATCCTGGCCCCAATCTTTCAGGTCACTCAAGGGCATTGCATGCACCTGAGCTCCTCTGGGTTGGCCCTGCCTTCCCACCAGGTGCTCAATCACTGGTTCAGGCCATGACTTCGCACTTCTGCTACACGTCTTTCATGCAAAAAAATGAACACTGAAGCAGCTTTTTAAGGCTGCAGTGTTCCAGCTACAAAATACATTTACATAGTTTAAGAATATCTGTTGCTACTGTTGTGGTGGTGAGCCCTTAAATAAAGTCTCTGAGAGGTGGAGTCAGGCTCCACCCCCTTCCAGGAGCACAGCTGAATTACCTTCACCTGTGCTCCCACAGCTGACCCAACACTCATCTCAGCTGGTTAATCAGAGGTTCAGGCTGTGATTACTAATTTCCTATACACACAAATATGCAAAAACAAATAGAAACCTAGAATATCATTTTACTCATTTTGTCTCTCAGAATAAATACTTACTGATTTAAAAACAACACCCAAGAAGACCATTTTACATTTACCAGCTGTATTCACTAGGTGTTAATATGGTATAAAACATTTTGTCATATACTCTATTCTTTTTATAGTAACACAGCCAAGAAAGTAAAATTCACACGTATGCGTGACTTGGGAATTCATATAATTCACTTCCATTTTTTAGATATCCTCAGAGGTCAACAATACTGAGATTGGGGACAACATTACTTAACAAGATCAGATCTGCACATGACTTCATATTGCTTAGTTTCTCTGAAGACAATAATAGGTTTCCATGAACCCATATTATATCCAGTCTGATCACAAACAGAATTCAAGGTTGAAGTCCAAATGGTTTGCTAAGATTTCAGGAGTTCATTAACAGACTCCAGGTAAAATTTACTATCTGGCACTAAGAATCTCTCTGATAGCCATAACATGGAAGCAACAGGTCAAGGTAACTGTCCACAAATTTGGAACCTACCTGTGAGGAATTTAGAGATCCCAAGGCGTAAGGGTAGCTAATATAAAGCTACCCTTTATATTATATTTATATTTATATTATATTTATATTATATAACATATAAAGATGTTAACAAAGATGATGGTAGATATTCAAAGGTTATTAGCAAAGGAAAACTCACCAATGCCTTGACCAGAAAGCTGAGACAGTCTCCACTAGGGAACAATCTCCAAGAGATACTGCCTCAGTGGTGGTCAGCCTTTAAATGAGGTCATAGAGGAGGTGGAGTCGAGCTCCACCCCTTCCAGGAGCACAGCTAGATTACTCTCATCTGTGCTCCTGCAGCTGACCCAACACTTGCCTCAGCTGATTAATCAGAGGTTCAAGCTGTGATTTCCCATACACAAGGAGTCAGCTCAGAGACCTGTTTTATGATGTTTTTTGTTTTAACACTTGGATTCAGAGCCATGTTTGCAGAAAATAAAGCTTTTGCTATAAGTGGGGATGGTGAAAGCTTTACCTTTGGTGTCTTGCCTTGATGTTTTGCTGAGCAACGCAGTTTATTTTTGCTTTACGTAAATAGTGAGGTAGATTATTCTTCAGTCAGCATAAACCTTTCAGGTCAATATATTATGATGTATGTCTCTTTTAATTCATGAAGTCATAACTGATTATTACTCAGACGGGAGTGGAAATTTCTTGTTCAGCAGTTCATAAAGGCCTTTAGGGAGCAGTTTCTTTAGCACGAAAGTATACCAGGCCAAATTCAGCCAGTTACACAGGGGAGGAATTCAAACTTTGCCAATCTTATAATGATCTGATTCATGCATAAATTTCCCCTACCAGACTGCTGCAGTCCATAGACACACAGAAATTTTCGAGAAAATATGTCCTTTAAGAAGACATTCATTAAACAACACTGATGCAACATAATTTAACACAGAAGACTTATTCGAGTGTAATTGATTGCTGGAGCACTAATTGGACAGAAATTTTGGATAAATTGATAAAGTAACATTTTTACATCTCAAAGTCTTATCCTGCAGGAAGATTCCACACTGATCAAGAACTTTATAACTTTCCTTGCATCTCTAACTTGTAGGAGACCTAAGCAACTGCAAGGAGGGAGATAATCTTCAGATTATTCTTGTTAGCCTCCACAGAGAGCCCACAACTTCTCTAATAAGCATCACTAACATATTTGAGAAGATGTGTACTCTGTATTTTACTGTGGCTAACAGCAAGGCTTTTAGAAAAATACACTAATTTCTAAACACTAGCCTAATAAGCCAAGAGGATCTAAGAGGCATGATCATTTTCTACAAGATGCCACCAATATCAGAGTTCTGAATTAACACTGCAATGATATAAATATCAACTAGAACTGCAAAGAAAACAAAGATGACACATTAGTCCTTTCATCCTTGAATAGTAGTAGGTAAGAGTGTCATGAAAACCTTCACTTATTTTTTTTGATCCAAAATAATCCTAAAATATTCAAATAAATGTTTACAGGTATTGAGAGTGTCTTCATGTATGTGGATTTTGTTACTTCAGTTTATGTAAGCATAAACAGATTTGTTACATAATTTGAAGCTGAAAAATTTGCATGTTTGATTTTCTATATTACAAGGCTTCAGATAGTCTAATGAGGAATGAATTTAGAGAGTCACTAAAATCAGTGTCAGACACTGTTTCTTGTTATTTGTACATATCAAGTTGCATACTATTGTGCTTAATTTGAAGTACATATATCCCTACATACATCCCTACGTACTTTGAAGTACATACATCCTTATATAGTCTGAACCCAGATCTCCTCCCCAAATGAGCAGCCTAACAGTGATTATATCCCATTCTGGCATTTCATCCACAAAATCACCAGACAATCTCGTCTTGCTATGTCAAAGAAGAAAACCCTTCAGCATTGTGCCTCAGGAACGTACGAAATCAAAACCTTCACATCTAAAGTGAGAGAAAGGAGAGAAATAATGAACTTCAGGCTACCAAAGATAGTGTTTGTCATGCAGTATCCCCTGGCCACTGTAGCCTACACTTGAAATGATATTGTTCTGGCATGCTTTATTCTAGCTTACAGCTGACAAGAAAAATCTGCATTACCAAGTCTAAAAGTACAAGCCACATAACACAAAATCATCACCAACAGTCAAATGCTTACAGAAGAAACAATACCACCACATTTGATAACATGCATTTTTAGGAAGAAAAGTTAAAAGTTCAGATATATTTTGGTTAATACTCCAGGGTATCAGTATGCTTGTTTTTTGTTTGTTTGCTTTTTTAAATCTTTACTGCCCTCCATGTTGAAACATGCTGCTTTGTGATTCTGCACTCAGTATATGGAAGCCTCAAGCCATTATTCTTCTTGAAGCATTCCTAGAAAACATCTACAGGACCAAATGCAAGATACAGTCACTTCAAGGGGCAGACTGGTTTGGAACCATAAAGCTTCAGCAAATCTCTGAAGCTTTTATGTAACAGTTTTTTTCTCAAGGCATATCGTTATACAGCTATTGTAACGATAAACTGTAATAAACCATTTGCCTACTCTGGTTCCAAACAGGTTTTCCTATCCTATCTTTCACTTTTAAAAAGATGAGAAAATAGGTCATAATTTACAAATACTATTTGCAGAATTCCCTTGTAACCATATGAGAATGATAGAAGCGTTAAAAGTGTATTTTGATATGAAATGATCAATGCTAACTTATTTACGGACCTTAACAAGATGTAATTAAGGAATAACAATGTCAATGCCACAAAGAAACTGCCAGAACAATACACAGAGATACTTGATTTGGGTTTTTTTTTGAAACCCATGTTAGCATCTGTCAAATTGAATTAATTTTTCATTAATTGCTGAAGCATAAAATCCATTCATTCTCAACAAGAGCATAGTCTAATCCTTTCTAAATCACTTTATAAGCAAATGAAACTGTTAAAATATCAGGTTTTTGATGCAACATTTTTAACATCAAGGAAAACAAAGCTAACTGATTTCCTTCTGTTTCTAGGACAAGCTATTGCCATGCCCATGACTAATAAAAATAGACAAATAAAGAGGTAACCTCTGAGCAATAAAAAAAGTACAGTAAGAAACTTAAATAAACAGCACACTGCAAAGCCGTAATTAACAAGATAGGAAGTGGTTCTTCTTTGGAATATCTACTTCAACTGTGTGTTTAATGGGATGTCTGTCACAGAAGCAAGATCCACTCCTGCACCACAGGAAACAGAAATCCAAGTAAAGCCTAAACAAAAAGATCTAATTTAATCATCTCTCCAAGGGACAGCAATACCTCCTGGGCTGTCAGCTGAGTAGCTGCTCAGTATCCACTAAAATGTGGTACTAATATGGGATAAAGGGATAAGTACTTAAAATACACATCTGCACAAGTAATTTCCCCCTGCAACACGCAAGGTTCCACAGCTATCCTCAACAGAGAACATGGGAAATATCTTACAGATAGCACTTGTATGTTAGTTTCTGAGTTAATAATAAAATGCTTTAGTGTTATAATTATAATAGTATTTTAATTGGAAACATGATTTGAGAAATATGGTGATACTGAACATTAGTAACTTTTATAGTGCTGATGGGGGAAAAGCAGTTTATTATTAGCAGCAGAATCAATTATAGAGAATTATAGAGAAGGCCTCTAAAACAAGAGCAAACTAATTTTTATACAATGAAATAGAAAAGGTAGAAGGTAAAACAATAGAAAACATAAATTCTATGTGGGTGAAAACAACCTCTATATCATTACTCTCCCTCTTTAAAGAAGCTAAAATTATAATACAACTGATGTATTTATATTAAGGAGAAAAGATCAGGTCAAATCAGGTGAATAAATGCTTCTGTCCAGCTACTAACAACGGTTAAAGAAGACATTCTTTAAATTCATTCTTGAGATGGTTTTAAAGCAGGTTACAAATACATATTTTCAGTGGTCAAAGTACTGGAAATTAAAATGAAGGTTACAAAAATAAGATTTAAAGTGAAAAGAAAAAAAAATCTGTCAGGGTATGAGGCTAAAGATAGCTATAGCCTTAAGACAGGGTTATTTACAGTTCTAACAGGAATTAAAACAAAAAGACTATTCATCTTGCATCAAAAAACTAAAGAAACTGGAAGCTGTAATACCACTCAATAATTAATGCATGCACCACAGTCAAGTCTAGCATAAATCACAAAACCTTAAAGCAGTTAAGTTGCTACATTTTAGGCACTATTACAGTCTCTCCAATCCAAGAGATTCCACTAAGAAATGATAGTGTTTAGTAGCATTTACCCTTTCTCTTGAGGAGAATCCATCTGCTGTACGTTTCTCAAATTACAAACATTTTCATCACAAGATCAGTTTAGTCTCAACAATGCAGAAGTATCCAGTACAGTAGTTTCCTTCCAGTATCTCAAGAAGTAAATTACATGAAATGTAATGTAATTCATGTAAAGTACATGAATTGAAAACAACACCTTCTCTGTTGCTGGGAATACTTGTTGAAGCATACAATTAAGCTCATCAGTTGATTTGATAATTATCACAGAATTATTATCACAGAATTATCAAGGTTGGAAAAGACCTAGAAGATCAGCTAGTCCAACCATTACCAATACTTCCAGGCTAAATCATATTCCTCAGCACCACATCCAAGTGTTTCTTGAACACTCCCATGGTTGGTGACTCCACCACCTCCCTGGGCAGTGCATTCCAATGCCTGACTACTCTTTCCGAAAAGTAATACTTCCTAATGTCCAGCCTGAATCTCCCCTGACGCAGCTTAAAACCATTCCCTCTAGTTCTATCACTGATTACACGAGAGAAGAGGCCAACCCCCAGCTCACTTCAGGAAGCTATAGAGAGCTATAAGGTCTCCCCTGAACCTCCTCTTCTCCAGGCTGAACAATCCTAGCTCCCTCAGCCTTTTCTCATAAGGCCTGTGCTCCAGACCCCTCACCAGCTTTGTAGCCCTCCTCTGAACACGTTCCAGGGCTGCAATGTCTTTCTTGCAGTGAGGGGCCCAAAACTGAACACAGTACTCAAGGTGTGGTCGCACCAATGCCGAGCACAGTGGGACAATTACCTCCCTGTTCCTGCTAGTAACACTGTTTTTGATGCAAGCCAAGATGCCGTTGGCCTTCTTGGCCACCCGGGCACACTGTTGGCTCATGTTCAGCCGAGCATCAATCAGTACCCCCAGGTCCATTTCCTCAACACAGTCCTCTAGCCACTCCACCCCAAGCCTATAGCGCTGCCTGGGGTTGTTGTGGCCAAAGTGCAGGACCCGGCATTTGGTCTTGTTGAACCTCATCCCGTTGGCTTCAGCCCAGCTCTCCAGCCTATCCAGATTCCTCTGCAGGGCCTCTCTACCCTCAGGCAGATCGACACTCCCTGCCAATTTGGCGTCATCCGCAAACTTATTGAGGGTGCACTCAATGCCCTCATCCAAGTCATCAATAAAGATGTTGAAGAGGACAGGTCCCAGCACCGACCCCTGGGGAACACCACTCATGACTGGTCTCCAACTGGATTTAACTCCATTTACCACCACTCTCTGGGCCCGGCCCTCCAGCCAGCTCCTTACCCAGCCAAGAGTGTACTCATCCAAGCCATGGGCTGCCAGCTTTTGTAGGAGAACAGCATGGGAGACAGTGTCAAAGGCTTTGCTGAGGTCTAAGTAGACCACATCGACAGCCTTTCCTTCATCTATTAGACAGGTCACAGGATCGTAGAAGGAGATCAGATTGGTCAAGCAGGACCTGCCCTTAGCCATGCTGGCTAGGTCTGATCTCCTGGTCATCCCACACCTGCCTCGTGATCTCCCTCAAGACAATTCGTTCCATTACCTTCCCTGGCACCGAGGTCAGGCTAACAGGCCTGTAGTTCCCCGGATCCTCCTTACAACATTTCTTGTAAATGGGAGTCACGTTGGCAAGCCTCCAGTCCTCCGGGACCTCACCCATTAACAGGGAGCGCTGAAAGATAACGGAAAGCGTCTCAGAGATCACCTCCGCCAGTTCCTTCAGCACTCTCGGGTGAATCTCATCCGGACCCATGGATAATTCGTCTTTGTTCCTCTGATTAATAACCCTTTTGAGAGCAACTATGTGATCTCTCCCCAAAACAGTATTAATCAACTTTCTGTTTAGGATCCACAACTTTTGGTTCACTCCCATGCAAAATTCTTGTATTGAAAACCCTGGTAACTGCTGTTCACAATAACCTGAAAAGATTTGGTCTTCCCAGCCAAGTTTTTCCTTCTGCCATATCTGTGAAAGTTCTCTCTCAGGAGTATTTGTTGATCTTCATTTCTTGTGCATAGCTAGCAGCATCCACCTCTGACTTTAGGCTGTCATTTAGAGTAGGACAGTGACAGTGACTTATTGCCATCACAAATATCCTCCTAAACTCTCCTGCCAGCAGCAAACCCACTTTAATGGCAACTGCCCTTAACTCTTCACTACAGGCAGACCGGATCTAAGATCTGGTTTGATTGTTCATCCAAATCTGTTCAAATTAGAAAAATGAAATAATCTGAGTTACAAACAAGCAGTGGAAAAAAAGTCCAAACTCTTCTGACAGTTCTTAAAAGCTTAGAGAAGAGCCACCAGGATACTCTGGGGAATAAAAGTTATTAAGTTAAACACATAAAAAACTATTCCATTGAAAAGCTACAGATTCCACATTTAAACATAAAACACCAGGACTATTCTGGTTTAAACACTATAAAAGCTATCAAAATGTGTACTTTGAAAACTGCCATTTTTATCTCAAGATATCTCTTGGTGTTTTATTTCTCCAGAGAATCCAGTCCCAGCATAAACCGCTGAACATGCCTCAGTCTGCAGGCAGGCAAAAGCCCTCTCACTGTCTGTGATTATTTAATAGGACACCATGGCACAGATATCAAAAATAAGATATACACGAGTCGCTCTGAAAGTAATGCCTTCTCTGTATTTCCATAGAAATTGCAACAAAGAGCACAATAACACTGCTTACTAGAGCAAATTCTCAGTTACATAACACTACTATTCAACATAGTTTCCACCACTAGCTATGCTTTTTTTTTTTTTTTTTTTTTTTTTTTTTTGCCGGTGATGAACAAAAGCCTGCATGCTATGTTCATAAATACCTTCACCAACAGATATGATCCTCTGTCACCATCAACACTGCTGAAACACACCACCCACCACCTCTCTGTGCTCATGTCCACTGATAGGTCTCCATCAACCTTTCAGTGATCTTTCTGGGTCCCTTTCAATTCAAACAGTTCTCTGATTCTACAGCAAACATGGAAGGAAAAAAAAAAAAAAAAAAAAAAAAAAAGCAGAGGTAATGTATAGCATGATTCAAGAGGAAAAAAAAAAAAAAGGCAGAGGAGGAAGTAAGAAAGTTCAGCGTACATAGAAGAAACACGAGTCAAGATGAGAAGACAAAGTAGTCAAGCTAGGGGAGACAGATGAGAAAAGGGCAGGAAGATATGCAGTCACTGAAGTATATTTTATTCCAGATTTTGGAGTGGAGCCCAGAAAACGCAAGTCTCAAAACCCTCCCTCTGCTGTCAGTTAGCATTTACAAAGGCTAATTGCAAAGCTCTTTTTCTATGTTTGCAGCTGGACTACTGAATGGACAACACAGGCCACTTCAGTTTCTTGTCCCTTTGTACTGCAAGAGTTGGTCAGCTTTACACTACAGTTCTTAACTTCTTTGCACATTTGTATAATACTATTGAAACACAAAAGGAATCATTTGTTCTATTGAAAAACACAATACTTAATTCTGTAACAACATTTTAAGAAGTGCTGGAAAATAAAAATTATTGATTTTAGTGCATAATGAATTAAACATTCAAATATTGTAATTTATCTTTTACACACAGTAGCATGTGCATACACAGTTGGCACACATTTCCTTTCCAAGCAGGGGTAATTAACACATGGCCCACACGAGTATGTATGCCAACACCAGTTAGGTTTCCTTTCTTTAACTGTGGAAGAAAACTTCATCCTTATTCTGTGACACTTGGTTTCAACCACATGTAAAGGCCACAATACAAAGCAAATAGTCTTCTGAGCTTGTTTGAATAAGAGACAATGCAAGAAAAAAAAAAGAGCTTCAATTGTGCATACACATACCCTGTGTGATATCCCAGTACTCTTCTATGCAATTTACACTATGCAATCCTTAACATTTTTTCATCCTCACTCTTTATACACCTCCTGTATCAAAATATTCACAGTCAGTGCTAAGTTACAGAACTGCTTTAGAAAGTGAAGACCATGAAGTTCACATGGAAGAACTGTAAATCCCCGGGTCTCAAAACTGAGCTAAAGTGCTGTCAGGGAGATACATTAAATTAACTTCAGGATTCAGAGAACTAATGGCACAGATCACAATTACACCTATGAAAACACCCAAAGAAAATATTTTTAATCTACAAGATGTACATTTTCCACTGTATTTTTCTGAAGCTACCACATTGCCCAATTTGTGTTTGTTCACTATTAGTACAACAGGATTTTCCCTACATATAATATTTCCTGAACAGGGAAGCTGCTCCCTAGCTAGTGAATGTAGAAGCATACAACCCTGTTAAAATGTTAAACAAAGCACTGATATGCACTGACCCACGCAGTTCACAAAATGTATTTCTGAAATATGACAGCATTCATGTGCATAGAGCCAACTGTTGACAGGAATCAAAGCTGATAAAGGCGTAACAACATAAAATTGCATCTGTGATCTTTTCTGTATGTGACTGAAAGTGACAGCCCATCGGCGTACAATTATCATACATTGCTAATGGAATATTAATAATATATTCATTACTATAATTAGTAAAACTTGTCTTGAAAGGCAGCTTGACTTTTCACCTCTGGAACTGTAATTCACGGAGAAACAAATCTGACAGTCTCAACTACTATAAAACCATAGAGGGAAAAAAGGTGCCTTAATCTTTCAACACTGGGCCTAACAGCCAGCTTTCACTCTCTGTGGATAAAATTCCAGTCAGCTTAGATGGTCTCAAGCACTACTTCAATCTCTGTTAAATCCTAAAATTATGCCTAACCTGAGCCATAGATAATACTTGGAGGGGATTCACTTTTTCTTTGAAAGAAGCCTGGAATACCTGTCTAGAATGAAGTCAAACCTGAAGGGGGATCTTAGTTACCGATATACATTCATATATCTTCTACTCTTCGTAACTTTTCTTCCCCTTCAAAAGCATAATTTCTATGCATGTACTTGACACAATGTGAAAACCAAAGATAATAACCACACACACACAAAGGAGACCAGGCAACAGTCTGGCCTTTCTGACTAGGTTTCCCTTTCCAGCAATACGTGAAGAAAATCATTACTGCATTTAGAAGGTAATATTTTGAACCACTAATAACCCAGCAGGCCTTAAAGAAAAAAGGTGAGATCTTTGTACTTCTGTACTAACACAATCCAATGACTGCTTGAGGCAACAATAGACATTACATTCACAGTGTGAGCCACTCATTTCAAGTAAACACAGGATCAGGATCCTTGCTATATTCAACCATGAGGCACGCAATTAAAATTATATATGTACACCTAAGAGGCTCCATTAACCCATACTGACTTATTGACACAACCAAACATCTTATTCGAAGAGTTGAAGCCTGAACCCTGGACCCATTTAAGTCATACTGTGCTCTGCTAAACCATATCATGATTCTATCCAATGTGAAAGACACCACTCTACTTTCTAAAAACTGCTTGATTTTATGAGAAACTTGGCAAAACCAACACAAATAAATTGAAATCTAGACTGTTGACAAAATATTATGCAGAATTAATTTAGAACTACTAGAGTATTTTACTGTCTCTTGACTTAATCCATAAGAAAACTATTTACAGAATATATAAAGTGGTAGGATTTCCTTAGCATTAACTTATATTACCATTTCAAATGACTGTATTTCCATTTATATTATCAGACATGGACTGAAGTTGTAGAAAAATTCCAATGGAAAATAATTTTAAATTGATATCATTAAAATTAAGTATTGAAGAAGGCCGAGTATATCCATTTACATTTTATTTTTGTCCTTGGATATACATCTTTTCATTATTTTGTGTAATAAAATTCATTTGAACTGAACATTTGTTTGTAACCAAGCTAGCAAAGAAACCTCAGAAACTGTTTGTACTTCTTCCATTTGATGTGATCTTCAGTTGTTCAAAACAGTAATTTACGAACTCTTGTTTTTTATTGCTAACGTCTCATTTCAAATTCATCACCTTGACAACAACATAATACAGATAAGCAGTGACATTTTTCCTTTACAACAAGAGGGATATTAGTCACTATATTAGACAATAAATACCTAATTTATTACTATGGTCAGCACTATACAAATGATCTCCTGATTATAGCATCCATTACACAAGGCATTTCTTCTAAACAACTTGTTTTACTCATAGTCTAAGACTTAATGTCATACTCACTACACATTAAGGCATTACAATTCAAATTCTATCATGAATTGGCTATCAAAGCTTTCAGAACTGGTGAATTCAGTCTTTTTCTTTTTTACCCCCAACTGACCTATATTCCACTTCCCAAATGATAAACTTTTCCCCTACATCCAAGAAATAAAATTAAAAAGCAGTAGTGGGCAAGGCAAAAATTTACGATTTCTAAATACAAAAAGCTAGAAGTGGTAATTATATAACAAAAACAGGTGTTTTTGTTGTTGTTGTTTTGTTTTCCATTTGGCTTTGCATAATTACATCTACTTGAATCTAGTTTTTAATCAAATCCATGTCTGTTTTCACCCCACTTACTCCCCGTGGACATACCAGTCAGAAGCACAGTCTCCAACATTTTGCATCTGCTGAGCTCAATTGTAATGTAAATATGTATCTGGTTCCTGTTGGTGAACAGAAGGGCACAGTGTCTGGCCTACTGTGATAAAATACACCTTTTCTTTACTTATTTATATATATATATTTAATACAGAGTATTATCTTCGTATTAATTTCCCATTTCTTATGCACAAATAGATTTATTTAAAAATAGGTATTAAATAAAGCGTGACTAACTTCATCCTGCTTTCAAAAAGTATTTGACCCAGCAATAAACACAACAAAATTAATCTTACTGCTTAAAATACCTCCAGATAAACCCTAAAAAAATGCTTATCAAAATAACAGCTAATGTATTTGCCACACTTAATTTTCCAGCACATACACAATCTTAGCTCTAGTGAGACTCCACTGAATTAATTTCCTTACTTTAGCTAGTACATTATAAAGATAATAATGGAATCTATTAAGAAAGAACTACTTGATTAGCTTCCATAAAGTTGTGGGCAACAATCCATGACTAATCAGCAAATTCAAAGAGGAAAGCAAAATTATTTTCTTTACCTTAATTAACTATTTTAAACAGATAAGATGCGCAGTGCACATACTGATCAATCCATTTAAACAATTTGTTTTCAATACTGTGGCTGTACTTTGTCTTCTACAAAACACACAGCAAGCAGCTCACCTTAGAACAATTTATGCTAAAGACAAACAAACTGGAAAATGACTGAGCATTTGGGTTACAAAGCAGATAAGCTTTAACATCTAATGTAGGAGCCTGGTTTCGCTCCAGACTGTAACCAATGGATGATTTGTGAGTGAGAACCATTTACTTCATTGCTGAATAAAAATTTGGCTGATAATTGTGCTCCAGAAGATTTATTTATATGTATTTAGGAAAAAATAAAAATTAAAAAAAAAAAATCAACCAACTAAACATTTTATTCTGTAATGTTTCAGGTATCTCAGCATCACATAAAATATGAATTCAACTTTGAATAAAACAATACACAAATTTGTTTACATCCACTAAAACAGAATGAATCATATCTATGATATAAAATTGTAGCAGTAAATTACTGAACTCTTCTAGCAGTGGAAAAAGCTTTACTGTATTGGATCTGATGGTACAGCTCTATTATTGTTAATTTTTATGTATTTTTTTAGCCATACATTATGATATATTTAATAACTTACTGGTTATTCACAGTCTGTACAAGGCATAGATCTACCTAGTGTTAATTGTTTAAAAATACTATTTCCTTTACAGTGGCTAAAGTGCTGTTCAGTAAAAATAAAATTATGAGAGTACAGTTTGCTGCTGGTATCCAAGAATTCTGGACAGTCACTGTGATTACACAGGAAAATTAAAATATTGAAAAAGAGTAATATATAAGTAATTTCTTCTTGAGAAATGGGCTAAGCATGTCCACTACATGTAGGTAACAGTATATGCTGTAGATCTGATACAGAGTTTGTGGAATTCACTATGTATTTGAGTTAGCAGACCTATAAATTCTTGTTTTCAGGATCATCCAATGGAAATAAAAGCAGCAGATTCAGCCTTGAGGTGTGAGTGAAGGGCGTGCTCTTCCAGGGGAATTCATAATTCCTCCTTCAGGTCCTCCCTGATCCACTGGAAAGAAAAACATAAACCTTAAATTGTTCCATGTGTCAGAAGAGCTAATTTCAGCTTCTCCTTAAACTTTTCTACACCACTGAGGAATTTCCAAGGAGTAGGAGAGACCAGTATCAAGAATAATGGAATTTAAAGGGAAATCACTTTAAACTCCCTGTGACTGAGGAATAAAATTCTTCTCAAAAGATTAATCCTGACATATATATAAATCCAAAGCATATGCAGGCTTTGAGAGGTAGCCCACACTTATCAATCACGTTCTAAACTATGGCCAGCAGACACCATAAAGTGGGTATGGAAGATTTACCATTATAGTAAATCTTAAGGCAAAAATAAAAAATAATTAAAAAAAAAAAAAAAAAAAGCTGAGAAAATACAGATGATACAGCAGCACAAAGTGAATATCTAACTACAACACTGGAAGCAATGGTACGTTCAGTTTTCAATGCCAAGGATTAAAGTAAGTATATAAAGAAATCTGCACAAAACCAGGACAGTGCTTAATTCAGCAATTATTCAAACCAATGTCTAAGCCAGCAGCAGGGACTCTCTACACTTTGGATATGTAAAGACAGGAAAAAGACTGAATGAGATCTGGTGAATCCCATCATTAATTAACTATACTTTAAATAATCGATGTATTTTGCCATAATCATGCATTAAAATAAAGAAGAATAATATCACAGTTGAACTAAGTCAAAATCCACACCCAACCTACCAATTGTTTTCACTTAGCATGAACTTAATGAAAAAAATATACCAGGCTTTTCTGCAGTAATTTTAGCTTCAAGCATCGCTTCTTTTATCAGGATCTATCTCACACAGACCACTCAGAGCTGCATACTCCTTTCTTTAGTCCTAGAGCAATTCAGGTAGGGAACTACAGATTAGTTGAATAGCAAAAAGCAAATTAGAGCTTTCACAGCTGTACAAAGTCTGCCAGAAATCTGAGTATTCAGAAGTCCCCAGTTTTTCTTCTCATTGTACATATAATTTATTTTTTTAGTTCACAAAGAAACTGAAATTGGCACCAAGATGAACCTTCTCTTTCACTCATCATGCTCTGCTATGCTTTGTCATGGGAGCGCTAGAACTCCATTATAAAGGAACATGATGTAACTAAATTTTGTTAGATCCCACAGGAATGCCGCTATCCTTGTTTCATCCCTTGGCAAATATATGTCTTCAGAAGTGCTCTACAGGTATAACACAGAACAGCTGCCACCACATTCCAACATTTCTTCTCAGGAAAAGTTTCTAATACAGCCCTGATCAACTGCTGCTCAAAATTATATTAAAAACTCATACAGCTTCTTACTCCTCCTCCTGCAGTTTTCATTTGAAATATGAGTCATTTGAAAGACGAAAAGATCAGGTCAAGAACTTTTGTACACTCCCATATTTTGACTTGGTTTGTCAGAAACATCCTCTAGAAGGGTACAGCCATTATTTTGCAGCATGTGACACTGATTTTAAAAGTACTTTGCATAATATCTGTTTTGCAAATGGCAATGTTCAAATACTTTGGTTGGGCTTCCTTGTGTTTAGCTTTTCTTTTCATCTCTTGTCTCTAGTAGTGCAAGTTTTATTCACACAAACGTGTAAAAATGAGACTGACATTTACTTGTATCTTGCCTCAGTCTACCAGTGATACCTATTAAGATTTGTTTTTAAAAACATGCGAAGTTTTCCTTCAGCCCTCTCCTCTCTCTGCTCAAGTCTTGATTTCTAAAGATATTTTATACTTGAAGACATCCAGTATGCAACAACTTAACCATATGCACTATATAGAAAACATCCTTTTGACTGAGCTCATTGTATTATTCGTGATGTACAAGAGGTCTCACAGGCTTCCCACTGTTGGTTTTGTCCATTAACTGAGTAATTATTAGCATATGGCACAGCAAATCAATGATCCCTTTCATGTTTAAATAGCTTTGTTTGTATATAATTTTCCTGCACAACTCCCTCTCTGCAAAATACAGCAAGAGGACATTCAGTGGATAGATTTATATCACGCATTGTCTATAGAGATGTAAAACTCCATAAAAGTATGCAGCAAGGCAGACCACACACAGTCAAAGTAAGTACCACCATATAGATTGGTATGTTTGAAGAAAATGAAAGCTCATACATACAAAAATCAGCTTTCACATCCACCCTATGTACAATGACCTGCTCTTCAACCACCATGCCACTTCAATTCTGTGAATTAGACAATATATGGGCATTTTAACAGATACATGATAAGATTGGAAGTGTTTTTATAAACCAAAAAACAAAAGAAGTTCACATTTTTCACTGCAAGTGACAGTGCTTTCCAAACTATATCACCATATCTTTTCTTCTAGAGTCTTTCATTTCATGAAGTGATACACACTAGGGATTCCTGAGGACCCTGAACATCCACAATCTATGGGACTTGAAGAGATGAATCCCAGTCCTAAGGAAATTGGCTGATACAGTCACCATCTCTATGATATCTGAAAAGTTGTGGCCATCAGGTGAAGTCCCTGGTGACTAGAAAAAAAGGCAACATTACACCCATTCTTAAGAAGGGTAAAAAAGAGGATGGTAATTCCTGGGGACATATCTGTCTCATCTTTGTACCAGGAAGGATCATGAACAGATCCTTCTGGAAGCTATGCTAAGGCACATGGAAGACAGGGAGGTGATATGGGAGAACCAGTATGACTTCAGCAAGGGCAAATCCTGTCTTATAAACCTAGCAGCCTTTTATGATGGAGTCACTACATCACTGGACAAGGAAAGAGCCACTGATATCACCTATCTCAACTTCAGTAAGACCTTTGACACAGTACCCCACAATGTCCTTCTCTCTAAATTGGTAAGAGAAGGATTTGATGGGTAGACTCTGAAGAACTGATTGCAGGATGAAGACCAGAGAGTGATGGTCAATGGCTCAATGTCTGGATGGATGTTGATGATGTCTGGTGTCCCCCAGGGTCAGTGCTGGAACCATTACTCTTACATATCTTCATCAATGACATTGACAGTGGGGTTGAGAGCCCCCTCACAAATTTTGCTGATGGCATCAAGCTGTGGGGTGCAGTCAACACACCAGAGGGACAGGATGCCATCCAGAGGGACCTAGACAGGCTTGAATAGTGGGCCTAGCCTGCACAACCCAGGAAGCCAGTCATATCCTAGACTGCATCAAAAGAAGTCTGGCCAGCAGGTCAAGCATCCTGCCCATCTACTCTGCACTGGAGAGGTCTGACCTGGAGTACTGCATCCAGATGTGAAGTTTTTAGTACAGGAGAGACATAGACCCGCTGGAGCGCATCCAGAGGAGGGCCACAAAAATGATCCAGGGGATGGAACACCTCTCCTACAAGGACAGGCTGAGAGAGCTGGGCCTGTTCAGCCTGGAGAAAAGAAGGCTGCAAGGTGACCTGATGGTGAACTTTCATTACCTAAAGGGGAACTACAGGAAAGAGGGTAACAAATTCTTTAGCAGGATCTCTGGTGAGAGAACAAGTGGAAATGTCTTCAAGTTTAAAGAGAGTAGATTTAAGCTGGATGTAAGGAAAATGTCTTTCACAGTAAGGGTGGTGAGGCACTGGAATAAGCTACCCAGAGATTTGGTTGATGCACCATCCCTGGAGACATTCAAGATGAGGCTGGATCAAGCCCTGAATATCCTTACTTAGCTATGCATGCCCCTGTCCACTGCAGAAGAATTGGAGACTAGTTGACCTCTAAAGGTCCCTTCCAACTCTAAGGATGCTATGATTCTATATACACGTTAGTTTTCAAAGTATCACCATTCTTACCGTTGTTAGCACTATTCCACTCTTATTAATAAATGACCCATATACAATGATCACACTTAAGAGTTCTGTGAACCAATACATCTAGAAACATTCTTCTCAGACAAGAATTCAAATAAGTATTACATTTTGGGGTTGAAAAGTTCTTCCACATACAGAATTAACTTCCATTTTTATAAATAAATTTTGCAGGCATCACGATGTCAAAACAATTAATTTGCAGAAAGCAGCTGTAAATTCAAATAAATACACTTAATTCTACCTCTTTCTTTCATTGCTGGAGTGATATTTTCCTGTTTATTCTAGTTTGCCACCCACTTGCTACTGAAAAGCTACATTTGAATATCTATCAATAATGTTTACAAAACTATACAGAAATTCAACAATAAGCACCACTCTGCAAAGAAAAGACCTGTTAGAAGGAATTGCTATGTAGATGTTCTGCCAGCAAGTAGGATCTTGTAGTAGAATCACCAAGATTCTAAAGGACAGTCCTCTCCCAGCCTCCCCATCCCCGAGGAAAAAAATAAGAATGGGGAAAAAAGAAAAATCACAGAGGCCAACCACCAGCTCTAAAGCTGTTGACAACTTTGAGAACTAAACCATGCCTGAGCATTATGCCTGGTGAACAAAAAAGACAAAAAATGAAGAGGAAAAGGAATCTCCTTTCATATCCTTATAACACATTTGCACCAATACAGCAGAACCTGAGAAATGAGGAGCTGCACTTTCATAGAATCTGCTAAATCAAACTCACCCTATGCGAGAGGTATGTACTGAAAGTACTCTGAGATTCTTTCAAGCATAAGATGGGAAGAAAATGGAGATTCTTGTATGCTGTGCATAACCCTGTGACACTGCACATTCCTGGAACACGTTGGCTTTCAATACTTCTGTTGGAGAAAGTCAACCACTGCTTGTCTATATGCATGGAAAGATACTATGGAGACCACTAGCAGAATTCAGAGACCTGGATTTCATCTCCTCTTTATTTTGATGCTGATGAAAGAACAAAAAATAATACAGAAAGACAGTAGTGAAAGACGAATTCTCAATGCTGTCTTTGAACACTGTATGGACACTGCTAAAACTGGTGTTATGACGACAAAGGTAACTGAGACTGCAAACAAGTGTCTCTTACTGTTACTGTCCTCCAACCAGGTAGATACATCATCATGTTTCACCTGTGAAATTATATAGACCCTCCAGAAAAACGCATCAACAAGTATGGTATTAGCAACAGGCAACACACAGGAAGCTGGCTGGAAAATTTTCACTGTTTTTTATTTAAACAAACAAAAAACTCTTTTCATTCTATCACCATATCTCTTGAAAGCAGTTATCTTCAGGTATAATTATTTATGCCTGGAGCTTGAAACTGAAATTTCATCACAATTCTTACACTGATGTTTTGGGCATCCCTAACACTTTAAACCCCTCCTTTTAACAAAATAGAGGAAAACTCAATGAATCCTTGCCTAGATTCAATACAGTTACTACACTGGCACAACAGTTAAGAAGTTAAAACCTCTATGTTATACATCAGCACAAGTTACTGCAGCCTACACTCAAAGCCAGCCTGCAAGGCTAAGAAAAACACCACCCAAAACAAACAAACAACACAAACAGACACACAAAAACCCAACCCCATTTTCAAAGCTGAATGAAATGAGCTGAATAATTGTCATTGAAATACTACCAATACAGGGACAAAACATCATGTAGAAAGGTAATGGAAGTTTCTTGTATACAAAGATTGAAGGAAGAAGCTACATAGGCTACTCTCGCAAAATTATTTACATCTAGTAGAAGACACTGAAAATACACATTAAGTCAGATTCACATTGCAAGCCAGATTATGAGCATACTAGCTCTCAAATAGCATAGGCAATTCTTTCAGAAACGGGGATACAGAAAGGTAGGAATATATTGCATGATTTCCAAGCACAGTGAAGTGTTTCTGTAGACAGTCTGCCAATGAGGCAAGTTAAGAAGGCTAAAATCAGCATTAGCATCTGTCTTCCAATTACAGTCACAAATGACATACTGCCCAGCAACAAATGATGTCTGCTGTCTTATATTAAGATGGTTGTTTTCAAATTATCCCAAGCTATGTCACTGGGAAAGGCAAAAGAACTGGAAATATGCCCAGAGAAACCTGGTGCATCAGCAGCCTAAGGGAACCATTTAAAAAGTCATTTGGTCTCATCTCATGAGATCTTAGCTATGATAAATGAATACAGAAAGGAAGAGGAGAACAGAAGATATGCCCTATTCCTTAGTGAAAGTTATAACTATCTATTCCTGATGCTCCCGTTGTCAGAAAGTATTCATTTCACCTTATCTTGCACTGAGACACAGCATATGCAGACTATTCTTCAAATAACATAAAACACAAATAAGATAACAGAACAACAATAAAAAGGGACAAGTACAACTCACCTAAAAATAATAAAAAATTATGATAGAAAGCAACATTCCCTATTAGCGATTGTATCGTATACAAAATAATGCTAATCCCTGGTAGGATTTGCTGCCACAAAATCCTCTGCAGACACTAAAAAGAACACAGGCAAATAAAAGAGACAGGAAAGAAATGACTGCCCTTCATTCTGAGATTGACTGAGAAATAAGGTTGTGCCTTTCATACAGTGAGAGCCAAAACAGGCCTTCAATTCAAAAGCCTCATAGCAAAAACAGGTTATTTCCTCAAATGCCATAACCAAATCACACAGGCATGAGAACTTTGAAGTGTGATGCAAGTGGAAGGGTGAAAGTGGGAGAGATGCAGGGACTGTGCTCAGCACTGGTGTAACACCATTTTCAAGAGCCATGCTCTGGGAGCATGAGCCAACAGTAAAAGCACACCCCAGCAGACAAAGTCACCACAAAGAGAAAGGTGCCAACAAACGCTGCCACAAGTTAACAAATGGGTAGGCGTCTCATCCTGACCTATGGTGAGGGAGAAAAATCTCTCTCTCTCGTTACCATGGAGATCCCTTTTTCAGGTTTCTTTGGATGAGCCTCGTGCACGAGTGCAAAATTTGGAATAAGAGGAGAACAAGTATTAATTCCGTGTCCCCAGCAAGAACAGCCTTCTTAAATCTTGAGAGATAATACAACAGAGGATGTAAAAATTAAGTTTGGTTACAGAGGTTAAGGGCTGAATAAACTATCTCATGCTCCAGTGCCTTGAGCTCCATCTTCTTAAAACGGCAATGCCTTCTGAGGTCGTTGCGCCTATCTTCTACAGCTTGGGTAGAAACTTGAGTTACCGGCTGGGATGAGCCTGGAGTGAGATCTGCAACAAAACGAGAACACAGCACGGAGGCTGCTTACTACTGCCTTTCGACTCTGGGTTTTACTAGGTCATTCATTATTCATGCTGTTCTTTTTGTATTTCCATGTGGCAACACTGCTAGCTAAAGCTACACTGAGAGGCACCACCTACCTCTACAGGAAAGTCAGCATGGCAACATCTAACAGAGATCATACTGATACGCATGCAAGCATTAACTCCCTAAGAAACAGACCAGAATAAGCTCCTAAGCACATATATTCAGTGTAGGCAGCTCTAGTGAGAGGAAGAAAGAAGGCTTTAGTTCAGAAGGATACATACAGCAGAACACTGTTGTACCCTACACTGTGAAAATAACTGATGACCTCCCTAATTAGCAGCACACATTGCTCCCATTCATTTTCATTACCTTGCAATATCTACTTTCAATAGTTCAGAAATACATATTATCGGACAGACAGGTAGGCTACACAAAAGAAAATAAGGAACTCTGTCGATCACATTTTAAATACAACAACTCATAATTGTTATTACTATCAACACATTTCTCTCAGAATATCACTTGGGCTTTCGGATCCATTGTCATTATTCGGATGAGGGAACACCAACCAAACCCAGCTCTTTTAGGAGAGGGGGAAATACCAGAAGTGCCTGCACTGGATCCCCATACCGGCTCAAATTAGCGTTGCCTTTTTAAAGGTGCATTAATATTGAAATACAATCCAACATAACCAGCAGAGCGCACGCCGTGCCTACAAGCCCACCTACCTTGTGTGTATAAGTAGGCTAAAAGGTTAAACAACTCTTTTATATAATTAACTCCACAGATGAGCAACATTTCTCACGGTTTTTGCCTCTATTACTTTTTATTATTTATTTTTGCTTTCTATCCTTAACACGATGTTTACGTATCTCTAACAGGTGTACAAAACAACCTGAATGAAATGGGATTACCCAAAATCAATCATGTGCAACACCGAAGTACTTCCTGTTAAATATTAATCACTCCATAAATTTTCTCCCAGCTCTCGCACCAACATCAACTGCTACAAAAACGGGCATGCTACAACACTTTCCTTGCCGGCATCCCGAGCCGGCTGCAATGAGAATGACACCAAAAAGACGCAATTATATAACAGACCTTGCTAAACGCCTCATTTCTCGGAGGGACTGAGGATAGAGGGGCTGCTCGTGTCCCCATCCCCACGCTCCCCTTTCAGCGCACGGAGAGCAGTACCCAGGGGAGGCCGGAGCTCCCAAGGGAGAGCTTTAACCCCTCCTGGGCTGCTGTTGCTGCTGTCACCGCCTCTCTCGGCCACTAAACACCCACAGCTGCGCCTCAATACTTCCGCGGGCTGCCGGCTCTGCGCTAAGCACCCACTGGGCTGCCCGTCGCCTCGGGAGTGCCGGCTGAGGCACGGCAGTGGCCCAGCTTTAAGGCCGACCGTTCTCCTCCTCCCTGCCATCCTCACGGAGGCAGTCCGACACCGTGGGCTCCTCCACGCCGCCCGCATCCCTTCCCCTCTCGACATAGAGAGAGCCCGCTGAGCGGAAGCCGGATTGTAGCTGCTGCAGCCCGGCTTCGGGCAAGCCTCGCGGTTCTTTGGCCAGAGCTGACCCGCACAGCACCGCATCTCGGCTTGGCTAGAGGTGGGGAGAAAAGGGGCAAAAATTCACTCTGCTTCTCCTGCCAAGGAGGGACACGGGACAAACGGCCGCAACAACAGGCGGCAAGTAGTTGTGCAGCCCGTCCGGCGCCCGGGGACCCTGGGGCACGGAGCCCGTATCCCGCGGGTCGCGGCAGGCAGCACTGCGTGCCCTCGCCTCGCTCCCCCTCCGGGACCAGGAGAAGGATCGCCCCTATTGGGGCTACCCCCGGCGTCCGCCGATATCCCCGCAGTAGGGATAGTGGGAGAAAAGCCCCACGACGAGAGGCCAGCTAGAAATTACTCTGTTGAATGATGCAGCAAACGGAGGGGGGAGCGGGGGGAGAAATCGGTGTAGGGCTCGTGCTCCGTCGCCACTCGCCAGCCCTGATTAATAATGCACGGGTTCCCTGCCGAAGCGAAAAGAGCTCTCTCTCCTCTGCGCACCCGGCGATTAATAGCAACCTTCATCCCGCGCAACCTTTCGCTCGGCACTCCCCCACACTGCCAGGCTGAGGTGGCAAGCGCTCAGGAGCAAAGCAGAGGCAACCTTTACCTCCACGTCCGGGGGGGAAGTCAAAGGGGGGGCTGGGGAAGCGACACCTCTCGCAGCCAACGCGATCCCCCGGGAGGAGAGTCCCGGGGAGCGGCAGCCGCCGGCTCGGCAGGAGGGCAGCCTGCTGCCTGGGAGCGGAGCCGCGCAGCGCGCTGCCAGGGAAGCGATCACCCATCGCTATTGTCGGCAAACAGCACTCACGCACGCAAGCATTTACCTTTTTTCTGCCCGCCGTCCTTTAGTCAAGCGTTTGTGGGAAGGAAGGAGAGAAGGAAGGAAAAGGAGAAGAAAGACAGGGAGAGGGACGCAGGCGGCTGCTAATCCCTGTGTAGAAAGACTTCCAGCAGCGGCGGCAGCAGTAGCGTGTATCTGTGTGTGTGTGTGTGTGTGCGTGCCAGGAGTGGAAGCACAGCCCTCCTGGCGATGCACCGGCTCTCGCGCCGAAGTACTGTCATGTGCGAGTCTCGGTGTGTATACCCATGGAAAAAAAAGAAACGGGGGGAGACTAATCAGCCACATACCCGGCTGTGCACGGCTTGGGGGGGAGAGGAGGAGGAGCCCAGCGCTCCCCAGCCCAACCACCGGAGGAGCCGCTCGCTACTACGGCGGCCGGGCACCGCGAGCCGCCAGCGTGCTGCCTCGCGGCCCCGCAACAGCTGCTCTTCGCTCCCGCTTTCCCCTCCCGATCTCAAGGACGCGCCTTCAGAAAAGACTCCTCTGGCCATTTATTCTAGGGGACTTCATTGCACCCTTGTCGGAGCGGCACCTCGGGAGAGAAACTGAGAAAACGAACAACAACAGCAAAAAACAAAACAAAAAATCCCACCAATTCTTCCTCCCCCCCCTAAAAAACAACACTGTAACCCTACGTTTCTGCCAAAAAAAATGCTGCCCAAGGAGCTCCTTCGGCCCCCACGGCGTCCCTCGGGGCGGCTCTGCGACGCTTCCCAAGGGATCGGCCCGCGCGCTGCCCGCCGCGTAATGCCGCACGGCGCTGGGAGCCGCCCGCAGCGTCTTGGCCTTGCGAGAGCTGGGAGTATGGAGAGCGGGTGGGAGAGGGATGGCAGTGGGGCTCCCAAAGCGTGCGGATAGTGGTGGCAGTGAAATAGCTCGTTGTTCATCTGTGGGGATGAACGGTAGCATGGCTGTAGTCAGTAGAGTGTAAAGGATGACGGGCTTGAGCACTGGGGAGAACCCCTGTGTGAGTTGCATTCGGATGTATTCTTTATAGCTAATGGAAAGTCAGAAGTGAAAAGCATATTTACAGCAATATACGCGCGTTTATGTATGAAACTGAAGACGTGGTGAAAGGCTGCGCTAATCTGTGACACTGCGCAGACACAAGGATACTTTTACATCCAGTCATGTAAACTCAAATTTCAAGTTCACTATATGAGCTAATAAAACAGTCTTGAACAACAGCAATATGTTCAAATCAATTATTTGCTGAGTAATAAATATTATATCTGTATGCTGGAGACATAGCTACATCTGCATACAAATGATTTTTGACATACAATTCATTGTAGGGCAAATTATTCTTGTAGTAACTCTTTAAAGGTCAACAGTGGGTCATGCCAGCAAGTTTCAAGATGTGATTACATTAAGAGTTAAGTGAGGAAAAAATTGTGTGAAACGGCCTTGATATTTTATTATTTGTAGTAGAAAAAGGGTTATTTTTAGACTTAAATGTCAGAGATGAAAGAAAGTTTTCATTGGGATGTCATGTGCATGGCTTACATGAGTTTCTGTTTATTTACAGTGAATGCTGTAGATCTGATGTCTTCAGGGCATCCAAAAGAGGAAGTGTTGACATTTTTAATTACATATGTAGGTCATATCTAGGCTAGGAAATTCTGGTGGCTGATAATTATATTAATTAGGAAGCAACCAACTGATAAAGAGGTCATTTTTAAATTATTATTATAATTAAATAAAGGGCCCCTTTTATTTATTTATTATTATTATTATTATTATTATTATTATTATTATTATTATTATTATTATTATTATTTTGGTTGTAAACACAATAGATGGTGTAAAGAGGGAATATTTAGCAAGTTTGTATTAGGATTTAGCTGCTCACAATAAAATACTTTGTGACTTCCCACAGGTCCTGCAAGAAAATCAAGACAAAATGTACTGTTACTAAGGGTGTAAAAATCAAGTCAGTATGACACAGTTAATAAATTGCATTTTAAAAGAGTGTAAAGATACACATGTCCTTTCAGTTCAACTGAATCACAGATGCTGAACCTGAGCTAACTCAGGTAATTAAGTTAAACAGCACTGGATTAATTGCTTTGTTCTGTTTGTACGTAAAACAGTATCTTCTGCAATGGATTAGTTCAGGCCTTAGAAAGATTTTTTTTGACTTGTCATCATGAACTATATTTTCAAACTACCTTCAAATCCAGCATGATCTGATGTTTAAAATACAAGGAACACCTTGTACAAGAAGGTATTTAGTTTTTCTATGTAATTATGTGAAGATTTAGCCTGCCTTCCGTAGGCCTGTGAAGTCATAAGGAAGATGTAGCCTCACTGAGTGTGATAGTTGTACAAAAGCATTTATATTTAATGTGTCGATTATGTTAGTTAGTAGAACCAGATAATAAGGAAAAAGTGGAATATATTTTTGGGCATTATACAAATTTCCAGTGGTGAAGTAGAACCAAATTCTTTTAAAAGTTGAAGAAATAGAAACAGTGCATATTTTTGCATTAGCTTCTCAGAACTCAAAATACTGTCAAGCATAGAAATTTTCTTCCTTTTTACTAAACGCTCCTTACTGTGAATCAGTTTGTTGTTTGTTTGGGTCAAGGAGTTGGGAAAAGGCAGTTTTAGTACTAATTCACTCCCAGACTGATCTAGAGGAATTTGTATCTTCAAGGAGTAAGAAACTGAAGATGCATTTCATAATGGAGGTGATCTTTGTGGGCTGCCCATCCTATTGGTTTTATGAAAAGCACTTGTCTGTACTGGTTGTCATTGTACCCACAGGTGTTGTCTCAGAAAATGTGTCACCTGGGGAGATTTCCAAGATGAGATTAAAATTCTTTGTGGAATTGTGTGAAAGATGGCACACAGAGAGAAAACTGAGAACAGGTTGTGAAACAGAGGGTTTCAGTACAGACGGTAAACAAATGTAGGTGAGCAAGGAACAAGTGGAGAAAGCAAAGCCTAGAAGAAAAATGTTCAGAAATGGTTCTCAGATCAGACACATGGGAACTGGAAAGGAAACATTTTAAAAGACCTGGGTAGCTGAGATAGTTCAACATTAATATCATCAACCATCTGTAGTTTAAGAAATTCAAAATGCAAATGCCCTTATTATGTATGACACTCGTGCTTTCAGGATCTTTTTCTTCCTGGAGGAAATTCTCTTTGCTTTGAGTGATTGTGAAAGGGGGTCATTATATGAGCTGTCATTACTAGATAATTAAACCGGATACATGCTTACATGACTTTCTTGAAAATGCTGATATTTGCCATGTTACAAAAATCTAAGTTTGAAAATACAGTTAGTTTTTGTGTATCGCTGCCCTCTACTGGAGAGAAGGTCAGAACCACTTGATCAGCTGGCTCTTAGCAAGCCTTAGAGCCTCTATGGGTATTTGGTGTTCCTCTTTTGTTGCTGAATTACCTTTTTATGACCGAGGCTTACAAGTGTGAACTTATGGATGGCTAGCATCCATAAGAAGATTTATTTTTCCCTTGTGTGTTCAAATAACTGATTATGCATTTTGCTGTCTGCAGCTTGCTGTCGCAGATAAAATGATTAAGATTTCAAGATACATCTTTCATTAATGTCTGGGAAAGAGGCATCTAAATTCATCACAGGGACTCTGCAAATCTTGAACAATGCTGCTTTCTTCGTATTTGTCTGTTACTTTGCAGATAACCTTATCACCTTCCAAATCCATGTCTAAACCTCCTAGTTGATTCTTCATTGCATTTCAGAAAGATTTCCCTCCATCCTCTTCCAATTCTAAACCATCATGCCTTCATGTTTGCCATTCACTGCCACAGTACCACGGTTTTGTTCTATTTTCATTTTCCTTGCAGACAGGGCATTAGCAGACCAACTGGAAAATGGAGAGCACAGTAGTGATATTTTCTCTGGTCCCATGTCTTATTTTTTCCACCTCCTGTCAAAACAACTCTTGCCTGTCAAGTGCTATTTCTGTAGGAACACAGAAAGTTTTCCTGCTGGGTTGGCACACACATAGCCATGGCACAATGGGAGCATGGAGAGATTAAGCCTACTCAGAGTGTGCAAGAAAGAAAGTCTCACTGTCATACTCGAGATATGTCTTCTACCCACACAGTAGATGCTAGCAATTTATGTTTTGCTTTGCCACATCAAGGCCAGTTTTACAAAGATGCCTTCCCATATCAACTCTTTCTTCAAGGCAAGAAGGCATTCTGAAGGTAGTGGTAGGGTATTTTCATAACAGACATGTTAACCTGAAACTCTGATTTTATTCTCTCTCTCTGTGAGTAACCACAAGTTTGCCTAGAAGATTTTATTTAAAGTGTTTTCAGCTTCCTGGCATTATAAATGTTTATTGCAGAACAGACCTCGTATCTACTGTACCCACAGTAGGGTTGTCATATTTTATTGGTTTGCACTACAACTAGTGACATTCTAGGTAGGTGAGTTGTGTGGATTGTCTCACTTATTGTTATCTAATTACATTCTATTAAAAAAAAACACCAAACATTATAACAATTTCCAATCCCTGGCCTAATGGATAACCTGGAGGAATTAGGGCATGGAGCAGAGCAGCTGTTCCCAGTCAGTGACTCCTAAGTGACAGGTGCCCCTCCAAGGGAAAGATAAGCAGGTGCCAGTTCACCTTGCAGAACAACATTGACTACCAGGTGCTCACAGTTAAGGGTGGATGGTAAGAAGCCCTAATGATCCACTGGTTACTCATCCAGAACATTTGGAAAAGAGTATCAACAGATCTAAATATATTGTTAGTTCAGCATAACTGCTTAATGCGGAGTGGAAAAATGCTTCAAATTTAGCAGTATGATTGATATGTGCTATTTTACTGTGAAGAAGTAAAACAGATACTTCATTAAAGGTATTATTCTTGTGACCTTTGGGCTATTAAAGAGACGTGCAATTCCACAAAACCTACAATTTTCAACCTTTATCAAGAATTAAGGAAGAAACTGTCTTGTGAGCGGCGTCTCTGTTTTGGAAGATGAGAAATAAAAGACTGGAGAATGACATCCCTTCCCACCCCTCAAATCTTTGTTCAGTATTAGAAACAACTGAGCTAATGGCTTTCAATCACCAGAATGTGTCTCAGAGATATCAACTGCAATCTTATTTTGAATAAACATCAGTAGAATAGCAAAAAAACCAAGAACTAGTTTAAACAAGCCCATGAAAATTCCCTTGTAGAAGGAGTATTTTTCCAGATATTTCGATACATCAAAGCTCTGAGAAAGTGGTAAAGTGCAAATCAGTTTGTAAACATCTGCATCAAAGAGCTGTATTTAACTTCCTTATTAAGGGAGACCATAATAACTTACGATGTCATGTTTTTTAAGTAAAGCATGTAATTCTAAAAAAACAGTGCAACAGAACCATAAGAATACTTTAATTCCTTTTGACAGAATAGAAGAGAAACAGGGGACGCTTTATGGGAACTTTATATGAATGAGAAGACTACTAATCAGGCAGAAATTTGACTGTCACTTAGGATTCTAAGCAAGGCATTTTTAGATAGGATAATATTTTATATTTGCATTAATTCCTGAACAGGCAGTACAAACAACACTAATAATTGAAGCCAGCCAGATTATCATGACTAGTTTGTCCAGAAAACACCTTCCTCTATCACATGAGCTATGATTACTCTTTTCCTGCAACAGGTAACAGTAGGAGATGCTCTTTAACTACTCAGACCAGATGCACATCAAACAGCTTGTAACAACCAATTGAAATCTGAACTGAGAGCTGGGTTTCATTTTTCTAGTCACTCTGTCTATTCAAACATACTTGAATAATTAATAATTTAATCACATACAGCATGAACCACGATGAGAAAAAGAAAACTTGCTACTCTCATTTTGGAGGTGGAGAGTTGTCTACGAAGAGAAGTGGAAAGTAGCCAGCTTCCTGTGTTCTGATTGCAGCTTTGAAAAATTAGGTTATCATTTGGACATAGCTAAGCATGTTTAAATTATCAAGAGATTCTTGAAGACTCTCATACCATAGCACTATTGAAGCAATAGTGTCCAGGGGAGATGAGTCCTAAGGGCTTTGTGATGTGGTAACTCAGCTACTTCCCTCTCCTTAAATGATTGGATGTAAAAGACTGATACATTTGACCAGATCTACTGTTGTGCAGTAATTTTGTCATTTATACAGAGATGGAAATATGGAAACAGATGTTTGTCTGACTTATTAAGCCTATCACAGAGCAGAGATTTCATGAGATTGCTACTTGATAAACTAAGTCAAAAAGCCCTATATTCAAAATTAAAATCACATTTTTATTAAATGTTCAATTGCTTTCTACTTTGTGCCTAGAAGATATGCTGATATCTCACGCTTAGGTTGTTTCTGAGGAGAGTTTTTAACAGGAACATCTAATAGAATAAGACTCCAGAAAGACTAATAATTAAGACTTCTATCAATAAAGGTGTCAATCAAGTATGGGAAAGGGATTATTTTAAGGCACATTAACAAGCTGGTAACATCAGTAAAGGGTAGCTAGCATAGGTGGATATTTCAGGCTTTCTGCTTCTTCCGTGAAAGTCAATAGGAATTTTACAATGAAGGTAGTAGCAGAGTAGAAGAATAAAACTTTGCTTTATAGGAAGTATTATTTCCTGTTTTCCATCAGCAATCTATCGAGTGCCCCAAACTGACATGCATATAGCAGTTTCAGTGTAATTGTATTTAAGACTTCATTGGAAACCTGTAGTAAAACTAATGAAAAACAAGAAATAATACAAGAAAAAGGTACCAGAGTTATTTTTAAAACTGTTTTGAGAATACATTTCAATGCATTTTTGCCTCAGGAAAGAAAAATGTTTTCAGGTGGAGCTACAGTTCTGCATCTATTCACAAAACAGGGCCCTAGCATGGAAGGCCATGCTAAAAGTTAGTTTAGTATTAGCAATTGGACAAGTAAGGGCTTCTCAGATCTTATGAAATCCCCACTTTTGCATTTCATCAACAATACTGTACCTGCATTGTTCCAGAGGAGCCCTTTGTTGTTAAAGCATGCATACAGTATATGTTCCTGTTTCTACAAGAGCTGGGAAAAATCACATGCATATTTTTCAAATGTTTCATGTTAATGATTGGGAAGAAAGAACGAAAGAACGAAAGAAAGAACGAAAGAAAGAACGAAAGAAAGAACGAAAGAAAGAGAGAGAGGGAGGGAGGGAGGAGGGAAGGAGGGAAGGAGGGAAGGAGGGAAGGAAGGAAGGAAGGAAGGAAGGAAGGAAGGAAGGAAGGAAGGAAGGAAGGAAGGAAGGAAGGAAGGAAGGAAGGAAGGAAGGAAGGAAGGAAGGAAGGAAGGAAGGAAGGAAGGAAGGAAGGAAGGAAGGAAGGAAGGAAGGAAGGAAGGAAGGAAGGAAGGAAGGAAGGAAGGAAGGAAGGAAGGAAGGAAGGAAGGAAGGAGGGAAGGAGGGAAGGAGGGAAGGAGGGAAGGAGGGAAGGAGGGAAGGAGGGAAGGAGGGAAGGAGGGAAGGAGGGAAGGAGGGAAGGAGGGAGGGAGGGAGGGAGGGAGGGAGGGAGGGAAGGAGGGAAGGAGGGAAGGAGGGAAGGAGGGAAGGAGGGAAGGAGGGAAGGAGGGAAGGAGGGAAGGAGGGAAGGAGGGAAGGAGGGAAGGAGGGAAGGAAGGAAGGAAGGAAGGAAGGAAGGAAGGAAGGAAGGAAGGAAGGAAGGAAGGAAGGAAGGAAGGAAGGAAGGAAGGAAGGAAGGAAGGAAGGAAGGAAGGAAGGAAGGAAGGAAGGAAGGAAGGAAGGAAGGAAGGAAGGAAGGAAGGAAGGAAGGAAGGAAGGAAGGAAGGAAGGAAAAGTGTGCATTGAGTGACTTTTTCTGCATTTGTGATGGCAGTTTCTAAGTGGTACTTGTGGCATTTTTTTTTTTTAACCCTCCAAAGCACAGAGGACAGTTTGTTCAAGATGAGTCAGAACTATCTTTTTCTACATTTTTCTGCATTTGTGATGGCAGTTTCTAAGTGGTACTTGTGGCATTTTTTTTTTTTAACCCTCCAAAGCACAGAGGACAGTTTGTTCAAGATGAGTCAGAACTATCTTTTTCTACATGACCAACATTCTGCCAGCACCATTTCCATTCCTAGCAGCCATCCAATGTTAGTTTGCTCCATGCACTTCTGCAATTGCACGCTCACTTGCAATTAGCTGAAGCAGCCTTCAGATCTCCCTCTCTCTCAAAAACAATACAAAACATACACCCCACAAAAAAAACAACACAACCCTCTCAGAATTCTAATATACAAAGTTTATGCAAAGATTACATGTCACAGAATCACAGAATCACAGAATTACCCGGGTTGGAAGGGACCTCAAGGATCATGTAGTTCCAACCCCCCTGCCTAGCAGGGCCACCAAACATACACATTTACTAGATCAGGTTGCCCAGGGCCCTGTCCAACCTGGTCTTGAACACCTCCAAGGACGGGGCATCCACAACCTCACTGGGCAGCCTGTTCCAGGACCTAACCACCCTTCTAGTAAAGAACTTTCCCCTAACATCCAACCTAAATCTTCCCTCTTCCAACATCCTAGATACGTACTATCCACAAATTTTTATTTTCTAATAATTAGTAAGCTAATCTGTAAATATCTTCAGTTGAAGGTAATTTCTGGCAAGGACAGGCATGGAAATCTGCAAGAATCTGTGAAGTGCAGTGTATGCAGCTCAGCATATTTTATAAAGTTGTTTGAAAGCTGCAGTAAAGCATATCTGACAACAATCTCATATAAATCTTTCCCTGCACAACGGAGTTCTGCCACCAAAGGCTTTGATCTGACCTGGTAACATTTCACTCCAAGAGTCTTGTAAATAAAACTAAAAAAAAAAAACACAAACCAAAACCTTTTTTTTTTTTTTTTTTTTTTTTTTTTAATACTTGCTAAGTTTTATATTAATGTTAAAATGGAATTCAGTAAAGGACACCAAACTAGCATGAATAAGTCACTATGCATATATAATACACTGTCTCTGAAGGCTTAAATACTTGGCAGGAGCAAGGCTAACATATTCCAAAATGTCCAACAACATGGTACAAGGAAAAAGAATTGGGTCCATGACAAGTGATCAGATTCCCCTATCTGTTAAACGTTCGACAGTACAGCATAGTCAGCAATTTGGTGATTGGTTGCACTTTGAAGAAAAGCTCCTACTATATAGCTTCTCTGTGCTTCTTCAGTGACACAGAAAGGCTATAAAGCTGACATAATTGACTGCTATGGAGGGAAGATGTAGGCAAGGAAAAGGTCAGGTTTGAACTTGTTCACAAAGGAATCACAATATGTATGAGATTTGGATATTTCCAGTAAAATCACTTTGATATTTGATAAAGAAGATGCAACAGCCAACAGGATGATCAGAGAGCAACAGAAGAAGCAGAATATTTTAAGTGCAGGTAAAGTGTCAGAACGCATTATTGAAACTGCACTATAGGGTCCTGTGTTAATTTCTTCACAAATATTCCTGCCTTTACTATTCAGAGAGTTTTTAAAACTGTCATACTTGAAAACTCAAGCTGGGGCTGAAAACTAGTTGCTGTTCTTTTTGCGCTGTTGAAGGACAGAAAGTCTCATGAGTATGCTGTTGGCTTGTTGCTTAATAATATTCTTCAAGCCACAGATAAACCAGTTTTGCCTCGCACTATTACAGTGTTTCAGCATGGTTAAGAAGAATAAAACATAGTAAAATACTCTTTTGTCATAAAAAGAATAGTAACTATATTTTAAAGAAGAAATGCTTATGTTACAAATGCCTTTTTTATTGTGTTATATTTTATTTTCTACCAAAAAATGCCATGGAAACAGGCATGGGAAAGCAAGGACAGAAATTCTACCTAGAAAGAGCTGAGATCAAATGCCTTATTTTCCTTGAAGTTACCAACCTGACCCATTAATTCATCTGTTTCTGGTATCTATTAGTCTCTGGAGAAGGCTCCAGAGGGAAACTGTGAATGTCTTATTTCTTCTTCATTAAGTACTGTTTTGGAAGGGCACTTGAGGGTATACTCTTGTTCTGCCAAGTAGCTAAACAGACCTATTCAAACATAAAGAACTTTTAAATTGACTTTCATTAATATTTAAATTGATAAACTCACAGGCTTTAAGAAGTAGATTATAAACACTGATACATGTTATTGTCAATATCAGTCTGACAGATGACCATGGTATTTCTCCTTCCTAAAAAATAATTCTTTTTTTCTCCTTACGGTCTGACTATTTTCCAGTATTCTTTGATAGAAAGTAGCAGAATATGGGAAGCAACAAAAGGCCATCTTTATCTCTGAGGTGACAGTGTTAATTGTAGGTGAGCTGTTTTAAGTCCCCAAGGAACTTTGGATATAAGACCAGCAACCAGGTTCTTACCTTCACCAGTAGAAGTAGATGGTGTCTATTTTAAGTGGACAGAGTTCAGTTTAAGGGTAAAGTTCATACATTTTCAGGAATAATTAACTGATCTACTATTTATTATATTTATTATTTATATAGAAGTATAATCAATTTATGTATTATTTAAATCAACCTAGCCTGAAACATGCTCAAAAAATGAACAATTCTGATTTTCAACTAAATAAACTTATCTATCCAGCATCAAATAAAGTATCTTTGAATACTTACAACCCAGTATCAAACCAGGCTCATAGAGGAGTTAGCCAAAGGCCAATTACAAGCTGATCTAGCTAAAGCCAGTGTATTCTGGACCTAGGACAATCTGGATTTAGGCCAAGACCTAGGATGGAAAGAGCTTTAGTGGATGATGAATTATCTCCCTCTGTCAGCAGACAGTAGGAAGACATACATTCTCATCCTCCTGGACATCTTAACCTGGAATTACACACTGTAAGAGAAGATAACAAGTGCCCATTAAAGATCCAGACAAATACATTCTCAAATACAAGAGACGCTGTGCTTCCTTACTTTCAGACATTTTCGTGAACAAATTCTGGCCCGTATTTTGCAAATTTTATTTCTCTGCACCTCATGCAACCAAAACAGCTTTTGGCACATAAAGGATATACACAATACCCTGGCTTTAAAGAGAAGAAGGTGTTTAATATTCATATTGTTTTAATTTCTAGGAAACAGGAACAAGATTCTCCTGCACCAACTACTTTGCAAACACAGAACAAAAGAGTATCTTCCAGACAGCTCATAAATTGAGAACAAAACTAGAATCACTAAATGCATGCAAACAGGAGAATGCAAGGAAAGAAAGAGTTTGGAGCTAGCCAAAGTAGCAAAAGCCTGGCTCTGCAACTAGCTGTGTACCCAAGTAGAAAGACGGTAGGTTTCAGGCCAACTTATTCATTCAGCTAATAGAAGGATGTTTTTATATCAGACATTTTCACTGAGGATTTGTTAACTGAGTTCAGGGCATCCATTCCAAGTTTTAAATTTAAGTGAAAACGTACAGAATTCACTTACAGAATACATTTATAAAATGAATTGGCTGAAAAGTATCAAAAATTCATCACCTTTCACATCGTAGGCCTTCCTCTCTACTGAGTAGGAGTTTTGTCTGAATAAGGGACTGTAAAAGTTCAGTCACCTGATTTCTCTCAAAATTTTACCACCTCTTTGTGTCTGAGAAGATTGCAGTAAGTCATGGACAGCTACACTTTATAGAACAGTTCTAAACACAAGCACAAGGCCAATTAGATTTAAAAGTTAAGGACATGCTTGCAGTGCAATAAAAGTTAATCAGAATTAGTGCTTGCATATGTTCTTACAGGCATCACATTAATCAAATGTAAAGCAAATGGATATATTTGGTATATATGGCCAAATAAATCCTTATGTGGAAAGATTTTCCCAGAGAGGCCCCATTTGTTGTGAGGAGAGAACTTTTCACATCTTCAAATACTGTACGTTTCAGGTAAAACTACACTGCAGTCTTAGTTCTGCCCATCCCCTTCCCCACTGAAAGAAAAGAAAATTTAATACTGACTTTTATATCGAAGTATCTGACAGCATGAGCATTTCACTGCTCCATTTCAGTCCAACAGGATTCTTGTGAGGTCTATTCTTGTAAAACCTGAGTTCTTATTGCTGTGAGGTTGTACTTGTTTTTCCCATCAGCAGTGAAAGGCCTTATGAAACATGAATTATACATGACGAAGAGGGTTAAAACCACACATGTATGCGCTCAATAATGAGATTGTTTGGCAGGAGGTGGCAGGACAGGAAAAAAAGCTGTTTGAGACTTTAAAGCTAACCTTAATAATGTAAGCTAAAGTGCTTTCTTCCTTACCTTAGTAAAATGATAAAAGCATCTTTTTCCCATGTAATAAAGCAGTGTTTTCTTTTTGCACTGAAGCTGGTACAAATGTCTCTCCTGGACTGTCACTTACACAGCATAATCTGTAAGGTCATATTAATTCCATTTCTGTAGGAGTTTGAAGTGCTGAGCCCTCGGTGCTCAGAGTTACTGGTGTAGGTTCCCAGTGCAGTCCAAGCCAGCAAGGTTACTCTTAAGAATAAGGTGGGACACATATGTAAACATTTATCACATTAGGTTTTTGGCCTCTGTGCTGAAGCATACACTTTCCATGTAGTCTGTGCAGTTTTATATATTGCTTTCTGAGAAGCTCCCTGTACCATCATTCAGACTACAGTTCATCAGCTTGCCTTTCTCTAGCTGGCTTCGCTGATGCTTTGTCACCTCTATTTTCTCTTAGGCAAGGATGTATAACCTTGCGTCAGGGAGCTGTGTCAGAAGTGAATAAATGTCCATTTAATGCTTAACCTTAAAATAAACAATTTCTATGGATATTATTGACAGTTTAGTGTGATGTACAAACAAGATGAAAGTAGAAAGTTAATAAATACCTATTTCTAAGTAACTCCAGATGTATTTAGCATGTATATTAGCATGTATTACATATATATATAAATATTAGAAAATACAATAGGACAGTGTTTCCATCATATGTTGACAGTGCTCCAGGTTCCTAGCTTCCCAAGTTCTATAGCCAGAGTTTTACATGCTTAGCTAATTTAACACTGAGATTAATTTTTCTCCCCGCCTACGCAACTTATTCATAAATGGCTTAATGCATAGGTCATCCTGAAAGTCACGGATGCTATAACAGAAAAGAACACAATAATATTGTTTGATAGAACAAATTCTCAGGTACAAAGCACTATACAGTCACCACCATTAGCTATGCATTTTCAGCAGTGATGTAGACCAGATAGTGGATGTGAATGGTGACAGTGTGTCACCTTAGCTAGTGCAGATGTTTACAAGCACAGCATGCAAGCACTTGTTCATCACTGGGAAAAATGCATAACTAATAGTGGTGACTGTGTTGAGAAGTAGTGATTTGAAGCTGAGAATTTGCTCTATGAATTAGTATTATTGTGCTCTTTGTATCTGTTGCAGGTTTTGTTTTTTTTTTGTGGAAATAAATTGGAGGTATTTCTTTCAAATTGATCTACAAATAAAATGTCTCAATTTTCCTAAGACTGTAGATAATCTGACAAGAGATAATTATTTTAAACTAAAGGAGGGTAGACTTGGGATACAAGGGAGAAATTCTTTACTCAGAAGGCACTGATGAGGTGCTGGCACACTGCACAGAGAAGGTGTGGTGCCCCACCCCTGGAGTGCTCAAGGCCACAATGGATGAGGCCCTGGGCAGCTGAGCTGCTGGGTGGCAGCAATGGGTGGTTGCTATGGTCCTTTTGAATCCAAACCATAATGTGATTTTATGATCCTGAATCCTCAGTGCTAAAACCTCAGTACTAAAGTACTAATTCCTACAGTACTAAAGCACTGTAAAACCCTAAAATACTGTGCAGACACTTGGAGTCCCTGACCAAATCTCTTATCTTCCTTTGAGACACAGGACTTTGATATTAAATTTAAAACTCCTGACCTATTTAGCTATTTTATGAAGAAAGAAACTGTATGCTCAGAAGAGGTAACTTTAGAACTCACACCAGTTCTTCCAACAGCCTTCTTCAGCTTCAGACTCTGTTCTTTTCCATGAGCTAACACTAACCCTTTCCTACTCCAAGTGGCAGTAGTGCAATCACTTTAACACTTTAACACTATAACAGCTGACTGCTGCATCTTGAACTTTTTCTTCATGTGGAATTGACATGTTGACACTCCATGGACTGCCATTTTCACTCCAGCTTGTAGCGGTGGCACCACATCACTGGCAATGACGAAATCCAGGAAACCTTCAGCCTTGTACTGATTCAATAGGTCCTGAAAATTTTGCTTCTGGTGTTCTTTCTGTTCCTCTCTGAGCATCCGTGGGACATACCTGGTACAAACTTTGCAGTATTCCAAAATAGACACTATTGTTTCCAACACATTGAAGCCAAATACTCGGCTCTGTACGCAGTTTCATGGTCAGTATCCAGCAGTTCATACAGGTGAGTTGACTGAGATGCTTTTCATTTCATGGTGTGGCAGCTGTACATGGCTGTCTGTAACATGGCTTGTCTTTCACAGTGCTGTCATCACTGCTAAAATGCACCACCTGTTTGGTCTCCATAAATGTTTAGGAAGTGTTGATGAATATAAGTGGGTGACATTTTCTCAGCAAGGAGGAATTGAATAACACACCTTTGCTTCATCATCAGACTGCCCATCTGCTGCCATCTGTCACATGGCAGCAACATGTAACAGTATTTGTTGGGAGGTTCAAGCCCTACTCTCATACTGCCAACATCTGCCTTTGATGTTGTCCGGGATTAAAATTCCCAAATAGCTTTTTATTTCTTTTTATTTCTTTTTATTTCTTTTTTTTTTCTTTCTTTTTTCTTTCTTCTTTTTTCTTTTTTTCCAGGCATGAAGAGAATTCAAATTAAAGAACTTTCATTCTTCTGATTTCAGTATCCATTGATGTCCAAAGCTATTTATTATTATTGCAAACCAATAAAGATTGCAAAGGTTTTAGGTGAGAAGTCTTTAAAAATTCAATGTTACTTTTTTCTTCACCTTGTCCAAACTTTAATTAGTATCCCGATAAAGCATTATTTCATTAAATAAATAAAGCAGGGATAGTTTTATACCTGAGGAGGTGAACATCCTGAAAGATAGAGAGCTCTGAAAAAATTGTTTTCCTCAGAGAAAAACATACTCTGACCTCTTCTGCCTCCACATAAAAGAAGATATTGGTGGTAGTAAAAATGTGGACATTTATGGAAGGGAAAACATGTCAGCAAGCTCCTGGGTAAGAGCTAGCATTGACATGTCAGCTATAAAGTCTTTAGGTGGCAGTGGGAAATGAATTGACTTCACCTTCTGCTGTGAGCATTTGTATGCTAGGTCTGCTTTCTAGGTCTTCATAGAGGAGCTAGTTGACTCAAAATACTTGGGGCAAATCCAAGTTAAGCACTTAAGTGTTATGAAAGCTTTAGAGATAACCTAACACTTGTTATGTCACTAACATATATATAGCATTCAACTTTGTTTCTAGACTCTGATACTCAAGTACAAAATTAAAAATTTCTTGGGCTAGAAATTGAAGAATAATGGGGAGGAGTAAAGTATCTGAGAATATGTTATGAAGTGATTGCTACTATGATAGGCAGCATTAATTGAAGAAAGATAAAATGAATAAATCAGTCCCCTTTCAGCTGCAATCTCCTGAATAATAACTTTACATTATATTCTGAGATCTGTCTTTTCCTGTTCATTTATTTAGCTCAGTGATAATGCATTTCTTTGTTGCTGTCTTATATTAGCTACTTCATTTATGGATGACTTAGCTTGTCATCCTTTAAAAGAAGTTCAGGCAATCAGTTTGTTTTTCCTTCAGTAAAAGTTAAGACTTGTACTATCATAGACTGATATAAAAATCCACAATTGTCTGATTTTCACACTTCTTTTGGGGCCAGCTTCTATGTACAAAGAGATTTTCAAAAATTCACTTATTTATTCATTGATATTTATTCATAAACATTATTTGAGATTCTTCAGTATGCATTTATACGTTAAAATGGAAAAGTTAATTGTACTTTAGCTTCATGGGATTTTCTAGGAGGTGACCTTTACATTATAAGCCAATTAGGCTAGTCTGGCCATTCCTTTGCTTTTCTGAGAGCAAGGAAATCAGAGCATATCTTTTTAAAACTTTCTGGAAAGGATGGAAGATTGAAAAATTACTGCATGAAGTCCTCTCAGCTCCTCTTTATGGGCAAGCTACTTATGCATGATTAAGTTACACTCTCAGTTTAAAAAAAATTATTTCAGTTCCTCTCCTAAAGTTTGTATTTTCTGTGACAGCTCTTTGGTAGGAAGAAGTTCATTGCAAACACTGAAGATGAATCCCCAGGACATTTCTAGGCTCAATAATAGTATTTTAATTTTAATTTTCCAACCATTTAAAACATAAAACTACTTCTGCCTTCCATACATCAGGGACACAAAGTCTAGCCTTAAAATGTCCTATACCGCTATAAGAACTACATCTAGAAACTTCCAAAAAGATAATTTTATCTGGATGAACACAGAAGCAGTGAGCTGATTTCAGATTTCTCAGAATTATTCAGCGAAGAAGAAAACAATTTGATTTAAAACTTTTTATACTGCTAATTTTTTTCAGCAAGCACTTTTAATAGTTTGTAGTTGGCCAAAACAAAATCAGACAGCACAGGAATGCAAGTAGGCTCGAAACTAATCAATATAGGATTTCCACTTACAGATCAACACATTTGCTGTACTTAACTTACTGTATTATAAATGGAGAAGAAATTTTTTCTTCCCCTTAAAGAGGAAAAAAAGAAGAATTAAAGTCCATGTGCCTAAAACAGCTTTTTTCCCACTGGCTTGTATCCATATCAGGATACCTATGCCATTCTTGCATTAGGACATTCTAAAATGCACTAGGTTAAAGAGGCGGCTTGATTGCAAATAAAAGAAGCAATCTAAAGACTATAGTGAAAAAAAACAAAAAACACAGTAAAATAAACTCTAGTCCAACTCTGTTTTTTTTTTTTTTCCACTTCATTCACATTCATAAATAGGGCAGAGAAATTCCATCTCAAATAAATAGATGGAAATGGTAATTTAATTTAATTTTCATTCATTTTCACTAACAAAAAAAAAAAAAAAAAAAAAAAGGAATAATTTCTATCCAAATGTTATGCCTAATTTTCTATCCAAATGGAATGACATGAAGCACTTAGTGCTGAATTTTTTACCAGCTTCCTTCTCCCCCTGCTCAATAACACAGCTGAATTGCTCTTCTGAAGAGCTGAAATTTAGCTAAAGTGCAATATTTTTCTGGGAAAAAAAAAAAAAAAAAAAAAAAAGTTGCATTCTATTTTAAAGAAGCATTTTTTTTTTTCTTCATTGTGTATCATACTTTGTTTTCTAGACAGAATTATCCTTTATCTGCTTTGTGTCACTTACAGATCAATTACTCCTTAATTTTCTGTTTTGTAAGTTAAATTGCTTGAAGTTCTTGAATCTCTACCTGCAATCTATAATTTCCAACTCATTAATGATGCTCAGGGATCTTTTCCAAACCCAGATTAGTTTCTCAACTCAGTTTCAAGTCGTTCTTGAAATACGAGCTCCCAAACCGCAAAATATATTTCAGTAATGATCATCAGTACCGTAATAGTTGCCTTCTGAAGGACAATATTGGCCCAAGTTTCTAATTGGAATTACAATTGGCTATCTCCATGACTGTGTTCATTTGTTTAGAGTCATCACTCCCTTGGGTAGGATCTCCCATCATATTTGGTTGTCTGCACCTTGGATCTAGACATAAAATCGGATAACTTGCGTCTGTCACCCACTGAATCACACAGCAGTTTATTGCATCTATAAGTCAAGTTATCCATATTGCTTTGTATTAGTGATCTGTCCTTATCCTGATTTCCTTCTCCTTCATCAATATATGTATTTATACATTTTCCCCTAAGTGACATTAACAGAAACATTAAATACTTTAAAATTTGTTCAGAGAATTAAAATAGTAAGTGGTCCAGAAAGCTTATTTTTCCAGTTTGTTTTCAAGCTCTTTGCTGCAAGCCAACATTTATTGAGAAATATAAATCTTCCTTTACACTTTCTAGTTTCATAGTCACTTGATTTCACTCTGAACTGGTAAAATTAACCTTAAGTTGGTTCAGTGTACATTCTATAACTCATTCTTTGGCTTAAAGCTTCTTTTCCTAGTTGATGATATTGTTCCATACATCACTCTAGTTATATTTTAACTATTAACACCTGTTAAATCTTAATGAGTATCTATTTAAGAAAGCAACCATAAATACCATGCCAATATTCAAAAGTAGCACTAATACATAATCTCTATTTTAAAACACTGTGTTATAGCAAAAACATATGACTAGATTACTCACTTAAAAATTAATCAAAGATATTTGTGTATTTAAAGCTGACTCATTGGCTTCCATACTGCATGGTTCTGATTGTGTCTGCTTCTCTGAATACAGTGTAAAAATCTCATTCACACTGAGCGCTGGCTATCAGCAGTGAGATGTGCCCAAATCTGAAGTGTCCCTGCAAAAACAGCATACCCCATCTGATCTTCCTCTCTCAAAACATCAGATCCCCTTCCACTAAATTCTGACTCTGACTGGTGCTGCCTGCTTCTGGCACTGGTGAAAACACAGAGGCGCCTGCCTGACTTAAATCTTTACCTTGACTTAACAGCTTAATTTTTATCCTTAGTATGTAGTAGATATACACCTGGCTTGCAAGCCTGAATAGTTTTCACGTCTTTCCACAAATAAATAAGTAAATAAACAAACAAAGAAATAAAAATATATATTTTAAAAAGAAATCTGAATCATTGCTACAACAACAACAAAATACAAAAAAATAAAAAAATAAAAAAAAAATAGTGAAAAGCAGAGGGAACTAATTTAAAATAAGCCTAATGTGTGTTGTGCAGATAAAGACCATCTTTGATAGTTTAGTGGTTTCTTTATTCCATTAAGACTTTGAAAAAAACATATTAAAACCACCTGCAAGGTAGTATTCACTTTCTGTGTAATATATATAATGCCCATTTTGTTTCTTAAAATGGCTTAACTGCAGCTGAATTAAATCAGTATTACAAGACAAATAGGGAGGTTAATTGTAGTGATGAAAGGTATCATTTGTGTATCACAGAGATTCCTGCTGGCAATAGTCCTTCCAACTTGGTGAAGTCTTCCTTGCTATAGTCAATTTTATGGATAATAAATCTGTATATGGTATGGACCTTTAATACTTCGGGCGAGGAATTAGACTAACTTTCATGACCATTCACAAGCTGCTAGGATTTCTCCCAAGATGTCTCATTGTTTTTCAAATAAGGAATATGAACTCTAAAATTGAATTTGGGATTTCTTTTGTGGAGAACAAAACTTTGTATCATCAGTGCGTAAAATGGACTGGAACTGCATGTGTTCTCTTACTGCTACTTGACAGTAACCTTGGTTTTGTATACCCAATTAGAGATCATTACAAATTCATTTGGATTACATGAGTAGAGGCAGTAGGCTATTACATTCTCTTTTGTATGCTGATACTGTCAGGTATTACTTAAATATTAAACCATGCAGCTGACTTAAATTCCACTCAAGTACCTCATTCAAATTGTTATGGTTATTATATAAGACTGTGTCTTCTGAACTCTATGAATAGCAACTGTAGTTTCAGGGGCTACTCTTTTCTGGTATAAAAACTTTTCTAATTGGAAAATTAGCTAGTGTGAGATCTTTTGCTCAAGAGTGAAATTAAAGATATTATTTAATTTTCTGAAGCAAAATGTCTACAGAAAGCAGAGTACTATTTTGTCCTTTGTTAGAGATGAAAGATATTCCTACCAATATGCATTCCTTACACGTCCTAGCACAACATAAATTTATCTTCAGTTTTCTTCATATTATCTGAGACACTTCTGATAAATGTTAGGGTCAGTAAAATAATTAGAGTTCACCTGTAAAATAGCTTTGAGTTTTGAGATGGTCATTTCTTAGTCTCTGTACTAATATATTTCTCATCCCTATTCCTGATAATTCTTGTCATTTACAAGCCAAATCGTTCTTTCTTCTTACGTGTGGTATTGTTGAGTTCTGCCTTAGACTAGATGCTGTGAATGACTAAGCAAGTTAATGGAGACTCTCACTGTGCATAGTAAAGTCATGTTGTATTTGTTTGGGAAATGAATATTGGAACCAGTACATGAGAACTGAATACCCTTGAGTTACATGTGTTTTCAAAGGAAAGTGATGTATTAAAAGTGAAAACAAGGGGGAAAATTAGCAAATACAAGTAAAAACCTGTGAACATTTTATCTTGATGGGTGTATTGTAGGAAGAATAGAATACTGAAAATTCACTGTACTAAGTTTTATCGGCTGATTTTAAAAAAGAACATTCTCAATAGATTTAAATCATATGTAAAATATAAAAATTAAAAACAACGAGACATGCTAAATGTATGATACTATGGCCAGTACATGGAATACAGTATAATATGTATAGTCTAAGTCATAGCATCATAAAAAAAGCAAGAGTATCTTCCCTGTAGGGTAAATCCTGCTATTAGCATTCCCAGTGACTCATAGTGTGTATTTTCTAAACAAAAATAAAAGCTGGGAAGCTAGGGCAAACACATAAATACTGCCACTTGAAGCTCTATTGCTTCCATTAATTTTCATGCAGACTCCTATTTGCTCATTGTAACTCAAGCAAAATGTTTCACAAAAAAAATAATAACAAAACAATAGCCTGTTTAATCCCCATGTAGGAAAGCTCTGGCTGGGTAGTAATTCTGGCAAACTCTTGTAAGCTGGAAGCCATGCAAAGTATGTTGTAACGCACTAACCACCAAAATCATGTGAAGTTTTCTGTATAGAAGATAGGATGCATCTTCCTATGCACTTCATTAGAACAGGATTTTCAGAGCAGTAACCCACATTAGTGGAGGTTGAAAACCCTGGGGGAAAAAAAAAAAAAAAAAAAAAAAAAAAAAGCAAACAGCAAGCAAACAACAGACTTTCTTGAAAATGTCCATTTAGATAAGCAACAAATGCAAGGCAGCTCAAAGAAAATGATAGAATGGAAGATCTGTGTATTCTGTATTCAGTCAAAGGAAGCCAGTGAGTGTAAGGAAAGGAATAAATCTGAGTTTATCAGAAGTGAAATTAGGAGAGAACTATCCAAATTCAAGACTGTGTCAACAGGTAGAAATTAGAGTATGTTTAGCAAAGGACAGGGAGGCTGAAATGAGTAGAATTTGGGAAGCAAAAAGAAAAGGGAGTAGAAATAAAGGAGGCTCATCAACAACAGAAAATTGATCTAAAATCATGAACAGAGAAGCTAAAGGCTTAAAAATGAGAATTTTTAAGGTATTTTCTACTTAAATCATTCTTGCATGAGAATGCTATCTAATAGCTGGTGAAACCCTAGTCAGTGGAACTTTCTAGGCTAAAATCACCATTTTGAAAAGTATTTTATATTTTACCCAAGAAACCAAGTTACCAGAGTATATAAAGTTTATGCTCACTTGGTTTTGTTTTTTGTTTGTTTGTTTGTTTGTTTTTGTTTTTTGTTTTTGAGTGAGGGTAGGTTTTTGGTTAGAAGAATGCAAGGGGAAGATATAGGCTGGTAAATTTGAAACAAAAATCTGATTTGTCAAGTCTCTTTTATCACTGAAAATGTTATGGTTTTATGATTTGTCTGGGGTATTCCACATAATACCATGATGTAGTGCACTGGGAGAGAAAGAGTTAATGCTAGAGTTCTGTGGAATGTTGATATTTTTGGTCTCCTGGTCTCAGAAGAGAAGAATGAACTACAACTCCCAGAAGACTTCATTTTTCCATAAGATAAAATGGACCTGGAGTCACGAGACTTTCAAAGAAGAAACAGGCTCCCAGGCCTGTTCACTTACAGCATTAGAGTAAGGACTTCAGTTTTGGAGACTCTCTCGTTTTATTTGATTTCTTAGCTTCAATTCCAGTCATATTGTATTATATTGTAATTTTTCTTCCCCCAGTCTCCTTCCCAGGGTGTGGATCTGTGGGTCACTTTGCCCCCTTGTCATGGATGCAGGCCGACACATGACAGAAAGACAATAAACTCACTAACCACAGAGATGAGGGAATCCAGAAGAGAAGTAGTAGTCTTGGCCCATGTAGAATACTGACATGCTGATTAACAACATAAAAAAAGAAAAGAAATGATAAAAAAAAAGTTGGAAAAAAAAAAGATAAAAATAAATTTATAGTTTGCTGAATATATGACGATAATCAACAATAGCATCTAAAAAGCTCTGAAGAAATAAAAAACAACAACAACAAAAAAACATTAAAAGTTCCACACTACATTAAAGAATGCACTGGCTAGCAAAGACAAGGACAAGAACACCTTCATTTTGACATATGGAAGCAAAGGTGTTATCATCCTTAATTAGTTTATTTCAGCAGATTTCATTCTGAGTCATTCTAATTAAGATAGCGAAAAGAGAAAGTGGAGTTATTAAAAAATATTACTATGTCAGGGAAATTTTATCTTTTAAAAATATGTGTAAGAAAATAGTTTGATTCTTTTAGCTTTTTATAAAAGAATATTATTCCTAAGCCAATGCTGTTATGCATTGAATTTTTTATCTAGTTAGATGGAATTGTAGAACAGTATTCATGTCAAGCGCAAAAAATCACTATGTAAGTATGATAGCTACCTCAGGGAAATTCAGAAATAGAACTGCTATTTTAAACAAAAAGCTTCCTAGAATATCCCACATATAAGAGTACAAATACCTATGATGTCCATTCTGATGTATTCTGTTTTCAGTTCTCCCTGAGTGACTGCAGTGCATATGGTTGTGCCCAATACCATTAACAACTTCATTCTTAAAGAAAGGCTTAATGCAGTCATCTAATTTCATGATGCAAATCTACACTGAAAAAAAAAAACCAAAACCAACAGAGAACTCCAATATAGAAAATTGCAATATTTGGGAAATCCCCAAAGCTTGATGGACATGGTGACACTAATGCACACATGAAAAATTAGAAAATATTTAATGATACTAGATTTGACTAGTTTTGGTCAAAGATCATTATGCAACATGACATAAAACCTAAACAAATGTACAAAATATCGGTCTGTATTTTGCCAGACATAAAGGTGCCTTCACTTAGATTTTTATTTCTTTTAAGCATTTTCAACAACAATAATTTTAGAAATTACAAATGCCTTATGTCTGGATATGATAAAATATTGTTTTATAGATAATTACAATTTACCTGGACTTGCCAAGCATTATCATTATCTTTTCACCCATACGTCACTACTTAAGTAGTTTTGTTTCTGCATACTTTCTATCCTATTGAGGCTGTACTTACTACCTTATTGAGGAACTAGTGAAGAGTGTCGCTTAGAGGGCCAGAGAGATATTTGGGGGCCTGGAGCACCTCCCTTATTAGGAAAGACTGAGAGACCTTGGACTGTTCAGCCTGGAAAAGACTGAGGTGAGATCTTACCACTGTTTATAAGTACCTAAAAGGTAAGTGACAACAAAACAGGCCAGGCTCTTCTTGGTGTTGTGCAACAGAGAAAGGGGAATTGGGCACAAAATGGAATGTGAAGTTACAAATGAACATGAGAGTAAAATTCTTTTCTATGAGGGTGACAGAGCACTGGAACAAGCTGCCCAGAAAAGTTGTGGAGTCTGCCTCTCTGGAGATAGTCAAGACCTGCCTGGTTGCTTTCCTGTGCAATCTACTCCAGGAAACCTACAGAGGAGTTGGAACAGGTGATGTCCGGAAATCCCTTCCAATCCCTATGATTCTGTAATTCTGTTACAAATTCTGCAGAGTAACCTTGTTGTTATTGCAGTCAGAATTTGAGTAGCAACTTAATTTTATCTTCTTGTGTCTTTAGTCTCTATGTTTGCATGACCCAAATCCTTCTTATAATACTCAGTTTGCACCAGGCTGTGCTAAATTTTGTTATATGAAACAGGGATTTTCAACACAGTTGATCATATAAACCCGAGATACTGAAAAAAGATAGACAGAAAAGATGTTTAATGCTTGTCAAGTGTTGTTGAAACACCTTTGTTAGGAGGCATGAATTAAATGTGGCAGCTTTGTTCAATTCTTGTAGATAAGGATAAAGTCAGCTCTGAGTTGGCTTCTGTATCTCAAGAGGCTCTTCTGTTAAAGACTACATATATTTGTGTAAGCTATTAAAAGGTAGAGAAACATTTCATATTAAGTGAAATTTATTCTGGAGACAGAAGCTTTGTGTTGCCATTCAGCCAGTGTTACACTTTGATGTTCCCTCCTTCTAGTCATTAACAGTAATCCTAAAGATGAATATAAAAGTAATTGAAAATCACTTGTAGTATGTTAATAACTCATAAGCATTTTTCATTCTGGTTTCTTCTGGAAGGCCTCACTAGTAAAACAGATCCCTAAAGGAACTGTAGTTGAGTTGGATCTTCCCCATTTGCTTGGAAGCAATGATGCAGGGAGAAAGGAGATTGTGTAATTACTCTCCTCAGAAGTTTGTTAATGCCATTAAATACAGCTTAAACTTTATCTGTACTTCAGAAGTGTCATAGCCTATTAAAAATAAATAAATAAAAATACATTTGTGATTGTGAGATAGTTTAATCGGTTATGAATGATCATACAAATGGCAGCTCCTCCATTTAACAAGATGAGATAGACATTAAAAAGCACTTTTTGGTGTTGTCCTCCCAAGGTCCAATTTCTCTGCACCAAAAAGTTTGAAATTATATTCATCAGAGTTATAAGAGAAAGCTGTCCTACCTAAAGTATAAGCTTGACTCACCATGGATGACAGAAATAAATACAATGAAAGTAATTTCAGTAACTGCTCAGGTGTTAGACTATAAACTTAATTATGACAGGTGCTAATCCCAGAGATAACAAAGGTGTCTATTTTTATTGATTTTTATTTCAAGTAGCAGATTGTCATCTAGTTACCCCTATGGTATCTCTGCAGGTTATTAATCATAAATTAACTACTTTTAGCCCTCAGACTGCTATAAGTCTACTCAATTATCTGTCCTTAGATGCAGTGGCTGATAGATTCTCAGCCCTGATGGTTAAACTATCCTTCTTTGGCCCGGTAGTCACACATGGTTTTCCTTGACTTCTCATCTGGTGAAAAATTCTCTTATTCCATTGATAACAAAGCTGCCTGCATCAGAGAGAAGAAATCAGAATTTATGCCATGGCTGGAGCAGGAATACTGGCAGGGCAGTTTGAGAAGCTGAAACATCCTTGGCTGTACAGCATTGCTCAGCAACAACTAAAATGTCACTGTGTTATCAATACCATTTTTCTAGTTAAGCCAAAATATAGCATTGTACTACACACTATGAAGGGAATCAACTCTGTCCCAACTGAAGGAACAGGGCAATGGGGACACATAATTGTGTTTAAAGTTTTCATAGAATAGTAGCTGATCTCATAATAGCCTGAATTTCTCACATTCAGTGATTCTGTGACCTTCTCTTGCTTCTAAGAAGTATTTTTCTTACCATTGAAATATTAAAAAAAAATACAACATGGTGATAAAAATGACCATAGTGTATATGGGTGGCTTTTTTAAAAAAAAATCACCTTGAAGCAAAAAAATCTAAAAAATCATTTAAAGTTCATATTCAGGAGCTTGAGTTTTCACTTTTCAGTGCCTGTATTTGGCCATCACATAGTCTGTTCTAGGCTTCTGTTGGATCACAGAGCAAATACCTCATGTCAAATGTTCTGGTTAGCATAGTTATGTTAAAGAAATTCAGAAAGAGAGATTCCACTCATCCTTGTCTGGAAAGACATTCTGTTTCATTTCAGCGGGGAATGTTTCATCCTTTATTGTACATATCCTCACTACTTCCAGGCTGGACAGATGTCATCTGTCCTTAGACAGCTGCAACAATTCATCAGTCATATTGACGATTTCTTCCTTTCACCTGGTGTCTCACAAAAAGTTTTTTCTCTTGGCTTTCTTGGATTTCTCAAACATGTTAGAATATATATGACATAAAGGCAGGGAGGGAATCACCTTTTATAATGCTCTGTTTCCACACACGTTCTTTTTTCTTGTGGAATGTGGATGAATGAGAACGTGAGACTCGTGTGACATCTTAATGCATTGATTAATGTGCTTCTGGCAGCCACTTGTATGCTACAGCAATAAGGGTGGCAAAAGAACCTATATAGAAGAGATTAGCCAGGGATTTTGGAGAAAGAGAGCCAAGTGGCAATCAAAGTGGCCGAAGAAAATACAGGGAGCACAGAGAGGATTGTAGAAGAAGCACCTGCCCATAGAAATACTCAGAGTACATGTTTATTTTCTTCTACATATTTCCCATGAGTTAGACAGAACTGGTAGCTGCTAATTCAGGCACTTTAAGAATCTTTGGCCATCAGCTTGGCCCTTAGATCCAAGAGTGGTAATTAGCTGTCATTGTATGAGAGAGCATCTGAAATTTGCTTTTGTATAGCAAGAGCAGTGGATGCTGTGGCAGAAAAGCAAAATGCTATCATTTTAAATTGCTGGCATATATATTTTTCTGACTACCTCTAAGATTCCCCACCTTCCTACCCTCCCCCCTCCTGCCTCCAACCCCCCCAACCCCACCCCCCCCTTTTTTTTCCTTTTATTCTCTGACAGGTAGGCAAAGAAATAATCTGAAATCCTGATTTCAATCCGTAGAATATTGTCTCTGATGATACATAAATACTGAATAATAAAAAAGAGGGCATTTATTGCCAGATGTAAAACAGTGCACAACCTTATTTTAATAAGATAAAGTCAAGTAATTATCCTTTAGCTTCTATTTCATTATATGAGAAAGCTGTAACTGAATGCTGCACCTTAAGAACATTGAGTTATGATTTTCTTGTTTAGAGCCTGAAAATTTTCTCTTGCTATTGTCTGTTAAGTGCAAGTTAAATAAAAATGAGAAAGTTGCATTTGTCAAAAAATAAATTAGTGGAACAGAAAAACAGCTGAAAGAAAAATATATTAATTTAGAATGCAATAAGATATGAACAAATATGTGTTGGTGTCAAATCTCTTCAGTCTTGCATAATCTTGTAAGGAATGTCTAGTTATTGTTTAATAGAACGTTTTGATCCAGTTATCTTTACTTGGGGGCAATTTTGGCTTATTGAAGATAAACTTTATTCAAGATATGAATGGGCCCCTTTGTCTCTATTAATACAGCATAGCTGAAAATCAAACACTCTTACCATTTTAATTCTGTTGCAGAACTGTTTTTGCAAAATGCAGAGAACCAAGATATGGTATGTCTACCGTAGCTTTAGTTTAAAAAAAAGCATTTTTTATTAATAATCTAATAATAAGATGTGAAAACATAGTTTGAATTCCTAAATCGAAACCAGCTGTGGTGAAGATTATACTGTTTGTAGATTTCAAATGAAACTTAAAAGTCAGAAGACAATACTAAAGTCTCACTCATAGCTGAAGGTGTCATCCTTAACACCGCACTGTCTGTCTTCTACAGTTGCTTTGGTTACAATGAATGCTACGATGTCAAATAATCATAAATTTTATACAAAAGAAATGAGACAGTGCCAGAACCTGATCTAATGCTCTGCTTTCAAAAATAGAACCATAAAGTTGAGATGCTAACTTACATGATGAATGTGCCACTTGCTTTGAAAATACAAAACAAAAGATCCTCAAAGGTTCATAAAACATAAAGGAAATGAAAGGATCAGAAGGGCATTCAAGAGGCAGTCCAGTTCATCCTCTGTCCCTGATTCCCTCATTACCTGTTCTCACAAACCTTTTGTGATGGGGACCCTGTGAGCTTACTGGACAGTCTCCTTCACTGTATCATTCAATAAGTGAAATTTTTTCCTCACAGTTAATACAGACATTTATGCCTATTTTATATTGTCTTTATCCATTTTGAACATGAATGGATTTCAACACATGATTTATGTTTCTTTGCTACAGACTTTTCAGATTTGAAGTTTCTTGTTACATCCTTCTCAATTCTTTCTTCCTCTTACTAAACAGTTGGTGTTTTGCAAATGCTCTTTTCTCATTACCTTGCTACCTTTCTTAGTCAAGTATACATCTTCCTGAAGCTCCTCTTGAAATACCAAGTGGTGTGAAGTCTCACTAATAAGAAATATTACTAACAATGATTCAGTTGACAGTGTATTCTAACATGATGATCTCCTGTGCAACCACATGGCATTTATAGATTCCTTCATCCTGTGATCTGTAGTAATTCCCAGAGTCTTTTAGAGAAGCTACCTACCTAGTTGTTTTATATCTGCTCTTGTGAACCTGATTACTTTAACCTCTTTCATCTAGTATTTAGTACTTCATATGCTGCTATCCAGTCATTTCCTCATTGCAGATTGTATTTCTTTGCCTTCTGTATGAGTATATCACAGGAGATTTTGTTAAGGGCCTTACCATAGCTAAAATACAAAAACCAAAATAAACCAACCAACTAAACAAACAAAAAAGCCCACAGCATTTTTTGGGGAAGGAAATCACATTTCTTTGATTTGACTTGCTAGTACATATCCAGTTTGCTGCTACGCATCTTTTCATCTTCTAGATGATTAAAGATATTTGACACCATTATTCATTCTAGTTCATCTTTATTTGGCAGGACTGAAGTTTAGATGCTTGATCTAGAAATTACTAGATTTTCTACTAAAAAGACTTAGCTTCCTGTGTGCATACATTAGGTAAATCTATTTAATCTTCTTTATTTTGCCTATTTTTCACATTGGTAATTTTGAACATGCTCTACCAGGATAAAGTTCATAGGGATCAACTCATGGAAAGAGTGATCTTACCATATTACTCCTTAAAGCAGATTTTTTCTATGTTCTAGACTAAGTTCTACCCACCTTGTTTTTATGATAATCGTACCTTGGAAGTAGTTCTTGTGGACAGATGATAAATATTTTAAAATCTGATATTCCATCTTTCTGGAATACATTTGAAGGAAAGATCATCTAATTTTTAGCTCCTTTGATAATTATTGCAATATTTATCTCCTAAATAATCCTCCCTGGTTTTGCTATGTAGTTCTAACATATATAACATATGCAGAGCTAAACTGCCCTTAATCTAACCACTGACAGATAATGCAGGTCAGTAGTGTGTAGTACGAGTAACTTAAGCTGGACAGAAACTCTTGACACTTATTTTGTCTACTACTTATAGATGAGGGTTCTGATGCTAGACTTTATCAGTTAGTATGATTCTTATTAGCTAGGTTAAACCTAAAGATATGGTAGATATGTATATCAACACTTCAGTAACTCAGTTGATGATACACACATCCAAAAATCACAGGCATTTTTCTTCCCAATATAATACCAGCAGAGATGAGAAAAGAATCAATATAGTTAAGCTGCATTCTCTTTATGGTATTCTATTAGCAATCATATGTTATTTCCTGTCATTCTTAATATATGCATCGCTCTAAGATAAATTACTCGTACTTTGTGACGGAGGTTTGTTCTTTAATCAAAGAGACCAACTTCAGGTTGTTCTTTGCATTAATTATCTGTCAAACTTATTGGACAGTTCACATTAGTTATTTATTCACTGTATTGTAAATTTTTGGCTGTATAAAGAGTAATGTGCTTAAGGCAGACATTTAATTCACTTCATTAGAGATTATGACTATCAATGTGTACAAAATAATATGTACTGTTAATATATATAGTAATTGTAACATATTACTAGAGTGCATAAAAGCAAGATATACGAAAACAAATTGATTTTGAAATATGATACATCTAAATAAACATAACCAGTCATTGTATATTGATCACATAAAAATTAAGCATGCAATTTGTTACTATCTGTTACTATTTTTCTTACTCTTAACTTAAGCTTCACCTTTCAAAAACTTTTTATTTACTGAAACAATGAAGAAAATTGTTTGGAAAGTAATAATATACAATCCAGAAATATTTATTTAATAATCCAGGAATTAATTGAATCCAGAAAATATTTAGAAAGATTTTAAAGGCTTTGAGCCTTTCTTAGGCTCAGGTACAACCCAACCTATGGAAAGGAACAGCAGTGTCTGTGAGTTCTTCCAAGAACAGTAAAATGCTGAAGCCAAGGAGGGGGTGGGGAGAGGACGGAAGAACTGAAAGTGTATTTCAAGTTCAATATAACATAATTTTAAATTAGTGCTGGAGCATTCAACTAGAATAATGTTTTCAGAACTCATCAGTGTACTCCAGCGACAGGATGAGGACACCCTAAGGAGCTAACACCTTCCTTATTTTCCCTTCAGGGCTTTCTGTGGCCCAGAACCTCACTGAGGAAAGGGGAAGGGGATAAGGATGGGGAAAGAAAAAAGGGAAGGAGAAAGGAGGGGTAAAGGAATTATTTTAAGAAGCACTAGGTAAACTTTTGTGTGAAATTTCTTCCTTGAAAGTAGTGCTTCTGTCTTAAGGAGCTAACAGATAGAAAAAGATATTTTTCTGCTACGGTCCCACATTCTCCAAATCATTCATTCCCCCCATGAAATGAACTCCCAATTGACTGAACTTTGAAAACGTTGGTGGAGATATTAATCTCATTTATTCATTCTATATCCATACTAAAGCAGTCTTCTTGATTGCCAAGAGACCTTTTACACGCTGTTGAATTGTGAGTGAGGTCACTGTAGAGGAGAAGGAAAAGGGGTTTCAGGGAAAATGATAACCACACAAAGAAGAAATAATTCAGGTCAAGTTGAAACTGAGAGCTTGTTTGAAGAAAAGTATTTGAAAGTATGTCATAGTTACTTACGCTTTTTTTAACTATCACTATTATAGGTACTTATTCCAAAGTAAAAATCCTTTTCAACATGTGAAGAGGAAAATTCCATTAAAAATGTCAAAAATTCTGTTGTCAGATATAAAAACTTGTTAACTATTTCAAATACTCTTCCAGTTTTATTTATTTATCTTAGAACTCCATGTATTTGTGAATTTAATCTTTGCTAGTGGAAAAAACAAACAAACAAAAAAAAAAACAACAACAACAACAAAAGCAACAACCCAATGCTAGCTTTTATTGAAAAGTACAAGATTGCCTGGGTAATAATTATTTGTTGCATTCCTACAGCCTTTAGGCTTTAGCTCTAGAGATTACTGTGGACATTCTATTTTTAAACTCAGTTCCTTGAGATATGTAAGAATCTCTGTAGATCCTTTGGATGTGCAATGTTCACATCATTCTTTCTTTTTTTGAAGAAGAAGAAGAGCCAAGTTTGTTTTCCTGATACATAGCATGCAAGAAAATATAGAAGGCTTCAGGAGCAGACATCTTCCCAGAATCCTCAGGGATTAGAGAATTTTTCAAAATAGCTCTCTTCAGCTACCAGCAAAACATTTCTTGTTGGGTTTAAGTATAAGAATGAACACAGAAAGGCAGTCTGTTTCAGAGTACCTCAGTAGTTACATTACTCTGCCATTGTAGAGTACTATTGGGCTGTCGGAGGGGGAACTTTTCTCAGTAATCTCTGTTGGGTCTGTTCGACACCATTACAAAAAAGACACGAATAGTGGTGGCTGATACAACATCCCAAGGTGAGCACTCTGAATTTTAGGCTGAAGAGTACTGGTCTGTCACTTTCTGTGCATGAAATATGGGTGAGACTGATCATTCTGGTGAGGCACAAGATAGAGATAAATACAGGATAACATGGAGGGCATGGATACCCAGCTATGTTGATGGTAGCTCGGCAAAGGAAAGATATAGGATTAGAGTGTAAAATAACCAGTCTGCTGGAGCACTGATTCACTACCAAGCTAAGGGAAAGTCTTCCACTACTTGAATGTGAAAACTGTATCAAGTTAACCTGCAAAAGTAACTATGCCCATTTTAAGCTGGATCATCATTTATGGTCTTAAAGCCAGTCAATTTTTAATAAAGTCCTAAATTAATTAGCTTTCACTCTTTTTAAAATTTTTATTTTTATTTTTTATTTTAAAATGTAAGCAAAAGCTGTGCTTGTGCCAGGCTGTTCGTGGCTACCCCAAAACAAAATTCCATATCTGCTCATTATCAAAAGTCTAAACTTTGCCAAATCAAGGATTATTATATTTTTTATGTAAAAAACAACAACAGCAACAAAAAGGCAATTTTATTATAAATTTAATATTTCTTACCTTCAAGAAGATTTTTTTTTCAAAATGAGTCCAGCTTCTCTCTTTGCACACTGTGTCCTTTAGGGTTGCTTAGTGCAACACTAATAAGGATATCGGCTTCTTTGTGTGTTGAGTCTGGAGATATGTACTGAGAAAGACTGGCTTACTTTATCTTTGTAGATGATAATAGCAAGGCAAACAACTCTTCACTGTTCTGATGAGAGATAGTAATCTGTTAGAATTAATTTTACCTTTAAACTCTCAGAATGTAACAAAAGCTTTTGTTACCAGCCAAGTCCTTAGGAACGAAAGCCTTTGTTGTGGTAGCACTGCAGAATGTAACAGTTCTGGAAAAAGTTCTCCTTTTTCCTCTTTTGGTCTGCTCCTGATGAATCAGCATGGGCAAAGAACATCATTACAATGACAACCAAAACACCATTAGGCTGAGCCACTATACTCACTTCTGCCAGGAAACACAGCAGTAAGACATGTGCCAGTGCATTGTTAAGATATCCTCACCTGGACTCTCTCAAATATGACCATTGTTAGAGAGGCCAAGTGGTGATTATTGGTGCCGAAAGCATCAAAGAATAACAACTAGAAATAGGACAGGCCACAGCAGGGGACAATTCTTTTATTTTACTGCAATTCTGTCACACAGCTTCTTAAATACATCCAGACAATAACATATCATTTTTTTCCAGTCAGGTTTATTTTTCTCTCCCAGCTTTTTCCACTAGTAGAGGGGAAAACTTTTTGCTGTGGACAGTTCAGTTAAGACATACATCCAAGATAAAATTGCAGTGAAAAATAGGTACAAAAAGAAGTTCAGAATACTGATGAACTACAAGTTCAGAGAAAAATATGAAGATTATGACAAACTTCAAAAACTCTTGCACCTCTTTTTTTTTTTTTTTTCCCTGAAAGCAACAGTATTGCTGATACAGAGTAAAGGTTTTGACCCCAGAATAATAATTATATACTTATGGAGGCTGCTAATCCTTACACAATGAACCATGCACAGTCCCTCTAACTCTGTAATAAATGTAGTAGATGAAAAAAAATTATTGATTATTGTTTCATTTACGTTTACTGTGATTAGTCACACAAGGAATTCAGGAGAAGAAATTTTCCTGAAGAAATCACATGAGAAAAGCAGTAGATATTCACACTTAGAGGCAAATAATCTTTGTGGACTGTAGGGTTTTTCCAAAGACAGTGTGATAAGCAGAGGATGATTTCACTTGCATTTTTTTTCATCACTTTCTATGTAGACATGTGAGAATATATTTTGATATTTATCAAATAGCATAAACTTGTCAACGTACAAATTTAATATACTTTATTTGAGGATAAATGTTAGTTCACCTACTCTAGGCCACATTTCAGATTGATGAACGTGGGTGGTATTATTATAGTATTATTATAGTATTATAGTATTATAGTCTCATGCGGGTTGGAAGGGACCTTAGAGATCATCGAGTCCAACCCCCGGGATTTGAGCCTCTGTGTAGCAGAGCGGCACTTCTACCACTTGCGCCACAGGGGGGATTCGAACTCCGGGCCCCAGTGTTGGTGCTGTATATTAGCCACTATGTAAAAGGTGATTGGGACAAAATTATATAAACCATGTGATAAACCAGTGGGGGATGAAGAAAAGGAAAGAAAATTCCACCATATTTTCTGCCTGGATGTTTTTCTTCCATTCAATTATGTAAGCAGATGTTGAGGTCAGGTTGGCAAATTTTGGGTCCTGTTAATGGGTTCCTGTTTTCTGACACAGAAGATTTTTCTAAACAAAAGTGGGGAAAGGCATGATACGAAGCAAGGAATTGGAGAAATGTTTATTCTCCTAAAGAGTTTGGTGAAATGGGCAAAGAAGTGGGATTTATGGGGGAAAAACTGAAGAAAAGAAGGAAGAAAGGACTGTACTGAAGAAACAGCTAAGGAGTTAGAGCAGTAGTCCCCCCTTCTCACTGAATTCCTTCAGCTTGTAATGAAATGTCTGTTTTTCTTATTTTTTTTTTTTTACTGGGGGCAGGAGGGGATAAATAAATAAATAGACAACAAATGAACAAAACAAAAACCAGCACATCCACAGTGACAGTAATGATTAAATGAGACACTGCAGCCAGGCACAATTCCAGTAATCTTACACTGAAAAGGTCTAAATGTCAAACCCAAAGAGCAAGAATTTGCAAGAATTAAACTGCACTCCTAGAAATATGCTGAGTAATGCCCACATTACCACCAGCAGAGCAGTAACTTCGCATCTATGCAATAATTTTTTACCTAGATGAGGAAAGACAATGCCACTGCATGATATTTTTCTACCTTTACTAAAATTCCTGAAATGTGTATCAATGGGATCGTCCACATGAAAGGAGTTCAGCTGACTTCTTTAACTCTATTGAAAATGACTAAAAACTATTTTTCCAATTTACTAACAAGTTATAACCAAGGAACAAAGCTATAGGTAAACAGACCTATAGTATACATTGCTTATACTGTACATGGCATTCCTTGGCATTAAGCTGAAATACATTTCTTCTAAGCTGTGTAAATTTGCAGAGATTTATCTCCAACTTAGACATTTTTTTCTTTCTTTTTTTTTTTTAAACTATCCAATCAGCATACTAATGGATTTCACTCATCTTTATAAATGGCATTTGTCTTCCTATTGCTATTCAAATATAATTTACACTAGGCAGAGAGATTACAGACCTTGATTTTATATGAAACGTCTTTGAGTCATAGTGAGCAAATGACTCACTTCCATCATTGCTGCTCGGAAAAATGATTCTGAGATATCAAAATTGTCTGTTCTGTCTAGTCTCCCCTCCCCCCACTCCATTCCTTTCTATTTAACTATTTTCCTTATCAGTTTGACTACTGATGAGGAATGATTCAGGGCAATGTTTCAAGTTTGCCCCTATTGATTTTCAGACCACTCTTCCATTATTACATCTCCCAGCTTTCCAGACCAGAAGACCTGCTGCTTTTGTAGCTACGATCAAAGGAAACATTTTCCTTCAGGTAGCTATTGCATTCTGATTTAGAGTCCAGTACAACAATATCAATACAAGGTCCTACAGAGAAAAAAAGAGCTCCTTTCTTATCAGAAAAGTGCACCTTCATGGACAAGGAGGAAGACTGTCTGATTGATTTAAGGGAATGCAAAATTTAGGAAGTTATCTGTATGGTACACATGATAGAGTCATGTTTTGTTTAGTTCTGAATTGCACAGCAGAAGAAAGAAATGGACATGTTGAAGTAAAAGCAGCAAAGGTCCTCAAAGACAATAAAGTTCTCGGAATACCTTTCCAATAAGGGAAATATTGGTCCCTAAGTGTTTTAAGAGAGATGGGACTGTTCAGCCTTGAGAACAGAAGGTACAGGGAAATCCTACCAATTTTACTCCTGGTGGGGAGTAAAGAAGATAGACACATTGTTTTCATTGATGTCTATTGTTAGAACAAGGGTAATAGGTACAAAGAAATATAGGAAGTTCTGTTGAAGCAAAACAAAACACTTTTTAACTGTAATGGTGGTTGAACAACAGAACATGATGCCCAGAGAGGCTTTCGAGTCTCTAACTCTGGAGACAGTAAAAATTCAAATGGGCATGGTCCAGGGCAACTTGCTTAGATGATTCTGCTTTGACCAGAGGTATTTTACTAGATTATCTTAGTAGGTGACTTTCAGAATCAATTGTGCTGTGTTTCTGGTAGGAGCTAATTTGTTTGTGCTTATAATAAAACACACTTAGGATGTATGCTGTACAGTGTGGTAGGGGAATGCTAAATAGAGCCCTTTTTCCTATGCCAACAAGATAGCTGTTTTAATAGCAAGATAGAGCATATTATAGTTAATGTGCTTTCTGAATCCTTGTTTGGCACCTGTATTTGCACTAAAATGACTGCATGCCTAAATAAGCAGGCTAAGGGTCTTTAATCTTCATCCTCAGACTGAGTAAATACTTGATTCTTTCTGCATTAGATTAGCAAGCAAAGAAAGAAGAAAAAAGTACATACCACTGTGTGCAAGAGAATGCAAACCTTTAAACTTAAATAAAACCAATTACCTGTAAAATGTATGTCGTTTTGCATGAAACGGTAGATCAGTTTAATGCAATTTTTTTTTTTTTTAGCAATTTTAATAATGTGTTCATAAAAAATAGTCAGTAACCCTCTAAATGGATTTAAAAAAAAAAAAGAAAAAAAGAAAAAAGATCATGCTAAGTCCTGATGCATCAACTGATAAACAAATTGATATCTCTTAGGAAGCAAAATAATTTGTGAACTGTAATATGTATAGGAAAAACTGTAGAAAATTCACATTCAAGTACTATACTGAAAACTAAATAGAAAGCTGCCTTTCTACACTATGACCTCGATCATTCTACTATTGCTTTTTATTTTCTCAATCTGCTCCAAAAATGTAACTGACTGCAAGTCTTCCATTTTAGCAATTATGGTAGAAGAAAAAAAAGGTACAGCTTATTCAGCTTTCCTCTGAGGACACTGATCTTACGTTCTTTGAAATCCCAACAATAAGAACGATCTCTGACTGAGTAAAATCTGGGACAACAGCAGATATTTACATGTTTCAAAAAATGTACCACTAGGACAGATCCTGGAGATTTTCTCCCAGCCCTCCCATGCTGTAGACCAATAACTGATAGGGTAAATAAACTTCTCTTTTCCTTTCCTAAGCCCAGAAATTTCAAATACCACTCTCCAGAGAATACTGGCTAATGCTACTGACAAAGCTCTGGCCAAGCAGCAGAATCGGATCATGTAAACCTCTACAAGATTCTTTCTTTTTAATTTAGATAATGCCACCCTTTGACCCACTACTTAAAGGTAAGGGTACCGGTAAGCTGACCATGCAGGAGAAAAAGAAAACACATAAACTAAGGGCAAGGCAGTTGCTTTTCAAAATTAACAACCTGGCTATTCCCAAAGATTTTATGCTTTTCTACCACTTCAGACTATTATTTGTGTTTCCATACCTAGTATCTTCAAAATAGATGTTTTCCTTTCAAATAGAGAGCTGTTAGTTGGTAAGCAGTGATCTTACTTTTGCTTTCACAGGACCTATTCTATGTATCTGTCACTGCCTCCTTTCTAATGAATAAGTTGCATTACATTTAGGAAGGAGAGCATGACTAAATAGTAATCCTAGAACATCTGATTTATTTCAAATTCATAACCTTCATTACCATAAAAATATTTTGTACCTGCAGTCTTCTCCTAGGCAACCTACCTGCTTTCTTTGATGCAGAAAGTGCGAAAATTGTGTCCATTTCTTGCTAAAATCTACTAGCTCTTCATCCTACTGTGGCACGGATGTTATTTGTAAGCAAGCATATAAAGAATGATCCAGCTTGTTAAAGTACAGCTGGAACAGAATATTCTCCTTCTTACATTTTACAACAAAATATCCAAATAACTTATACAGCTGATGCACAGAAAGTAGAGTTTGGTTTACATCAAAGGAACTTATGAAAGTTAAAGCATATCAAAAATAAAAAGGCATCTTAGTCACTGCATAAAAGCTATTTTTGAACTTATATAATCAAATATACTTACGTATGATATAGAGAGACTGTGCCAGCTATGGCATGCATATCCCTCTACTGTAATTAATCTTTGCAAGCACTTTAAGTCATTTTAAATTTACATTTACTTCTGCCTCACACAGTTGTGGTGTTATCTCAGTTTTCACCATCTGTCACAGACATCAGAAAAACTGACTTAAATCAAAGACTGTAGGAACAATTTTTAAAGCATTCTGGTTCCCATGCTTTGTAGTATCTATAGGGCTGCACACATAATTAAGAAAAAAACCTTCATGTTACTGAATGAGATCTGAAAACTATCAGTGAGAAGCTCCAGCTTAGGTCCTGCATCTTTCACATCACTGGTCCACAACTTACATTTTAAGTTCCTCCCTGTTTATAAAGAAAAGGTCCAATGGAAATAGCAAGGGAGGAAGAAACCTTCTGAAGATCAGCAGTTGCCAGGGTGTCTTTTCATGCTTCAGCAGTCATTAGGTCTCTTATCCAAGAGCTATGCGATTAATGAGAAGTCTAATGACTTCCATTCCTTTTCTTAAAAGATTCAGCATGTCACCAGTATTTATGAGGAAGCCTGCTGTAGCTACAGGGACATTATGTACTTCACTGCATTTCAAGCTGAGAGATGCTGAAAATGGAGCATTAGTTTATCTACTTTTTTTTTTTTTTTCTTTTAAACTGTCTCCCTTTCCCTCCCTCCTTTGTAAATAAATGTGCCACATTTCTAGCAGCCTGAAGACAGAAAAATATCTTCAAGCCTGTTGCCAGTTTTATTCTACTGCAAATATCTACCAAATCACCAGAAGCTCTTATTACCTAAGTGAACTGAACCTTCAAACAGCAACTGCTCCAGAACCTCCTAAGGACTTCCCATAATAAATATCTCAAAGGTTAAAGTTCTGTATATTTACTCATTTAACTTGATTTATATTTCAAAATAATAAATAGAATTAATGTTTTATAAGAAAAATGATACTTTGCAACACTAAGCAACTCCACCAATTAAGAAAAAATTATCCAGCATCTATGTGGATTGGTTTTCAGATTTTATCTCATAACATACCTCCTTTTCAAATTGTCTGTAGATATGACTGTTTTCCTCACGTTCCTGAAACTCTGGAAATAAATTTTGATCCTATTTTTGCAAACACATGCTGCTATAGTCACTGAAAGTTTTTTCTAATAAGTGTAGCGACATTGCTTACATGTGGAAACAATCATAAAGTTAAACATTTGTAAGACTTTTATCTTGATTCTTTACTACGAGTTTCCAGCTTATTGTCTGCCACATATGTTAACTCACAGGTATTCCATTTAATGCGAATGCACCTGTGAAGATTTTGGCTTAATTCACCAAATTACCCATCTACCTGAAACATTAAATATATGAAAAAGAAATTATTGGAAGTTCAGTGACAGTCAACAAGATAAAAACCCTTTGAAGTATAGAAGTACCACTGAAATATTAATGCAGCTTATGTAACACATGAATTGTTTTCCCCAACACCTTTATTTAACCTTTGTTTCTCAAGAAAGTAGAAAGGACATTCCCTCTTCTTCTCCACTCCTCCAAAAAGCACTATTGATACACTTGCAGTCAACAGTATTGCCATTTTTGGTTGTGATCCATTGGTAATTGCTTCTAAAATTAAATATGTTGAATTTCTGGGCCAGTTCCATGATCATTTATTGTAGCCATCATGCAAGTGATGAAAAACTTCCTTGAACCCATAATAGCATAAAAATATTTTGCCTCGTGTGTGGAGAGATCCATTGTTATCAGAATTTATTTTTCATTTTTTTTTCCTTCAAAGAATGGAAAAAGTGTTCTCTACCGTTCTATTCTCATCTCTTCATCATTTTCCACTTTGATCTCTTTACGTCTCACTAAGGCAACTGGGTATCAGTGCTAACTGATAGGCTTCTGCCTTATGTGAATAATTTTGACTGCATATTGATCAATTATCATGACAAAATTAAGCATTCACAAGATTGCTCTTCATTCTTTTCTGCACTGTAGACCTCCATGCTGATGATCAAAACAGTGACATTTTGAAAAGGAATGCAGAAACATGAGGCTGTATTTGACACTCAAGGAGACTGTCAGATGTGCAAAAGTATTTCACAAGAGACTGAAACTTGGAAATCTAAACACATGCTTAATTTGTTTTTGTATAGCTTCAATAGTCATCTCTAGAGAAACTTAGATTGTTATTATTTTTTACATTTTTATGCAATATTTATGATTGACTTCCAGTAAAACCACCTGAAAATTCACTGGAAGTCAGCTACTATCATCCAACTTTTTTCCGTACATCTTTGTGGCATTTCATTGTGATTAAATATCATGGGGTGGAATATGAGTCATTAAGCAGCACTGAATGATGAGTTAACATCCTCAGTTCTGTATTCCCCTCTTGCTGTGACTGGAGTTTTTCACTAATTCTGTACCCATCAGTTTGTGACATATAACTTAGTTATAATGCAGGATGATCTTTGGATGATACAAAAAAACTGGAGATATTTTTTTTTATCTCTTTTACCTCAGTGATTTCCAACTGTTTCAAGTGCTTTTAAAACTATGTATCTTCTCAAAAGTGATTCATAAGTCACAGAATCACAGAATGGCCCAGGCTGGAAGGGACCTAAAGAATCATGGATCTCCAACCCCCGTGCCAGGCAGGGCCACCAGCCTCTCCATTTACTAGAGCAGGATGCCCAGGGCCTCATCCAACCTGGCCTTGAACACCTCCAAGGATGGGACATCCACAACCTCTCTGGGCAGCCTGTTCCAACACCTCACCACTCTCATAGTAAAGAACTTCCCCGTAACATCCAGCCTAAATCTTCCCTCCTTCAACTTAAAATCATTTTCCCTTTTCCTGCTGTTATCCACCCTTTCAAAGAGTTTACTCCCCTCCTGTTTATAGGCTCCCTTTAGGTACTGAAAGGCTGCAATGAGGTCACCCCACAGCCTTCTTTTCTCCAGGCTGAACAAGCTCAGCTGCCTTAGCCTATCTTCATAGAGGAGGTGCTCCAGCCCCCAATGATCTTCGTGAATCTCCTCTGGACCCTCTTCAACAGCTCTCTGTGTTTCTTGTAATGGGAGCTTCATACCTGGACACAGTACTCCAGATAGGGCCTCACAAGGGCAGAGTAGAGAGGGACAATCACCTCCCTCTCCCTGCTGGTCACTCCTCTCCTGAGGGAGCCCAGGATACCATTTGCTTCCTGAGCTGCAAGAGCACACATGCTGGCTCATGTTAAGCTTCTCATCCATCAGGACCCATGTGTCTCTGTGTTCGTTTACTCTTTCTAACAAGAATTAAGTATTTCTAAGAAGTTTTCCGGAACAGTATTTATCATATATCCTGCTTGTGCCCAGGCGATAAATGCACAACAGCAGATTGTATCATTAGTATGAAATTTAAGAGGAATAGCAGAAAGTTAGATTAAGTGACTACAATAAAAAGGAATAGTATCACAGCCGAAGATCAGCATTAACCTAAACTTTTCTGAAAGTTAGCACATCAGTGGCGATAATTCAACCTGCTAAAGTCCACTGGCTGAACAAGCTAGAAAAGAGTCAGAAAACTCTCCCAGGACCTCTGGATAAACCAAATGGAAGGGTCTTTTGAGTGAAGCCACTATGCTAAGAAAAGAATAATCTCAAATGTGTCTGGGAAAAGAGTGACACAACTCATGAAAGCAGACGTGAAGTATTTAGGGCTAATCAGATTTTCTGCTGGACTCAGGTTCTCTGAGACATTACATCTTGGGGAAATACTCGGTGCCATTAAAAATAGCTAATTATTGCATTGTGGTATCTTTTACTTACAGGATTGGTAGCATTCCTCTGAGATACCTTGTAAACTCCATGGAAAATACATCAACTGTGGGATTTATAATTACCTTTAATGTAGGAGGTGCATTTTAAGGTGCAATCTAAAGCATAGGTCTGAGAAATTAGATAAGGGAAAACCACAATTGTTTGCAGTCAATGAATCTAAACGACTCTCTAATTAGAATGTAAGCCGTTACACACATTCCCATCTGAAAGTGATTTATTACTCACCAAAAAGTTATTAATCCCCTATGCCTACCAAATGGTCGCTGTGATGCAGAAGACTACTTTCCTAGTCAGTAGTGCTGTGAATCAATGCCTTGTAGGTAGAAATTGTAAAAACATCTTAGTAATTAGAAGGAAAAAAAAAAAAAGAAAGAAATTATTATTCCCTTAATATTGTAGACAGTCTTTATATTTCAGACCCTGGGGACCAGTAGATGGGATTTTCCTATGGCATTATTTTGTCACAAGAACATTTCTTTCCTTTATTTTGTATGGTTATTTTTGTTTAACTTTAAGGAATATCCAGTCACTACCTATATGTACATCTATGAACTCCAACCCAGAGATCAGAAAGCAGTTGTAGAAAACATGGAGTCCATGAGGCTGGACTGAACACAGAGAAGGTGCCTCATACTTGTTCACAGTCACTTCCAGACCCCAGAGCTTTCCAAAGGGAGGATTTGACTTTCTGTTGTTAGTATAAGCAAGTATAAATATTTTAGACACAAGTCAGTGGGAGCAATTGTGCTAATAAGCAGATCTCAGGCACAACACATCTTCCTCTGCAAATTAGTACTAGAGTATTTGCCAAATTCTTAGGCCCAGTAAAAGGAAGTTCCACGCCATCTTGCATTAGCAAGAAGACACTGAGTTTGGTGGACTGTAGTTTTTACTTGTAGAGAGACATCTTGTAAGGGAATCACCTTGACTCATTGTGTGAGCTAATTCACCAGTAGGATGCAGCTGTTTTTGTTTGTATGTTTTTTTTTTATTTTTCTTTTTGAAAGCCAGCTCTGCTGTTCTCAGCCTTTTGTTACACAGAGCCATCAAGAACAGTGCAGGCAGGATAAAGAAACCTACCACGAAAACAAGGAAAAAAAACCAACAGCCAAAAACCACAGAACAGTGAGAAAGTATCAAAGATACAATTACATTTATGTTGAAGCTGACAACTAGACTCTTTCCAGAAGTGCCCAGAGACAGGACGAGGAGCAATACAAAATGTAACATGGGAAATTTCATAAGAACATGAGAAAAAGTTTCTTTATTTTGAGGATGATAGAACACTGGAACAGGCTGCCTGAAGAATTTGTGGAGTCTCCTTTTCTAGAGATACACAAACCTAACTGGAGATTTCCTTTATAGTCTACTCTGAGTTTAGCAAGGGCTTGGACTAGATGATCTCCAAAGGTTCCTTCCAGTTCCTACAATTCTACGTGACCAAAGCAACCCAGATGATAGCGATAATACATGTCAGATATCACACTATCACAGAATAGCTTAGGTTGGAAGGGATCTGAAACCCCACACAGTCCTAGTCTTGCTTGTAAGTTCCCCTCAAGTACTGCAAGACTGCAATGAGGTCTCCCCAGAGCCTTCTCCAAGCTGAACCAGCCCAACCACCTCAAACAGCTGTGAAGTTCAGGAATGTGTTGTGAAATCACCAGCCAACTGATGTATTTACAAAAATTTTGCCTAATGTGAAGGCTTTACACATGGTTCTCTGAATGTTGGCGTTAAGTATGAGGCAGAGTAGCCAGTTGGGTTCAAAGTCAATGGTATACTGCCACCTAAAAAGGGATTACTAGAAACGGATTATAGAGAGGTTTTATTCACCAGTGAGGATTTTTTATATTGAAGCAACAGAAGCCTCTGAATGCAAAGCTGAATCATATTAATTTTCAAGAAAAACATTACACTGAAAAATACACTCTTACTCTTTAGAAAGGACTTTCTGTGAAATGCTTAGTCCCTTCTTCTGTAGTCTGACAGTGTCATCATTACTGTGATTTAGAAATGAGGCAAGGACTAATTACTGCATAATTAACTAATCAGAGAGTTTCACTGGAATAGAAGATCCTTGATGAAGAATTTTACCTGCTTTCTGAGAAAAGGAAATTCTTAATATTCCCCCTCCCAGTATCTTTCCTCTAATTTGATTTCATAGTATTTACATAATAGATGTAATGTGATTTTCACTAGCTACCATACAAAAGTGCTTTTCATCCTCCATCTCCACAACAAATAACTCTCTCAGACATTTAAAGCTGATTAAACAGTTCTCAAGTACTGGAAAAATCCATTTGCCTGAAGTATGACTGTAAAGTTACTTAGAGAACTGCGTATACAATGGTTGGTCCAAAAGCAACACCTCCTTTTTCATTATGTTGACTCACAACAGCAAAGGCATTTGTTGGTGGTAGAGCCATTGGGGATGAACCTTCACAACAATATTCCATTACATTTTGCTGCTGTGCAACATATGAGCAGAGGGGCAGTCTGACAAAATGGCATCTGACATGGAAGTATATATTAAACAAAGACATGTCACTGAATTCTTCCACGATGAAAAAAATATACCCATTGATATTCATTGATGCTTGCTGAACATTTGTGGAGACCAGACAGTGTATGTGAGCACAGTGAGTGGTGTGTTTCTGCAGTGGTAACAAAGGTTGACCTTCACTGATGCAGATATTTGTGAGTGTGACATTCAGGCTCTTGTTTATTAAAGGGGAAAATACATCGATACTGGTGGTAGCTATGCCAAAAAAACTGTGTTTTGCTGCTCAGGATTTTCTCTATCAAATACAGCTATTGTGCTCTTTGTATCTGTTGTGGTTTCCAGGGAAATGAATAGGAGGCATTATCATCATAGTATCATAGTATCATAGTCTCATGCCAATTGGAAGGGACCTTAGAGATCATCGAGTCCAACCCCTGGGATCTGAGCCTCCTGTGTAGCAGAGTGGCACTTCTACCACTTGCACCATAGGGGATTCGAACCCGGGCTTTTACTTTCAGAACTACTTATGTGTAACTATAGATACTGTGCTCATAACTTATCAGTTTTATTATCACTCCTCCTAAGGAATGTGAATTCCTTAGAAAAGGAATTCTTACAGGTCATCTCATGGCTGCACTGTTCACAACAGAAAGCCCAACATGTCACCTGTGTTAGAAGGATACACAATCATAATTCATCTCTGCTTTCCAGCATTGCATGATGTTGAAGATATTCACCTTATTTTTCACATTTTCTGAGATTAAGGGAAATTGCAATAAAGTTTTGCAAAGGAAAGACTGTATGAGAGAGGAAGCCTCTACAAATCAAGCCTCAGCAGGACTTAGGGAAGACATGCGTTGAGGATGGTGGCATATTCAGAGAGCCTCTGGCAATGCCAGTCTCCCACAGAAGGGCTTGGCATTACTCTCCTCTCATCTAGGGCACTGGCTCAAGCTGCGTATGAAGGGCACAAGAGAGTCACGGGTACCTCTCTGAACGAGACTGCACAATTAACCAGACCTATCAGCAATTCAGAGATATTTAGAAGAAAACGAATCAAGAAAGAGGATTTCATTCTCAGCCTCAGCATGGCTGTGCTCCTTCCCATTGCTGTTTAGAAGGGGAGCACAGGTTGTCAGTTTGTAATTGCATCTCTGTTTGTCTTAGTCAGGATAAAGTCTTACCAGCCACCCACAGATTCTGCCTACAGAGAACAATACAAAGATATCAGATGGTAAAAGGAAAACCAAAAAAAAATCGCTAATTTCTCATTAGCCTCTTTCTCTATTAAAAAACCCAAGCAGACTCAGAAGGTCTACCTCCACAGATGTTAGGAAATTTTGGTAGACATAACCTTTGATATTAAAGCTCTACACGTTGATAAAATTCACTCTTAAAAGAGACAGCGTCAGCTCACAGGACATAACACATGTTCATATATCATTGAGTCAGGCAATTATTTCATCAGAAATCCAGAACACCCTACTTTTTTGTCAGTGTCTTATTACAATTATTCCTTGTGAAAAATTGTTCCTCACAGACTTGCATAACATAATTTACTATTACTGGTATCATTCTTTCTTTAATTCTATGGCTTCTTGAAATTTTTATCTAGAAAATAGAGCAGTATTTAATATTAAAAATTAAAACATATTTTAAAATATTTTAATGAATATTATTGTAATGCAACAAATCACTATTTTTACCGTGGTATCTATTCTTTCTTTAAGTAAATTAAGTATAAAAATGCACTCAATTTTCCATACTTGAGTTAAGGCACATAAAAAAATTAATTATTAAATGTAAAAGATTCAAATAATTCCTTTCTGTTACAGTTTATTAACACTGTTGCCACTTTAGACTACAATAAGCCAGACCACTTCTAAAATGCGGGACTAGTTTAATTTATGTTAACATCCTAAATATTTAAAAACTAGGAAAAATATTTCTTTCCTTTCTTAAGGTTTAAAATATCTTCACTGTAAACCTTTAATATTTCCTCCAAGTATAATAATCTTTCTCCACTAGTGTTAAAGCTAAGACTTGAACTTTGCAACCAAATCAATTTGATTATATGTGATTAAATTCACATATACAAATGAGTAGAAACTCTCTTAAAAAAAGTTTTTTCCATGTCAATTTATTTCACTTCAGGTCATGTTGTACACAGAAGAGAACTAAAAGAATAGCACACGATGAGATTTCAAGGTTTCATATTTGACAGGGCTCTTAGGCCAGATCAGAAAGGCAGAATACACTGGCAGTGTTGGAAGATTAGATTCTTCCATTTTATCTTTTTTATTTTTTCCATGTCTATGATGAGGTAAAGGATAATAAATAAATAAATAAACAATAATAATAATAATAAAAAGATAAAAAAAACAATTGATTTCTTCGATTTGTAGGACACAGGTTGACTGCTTTCTTTTTTTGAGAACTAATATGGGTAGAAATGAGGTCACTGTCTGAAATCACTCCCCCATCAATTGAATGTAGCCTGTGAGTCATACAGAGTAAGAGAGAAAAGGTTACATGAACCAAAGTTAACAAGGAATTGAAGCCAATAGAATAGCATAGCAACGAAAGAAATGACTACTCCACAATTTACTCTGCCACCCTCTATTTGCTTACAAGCTTATATGTATTCATTAAGAAAATCAACTTAAAACAAGACAGTGAGAAAAAGGAGAATGTACAAATATGATTAAAACACTCCAGAATCTCAGGAGAACCACACAAGTCATGATGGAAGCAAAAATTTCCAATGACATTTTAAGTTAATTGGGCATCAGGAAGAAATAGTAAGAGTACTAAGAATTTCATCATGGGTGAGATAATTCTAGTATGTCTTGTCAGCATAACAAATCAGTATTTCTTCTGGGCCCTAAATCCCAAGGAAACTAAAAGCACTGTGCATGTGGCAAGTTGTAGTACAAATTGAATGCAAAGTGGTAACACGAATATAGAGAAAGTATTGGAATAACAGTTGCACCTTGCTCTCAAATCTTTGTGTCCAGGGAGTTTGTAGAAAGGAAGTTTCTTTCTTTTCATTTATATTACTTTTAAATGCAGACTTAAAAAACAACTACAACAACACAAGTATACTGTAAAAAATAACTGATGTCTTCCAAAATAGATAGTATTAAGATTCATTGAAGACAACACTTATTTTCCTTTGAGATTTATTGAGTTCATCCACAGAAGTAGGTCAAAACATTCTGCAACTAGTTCATGATCTAAAAATGCCACTTCAGATGTTTTGAAGCTATCTGTGAAGTTGGGTCTTAAAAACACAGAATAATTTTGGCTGAAATGAAAAAGAAATTAAAAAATATATAAGTAGACCAAGACTGACAAAACTAGTAGTAGGATAGTTAAGTTTTACACAGGAATGGAAAGACTTATTCTTGGATGTATGTTTCAACTTGAGAGCTAGAAATGTATCTGATTCCCTGTTAAAAATAATAATAATGAAATAAAATAACTATTTAACATTGCACATTTTTTTGTACAAGATAGACACCTTAACAGAAAATAAAAACCCATCCTGAGATGTGCTATTTTGCATGACTCTGTGGGAGGCTTGTATAGTATTTATTTACAACTGGCATAAGAAAAAAGGAGGAACAGTGGGCCTTATGTGGCCAAAAGTCAGTTGCTGTAATTATTTAAGCAATTAATGTGAACCTATGGGGCTTAAACACAGCTCTCAAAAGGAGAAGCTGCTGCCCTGCCACTGTGACTTGTCACTGGTCAATGATCAAATCAAATCCACTGGAATGTAGAGTTTGAAATCCAGCACTTCCCCATTTGAATGAGTGTCCCATCACTGTCCCGCTGCCAACAGCTTTTGCTGACAACACAGGACTTAACAATCTACCATAACAGTTAACAGTTGGACCTGTTTCCACATGTGCAATTTGGACCACATATAACTATTTCATTTTGGCAGCTGAACTAGAAAACGTGTCTACTGAGTCATCTTTCTTTCACTTTCAGTCTTAAATTTATTGAAATGTTTCTTGGTTTCAGAAATGTTTCAGAGCCTTTTTAAGGGCTCTGCTAAAAACAAGGAAAAACTCTACCAGCAGAGAGAAAGATATTTTTGTAAAAATGTGAAACATGAGACTCGTCAGAGTTCATCGAGGAGCAGCCACAAGAAGCAGGATTCCTTATTCAGTGCTTAGGAAAGAAAGGGAAGGGGAGAAATCAGCACAAAAGAATCAGATGTGCAACCTTCAGTAAAACATAAATGTGCTGATGAAAAACAGGATAATGTTTCAATTGTAAACAAATACAAGAGGAAAATTCTGGTTACCTCATTGATATGTTGTGGGCAGGACAGTGAATAAGAGTGAATTTTTCACACACTTGTGAAATGTTTATTATAACAAAAGATATTTATTCCGATCTACAAAAAGAATCAAATGCCAAAGCCCATTCCAGGATATACAAACCTATCAGACTACAAGTCAAAGTAAGATACAAAATAAAACTTGTTTCTTTAAAAAAAAAAAAAAAAAAAAAAAAAAAAAAAAAAAAAAGAAAAAGTCAAAAATGTCAGTTCAGATAAACTTTTAACGGTATTTCTTTAAATTCAAACTACTGTTCAAAACCAGCTCTAACCTAAGGCTATATACTCTAGCCTCTTGATTTTCTGACAAGGAGGTATGCATGAAACAACCAACAAACAAACCAACTGCTGAACTCAGAGTTTCTAAGTCACATAAAAATGTGCCTTGAGCTCCTTTCTCTAAGATGCAAGTTTGCATTTGCAGCTGATATGAATCCCATCCTTGCAAAGATAACATTTCTCCCAAGCAGTAGAAGAAAACTAGAAGGATTTTCATTATACTCTTAGGCCCTCATCCTGCAAATTCTTCTGCATTTTCTCTACTTGGCTAGCTGGTAGTGAAACCAAAAGTATAATATAATATTTCATTAGTGAATAATTGAAATGCAGAAAACTTGTAAGCAGAAAGCCAGTGCATTTGCAGTAAGATCCATGTGGTGATTACACTGACTTCTAGCAAAGTGAAAATAGTAAAAACTTACATTTCCTTTCATTTAACTACAGTAGTAAGATCTCTGAAGGTAAAAGAAGGTCAGATGGAAGCAGCTCAACTCATTTCACTCTCTCACTTCATGCAAGGCCCATTTTTGTAAGGCATATCAAAACACACTAATAAGGCTGAATCAACAGCTAATTCCCAAAATACTCAAATCAGAACAGCAATTGCTGACACAACCAGCTGAAGTGACAGCCCTGATGGATTTGTCTCAGCTACAGAATATCAGAAAAACACAGATTTAAACACAAAACTTCTCCTACCCAAAATGGTCTTTGTCTGTTTCTGATTAAGACTTTGTCTTTGTTGGCAATCCCAAATGCCAATAACATCAACCCTTCTCTCAAATTCTTCTGGCTCACTGCCGACCCCATAAATGTTGTGATGCCCATTGCATTAGTGTCCCCTCATTTGAGAACGGCTGCCTAGGTCTTTCCCTCCCTGATGCTATATTTATGTCCAGTCAATGAATCCGAAATCCCCTGCTAATTACCATCTAAGCTGTTATAAGGAATCTACACGTGTTACTGCACAAAAGAGGATTACTGTACTTTAAACTTAGCAAGGCTTGGTAATCCCATGTGCCACAGGATCCCATGGACATCAGAACAGATGTAAGTTTACTGATGACGCTTTGGGCAGCACCTTCCTTAGCTGCACATTTTATTTGCTGCCACTGTTCTGCTTCAATACCTAAAAAGTTTTATCTCAATATAGTTGTGTAATGTGCTAAGAAGCACATGTAAAAATAACACAAATACATGCTGAGTAATATCCTTATTTAGTAATGTGCTTTCAGAATTCTTAATGCTGTAGCATCCTTTGAAGACAATGATGGCAGATTTCCTTGATGGCACTTGAGGCCTTTCAAAATTTCCTCTGAGTTCTATCTTGGAATGAATGCTTTTTGTTGAAAACAGCTTTTGAAAATAAAAGAAATGAACATAAATCTCCTATCACAGGAGCTCAGATAATGATCTAATAACTCTGCTTGTCTCCTGTGCTAAATATTTTAAATATCCAAAATTCCTGTTTTATGAACAAATGGATAGCAGAACACAAGGTAAAAGCAAGTAGCAAGCACACCATTGCACTGACAATTATTTTTCAGATCCAATCACATATTTTAAGTGAGCAAAAATGAATGCTTTGATTTCACTTTCAGACAGAAAAAAAATAAAATAAAAAAATTGACTTCTGATTTAACTTGCACACCATCTAATGTTTATCCTGCTCTGTTAAGCGGGATTGCAAAGCCTTTCCTATACATTCATAGACATTTGTAGGCCAGCTCAGGAATGTGAAGTTCACAGGGATACCAGAGACTTGCACAACATCGGGCCAGCACATACATAGTTTCCGGAGAAGAAAAAGAACTATCTATGAGAACCAAGAGAGTTTTGAGAAGGCAGTTCTTACAGAAGAAGGAAGCATCTGTTGAACAGCTAAGCTGCATCTGAAGACAGGCATAACACTGAAACTCCAGCCATTTTATTTCAGAAAATGATGGAATTAAAATACTCTTTTGGCAATATGGAGCACCAAAACATACCCCCCATCTTGTACGTAACTGAATTTTAGCTCTCAAGCTATTAGTATCAATTAATGCTCTCTTGAGTACAAACTTCTTCCTGATAGAAGGAATCCCAAAAAGCATTAAAAAAAAAAAAAAAGACTACCCCAAAATTTATTTTTAAGGAATTTTTCCAGAGATTCACTTTAAGAGAACACGAAGTGATGAAATAAGGAAGAAACTGAACAAAAATCACTGAGTTACAAAATATAGGAAATTGATTCCCTAGAACTCCTGGGTTTTCCTAGTTTTTAGATGACTAAATAGGCTGAAAAAACTACTGAGTGACAAGCCAATAATAATAAAAAAAAAAAAGATTTAAAAATTCTTTTGAATTATATTCTCAGGAAACTATTTCCATTATCAATACTACAAATAATCATGTCCATCCCAGCACAAGATTCATTACTCATGGGGTAATCCTCCTCAGTAGTTTTGGGAATGCTGTACTGAAAGTATATCCTTTCCAGGTTAGGAGTATCTTCTCAACTTAAAAAAAATAATCTACTAGATAAATCATTTACCATGATCATTTTTTAACTGGTGACACAGCTATTCTGAAATAGGGCAACATTACTGTGCTTCTAAGGAAGGACTACGGTCATGAAGATAAGCATTCTAAATTAAGTATGAATCCATTATATACAGCTTGCTGGTGTGTTTGCATATAAAATAAGTAAATCTGAAGAAAGAGAAAGCTAATTATTATGCGGATATCTCCCCTTGGATGAAAATCAATCTATAGACATCACTGTAGCTCTCAAAAAGGGTCCAAGTTTTACAGAGTATTACTTTATTGAAGCCAGCTAGATTCTTTGTCCCAGTACCTCATGGAACTGAAGTTTATCATGAAGCATTTCTCCAAAATTTTGCCAAGTTAAGATTATTTACTGATGTCCCCATTCAATTCTGACTCTAATTCTAAGAGATTGTGAGTAACTACAAATATACTTTGACTGCATCTCCCTTTGTGGCTTTCCCAGTCACTTGCTTTAGCAGCACTCTTCTGAAATTTCTGTGATCTTTCCTCGAGTCAGTTAGCATCTATAATTTTACCATGAAAATAGCAAGCATGGTGTATTTTAATGCATCACTGTCCATTTCTGTAAATCAAGTCATGCTAATGTTTCCAGCTTTCCTATCTCAAATGCCAAAAAATAGGACTTCTCATCTGAAACAGACTATCATTTGCCTCCCTCGGTAGTATTTACAGTATTTACAAAATAAAAGGAACTTCACTAAATTCTCTTTCTCCCTACTGCTAAAGGGCAAATGCATTATAATCTTTTTTCTCCAAAGGCAATATCTGAAGTCATATAAAGATTGAGGTTTTGGTGCCCTATTCTAACTGAAATCTCTCACAATTCCTGGCAGAGAACCTGGGGAGGGAATTTTACCTTGAAAGTGATTTAACACAGTATTGTAGTGATTTTTTTAACTTAAATAAGGATACTATATATATATATACACACGTATATATACATATGATTTTTAATATGCAGTTTTAGATTTGTAGCATAAAAGTAGGTGATGGTAGCCAGAAAAACAGGGCAACAACCATTCCTTAAAAATTTGATAAAGTTACTCTGAAATGAAAGCTTTTGTATTTCCTCCAGCCCTCTCTAGCTCCACCAGTGAGCCTAAGGAAAAAATATTGCCTCTCTCAAGAAACATTGCTTCCGATTTCAGTATGCTGCTTCAATAGGATCACAAATTTTGGGTCAGTCTTTACAGAAGCAGTGTAAAGACCTTGCAAAAGAAGACTTACCAGAAGCCAACACACACTAAAGGCTGAAGGAAAATGAGATGTATTTATTACAGTCTATTGTCTTTCTGAATATAGCAATTCAGCTATAATAGCTCTTTACCAAAACATTCTCCCTTCCAGAAGGCTTCCCTTTCCCCCTCAATGACAGCACACTGAAAAATGCTTCACAAGGATTTTTTGTCCCTTCCCCCACATCACGTTATTCTTGCATCTTCTCTCTTACACTGAGAAAATGATGCAGAAAGAGCAGCTAGTGTTTTCCACACCAAATAATTTGTTGACTGTTACAGGGCATATGGGCAGGACAAGCACTGCCTTCAGCAGAATATCTGTGCCCTCTGTCATTATTTTCCTCTCTTGCTGCCTATTCCTAGCTCAAAGCAAGCCCTACTTCCGTTTGCTGCACATAGCAGTCAATTAAAGGACAAGAGTATTTTGTAGCTGAGCTATTCACAATGCCAACACAGAAAGCCTCGGTTCTTCTTTACTTTTTATCTGAGACTGAACAAAAAAAAGCATGTGGGGGGAAGGGAAGGAAAGACGGAAGTGTGCCCCACTGTTTTTATTTATTTATTTATTTGTATATACTCTATTCTTCACAGTGATCAAAACAGTAGCATTAGCATCTGGGTTGCCTATAGAATATTAAATCACAATCACTAAAACATCAGAGGTTAAGCTAATTTATTTTCTGTAACTATAGAAATACAATTACTTTTATTTTGAATATTTATCTTTGTGTGACAATTGAAAAAAGCTGGTTTTCGGAACTAGATGCTGCTTTGGTAAGGCATATGTTTTTAAGTATTTGCAAATAAACACTGCAAATATCACTGAGACTTATCTCCCATAACCATCTATCCCTAACTATTTTCAAACACAAATGAATTTTGTGAGTTTCTGTGTGTGTGTTGCACTATTAATAGCCAGAGTTTTATAATATGACAAAATCACATAAAGCAGCAGATGAAGGCAGAGTTGTTTAAATTCCTAGAAATTTAGAAAGTCATGTTTCCATGACAAATAAAAGACTGAAGTCCTTCTCATCTCATCAGCAACCTTACAGTGAAAGCTTGTCTTTTTCCATAGCTCATATTTGCAAAGTGTTTTCAAGAAGTTATTTGTTCTGTGACATGGAGGTGAAAATTTCCAATTTCCAGTTTAGTCTACTACTGCAAATTAAAGTGGAGATGAACTTTAGTTCACTATGGGTACAAAATAGAGTACTTATGCGTAAAACATAGGGAACACTTGAAGGGGAACTCAGTGAAGGATCTACAGAAACACTTGCCCTGGAGATAAGTACCCAGTACAAGAAACCAACATAGTGTTCAAGCTATTCCCGCTTGTTTAAAAATGTAACCAAGCAAAACAGTGGGGAGAAAAAAAAAAAAAAAAAAAAAAGAAAGAAAGAAAAAAGGAAGGAAGGAAGGAAGGAAGGAAGGAAGGAAGGAAGGAAGGAAGGAAGGAAGGAAGGAAGGAAGGAAGGAAGGAAGGAAGGAAGGAAGGAAGGAAGGAAGGAAGGAAGGAAGGAAGGAAGGAAGGAAGGAAGGAAGGAAGGAAGGAAGGAAGGAAGGAAGGAAGGAAGGAAGGAAGGAAGGAAGGAAGGAAGGAAGGAAGGAAGGAAGGAAGGAAGGAAGGAAGGAAGGAAGGAAGGAAGGAAGGAAGGAAGGAAGGAAGGAAGGAAGGAAGGAAGGAAGGAAGGAAGGAAGGAAGGAAGGAAGGAAGGAAGGAAGGAAGGAAGGAAGGAAGGAAGGAAGGAAGGAAGGAAGGAAGGAAGGAAGGAAGGAAGGAAGGAAGGAAGGAAGGAAGGAAGGAAGGAAGGAAGGAAGGAAGGAAGGAAGGAAGGAAGGAAGGAAGGAAGGAAGGAAGGAAGGAAGGAAGGAAGGAAGGTATTAGAAACCTGTGGTATTTTCTCAATAAATCTCCAGGAAGGAACTCAGTTGCCTTCTTCTCTAGGATGAATGAATGACATGCCAGTTAGTCCCACTTCTGTGCCTGGCAATATTGTGGAACAGATGTTCCCGAAGGCACTACTAAGGCACACAGAAAATAAAGATGAGGTGATTGGTAGAAACCAACACCACTTTACCAAGGACAAGTCATACCTGACAAACTTAGTTGCCTTTTATGATGGAACAGCAGCATCAACAGTTAAAGGAAGAGCAACTGATGTCATCTACCTGGACTTGTGCAGTGTTTGACACTGTCCTGCATGCCGCACTGGTTGCCAAATTGGAAAAAAAATTTGATGGGAATTATGTACTTGTTGTAAGAAACAGAATTGAAAGCTGAAAACCTTCATTAAGATGAAATGTACAGATGCACTAAGATAAAATAGCCCTTGCTCCAGATAACATTTGTCAACTATCATCAATTGCTAATTTAATGACTTCATGTAAACTGCTGCAAGTTTTGAAATACTTCATTTATTATAATGTGGAAAACAACATACACCAAGAGAAAAGTGCACAGCAAACCTCAGGTCTGCCTCCCACTCAGATACAGAGTCCGTTTGCATCCGTGGTAAATAATTAGATGACAATCGCACTGCTCAACAGGAAGCTAGCAGCCAGAGGAGCATGTGGCCGCCTCCTGTGACTGCTCAGAGAGAGAGTGGGTGAGCGGGTAAGGAAGAAGCTTGTACATCCTGCACCAGATAGTAAAGGCAGATCAGCAGATGTAAAGATTCAGAAAGAGAATTATAATCTGTATTCAAAAGAAGGGAGGGGAGAAAAAAAAAAAAAAAAAAAAAAAAAGGAAGAATCTTTTCTTTGTGAATTTAAATATTCTGAAGCACTATGGCAGGCTCAAAGTCTTCTCCCCTTATATGTGTATTTGTAATGATGTTTAAATAAAATGTGTCGTGTTATTTAAATGAAATAGCAAAACTGGACAGAAAGCTCTGCAATGAAAGAACTCCCATGAAATGCATGTGTCAAATTGGCATTTTCTCAGTGGCAATCTGCATCATTTGAAAATCCAGCTGAATCTGGTAAGTGTAAGGCTATTAGAAGGTATAACTCCAGCTCTGGAATACAAGAGAGCACAAGTCATTCATTGGCTCTTAGTCTTGTTCAAGAACAGTGCAACGGTATGCTTTCTAATACATGAAACTCATGGCAAAGATAATTTACCTCCCTCCTACAAACTCAGCTATTTTTCAGTTATAAACATATGAGAACTAACTGTATTCTGAAAGGTACAGAATAACTCCAGCAAGAATAAACTTCGTATGAAGAGCTGCAATGCATTCACCGACATGTTGAATACAAAGTTATAGCTCATTTTGCAGTGCTTGAACCTACCATCTCTGTTGCAAAATCCACTGGTTTCTCCAGCCTATCTCAGCACTGAGATTTTTTGTTCTTGCATGCAGCCAGCAGTCTGGCAAGCTAATCGTCCTCTGCTGATTCTGCCAGATGTCTGTGAAATAGAAAGCTGCCCACTACCAAACAGACTGGCAGTTTTATGACTGTGACAATTGCTTGTGGCAAAATTATAATTAGTACAACAATGTTGCTATGCATTCTAAACTGGATCGTGCTGACTCCTGTTCCAGTTTTCTTCAACACTCTTGATATGATCTTTAAACAACTGTGAAACAGCTGCATGCTGACTGCCATTGAAGCCAATATCCACCAGATCTTAACATCAGGCACTCTAATGGATGTTTTTCTCACTCCTCTAAGGGATGTTCTAAGTGGTAAATTCTACACTGTGTTGGTCTAGGGAAAGCTGTCAATGTTATTCTTACAGTTATAAAACATTTCTGAGTGATTAACAGCCTGGGTAATGTCTCTAAGTGGTTTCTGACGTGCAGATTTTGCACAGACTTTTTGCTAAACAGAACACTCCATGTGGGGCTGTAGCTGCAATTAAATATTTTTCGTATATATTTCCATTCCTAGCATTTCTAAACACCTCTAAGCAAAGGAGAGTGGGTGGAGAAATATGACATGCAGAGAAGAAGGCTTGGAAATTTAGCAAATTCAAAAAAGAACTATGCTTGAAGAGGTCAGAAATGCTGCATTTCTCCTTGTTACAACCTGAAAGTAGCTCCCATCTCACTCCCAAATCCCCAGGAAAATGGAAACTGCAATCCCACCAAACAATTCTTTAGATGCTACTGATATTGCCAAAGATGGGAATGCACAAGTTGTGTGTCTCCCTTTAACCATCTTGGCAGATTAGCTGAGCTGGGCATGGCTGAGGCAAGGCCCCACATAGGGGTGGTAAGGAAGGATCCTCCTTTCCAGAGGTTGTTTCCATGGCCACTTGGTCATGCATGGGGACCCAAGTGTCCTTGCAGCAGCAATGCTGTTTTGCACTGCAACAAGGGTTTTAAATGTTTCTATCTAATTGCCCTAAACATGGGAGAAGGCAGCAAAAGTCCTAAATACTTTGAAGGTTTCTTTGCAATTGTGCTTAGTTGAGCCCACTCACAGCATAAAGCTTACGCAAAATTGATGTCTTTTGCTCCTATCAAGCAAACACAGAAAATGCATTTGAAGAAGAAATTGCTCAAGCTGGGGAGAGGAGCTTCCTAGTTGCAGAGCCCCACTGCAAAGGGCATCCAGGAACAGTGATGGCAAATGCACAGAGCCCTCTGACAAGCACACAGAGAACAGCCCACTTTGGGTTCTCCTGAATCAAACAGAAACCATCACAGACGGTTTCTCAGCTTTTCAGCACCTGCTGCAAAGCAAAGCCTTGCTGAAATCAGCTGCACTGCATTTGCAGACTAGTAAAACAAGCAGAACACAAGATGGAGAGCATTGCGGGAACACCAACTAATGATGTGCTGAAGTGAGTGAAGATGACAGGCTCTGCTTCTGCTAGGTGGTACAGGCCACTGGACCATCCCCATCAATGTTTTGCTTCATGAGGTGATGATATCTGCTAGGGTTCTGTGTCATCCCTGATCTCCTAAATCCATCCCATTTGTAGATGGACCCACATGGAGAACCTGGGTTCCTACCCAGCAAAGTTTCACGCTTCCATGAATAGGCAATCCTTGCAATGAGCTGTAAAGTTTTATCATGCATTTGCTGACTGAACTTTTGAGAGTTTTATAAGTTCTAGTTTTTGAACACAGAAGCAAGCATCTCAGTATGAGTCACCTTTGCATCAGTTATAGGTTGGAAAAACTGAGAACAAATAATAATTGCTGGTCAGTCTTCAGGAGGGGGTGGGGCAAAAGAAACTACAACTTCCCTGGGAGCTCTTAGCAGTGGCCATAACAGCTACAGGTAAAATGTTTAAGCAGTATCAACAGAGTGAGTCACTCTGTCCTGGTGTTCTGATTTTCTAAGAGTCAGGGCCAAGGTCATGAAGCCAAAAGCTTTGGGGAAAAGAAAAAACACGTAGTAGTCAGACATCTTATCTTGGCTGCAAAACAGAGGAAAACAAGAAAACCCATGACCAAGAGAGGGCTGCTTACATTCATGGCGCTAGAAAGTGCATGCATGTCAAGTGGACATTGCAAAAGGAACTGCTGGCAGCCAGTTTTGAAAATCCAACTTTGAGACTCCAGCAGGCTGATCATAGAATGCTGTGGCCATTGTCACTGTGCTAAGACCTTAAACACTCAATACCATCTAACCACTGCTCAGAATAGGCTGTCCTGTTATTACTGAAAGAGCACTTGTTTAAAGAGAAATACTATTTTTATGACAAATTTGTTGTTCAAGGCCTGACAGCAAACAAGCAAATCAGCCTTACACGTTCACTGATTAGTCCAGCCAAAATAAGAAGGAAAAAAAAAAAAAAAAAAAAAAAAAGATAAAGAAAGAAAGAGACAAAAGCTTTCCTTCTGGGCATCTTTTTTTATCATTCTGCATGATGAAACTTAAAAAAGAGAGGAGAAAAAATACCCACAACCAAATGTCAAACAAGCAAATAGACACCATCTTAAAATATCTCCCTTTTATAAGGAAATGCATCATATCAATTGTGTGGGAGCACAAAATGATTTTACTGATGAAAAATACTTTTGAAGCCTTCTAGGCATTTTCATTTATGCATAATCCAAAAAGGTTTTTATGTTGTTTTTTTTCCCCCCTATTTTTTAAAGGACACTGCCCAGTTGACAATTAGAAAGCATTACTATACAAAAGCATCAATTTCATCTTTTTAGTAGCAAATATTAGCAACTCAAATCCTCTGGAAATTCAAGACAAGATGCACTTGAACTACTGTTAAGATATACTGCAAAATTCAGTGGTTATAGGGCAGCTGTCCATAGTATATTAATATTGACCTAAGATATTATCAAAGCTCATTTTGGAAAAAAACTCTTCTTTCCACCGTAAGGTCTTTAAACTAGGAGAAAGGAGATTACAGAAAATCAAGGAAAGAAGCAAGAGGAGTTAAAAAACAAACAAACAAAAAAATTTAATGTGAAAAGAGTCAGTGGGCAAAATCTCTATTGCTGTAAATGAACAATTGAAAACACAGATGACTGAAGGACAGCTGGAAAGCCTGAAGAGACTAAGAGCTTATCTTTTTATTCATTTTTTTTCTTCCAGAAATGACATTCAGCAAGTAGCAAGTGTTCTATCATCAAGCAGTCACTTGTGTATTACTGCATTTTCTTTCACTGGCATTTGCTTTTATTCCATGTTTTTTACAGATTCATATAGTAGTGTCTGAAAACAGAGAGCAAATGGGAAACTATTGATCTGGTTAAACACTGAGATGTAAATGCAGTTATCAGTTAATTGCATTGACCATTTTCTTGCAGTAGTTTGGAAAGTGGCTAGAAGATATTAGGGATGTAATGGAAAAGTTGACATTAAATGCAGTCCCCCTCCCTGTTTTCTATGGCAATGCAGACACCTCTTTTCATTTTGTAGCTTCACTCATCTTGGTAAAAATTCCTATTGATTCAAACATTGTGAAATGCATCGATTAAATTATAACATCTGTGTTTTTGTTTAGGGAGTGAAAAGTAAAAACTGCCATAAATTCACAACAAAATTCATATGGGTGGATCAGAATGAGAAATATCACATGATGATTTCCTCACAGATTGTCTCTCACCTTGTTTCACACACGTCAGTATATTATCACCTAAGACTTGCATCAGTTAAATAATTAACACAAAATCTTTTTCCAAATCCAATGCCTTGCCCTGGAGAATAACATAATGGCTTAGGCTGAAACAGATTTTAAGTCCATCCAGTCCTACCCTGTGCCATGGGTAGGGCTGCCTCCCACCATCTCAGCTACCCAGGGCTCCATCCAACCTGGCCTTGAGCACCTCCAGGGATGAGGTACCACAGTTTCTCTGGGCAGTTGTGGCAGCATCTCACCACACTCTGAGTAAAGAGTTTCTTTCTAACATCTAACTTAAGTTTCCTACCTTTTACTTTAATGCCATTCCCCTTTGTTCTCTCACTATCAGACCATGCAAAAAAAAAGTTCCCCTTCTACTTATAAGCTCTCTTCAGCTGCATGCATGTGTTGAACAAAGGAAATCAGTATTACTCCTTGTGCAAGCCAGGAAAACAACTAGAGCCATCATCTCCAGTTTACTGCATAGTTGTTACAGTATTAAAATCTAAGGGAAAAAAAAAAATACCCATTACACTATTTCAGGAAAAGTGAAAAGTATGAAGTCATGTGTTATGCATATGGGAGCTATAATCATCCATTGCATTCCCTTCCCCTCACATGCACTATTTTCCTTCCCATAGCTGCACCTCTAGGCCTATATCCCAAAGTCTCCCCTGTGGAATCTTCATAGTAAAAGAGCATAATCCAAGGAAATACATGGCTTTTATAAGATGTTAGATGATTTGTCTATTAATAACAGTTGACGTCACACCTCCAGGGAAGCTAAAATGCTGCTGAAAGAAAGCTAAAATAGGCCAGCTTTGGCTCAGTATGGCTGCGAGAACAGCAGTTGGCCAAAGGAAGCCTTTCTGCAACCTGCAACCAGATTTATTGTGCTCTTTAAACTATCCTGCCAAAATCTGTGTTTTCAGTGATTTTGCTGTCAGTAAATGAAAAACAATAAAGAGACAGCTAACACACTTGTAGTAATTTGAATGCTATTTTACGTTAATTAGCCAGGTCATCCTTGCTGCAACGCTTGAATTAATTGTGGGAAAGTGGTATCATCAGTTCACTGCTAGGTAGCACTGTCAGGGATCTTTGGCAGCTAATCCATCATTTGAAGAGAAAAGCAGTGTTTTGAAAGAGGATACAAAGCTTTGGGGATTGGCTTTTCTCCGACGCACTGCTGGAGCCTGTTATTAGTATTAATGTTTTATTAATGAAGATGCTGAAGGAAAGAGACAACATTCTAAGACTTATCTGGACTTGTGACCCTTTGCTGTCCCCACGGTGGCTTATTTCCCAGAAAGAGAGCATCTTGTAATTTCAAATGAGGATCAGCAGCCATCTTTGTTGATCAGCCCAGCTAACACCATGTCCAAGGTCACACCGGCATTGCCTGTGCCATGTGGCTTAAAGCAGAGCTCCCTTCTGTACCTGCTGCCTCACCAAACTTGTTGTAGGAGGAGAATATCAACTTGACAGTGCTGTGAGGCAAGCCTGGAAGTAACAGACCTTGCACCACAGCAAGTTCTTGGAATAGTGTCTTCCCTGCTTTCACTGCTGGGTTATTTTCCCACACTTTGCTCTCCACAAATGCAGCTTGGAAAGCCTTATGACAGTGTGTTTGGAGGAGAAAAAGAAGCATTTGTCCTTTCTGACTGTAGTAAAACTTATATACAACTATCTATATTTATACTTATTGTCTCATTTTAAATATTAAAATACTGTAAGAAACCGTAGCTTGCTGCCATCAGTGAGAGCAGCATTTGTCACACCAAAATAGACAATAAATAGGCGTGTGAAATTGTCTCATACTGATCACAGGCCAAAAGTTTAATCACACAAATTTTTAGGCAGTTTCCTCAATTAAAAACATCCAGTTGCGTAAGATGCTTCCATTTGATTAGCTGACAGGGTTGTCTTCTAGCTTTTGATATCACCTCAGTTTGCTCTAGCAGTAGGCACATCAGCAGAATAGTTATTTCTTTTATTTATCACATTATTAAAAGAACAACTTAGCTGCTAATTTTTGACCTAACCAAGTAAAAGATGCCAAGTCAGAGAAAGAGTCCAGCCTCGGTGATCGTTATTTTAAGCCCATGTTCTCTGAGTGTAAAAGTTAAAAATAATAGTAGCAACAACTGTCAAGACATTTTTTTAGTGGCTAGGCCCTGGACAATTGTTCTGCTTTCCCTATGCTCCCGCTGAAGAGAACATATGGCCATTTAGGAAACTCTGCCAATGTAGTGCAAAAAGCATCCACATCTTTTTGCCACATTGTGATATTTAAAACAAAACGAAGCAAACTCTTTCTTTAAATGCAAGATCCTGGTGGATTTGCCACATTTTTTTTTTCCCCAGAGAAACAGAAACAACATTTATATCCTTTAAAAAAAAAAAAAAAAAGGGAGAAAAAAAAAAGATATTTCCAGTGTAAAGCCATCATGTATGGTTGCTATGGTGACATAACAGTCGGCTAAATTCAATCAGTTCTCCCTGTTATGTTGGTATTTTGTTTAAGAAACCACAACTTAAAGAGCAAAGCTCCCTTCCCTCCTCCTCTTCATGCACATCCCATTCAAAAGTACTCAGTGGGCTTATTACAGCATGGCAATATGATCACTCCTAAAACTTGCCTCTTCTCAGGGAAACCCCAGATAAACATCAAGAATAATCAGCTAATAATCTGTGAAAATATGTACACACAGTGTTATCCTTCTGCCCCCCACTGTCATTCCCAACCAATACATCCCTGTATCATTTATACACTAAACTGTTTTTAGTGAGGCTATTTTTAATGTATCAGCTACCTAGGCAGCTGGCCTACGTTTTCTTTATCTGTCTTACTTCAGATAAGTGAATCCTACTTGCAGAAGAAGTTTTAGCTGCAGTGGAATCATTTTGCAGCCCTGCCAGTGCCTGCAAAATGTCTGATATCACTAAAACTATGAGCATTTTAGACACCAAAGGCAAGTTCCACTTTGGTCTTAAGGCTCAGCAGGAGAGTTTAAAAAAAGTCTGATTGTGTTCCCTCAAATAAGCCTAAAACGACAATGAAAACAGTACAAATTTGGTATAGATAACATGGGATCTGGAAAACAGCCTTCAATGCATTTGTTCAGGCTTAAAAAAAAATCTCCTTGTTAGATTTTTTACATCTGCCCTATAACAGAGTCCTTTGGGTCTGATCTCCATAAACTCCACAGCAGTAATAGAGACAACACCAGTGCTCAGTCAGCCTGCACATGCAGAGATGCCGCTGCTTCACAGCAGAGTGAAATAGCCTAAGTCTCTGCATAATTTCTTTGTGATAATTTTTTAAGGCAAACTTGGATTTGAGCAACACCATGGGCACAGTAAAATGTAGGGTCTTCACATGGGGACAGAGAGCTAAATGTTGGGACCAAAGAGCTCCATGCAAGCACTTCCTTCCCCATTCAATCCAATCCACCCTTAGGCAGCTCCTAGAAGCTGCTACTGAGATGACCACTGGCCTTGACCCAGCACTGAGAAGAAGATGCTATTCCACTTCAGCTGCTGTCAGAAAAGAAATGTGACTGTGCTAGATAGTCTTTTGAGCAAAAGAAATAAAGACAGAGATTATGCAAACCCTGCACCGTGTCTGTAGCACCTCAGAGGTTCCTTTAAGCTTCTTGTTCTTCCTTCTAGTGCTTGCTGTTCATTCATCACAAAAGCAGACAGACTCGTATTTTAATGACAACTTTCTCTCGCTACCCAGCCAAGGACATTTAACTCACGATACTGTTTCAAAATGTTTTCACTGCTTAGAAAGCTTACTGAGTTTTTAATGCATCCTTAATAAATGCTAAAAAATGTATTTTATGCAGCAGCTGAAAATTAAGCCAGCCCTGACAACCTGCTCCCAATTTCAAATTATTGTGATAATAGAATAGTGCATTTTGTATTTTAAAGATGATCTTCCCACCCATGTGGCAGTGCAGAAAACTCACATCTCACCAAAGGAAAAGACTGCTTAGATGTATGTTTTATACTGGCAGCATGCCTGAAGCCATTGCTTTACCATACTGTTTCAATTATTTTATTATTCTGCTTGATAGATATCATAGCAACACTGCTACCAAAATGTGAGTTCTAAAAGCTCACAGTATTAGATGAAGTCCTTTAAGTTGCATCATCACTCCTGATTTGACTAGCCTCAGCTTAACCTAGCTTGAAAGAGCAGTCGTGTGTAAAGCAATACCGAAACTACAAAGACAAATTGTTTTGGCAGCAGATGAGCTTTGCAAGTTGAAATGCAGAAAGAGAGGCCAACGAGGAAGCCAATACCTGAGCTAAGCACCCGTGTGAATGCTTGAAGGAGACTTCAAGTAATTAGAGGCAACTTTCAGAAATTCATCACTGAAATTGAGCTAGCATTCCCTTCTACTTCTTATCTGCCCTTATTTCACCTTTTATTTGTTTTTCTCATGCTTATGTCTCTATTCAATATTTTTTCTTCAGAGAAAGACGATCTCAGAACCAGTGAAACCCCAGTACCAGCTGGCATGAACTCAAGTGCATTTCAGAAGAAGCATTAGTAGGATGGGTATAAAGATCCAGAACTTCTATTTGCTCAAAGAATAATTATAGGAATAGCAATCTTTAAACTACTGTGGCATAAGGAAACTCTTACTGAATACCTGTGTATTTTCTTGCCTCCATTGCATACATACACTCACACACAAACATAAATAACTTCACCAGATATCCTATTCAGAGATTTATCTTAAAATTATCTGTGAACAATAGCATTAAAATATTTAACACATAGCTGTAAGAAATATTTATTTCCAAGACACTTTTGTCAAATCAATGAATACCTAAAGAAAAAAAAAAAATGCTGCCTGATATTTACACACACAGAGCACATGCGTATTACAAGTTAATTCATGCAAAACAGAGAAAGACATTTTTTTACCCACAAAGATAAAACAACATATCACTCCCATCTACAACAAGGATAGGAAAGGAAGATTCATGGAACTAGAAGCTGGCAAGACTGAAAAGATCATGAAGCAGATCCATGGAAAATATATTAAGGAACATGTGAGGATAAAACATTTTTAAAACTTATGATAAAGATAGAACTGCATTAATAAAATACCATGGAATTTTGTACTCTTATTCAAGAAATACAAATTCCAAACTCAAAAACTGGAATTCTGTTCCCCTGTTCGCAAACAGCCTAGACATAACCAACCTAAACCTACCAGGACAGCCCAAGTTTGTGAACTTAAGGTACCACACAGAAAATAATTTAGTACTTTAGCAGTACAGAGAAGATAGAAATAAGAATACCAGTATAGACCCATGGCAAAAATTTTCATTGGGTGTGCAGAGAACCAAGATCTGCTTTTTCTCTCCAGGACAGTTTCTCTAGTTTACTCCATGCCAATTTATTGCAGAACTTAATCTAATTGCTAGGGTTATACCTAAGAATGGATAACTCTGTCTTCAAAGGGATTTTATGAGAAACAACTATTTCCACTAAATACACAGAGAGGAAAGCATGCAAAGGAGGAATAAGCTGCAGGCTTTCAAGAAGAGATTCCAGGCAGGTTCCCCAGGTCAGCAGTTGTGGGGTAATTTACAGACCTACCTCACTCCTTTTCGGACTAGCAATTATGGCAAGATAGCATACTGACATTGGATAACTTCCTTTTCAGCATGTTCTGTCCCTCATATGCCAGCTGGGGAGGCTTTGCATCCTGTCTTCTCTCCTAATGACTTGACAAATCCGTTTGGCCACCCTCTGTTCTGATTCTGACCCTACTTTGGCACTCCAGACTTCCCTTTCTTTGGTTCTGGCCCTTCTTTTTCTATAGTCAACAGAATAGCTTTGTTGAAAAATCCAACCAAAACTTAGAAACAATAAATGCCACAAATTAAGCAATTCCTTTGGCTGCAATGTAGCTCCTGGGAACAAAATCAAAGCTCTTGCAACACAACTTTTAGAATAAGCCATACACACATTTGTAAGGATCATGTGGTGATTTTCTAAGCGCAGGGACATACTACTACTTGCTCTGGTCCAACTTAGACCAATTTCTCAAGTGGGAAGGGTCTTACCAGCCCCTACAGGATCACCTTGCCCAGACAAGCACATCTACAATTCTGTGATTCTGTGATTCTGTGATCTTCAAGTTCAGTCATTTCAGTACAACTCTGCAAAATGATTTCACACAGTTACAGGAAGGATCCCTTTCCTCAGCTCAGCATATCAACTACAAGTAGTTAAAGCAATAATATAGCAGTTAAAACAAATCTACTACCTGAAATATATACTCTTTCTGGAAACCTAGGTTACATATGTAAAAGGAGATAAGGTGCTATTTATAAAGATATTTCTGAATACCCTAATCAAGTAGGCAATGATGGATATCTGCGATAAATATTTCTGTCTTCCGTCTCTTGTCTCACACACACACACATCTTTACCAGGAGCCAACAGCTTATACATGAAAGTAGCCACAAAGGATATACATTTCCCATTTTCAGCACTATGTAAAGACCGCACACTTTATTTTACTTATGACCATCTTTCCTCATCTGCTTTGTTGTGAGGTCTAATCTTGAAATTGAAATGCTCAAACAAATTTTGAAGGTTCACATTACATTCTATGGTATACTGTTGTTTTTTTAATTTTTAAATAACTTGCCTGCAATGCTGTGACTCAGAAGTGTGAATGACAGAAGGAAATTTATTAAAGATAGGTTTTTTTGGAGAGAGTAAGAAAAATGAATTCTTTTACAGGAGCAGGTCCAATATTTTATTTCATTAGCTGAGATTCAGGAGCCTGCTTCCCACTCTGCTCCAACTCATGCACTAATCACTGTTCCTCCTTGTCATAAGGAGCTTGACAACTCAAGGCCATGCAAAGTCTTAAAATAGATTAAATGTATCTCTGATAACATAACAGAAATCCCAAGTTCAAATTTATTTTTGACAGCTTATAGAATTCCATTCATCTGATATTCCAAAAGGCGATATTTACTCTACTTTGGTCAACATAGCCCACTCTGTGTTTAGATACCAAAAGCACTTTGCCCTTAGGTTCTCAGCAGCACTTCTCAGTCAATGTCTACTCTGGAGATCCTGTCAAAGTCTGTCAGTACCTCATATCTTGGCTGAGTATTTTACTCAGAATTGAGCAAATCGTGGACATACTAACCACGTGGGTCCCTACTTGAGCCTTTGCCTCAGTAAAATCCATTTCTGTTTTCCTGCTGCCACAACTAAATAAGCCAGTTGTATCACATATCCTGAGAATATACCCAAGGAATGCCTTGCAAAACATGAAGTAGAAGGGGGAAAATAAGGTCCTTTAACCAGTTGTGTATTGATTAAAAAATTTAAGCTGTGAAACAGTCAACACACAAATGAGCACAAAAGTCATTTCTTGTATCTCTAATTTTCTTAAGAACACCACTGCCAGTTACAAGGCAGTGCCTATGTGGGAGCAGCAGGGAGCTTCAGAAACCCCCACCAACCTAATCATTGTGGTGCTAACACAGCCATGTCCCACAGCCACCACCATCCAGACATACATACCAGTCCTTACAACAGCACAGAAAATTTCCTAAGCACTTCCTAAGTTCTTATAATACTTCAGTGCTTAAAAAGTAAGAGCAGGTGACACATTGCTCAGGGACAGAGCTAGTCATTGGGTTGTTTTTTTTTAGCTAGCATTTCATCCTTTGGCTGTCTAAAATGTTGTGAAGAAGATGTCTGGCATGATTCAAAGGGGAGCCCAGGTGATAGCAGCTTGCAGTATTGTAGCTGTAGGGAAGGCAAAGCCTGGGAGCTGCTGGGTAAACATGAAGTGGTGATGCAATGGAAAGGAAGAGATACGGGGGGCTGGACAAATTGGGCTGCATGGCAGCACTGAGTGTAGATAAATAAATACCAAATAAGCTGCTAGTGATGCAAATGAGTTGTTTTTCTGTTTTTCCCCACAGGATCTCTTAATTCTGTTCACGTGGTCTTTACATTTCTTCCACTGGAAGTGTTCCTCACACATGAGTACAATGTTAATTGTATAAAAGAAAACATGCATTAACATCTGCACCTAGAGTTGGCTGATGAATTTACACCCAAATGGATGTTAATTTCTAAAGGCATCCAGATATTCCTCTAGGAATAAGACACGCTATATAAAATAAAATATCAATTGAATGAAATAATTTGATACGTGATCAGAAGAGTGGTTTATGGTTCTTGAAGATAAGGGTGGTTTTTATTCATTTATTATTGTAGACTACTTACCAATTAAATTGCATTCAGTAACTCTAACAAGGAACACTCAAAAAGAACAGCTCCTTAATATAACATTTTTTTCTCACTTTCCTTTGAGTAAGTGTCACACAAGTAATATAGCTATTTTCCTGGCCAAATAAAAAGATGAATATCCAAATCCAAAAACAAAAAGTACATCATTTATTCTTTCTTACTACTTATTCATAGTATTTGTTTTTAGTTAAAAATTAATGAAAGAAACAGGAACTTTTTTATTTATTTACTGAAGTAGGTTACCCCTGATTAACAACAATCATGTTCACAAACCTGAAGGCTCTGATTACACAACTGAAACATGCAACTGCACTATGACTTCAGCAGAAAGTAAGGAATACAGTTATTCAACACTTGCACTGCATCTGGTGACCTGACAGATGTTTTACTACTATCTAGGAAGGAAATAATTTTCAGACAAGTCTGTACTAAAGCAATACTTGCTGCTTTTAAGCAGCAGGTAGAAAGCATGGTAGCCAGATACAGACATGCATTTTAACAAGACACTCTCCAGAATAATGGAGAAAATTAACCAGCCTCCTAGCATATAAAATGGTGAAATAAGTGTGCTATGGGAAAGAAACATATAGGTCCAATTTACTTCTGCTGCAGTGTGATTTCAAAGAACTTGAACCTGTATTGTTCTCTGTAGTGTGTTTGTCAGATGTAAGGAGAGTAAAAATACACATCACATCAAAACTAAATTACAAAACATCTTGTAATTCCCAGATTCCACAGGAACTTTTTTTCTTTTTTTTTTTTTTTTTGCCTTCTTGCTAAATGTACAAGGAAAAAATATTAAACTATGTCTGCCAGACATGTCATCTCAGACTCATTTGACAAGTAATGTTACAGTGAGCATCCTATTATATCATTTTATTGCTTCCTGTCTTTCAAAGCTATATGTAGCTTTCTCAGGTCTCCAATTGCAAGAAACATCACATTAGATGAAATAGTTGGGTTAATACTAAGACAATTTGGGACTGTGAAACAGACCTGCAAAATAAAGCTGGGGAAAAGCTATAAACTGAGCAAAAAGACTCCTGAATTAATGCAGGTACAAAGTATTTTGCTGAAACTGCTGTATTTGAAAATGATTGCCTTGGAAAATGAGCTAGAAATACTCATTATCACATGGAATAAAATTCTTCCTGTTTGTTGTACCTAAAAGGTGCAAGAAGGCAGCAAAGTGTTATGATAGTCCTTCTTGTGACTCTTAGTGGCTCTCTTTACATCGCAAACCCTTTGATCAAAATGCAACAGCAACCCAAGGAGAGAAATCTTTAGCAGGGCTTTGTGTGTGGTAGCCCATCATTGGATTCTTTAGCTCAGTATCTTTAGCAGATATTCACAGTTTTCCACATTCAAATTCTTAACACATATGAAAATTTCTGTTCAAAAACACAAAGTTGAACACACAAAAAACAGAGGCCTAATTATGACTTTTATCCCAAGACTTTTATCCCAAATTAAAAAAAAAAAAAAAAAGTTCTCATTTCATGGGAGCTACAATAACAAAAAAGATCTCCAAAAACACACGAATACGAATGATATGAATGACAGCAGATGGCTTTTAGCCTCAAACCAAATACCCTGAAGATCTGAGATATGAGGCTAAAGTGTACTGTGCTGTACAGAAGCTATACTCTGTCCATAAGGGATTCACAGTGTTTAATTAGTATCTGTTGAGCTTTGTGACACCCTGGGAGCTGTGTATGACATTTAACAGAGGGATTAATTGAGGCACAGAATGATTAGCTGATTTGCCATACACTGGCATTGAATTAAGGTAATCTGAAATGCATAGATTGCTTCAGCTTCTCAAGGGATGGAAATCAGAGCTCCAAAGACTTTGATTTAGGTTCCCATAGTTATGTGATTAAGGCAATGAGATCACTCAATGGAAATGAAACAAAGAGATTTAATCCTAGTAAAATTTAGATCCAAACACTTAATTCATATCATGGCCTTCTGTGATGACAGCATCAATGGGCAAAGGAAAGGAACTAGTGTAATCTATCTGGACTTGTGCAAAGCCTTTGACATGGTTCTGTACTACGCCCTTATCTCTGAATTAGAAAGAAATGAATTTGAAGGCTGGACATGTAGGCGGGTAAAAAATAGGTTGAATAATCATATCCAAAGGGTTGCTGTCATTGGCTCTATATCCAGGAAGAGGCCAGTCATAACTGGTGTTCCCAGGTATCTGCCTTGGAACTGGTGCTCCTCAACATCTTTATCAATAACATAGACAGTGGGATTGAGTGTACCCTCAGAAAGTTTGCTGATGACACCAAGCTGAATGGCATAGCTGACACGATAGAAGGGAGAGACATCATCCAGAAGGACCAGGACATGCTTGAGAAGTGAACATGTGAAAATCTAACAAGGTTTAACAAGGCCAAGTACAAGGTGTTTCACTTGGTTTGGGGCAGTCCCAGATATGAGTGCAGATTGGGAGTACTCCTTGAGAGTAGCCCTACAGAGGACTTGGGGGTCCTGATGGATGAAAAGTATAACATGAGCCAACAGTGTGTGCTTAAACCCTGAAAAGCCAACTTTATCCTGGGCTGCATTAGAAGAGAGATGGCCAGAAGAGGGAGGGAGGGGATTTACATCCTTTACTCAGCCTTTGTGGGATACCATCTGGAATACTGTGTCAAGGTCTGGGGTCCAGAGTCCAGGAAGGATGTAGAGCAGGGGAAGTGGATCCAGAGGGAGATGAAGATGCTCAGAGGGCTGGAGCACCTCTGTAATAAAGAAATGCTGAGGGAACCAGCCTAAGTCAATTCTATGATTCTATAGGATTGATTCTATGATCTCTATGATTCGAAAATAGCACTCATATACTAAACTCTGAAATGTTTCCTCATTAGCATAATTCCCCCCAAAAAATATGAGTTAAAAAAAAAAAAGAACCTTTTCTCTCAGGGTGGTCAGGCACTGGAATGGCTGCCCAGGGACATGGTGGAGTTGTCATCCCTGGCAGTGTTCAAGAGGCACCTGGGTGAGGAGCTACAAGATATGGTTTAGTGGCTTGTGGTAGCAATGATAATGGGAGGATGGTTGGACTAGATGATCTTGTAGGTCTTTTCCAACCTTGTGATTCTATGATTCAGAACATACAAAAATTACTTCAGACTATTCTAACATTTCAGATCAGTTTTATACTGTTGTAGAGCAATCCAAATCCAGTCTTACCTAAGCATGTGCAAACATCTCAGTGTATCGCTGTTCAATCAGTTCCACATTATCATATAATAATCAGTTTAATTTAGAGGGTCTTGAAAGGACATGATTTTTTCAGAATTGACCACAGTTTATCTTTCTATTGCTACTTTTGTTTTAAACTGACTGTTGTAGAATAAAGGTAGGAGAGGTTTGAGACTATGTCCTCTGCTTTCAGTTCAATGACCTGAATAAAGTTATGCAGTGTTAATCAAAGTTAACAGTTTTGAACAATTTTCACAGAAGCCAAATGGGTGAAACTTATGTCAAAAGATATTAATACTTCAGAAAGAACATTTTGTATTGGCAGAAATTATGATATTAAAAGGCTTAGAAACTGCACCTTCCTCAGGCTTTGCAATAAATGTTTCAAGGACAAATTAAGGCATTAAGAAAAGCAAGAAGTACCATGCAGATTGTCCAAAAGGAAAACCATTTACATATTTCAACTGAAATTAACATAGTGTGCACTGTCAAAATAATCCTGAGGGGAAAACACATAGTATCCATAGAAATGATACTGATCTTCACAAGCCAAAGAACAGGCTTAAAAGACTGTTGCCTTATTTATTTTAAACTGAGAGATATCTTGTTATGCGGATATTAGAAATGATTACAGCCTCACTTATGACAATAAGCTCTACTGGCCTTTAAGGAGACTTTCATCTAAATCCACAGGGCTATTAAAAAAACCCAAACAACAACAACAACAAAAAACAAACACAAAAAACATGTATAATTGTTTTGGTTATTTTCTTCCATTTCAGTCTTGAGTAAATTCTTCATAAGAACTTTAGATTTTGGATGCCCCTTCCCCCTCTCTCTTTCCTTTTTTGAAGGGTGCAACTACTGAGCACAAGACCTTTTTTTTTTTTTAATTTTAGAGATTCTGTTGGAAACAACCAATTTATTTAAGTTATGTATTCCTGTGGAAAAGGGATGTGCTTTACCAATACGAGTCAGTAAGACTCTTTTTCACCTCTTACTTGGGCAGCTGCATATCCATGTGCTGCCCTACTGTGTAAGAGGACCTACTGCTATAATACCAGGCAACACCTAATCCTATTCTTTTCCTCTCTAAAGTGCAGAAGAGTTGGCTCCACTTTATATTCTCTGCCTTCAGATTGTGAAAAATAACTGTTGCATAAGGTGTGAATAATATTGTGTTATATAAATATCTTGTAGTATATGAACATGACAGTATATATTTATGGAGTGGAAAATGCGTAAAAAGCCAATTGCTTTCCTCCCCTTTAACTTTGTAGGAGTTTGCTCTAACAGTTTCCTAACTATACTCTTGAAAGCTAAAGTATTTTCCTAGCAAATATGGGAAAAGCTGGCAGAAAGCCTTTAAAGTTAAAGCCCACAAAATTAGCCTCCTTTCTCCCTAGCTTCTTATGCCCTAACAGATATGAACTATGTAAGAAACCTCTTGCTGCTTGTCAAATTATTAGTGCTACATGTGAAGTGTAAACCAGTAATGAGACAAGGAGACCCAGGAGATGTATATTGTATGTAGCAGCCCCATGTTTATGCCACATTCAAATATTCCCCAGATGTTATGGTACTGATGGTTAATCCCACGTCACACAGTATCTGTGCTATTAAGCTGACTTCCTTATGTTCCTTTACATGGCATTGTGAAAGTCCTTTACTTTCCGGCTGGGCTGTTTTCCTTTGATGTTGCTTTATTAATGTGTACATCCCTTCTGCTTCGCTCATGTGAAAAGCTAAGTAGAAAGACAGAAAGAAAGCTTTGATAATTACCATTCTGTACTTTCACTCTCTGAAGGGACTGGCTGGCATAAGAGATTTGTATGACTGTTTACGTCTCTCTGAATCCAGTTAAGTCAGTTGTCCACTGTTTGCCTACAAAGCTGTTCAGATTTTTTTCTTATTCCTTTATATTTAGGTTCCTAGGTTTTGCTTATCTCAGAAGAGATGCATATTTTTGAAGAAAATATTAATTGCTGTCAATGCTATAGGAAAACACAAGGCACTTTTAATTAGAGGTTTACCCAGGCATGCCAAAGGGGGTCAAGGGTGCCCCTTGATACTTCAGGCAAGAGAGAATGAAATGGGGCAGAGCCTCTTACACTCTTCCAGAAGGCTTCCCCTCATCTTTGCCTTCTATCATCCACGTTTTACTGAGGTACAACAATAGATTAAAAAAGCCTAAAAACTCATCACCTCAAGGTATTTCTATGATTTCATTAAAGTGCATATTTCTGAACACTCAACCAACATGATTAGTTTTCTACTTAGCAAGAAATAAAAATGCTTATGGACAAAAGAAAATGAAAGAGGTCAAAGTAAAAGCTGTAACTCAAATTAGTTATGAAAACCAAGGAAAAGAATTGCCTCTGGACATCTGTCACACATGATTTTTATCTGTCTGAAGAAATATGAGCAACAACTACTTGCTACAGCATCTACTTACCATGGCAACAGTCTTTCACCATGTCACATGGATTTATTACCCTACAAAATTACCCTCTTCCTTAACTCCCTGTCAGAATTGCAGTTCTTCAACAGACAGATTGGAGCAAACATTTGCATCACCACTATTAAATGAAGTCTGATATTTGTATATTTATTAGTCCAGAAAAAAAATACATCCCTGCAATTAAGAAGAATCAAAACTGAGAGAGAAATGAAAAGAAGGTAGGATGATTTAGGCCAATTGTAAGCAACCGTAATTAAGTTTTTTCTTTATTTCTGTACTCAGTGCTCTTCCTGCATTCAAAGGCAAACCTCCCACAACTACCATCCCACTCAGCATTTGTCACAGGGGTGACCACAGGACCCTCGCGCTTTAAGGTCACCACACAGACAATCCATCCACACCTCAACCAAACCAAAATCCAGTAAGGTGCAAAAGAAGCTGTCAGTCCACTCCAGGTGATAAGGTAGTGCTGAATAGGTACTGGGGTCACCCCAGAGGCTCCAAGCAAAAGAAGAAAGACAGCTATAGAGCACAAGATGGGTGGCATGCTGTAAATTGCAATCACATGGCAGTTGCTGTGGTAACCACACCTTTTTAAAGATCAGTTGGCAGATAAGGCAGTTAAAAGCTATCATATCCATTGCTTGCCTATAGGTGAAGGTTGAAAATGTATTCATCTTCCACTTTGCATGAACACTGATTTTCCCTCTGTGAATTCTTAAAGACCAATTCTCCAAACACTTGCAACAAGTCTTCAGGAAAGGAAAAAGAGAAGGATGAAGTGAATAGACAGATTTACCTGGCTTCTCTGTACAACTATGAATAGCAACAATCATTCAAAAGTCTCCCATTATCTACTGTCTTTTTCTCTCTTATTTCTATCATGCTTATCAATGCATCATACCTAACCCAAAGATCATTTGAGCTGTATTGTTTGTGTTGATACATAGGCAACTGGACTGGATGATCTTGTAGGTCTTTTCCAACTTTGGTGATACTATGATTCCATTCTAGATAGTTATCTTTCATGAGGTTCCAAAAAAGTTAGCATATGACAGTGATACTAAGAAATTTACTTCCTTATTACTAGAAGGTACTTTGTTAAATGCAGAAGCACAATTCCGTATCAATTAAACAACCCTCTGCAGTACAACTTATCCTGATAACTGCCCTGCAGAGGACAGATGTAAGACCAATATTTAAATCTGGCCCCATTTACTTTAAATTTTAGCTGAGCATGAAGAAAACACAAGCACAATTCTGCACTCATTATGATGGAAGAATTGCTGTAGCCTCCACTTCTAGCTTTCCTTTGGCATGGTTAGACCTGCTCTCCTCCAAGTCATTTAGAAGCAGTGGAAATGAACTGACAGCCTTCACACATGGACCTAGATCACAAACAAGCCAACCATCTCCTGTGCTAATCTATGAGGGCTGCTTCAAAACTAATGCCTCCAATTTTATTATGTCAGCCCACAACATGAGAGGCAGATGTTAGTAGTATAGCTGTAGTGGCTGAACCTTCCCACCAATAATCCATTACATTTTGCTACCTTGTGACAAGTGACAGCAGAGGGGCAGTCCGACAAAATGGTGACTGACATGGAAATGTATATGAAAAGGAAGGGATGGGGTTGAACTTCTCCCTGGAAAAGATATGCACCTACTGACATTCATTGATACTTGCTAAACACTTCTGGAGACCAAATAGTGGCAGAGACCAAATAGTGAAGCAGTGGGTGGTACATTTCAGCAGTAATGCTGTCACAGCAGCTGTGAAACAGTTAGTCATGTTGGTGAGTGCAAATCTAAAAAAAATAAAATAAAATAAAATAAAATGAGAGCAGCATGCAGGCTCTTGTTCATCACAGGTGAAAATACATAGCTAATGGTGGTGATTGTGTTGAAAAATAGTGTTTTGCAGCTCAGAATTTGCTCTGTCAAATACCATTGTTGCACTCTTTGTATCTGCTGTATTTTCTATGGAAATAAGAAGAAGGCATCACTTTCAGAGTGATCTACATGTATACATACCTAATCCATTTCTCTAGGTCAAAACGCTTACAGAATTGTAAGTAAAACTAAGCATTTGGTAGAATAGTTGCACTGAAATTGGAAGTACTGCTACAATCATTCAGCTTCTGTTTGCTTATGTGTAAGTACTAAGGACCTAATTTATTTTCAGATTGATACTCAAGTGGCAGGAGACAAATCTGAACCAATGTTGTCATTTCCCCATTTTGAGGGGAAGAACAGCAAACAAATGAAGCTGTTTGTAACAGATACAAAGAAAGCAGATAAATGTGTATTTCTACTGCCAGTCATGCCAGGGGAAGCTAGAACCTCCTCCCTGCCAGCCCACTTCATCTTCTCATCAGCACCTAGCACAGGGATTTCTGCCTACCTCAAACTCCCTTCCATCAAGACAAACAGCCCACCTCATTCTGCCTGAACTGAAAGGACAGCTCAGTGTCACTGTTCAGATGACAAAATCTGGCTCAGCCTGGTCATCAGTCAGAGGCTGTCTTTCTGCAATCACAGACCAGAGATTATTGGTTAAGACTTCAAAAAAACAAACAAAAATAAACAAACAAAAAACACTAAAGTATTTCTCCAAAAAGTATCTCAAAGAGTTAGTTGAATACTAAACAGCATTGAGATCTATGTCACAGGGAGAGCATTATCTATCTTTCCAAATAGGGTAAGTAACTGCTGGTGAGCCCAAGGCTGAGAGGGTGATACACACTTGGGAGAAATGATACAGCTTCAGCAACTTTGTCCTTTAATAGCTACCTGCAAGTATCTCTTGCACACATGATAGATGATCATTCCTCATCCACCTAGGATATGGTTCTTATTATCTTCTCTTCATATGATACACTCCCCCCAAGGCATTTCTATTACCTACTCTGTATCTGATGATTGTTCATTTTTATTTTCTAGGTATTTATCTGATGTCAACTAATAGAAAATAACAAGGTGCATTTAGCAAGAAAGGCTGTGTAGATCTGAATAAAATAAATTTTTAAAATCCTCAAAACAGAAGAAGCCTGTAAAAGTTCTCCCAGTTCTCCCATTGTCTATCCAACCAAGAGACCACAAATCAATACAACATCTAAAGTAGCAATAGTACATTATTTCAATTAACTTTATCATTGTTACGCTCTACTCATTGATTTTAAGAGCAGAACATTATAACTGAACTATAAGTTCATTTGGGTCTCTTGCAAAGCTGAGACTTCTATTTTCTTTATCTCTTGAATGCCTGTTTACTTCCAGTGTGACCACATTTACTTTCATCAGGACTGAACCTGGTTTATTTTCTCAAATGTTATTGCCATAAAGTAATTGCATAGAAATACTGCTGAGAAGAAACTTCTGCCATTCATAAAGCAGAGGTTCTTTAGCTCTAATGAACACGCCTGTTAGTGGAAAATGGAAAAGGGTCAGAAGCAAAAGCGTCCCTCAAAAGGGTAAAAAAAGAAAAAGAAGAAAGCATAGAGGCACACTGCCTGTTGCCATGACACATTTATACAATTAATGACTTCTCTTTATGCTTTCCTAAACATCAAAACTCTTTCTGATGTTGTTGCTATAATAAAACACCCTGCCTGTAAACAGGAATGATCTTTTTCACTAGTGGTTCACATACTGCATGCATTCAGCACTGTCAAAGCCTGAAAACACAGAACTTCTTCCACTGATGATTCCACTATTGATTCAACAGCATTCAAGTTATTATTGGGCTCCTTCTATGGATGCATCATCACCAGTACCCTACTGACTTCCAACAGTATTAGTCCATTAGAACTATCAATAACTCAAATCAAAAGAGTGCTTGAGACTGACTTAGATCAATAGACCTGATGGATGATGCATACTCCCACTTCAATTTGAGAGAGACTGTTAATATAAGTGATTTTAATGGTATTTCATTCTGTAGTTCCTGCAGCCCAGTCATTAACAGTCTGGGTTAATTGGGGTTGATAGATTATCGAAGTGAGAACTGTGCAAATGAACTGAGGTGATTATTTTCCCACACTTGTTTCCAACACTCATTAGACATAGTAAAGGCAGAGATGCCCCTATGCTCAGCCCAGGCCATTATCAGTATGAAGTCATCCAGCTCTGCCTTCTGTGTTGGAATCTTTACAGGTGATTAATTACATTGCAAAAAGAAGCAAGAGGCAAAAGAAGACAAAATGATGAAGAGTTTCCCAGATTTGAAGTCTTAAGACAAAGCATCTATAAATGCCTTAAGTATGACCAGCTTTAACACACTACCTGCTTTACTAGCAATTTTGAGTGCTTTGAAACTCATGGCCTAGTCCCACATTTTTCCTCAGGATTGATGCTTCAAGGCACACTACAAGAGGTGGCCACAGAAACAAAACTCTCTTGAGTCCAATGGCCTCAAGTTGAACCATGGTAAGTTTAGGTTGGATATCTGGAAAAACTTCTCTATACAAAGGTTTGCTAAGCACTGGAATAGGCTCCCAGGGAGGTGGTTGAGTCACCATCCCTGGATAAGTTTAAAAACCATTTGGATGTGGTTCTCAGGGTCACAATTTAGTGGAGAGTTGTTAGTTATGGTAGGATGGTTAGGTTGGGGTTGGACTCGATGATCTTCAATGTCTTTTCCAACCTTAGCAATTCTATGATTTTATGATTCCTAAGTTCAGCATCAACACATCTCCAAAAATCCTTAGATTCAGACTGAAGGCAGTGCCTTGTATTTGTTAAATGAGACCTCATAAAACCCTGGGCTGTGCTGGCTCGTTGCTCCCACCAAGAAATCATTCTAGCTTTTCATAGGTTTTCAAATAGCATTGTGTGAAACTAGTGCTAGGTCTAGTCCTTTCCTCCCTAAATTTTAATCCTTCAGAAAGGACTTTTCCACTGCCTTCTTGGGAGATCTACCAGGCACTTTCCTTGAGGCTTTAATGTATTAGAAGATTTAGAGTGTCCTCTGTTGGGCTCCTATAAGAGCACTAGGTTGTTCATCTTATGTGGACATTAAAAAAAAGAAAATCAGCGTAATAAATGCATTCTAGACAGTTCACAAAGTCCCTCTCAAGAGGCCACTTCTCAGTTTTCTCTGCTGAATTTAACATCTAGATTTTTTTTAAAAACAATGTTTTAATATAGTTCTAACAGCACAAGCAGTGAAGGTCTTCTATCATGAATATAGTACCTCTCTCTTCAGTCAGCAAGAACTCCCACCAAGCCCTCTGTACTCCCTTTTAATATGTATTTCAGAACAGAGAAATCAAAGTAAATGACTTTCAAAATGAGGTCATACATAGTTCCAAAATTGTTTCCGTAGCAGATTTCCTTTTTCAAATAAAAATAGAAGAGCAGAATTTACTTTGACTGCAGAAGAATATTCATTCTTCTCTTAGACAGAAGAGGCAGAAATTTTGTTTATTCAAATTTCTGAAAACAGATATCTGATTGCACAGGGAGAGCCAATTGTTGGAAAAATATCAGGTCGGAAGATGAAAGAAAGGAAGTCACAGATTATTTTGGAAAAATAACCAAACAAAAAACAAAACAAAACATCAAAATACCACAACCACAACACAATGTGAAAACTGCTCCTGGCAAGGCCTCACAGCTTTAGTTATCATTCAACAGGTTGCATCATCAGAGACACACAGTGGAAATCTCCGCACAGATCTAGAGCTCCCACTTCAGCCTCCAAGTGCTTTATTTCAGGCATAACACACTAACTCAGTTTTACAGTATGCTTTGACTTGTAGGATAAAAGTAATTTATGAATTTGAGGACAATGTGATATACTTCAACAGAAAGCCTGCTATCTCACAGTTCTGATTTATTAACTTCACAGGAAAAGGAGAACAGTTACTACAGCTGTAATAGGTCTTTTGCCTGCTTTTTAAAGTTCATCACCTTAGAATACCATTAATAAAGCAGGGAGGAGGGAACTTTCAATTACCATAACAAAGCCTAAACAAGAACTGTATTACTAAAAAATACAGCAGACCTCACCTCTATTTATACAACTAACACAATAAGTAGAGGTGGTAACATTCTCTTAGTTTCCCTCTTAAAACTGTCTATTTTGTACTGCTGAAAGACATCTATATGACCTTGTCAAACTGATTGGGAAAACCATCCTCAGTAAGAGCTTTCTGCAAGATGTCAAAATAATTCAATATATTGCCAGCTACAGGCTGTACTGTTCAGCCTTTCATATCCAGCCAACATCATTCCTGTAATTACCATCAACACACTGTACTGCAGTAGTCATTTTAGTGGCATAGAGGTATATGCTTTTTGGTCACTTTTATACCGGAGTAAGCTGTCTGTAGAAAACAAGAAAATGATTAACAGCTTTTTTTTTTTTTTTTTTTTTAATCTCCATGCAACACAGCTCCACCCAAGAGGAACAATTGTGCCACTGCTTTTCCATTATGCTCTTCAACAGACAGTCTTGAAAATATCACTGGGAGACAATTGTTTCAGGTTCAGTTCCCATTTTGCCCAACAAACAGCTCATCAGAGCTATATCAGGATATAAAACTCAGTTCTAAGATTCTTCTGAAAATGGTGATAAGTAGACTGTAGTCTACTAAAACAGCCAAAGACATTTCACTAAATAAGAGTAACATGTAACATAAGCCTGACATGAATTTCATGTAATTTATTGTGGTCGGAGGATTTGAATGGAAAAATACTTGGAGTAGCCACATACCCTCCACTTCCTAGTTTCTTAGTTGTCATGACTCAACTACTCTGGGATGCTGTATCTTTTGCCCAGGCACTTCTTTTAAAGGCAGCGAAGATGCTTGAAAATGGGAGGAAAAAAAAAAGAAGCCAAAGAAAAAGCTGCTATTTGCTTGATCTAGAATGGCCTTGTGGTAACTTTAGGCCCAGGTTCTTCTCCACCAGTTATGTGAAGAGTATAGCATTTGGCAGTCTCGTGGAACTATTCCTACAATCTTACTTCATGTTCAGGTGGTAGACTATGCCCTAGCCACTCCAGTTCAACCATGAACCTCAAGAGTTTTGGTGGCGTTTACTCATCAGTTTCACCAGGTATCAACCTGGGAACAGTACTGCTCTTGCTACTGAAAATGATGCATATGCATCCAGTTTCTGAAATGACAGCCTGTTTCCTCTCATCCTGCCTTCAATACAGATACAGAATACAGATAGCACTTTACTCGTCTCTTTGCAAAGGCCTTGTATACCCAAATATTTTAATTCCTCTTATTCATCTCATTTTAATTAGCGAAGAAGAATGCTATCAACCTTCTCTTGTTACCTTCACTTTTACTACCTGGTCTGTTGCTTACTCTGTGCTTTTTTAGCTCCTCAGTTAAACAGCAAATTCCTTATGTGTATCGTTTCTTTGGGAACTACGGCTCCTGTGAGGCCTCCTCTAAGCTGATTGGAGACTGCAAGTTAGCAGTTATTCAACAGTAGCACTGTATGTGCCACATCTTTCATCTACATTAGATATAGGTGAAGCTATCTTTAGGTAAGTAAGCAGCTCACATGAGGTTAAAAAGCTTTTAAAATATTTTCTGTCTCCTATTCCTTTCATGCACTACTTTAATCTCCACTTTGTGAAGAGAAACAAACAAACAAACAACTCTACAACTTGTAAAAACATGCTAAAGGTAACAGGAGAATTTATGCTTCCCCACCAGTTTTGTGTAATAAAAGATTTTTGCCTAATTTGTCTTTTACCAAAATGTTGGGTTAATGGGACTCATTCCACTATCAGTGAAATAGTTTGTATCTGCAGCATGCAACACTGACAAACTGCAGTACCAAACTGATTACAGCATCAGCTCTGCTGTCTCCATTATGTGAAGACTCTATTTGTCGCAGTCAAAGCCAGTAGGCAATACAAATTCTAAACCACAAAATGAACTAGGCTGAACCTCACTGCTAGTGTCTAGGAACAGAGACTTTCTCCTTACACAGCTCTTTCTCTGTACCTTCAAAAATAAGGAAAAGCCAGCAAGGAACAAGATAGTACTAATGCTCCTAAATGGAGGTCAGAACCTGAATTTTGTTAGCTTCTTCATGGAATCTAACTTCCATTGCCCCACTGAGAAAAGCCCATTGTAAATCTTTTTATACACATTCCAGCCAACCCTAAAAATAAAACATTAAAATTAATGGTCTACATTGCAGCCCTAGAGATTCCTGCTGTATTTTATTCTTTTGGCATCACTACTTGAAATATCTGGTGTCCAAAAAATTGATACTTGCAATATCTCAACAGCAGGTCCACTCAGAGGATCTGATCCCTCCATGCATAAAGTGGCATCCACTGACATTTGTTGACACTAGCTGAGTGTATGTGGAGACCAACCAGCGGATGTGTGCACAGTGAGGGGTATGCTTCAACAGTGGCAACAGCAATGTCGAAGACAAGCTTTATTCCAGATGGCCATGTATAACTGTCACACCACAAAATGAAGAACATCTCAATCATTTTGTCTATGTGAATGAGTGGATTATGATCAGAGAACTGGGTGAAGCGCAGAATATTCAGTGCACTGGAAACAGTGGTGGCTATGTTGTAATATTACAAAATTTGTGCCACTTGGATCCCACAAATTCTCAAACAGGAACTGAAAAAACATTGAATCCAAGTCTGTAAGGACATATTGAACCAAAGCAAGACTGAAGATGACAGTTCCTTAGACTGAATCATAATTCTATGATAAATTACCAGTGATGAGACATTGTGTCATTGTTACAAGCTGGAGACAGAACAGTAGTCAATGGCAATGAAAAGGTGAGAAGTGAACTTCCCATTGAAGAAAAACTTCAGGACACAACATTCAGTGATTAAAGTGAAGAGCACTGCCTTTTGGGGTAGGAAATGTGTGATCCTTCTGGATTTCCTGGAACCTGGACAAATCATCAACTCTGACCACTACAGCGCTGACTAGGCTGAAGGCTTGAACTTAAAGAGTTAGGGCAAAGAAAACAACAACCTTTTTCTTGCAAAACTATAATACCAAGCCCCAGTTTGAAGACATAGAACATACTGCCAGTTTTGGCTGGACTGTCCTACCACATCCACTATGTAGTCCAGATCTGACACCTTTTAACTTTTCTCTCCTCAGGCTAATGAAAGAAGAGCTACATGGACAACACCTGCCTAAAAACAAAACCATCATAGCAATTGTGAAACAGTGGGTCACAGCCACTTGTGCAGATTTTTTGTTTTCATTTTTTTTAAACGATTGTAGCATGCAGGCTCTTGTTCATTGCAGGCACAAATGCACAGCTAACAGTGATGGCTAAGATGAAAAATAGCATTTTGTAGTGCAGAATTTCTTCCATCAAATGGTGTTCTTGCGCTTTTTGTAGGTGTTGTAGTTCCCATGGAAATAAATAGGAGGTATTACTTTCAGAGTGTCCTATGTAATAATTATCAAGTAAGTGCAGTAAAATTGTAAAGTTAATGGCATTGCACATTGAGCAGTTAGACTAAGAAGTGGAAGCAGCAATTGTAAAAATAATTAAACCTGTTCTGCTTCTAACTCTTTATGCTATTAAAAGCTACTTGCAATTTTAGACCTCTACAGAATAATGAAAAACTAAAGATACATTATCAAACCAAGTGAAAATGTTTTACTATGTATTCTCGTAGCGGCAGTTGGAAGTATTCGGTCCTACTTCAAGTCTGAAGAAAAAACACACTAGTATATATAGTTTTTGAGATTGATTGGACTTCAGCTACTAGTCCGGTTATACCTTGTTCAGACCAGCGTGTCTAACAACCACCATTCACTTTGAAAGACATGTAAGCACATTACTGTTAAAGGGGCAAGCACAAGATACTTGGAGAGTCAAACATTCTGTCTTGAAGGGCTCTGTTAGTGTTACATAGAGTCCAGTGATCAGATGGAGAAGAAATAAGAATGGTATTATTTGACTTTGATGTAGATAAGAACACCGGAGTGTGGGAGATTATAATATAGACAAAACGCATAGCTAGTAGCAACAAGGCATTTTAGCTAAGATTATTGCCAGATCAGGAAAAGCAATTCCATTCAAAGCACCTATTTGACTTAGATGGTCTCATTTCAGTGTTTTCTTTGATGATTTTAAGGGAAGAACATATAAAGCATTCTGACAAAAATTATGATAAAAATGATGACGCTGATGACACAAAGATGAAGAAACAGTAAAATACTCAGAAGGGCAATGTCAATGTGACTGTGATAAATTGGACGAGTAGTGCAAGAAGATGAAAGATGGCAAAGAACAAAGTGATTGATTTCTCACTGCTGTATCTAGCACTCATCTGCAAAACAAGAACCACAAACTCCAAGGACTGGAGGTTTGAGTCCACTGGAACCTAACAAAAGTCACCAACTACTGCAAATGCAGTTCTGTAGATTTTCTTTATCTATGACAAGCAAGGGCTTCTATCCCATTCTATTCAACAACAAAGAAAACAGCCTTCAGTTCTGAGTAAGAAAGAGTAAAATAAAAGGTAATATAATAAGAAACTGAGCTGCTTGTTCTTGTTGCTATCGAGGAAACAGGGATCATGTTATACAGCAACTGAAGGACTGGATTCTAACATAGCTACCACCATCTCCCCCATCTTTTCCAGTTCCACAAGATCTAGGGAAGAGCATTAGGTTCATTCAGTTTACTCAAATGATATGGGCTTATAACAGCAACAATACCAACCAAAATTACCAGTGACCAAATCAATACTCTTACATTTCAGCCCTCTAGCGTTTATTACTCAGAAGAGTAGTATTTCTGGGGATGCCTTCAGATAAATAAGCAAATAGATGAAATCCTCCTAGACTACTAGAAATAAAGTTTGATTCTATCCTACCAGAAGATGCACTTCTCAATTGATATGCATGTCATTTATTCAACCACTCATTTTTTACACTCTCCTATACAACATGAACATTGAAATAGAAACCTTTATCACTGAAACTTATGCCTCAGTATTTCACTAAAAAAAAAAAAAAAAAAAAAAAAAATTTTTGAAGTACTGTTACAATATTCTCTATACTAGTTTATTTTCCAGTTTATAAGACCAACACTGTGAATCTACTTTTTCCGTGACAAGCCAGCTACTCTACTAACCAGCTAATTGACATATAAAAAATAAACTAATAATACTAAAGTGAAATCTTCTATGTCATTATTATTTCATGCTTTCTATTCTATTTCACTACTGGAAAGACAATCAGCATACAGTGACAATTTGTACCGTTATTTGAAGTAAATCTAGACAAAAGTCATAACTGTAACCACAACTAAAAGTTATCTGTGAGTAATTGAGTTCACTTGATCTACAGATCTTGTGGGAAACTTTTCTCAACTATATGCCTCTGAACACTGTGATACCCATCAAGGTGGTGAAGTCAGAGGAGAAATTTGCCTTTGCAGTACATTCACAATAGATATAAAATAAACCTCTAACTTATAGGTTTTTTTTCCTCCATAGAAACTGATTCTCTATACAATCTCAAAGCTGTTTGCTCCTCTTCAACTTTGAGATTGGTTGTTGTTGTAGGCAACTTTTTGTAACCAAGATTTCCACCGAAATATTGAGAACAGCAGGTTCCAAGACCATGTTTATCTACTCTTTGTACACATTACAAGGAATTGGGGTGGCTCTGGTGTTTAGGATTCACCTTCCTGGTCATTTCCAGGAGGAGATTTAGGCAATTTTCTTTCTAAATTTAGTGTTAATCTAATTATGATTGCAAGCACCTTTGAAAGAAGACCAGAAATGTGAGGCTCTGTATTATTTGTATCTTGAATGCCTAATGCCCACAGTTTACATGATTCTTTTAATGAAGTTTCTACTACTTCAGTGCCATATTTCAATTGGTTCAGTACCTCCCTCAGAAGATTCAGGAGAGTAAACACTAAACATTCCCCTTGATGCAGCCATCCAAACTTATGTAGAGGCCCTAAACTAAATTTTTCAGGAATTCACCAGTAACTATTTGGTACAAGAAAAGCACCATGTAAACAGTTTCTCATTGACTCTTCTTGGCATATGTATATACATAACCATGGTTTCACAGCCTTCACTCTATCTTGGAAAACTCAACATGAGTTGCCAGCATAACAGGGAGCCCAAGCACCCCGTAACCTTGTGATTCAGAACAAGAAAATAAAAATGGATGTTTAGGTTTATAGAAATACTCTGTGCCATTTATGGGTAATCTTAATACTGTAATAGAAAATCCAGCTTTCTGAACTTGCTGAGATTTGAGTTGACATAAATGAAGTTCTAGGATGCTGGTGGTTTGTTTTTTCTTTGTTTTGTTTTTTAGTTGCTATTGTTGTTGCTTTGTTTTTTAAAATTTCATAGAACTCAAATAAAAATAAAAGTTCTTAAAGCAAGTAATTAAAGCCACCCCCCTGCCCCTCCCAACATTCAAGGGGATAACTTTACTTTTACATGGTTTGTGTTAAATATACCAGAAACCCACAGACTCACTTATGTCAAAAAGGACAGTTTTGGAGGATGAACAACTAAAAAGTTCTGATTAACACCACATAGAATTTATATTTATATTTATATTAGAGGAACTTCTTGTACAATAACCAGAACACAATGAATTTGTCTTCTGTTTTCCATAGTAAGATAATGAGAAGTTAAAACTGACACTAAGTGTAGTTAAGTGCAGCAACATTTCACAGAAATGTGTGCTGTGCTGAGGAATGTTAAGGAGAGGTCAGGGTCTTCTCAGAAAAATATTCAAAAGAACAGGTGAAAAAAATAGTTTGATACTGTATAATTGCCAATTGAAACACTGCTTCATTTTACATTTCTCTAATGAAGTGCACTGCAACACAGCGATTGAAATAATTTTGGGTAAGGGGACTACCTCTATTAATTTACTTGTAAGAAAGCTGTTCATTAATTAGGGTGGACAGAGCAATCAGTGCTACTAAGCAATAGGAGTGCCAAATCACATTGTTGACAAGTATCTAATTACAATTTAATGATAGAAAACCATGTAAATATACCTCCCCTATCTACTAGAGGAGCCCTTATTACAGATACACATAATGAGAGAATATAACACATCTATCTTCAGAATGTACTCAGGATTCAGTCATTAACCCTTCATTTTCAAATTAGACAATTAAAGCAGGAGCCTTGTTAAGATTGTCTCATTAGTTCTATTATAACTCTTATAAATGTCAAAACTTTTAGTTTCTTGATGACTACCATTCTTCCCCAAAGATTTAAAAAAGAAGCTGAAAAACCAGCCATGCTCACCCAAACCCAGCAATAAGAACTATCAAGTCCAATTGGAAGGAAAATTCAAGAATTCAGACACTCTGAAATAAGGCTAATCCAGTTCAGACCAAGTAATTTATGAAAAAATCTTGTCTTGCCGCACCAAGCTATGGAGTCTAAGCTATATAAAAAAACCCAAAAAAACAACAAACAACCAACACAAAAACCTGCTATGAGATTAATATAACCACTGTTTTTCTTTACGTTTATGAAAGTTAATAATTCAAGAATGGTACTTTCAGTCATCCAACTCATTTAAGGACAAGGAAGCATTTCCTTAACAAAAACAGTATGTGTATCTGGAAATGCTGATGTGCTTAAGAGACTGCAAGACCAAGAGATTAATAAGCAAGCATATTACAGAACATGTCTTATCTTACCTCCTCAACAATTTTTTACTTCTTAATAATATGCTACATTTACTAATCCATTTATTCTAAAATGCCATGTTGAAACAGATAATTAGTCCAAAATATTTCATAAGCTGCATTAACAAGCCCAAGCAATTCTGTTCATGACCTGGGAGAAATTTAACAAATAAAAAGAATAAAACTTACAAAGAACATTGAGAGTCTGTCAGAAACAACATCTTCCCTCTTAAAATGCTTAAGACAGTCTTTCATTAGTCATACACTTGAGGAGGAGGAGTAAGAATTGACCCATTCTGATGTTAGTGCTATTTATTTTGTGTGGGTGGACTGTGTTCCACCACTTACCTTTGGAAACCAGAGTAGTATGTTTATTCCTTTCCTCCCGTCTCACACAGAGCAGAGATATTTGTCCTTTCCCTCTGAAGCCTTGGACATTGACAAAATTAGAATAACTGAAAAATATTTTTGTTGACTGTTCCTGTGCCTTCAGGGTAGTCTGAAGCACATCTTGCTTCTCAGACTCTTGGAATATGCTTTCCATACACCACTAACTGTCTACACTTGCAGGGAGCAGAAATTTGGCAGTACCTTGATCCTTTTTCTGCTGTTTTTATGACAGATTAGGATTTGTCACAAATATATATGCTTGTCATGAACTTGTCATAAAGCATCTGTAGTGTTTTATTGATTCTTTGGAGTATTCGACTTTATGGCCATTTTTTACATGCAGATGCTTGGATACTCTGTCCTAAAAGTTTTTTCAGTTCTGTATTCCAGTTTCTTAGGCTGAACAAGAAAGGTTTATCTCCCACACTTTTATATGATTTGCATTCTATAGACAGTCTAGTAGGCATCTGATCTCTCACATTCAAAAAAATGAAAATTAAGGCAAGGTCTACAACCCATCTTCCTAGACACTGTCAGCTTACCTGTCTAAATACTACAGTCCTGCTTTGAACACAAAGAGTAGCAAACTAGTACAAATTTTCACTTTACTATGTCTCCTTGTCAAAAATTTAACATAAAAATTGAAACTAGCCATATTTTTTCCCCACACGTGCAAGTTTCTTTAAGGTTTTGTACTCCTCTTATCTTGAAGGACCTAATACAGCTCTCAGAATGGCTTCAGTATTTGAATGCTGATCTTCAGCCTTTCACAGTATATCTCTAGCTTTCACAAGCAGAATCAGCCTATTGCTTCTCCTATTGCACTCCAAGGGAAGGACAACACCTGGGTTAGATTCTGAAAGTAGCAGAGGAAGTCAAGTGATCTTTAACCATAATCTGGAGGTGGTGGCAAATCTCCAAGTCTTTCCACCCAGATGCTGTGTTACTTGGTTACAAAAGAACTGATACAGGCTCTTCTGCTCTTTGAAACCAAGGTAAGAAAAAAGAATCCTGTTTTGTCCTCAATGCTGAAGCCCAGTCTTTTTCAACATTGAATTAAAAAGGAGGAAGAGAAGAGGTTGGAAAAAAAGACAGTCAGAATGCTAGTTGTAAACATGGTCTCGCCGATTTATTTTTTTATTAATTTGAGCTTTTCACTCTGTTTAAGCTTCACTTCATTATTTGCAGTTAACTGTAATGCAGCTAGAAGATAACAGTTCCTCGCTGAAAATTAGATGCTATTACGTGAGTTGTTTCAGATTGGCATCTTGATATTAAAAGATAATTATATTTTTAGAAGTAACCAGGAAATTTGTGCTTTTACTTCAGAAGCCACAAGCAAAATTTTGCTCTTTCAAAATGCATACATTCATGAATGGTTAAAAAAGCCAATTTCCCCTTGGACATGCATCATTTATCAAGCATCTTGAAGAATCTGATCCTACAACCCTTGTCATAAAAGAGTCCCATTGAGGCCAGTAAGGTCAATCTCAGAGCTACAGAATCAGGTCTTCACATCTGAAACAATCTTAACAGGCAAAAAAATGTTTTGCAGGCTACACTAAATCTACTGTCCTGAAATATCCTAAGCTTCCAGTGGTGATTTCTGGATAAGCTCTCACTGCTGATCTGTCCTGACAATTTGGCAACAATCTCCACACTTGGAATTTCAAAACTACAAATAGAGATTGCGAGGATCATCTGTCTCTCTGCAGTATGAATATGATGTGTTCATCTCAGATAAAAAAATAAAATAAAAAAAAAAGAAAAGCTCATCTTAAGAAAAAAGTACATCTAGGACAGCTAGGAAAGGAAGTCTAGTAGTCCTACCTCATCCAGTTAGTTCTAGGTGCAACCTTTGTCTGAAGGAGAGAGTAAAAGGGCGTAGACTTCTGTCCCTTCCTGTACATAAACAATCTGGCACCACACCAAGATGTAGTACTACCAGGATCAGAGGTTAGCAAACTATTTTTACTCCTTTCTTCCTTTTTGCACAGTCTTATGTAGTCTATTGTAGAAGTTTATACAATTATATAAATATGCAAAACAGGGGTAGATTTACGAAATAATAATTTTCTTTCTTGTTAATTCTCCAGGTGCTTTTGAAAGTGTTGACAACTACCCATGTAGAACATTTTCAACTTAACTAACAAATTCAGATGACTCAGAATTGGTCTGTAAAAGACTAGTAAGGTAAGCATGGTAAAATTTGGAGTGCTGAACAAGGATTTAATCGGGTTGTACTCTATTGGCCCTGTAGGCCCCTTATACTGACAAGAAGCTCTCCAGCATTCTTTGTAGATGACCCCACCACCACCATGTCCTCAGAGGAGTCACAGCAGGAGCTGGGACAGGCAATGGCAGCAGAGCCCTTCACCCAGGGCAGGGACAGTCAAAGAATCACAGGATCACAGAATTGTAGGGGTTGGAAGGGACCTCTAGAGATCATTGAGTCCAACCCCCCTGCCAAAGCAGGCTCCCTACACCACATCGCACAGGTAGGCGTCCAGGCGGGTCTTGAATATCTCCAGAGAAGGAGACTCCACCACCTCCCTGGGCAGCTGTTTCAGTCATCCAGATGGGGATTCACAAGAGCAGAGAATAGGGGGATAATCACTTCCCTTGCTTTGTTGGCCACTCCTCTTTTGATGCAGCCCAAGACAGCACTGGTCTTCTGCTCTGCAAGTGCACACTGCTAGCTCATGTCAAGTTTTTCATCTATCAGGACCCTGAAGTCCTCAACAGGGCTTCTCTCAAGGAGCTATTCTCACAGTCTGTAGTTACACTTGGGATTGCCCTGACTGAAGTGCAAGCCTTGCACTTAGCCTTTGTTGAACGTTATTATGTTCACATGGGCCCACCTTTCAAGCTTGTTTATCCTCCCTTTGGATGGCTATCACTTCCTTTTGTCACATGAATGCACCATTCAGTTTGGTGTCACCTACAAACCTGCGTAGGGAACACTTGATCCCATCATCTATGTCACTGATAAAGATGCCAAAGAGTAACAGCCCCAGGACAAACCCCCTGAGGTCACCGCTTGTCACCAGCCTTCATGTGGATATAGAGCCATTGACCAAGTAATCTCCTATGGAGCAGATCTGCTGAAAGACTTCAGTGGTAATAAATGACATCAAGCTGAATGTGATCCAGCAGCATGCCTTGTCTGCACAGGTGGTTGTATAGCAATCCTCAGCCACATTATCAGGATAACATTCAGTAGATCAAGAGAAACTCTTATTCCTCTTTGCTAAGCACTCTGGTTATTTAGAATGCTGTATAACAGTTCTGGGCTACAGAACAAGTTCAACTGGGGGCAACCAGAACAGTCAGGGCTGAAGTGCTAGCCTTGTAAAGATAGTCTGAGAAAACAGTTCAACCTGGATACAAGACAGGTTCAAGGGCACTTAAAATCAGTACCTATGAGATTACTCTGTTAACAAAGAGATGCTCTTCACAGAAATGCATGCTAAGAAGATACCGAGGCATAAACAGAAGTGAGAGGCACAAACTGGTTGTGAGTAGAATTTTTATAAATCATGAGGACGGCCAAACACTGAACCAAACTCACCAGACTGTGCATGCTCAGTCCTTGGAGGTTTTAAAGACCAGAAAGTCCTAAGCAACATGACCTGATGTTCACTTTGCTTGGAGCAATATGCTGCACTAGAGACATTCCAGTATTCTCCCCAACATCAAGTATCTATTTCACTTCACCTTAAGTCCCTTCCCTGAATTTGGTATTAATACAAGTCCATAAAACATAAACTAACCTCAAAAGGCCATGTAATAGTTGCACTGCTTGCACACTGCCAGCTCATCTTCCCCACAGGTGGGCAGACAGGGCTCTAGCCTGATAACTGGGGCATTTCTTTGAGGCTAAGAACTGCAGGTACAAGAGCAGAAGGGTCTCCCACTTCCCAGACAAGAAGCGAGCAAGAACAGCACAAACACCCCTAGCTGCCATAGCACTGGGCATAAGCTGAACACAAAGCTACCTGTGTCTCCAACAATGCCTAGAGGTTGAGCAGAAGTCAGCTCTGCCTCAAAAGCCAACGTACCTGTCAGAAACAAGTAGGCCATTATTGAACAACCAAAGTACCTAAGCCTGGAGTGCCACCATTTTTTCCTGAAGGAAAGGCTCTCTTGGACTTCAGAGGTCACCACTGGCAAATGTCACTGTGCACAGGTTGTCTGAGGAGCTTTCCTGGCCATAGGAGCTAACATTTCAACTAAGATGGACTTACACCCCCCTGTAGGCAACCCATAGCTTTTTGCTGAATTTAAGTGGGGGAGCTGTCAGTATTCAGTGCCTATTGCATAGCAGAGCTCTCAGAGAAAAAGAAAATCATAGGCTTATATTTAGCAAGTGAGCAATGAAGCAAAATGGCATAGCAAATGCTGACGGTAGTGGTGAGGGTGTGGGGGTGTGTGGGGGGCGTGAAATCTGGCAAGAGTTTCAGGAGAGCAAGTTTTGGTATTTGAGTTTGAGAGGTAAGGACTAGATGCCTCTTACACCCTCTGCAGCAGGTACTGAAATTCCAGTGTTGCAGATTTAACACCATCTGAGATTTCTTCCATCTCCCACCCCTCTATCTTGTTTGAAAAATATTTACAAGGAGATGAAAGGCCACCTTCAGACATGTGACCATATATGCATGCTGATGCTTTCTATAAATACAGTTTTGCTAACGCGCTAAGCTATGTTTTACTGCAGTGTGGCATCATGGTTTCTGCTTCACAAAAGCTGTTTCTTTCTCTTTTCAGACCCCTGCTACCCTTAGCATCCAGCTCTCAGCAACATGACTTTTGCCCTACCTTTCCAGAGCATAGGAAAGCAAATATCCTCTTTGCAGCAGCTGCAAAGAACAAGGTCAGGTTCTGTATCTCAGACCAACCTAATAGACACAAATACAGCAGTGATTTAAGAAGTCTGATGATTCCAGTCTATATTTGGGGTTGCAAATCATTTTGTGTTTAGTCATCACTCATTCCGGGTTTCTGCTTGGATTCACACAGAGTTCTCTGATGTGTAATTCAGACAGTTCAGGCAAAACGCACTGTCCTCATTTCCCTAACTTTCCTTTTGTATTTTCAACAATCCTGTCACATGTATGTGTTAGTAAGCCTATTTGAAACCTGTTTGCCCTTGCATATCAGCATGGATAAATTTGTGTGCCTGGCTATTTTGTGATGACAAGATGCTTTTAGAACTTGCTTTTATTCCCCCACTGTTCCACACCGTGAAGTAAAGGTTATCTAATAGAAATACAAAATCTGTTACCCTAAAGATAGGAAAAGGTTTGCACAAATCTGACAATCATTTGTGTTTAACAGCACTAAGCTCAAAACAAAATATCGGAAACATCTAATAACAAATCTGCAGTTATACATACAATCAGCAGTCAATGTTGTGCTGCTTGTTTGTATAATCTTCCTCTATTTAGTAATCAAATAAAGCCAATGAAATGCTTTCAAGCATTCTAAGAAGAAAAACAACAACCCAATGAGAAACAAAATATCCAAAGCAGAAGCCATACTTCTGCCTTCCTATTCTTTCTTCTTTCCTCTTGCTACTACTAAATATGCTGCTTTTCCCATGCAATTTTTTCCTTGGAAGTGAAAGTAGAATGTATGTACTTAGTTTTATCTATCAAAGAAAAACAAAAACAAACAACAAAAGCAGGTACAATTTGTTACTTATTTCATTTGGTTCACACATTATGAGTTCATAAGGCCTAGGCTGTTCACCATGAAGATTTCCCTCAGACGATATGGGACTGCATGATTCTGTATGTGCCCACTTATGAAATAACCTTACACTGGACCTAGCCACAGAATGGCTTCAAAATTCTATCTGCTTGTTTTCATGTCTACACAGATATGCACTGATGATCTGGCTAACAGCCAAGGAGATAAAATTTGTTTTACTTTAAATCACTGTCTATAAACATCTGTTTTGGACACTTCTGGGAAGAAGCTTTTGGGCTAGATGGACTTCTGGTATGGCTATTTTTATGCATCATCTAAGGACTAGTACTCATGAGGGCTGTGAAAGACAAAGAGTTGGAACCCCTACTCAAGAACTAATAAAGCACGGCAGAAAGACATGTGAAAGGGACAACTGGAAGCAACAAAAGAAGGCCATAAGAAAACAATGAATATTAGTTATTCTAAAAGTTCAGGAAACAGTCATTGAAAACAGATTTATAATCGTACTCCCTTCCTTCCAGTATTTGGTTTTTAATGTTATTCTAACATACAATACTGGCTTCTAAAGATTAAAAAGAAAGGAAGAAATAATGAAAACAATTCAGAAGCAAGAAACAGCTATACAAATCCAACCTTGAAATAAGACGCATTTTACTAGCTGTGAGAATAAACAGATTTGGAAACAGCTTATGCAGTAAGTGGTAGATTCAGCATAGACTGGAGCTTTTAAAGATTAGATATCTAAAGTGTTCTCAGTCCAGTGAGGAGGAAAAAAATAAAGTCATTGATTAGATGACCAGAGTAGTCTCTTCTGACCTTCAAATCAGTGATTATATAGATATCCTTATATTTTCCCTTATTCACTAGCCTTGTAGGGGAAAATTTCAGAACCCAGGGAAGAATCATTCCCTTCTCCTGAGCTTTGCAATGCACTGCTAGATAGGAGCTAACTTGAGCCTGTGCAACCCCATAGATAAATCTATCCCTGCTTCAGGCATCCCCATGCAGGGAACAGATATGCTTGGTAACTGGACGGATATGTTCTAGAGCTTTCATGTCATTTTCTCATCCTGTCAGTCTTGTCTACTGAGACAACCAGCTGGATGAAGGGTGGATCTGGTAGGCCAGTGCTTTGAAAAACCGCAAGAAACCTTTTTCATAGATGCCCAACTGAAGACGAAGCCAAACACCATGCTTAGGAGAACAGTGTTTTCTCCAGATGCTTTAGCCTCTGAGCAAAGGCGATTTTCTACTATCATTTACTGGCAGACTCCAGCATAATTCCCCTCTTCACACAATCTGCATGTCCCAGGTTTCCTGCTATTTCAGGAGTCCTACACCATAGCAGCAGCCATAATTGCGCCCTCCTTACAGAAGAGACTGAATTGTCCTGGACTAATGCAAGTCACTGGGCACAGATGAGGTTATTCAGGGGAATCTGAATAGCTTGAAGTGCAGAAACAGTCAGGTGAGCTGACTTGTAACCCTGGAAAGCCTATACAAGCTGCAAGTTTGCTCTTTACTGCAGCTTTCTGTCACATCACAAGCAAAGCAGCAGAGGGAAAGCACAGTGTGCTATTCTTATGACTCATTCCCCTGTTCTGCTGCTTTATTTGCATTTAACATATGACATTAAGGCCTTTTGAGAGTGACTAGAATCTAGAGCAAATTAGGATAATGTCATATCAAACAGTCTTCCAAGAATATCTTTAATATCTTCTTTCACACGAGCCTTCCTGTAGCATGCATATACACAGATCACCATAAAGTAATGCCTCCTGTGTATTTCCATGGAAACTACAAACAGTACAGAGAGCATAAGAGTTTGGCAGTGTACCTGAGAATGTTCTCTATTTTTCCATATAGTCACCACTTTTAGCTACACATTTTCACCAGCCATGAACAAGAACTACAAGCCAAGTACATGAAAACCAGCACCAGTGGAAGCAACTCACTGTCACCACTGCTGAAACACACCACCCATTGCCTCACTGTGCTCACAGACACTGTTTGGTCTCCAGAAATGTTCAGCACAAATCAATGAATGTCAGCAAGTGCAGTTTTTCCCCCACTCCCCCTACGTGGAGGAATTCAAACCCCTCCCTCCCCGTTTACCTCATATGCACTTCCACATCAGACATCATTCTGTCAGACCGCCTCCCTGCTGCCATCTGTCACATGGCAATGAAATGTAATAGAACATCGGTGGGAAGGTTCCACCTCTACTGCCAGATCACCAACATTCACCTCTGACTTTGTGAGCAAAAATAACAACACAGGAGGTATTAGTTTTGAAGGAGCTCTCATACATAGCTTTAGAAAAAGCTTCTGGCTACTTAACTGCCTCACAGTGCTCTTGAAAACATTAAACATCTATTCAAGACTCTCAGAAAAATGTGTGTGAAAGATGAACATGTTGCAAAGCACCTGTTCTCCTGAATCTACTAAGGACCTAAAGATATTTTTATCTTTTAAATTTTTCTTACTGTTTTTCAGAAGGCCCATTGTCAGTTTCAGGTTTTCTGTTCTCACACAAAGGCAGCAGTCACCACAGGGCTCCATTTTACTTTATTTTCAAGCTGTATCCCCCAAGCACATCCAGAAGTAAGGGCAGAAGTTATCAAACGGTACAACTGACACTCTTCATCTCAACAAGGCCTGAATATATACAGGAAAATAGTTCTGTGCCAATAGTAACAGAAAGCTCTTTTAAACAGAAACCAATTATTTTGCACCAGTACTAAGAAATTTTGTGAGTTATTTATGATTTAGCCACCTCTAACCCTAGACCATCTTAGTGCCTCACCGTTCAGGCCTGTTTAAAGTCCTGTAGTCTCTCCATAGCAAAATGAAGTCCGGTGCAAGCAACCTTGTATTCTCTGTCACACCAAGTAACTCAGCACAAGAGCTCTTGAGAGATAGTGCCCATCAAGAGCCCCACAAAAGGGATCCTCTTGGTAAGGATGACTTATATATGGGGAGGGGAAGAAGGATACTGTCACACTAAACAGACAGAATTATCAAGGTTGGAAAAGACCTAGAAGATCAGCTAGTCCAACCATTACCAATACTTCCAGGCTAAATCATATTCCTCAGCACCACATCCAAACGTTTCTTGAACACTCCCATGGTCGGTGACTCCACCACCTCCCTGGGCAGTGCATTCCAATGCCTGACTACTCTTTCCGAAAACTAATACTTCCTAATGTCCAGCCTGAATCTCCCCTGACGCAGCTTAAAACCATTCCCTCTAGTTCTATCACTGATTACACGAGAGAAGAGGCCAACCCCCAGCTCACTACAGCCTCCCTTCAGGAAGTTATAGAGAGCTATAAGGTCTCCCCTGAGCCTCCTCTTCTCCAGGCTGAACAATCCTGGCTCCCTCAGCCTTTTCTCATAAGGCCTGTGCTCCAGACCCCTCACCAGCTTTGTAGCCCTCCTCTGAACACGTTCCAGGGCCTCAATGTCTTTCTTGCAGTGAGGGGCCCAAAACTGAACACAGTACTCAAGGTGCAGCCACACCAATGCCGAGTACAGGGGGACAATTACCTCCCTGTTCCTGCTAGTAACACTGTTTTTGATGCAAGCCAGGATGCCGTTGGCCTTCTTGGCCACCCGGGCACACTGTCGGCTCATGTTCAGCCGAGCATCAATCAGTACCCCCAGATCCGTTTCCACAACACAGTCCTCTAGCCACTCCGCCCCAAGCCTATAGCGCTGCCTGGGGTTGTTGTGGCCAAAGTGCAGGACCCGGCATTTGGTCTTGTTGAACCTCATCCTGTTGGCTTCAGCCCAGCTCTCCAGCCTATCCAGATCCCTCTGCAGGGCCTCTCTACCCTCAGGCAGATCGACACTCCCTGTCAATTTGGTGTCATCCGCAAACTTACTGAGGGTGCACTCAATGCCTTCATCCAAGACATCAATAAAGATGTTGAAGAAGACAGGTCCCAGCACCGACCCCTGGGGAACACCACTCATGACTGGTCCCCAACTGGATTTAACTCCATTTACCACCACTCTCTGGGCCCGGCCCTCCAGCCAGCTCCTTACCCAGCCAAGGGTGTACTCATCCAAGCCACGGGCTGCCAGCTTTTGTAGGAGAACAGCATAGGAGACAGTGTCAAAGGCTTTGCTGAGGTCTAAGTAGACCACACCAACAGCCTTTCCTTCATCTATTAGACGGGTCACAGGATCATAGAAGGAGATCAGATTGGTCAAGCAGGACCTGCCCTTCATGAACCCATGCTGGCTAAGTCTGATCTCCTGGTCATCCCACACCTGCCTCGTGATCTCCCTCAAGACAATTTGTTCTATTACCTTCCCTGGCACCAAGGCCAGGCTAACAGGCCTGTAGTTCCCCGGATCCTCCTTACAACCTTTCTTGTAAATGGGAGTCACGTTGGCAAGACTCCAGTCTTCCGGGACCTCACCTGTTAAGAGGGAGCGCTGAAAGATAACGGAAAGTGTCTCAGCGATCACCTCCGCCAGTTCCTTCAGCACTCTCAGATGAATCTCATCCGGACCCATGGACTTGTGGCAGTCCAGTTGGAGTAGTAATTCCCTGACCACTTCTTCAAGAATCACAGGGGGTTCAGTCTGCTCCCCAGCTGAGACTACCAGGTGAGAGCGCGGGGAGCCCTGGGAATAACCAAGATGACTTTTAAAGACAGACATAAAGAAGGCATTCAGAACCTCTGCCTTTTCCTTATCCCTCTTCTGGGGAGCTCCTACTCAGAGCAACTTAGCCAGGCATTGGTAAATCTCAGCTCCCAGCCTCCAGGGACTGGCGAGCTCTCCACAATACAGCTTCAACACATCTTTTCTCATTACCACCATTTTTTTTTTTTAAATTTTTTTTTTTTAAAAATCTTCTGTTTACCAAGCTTACCTCCAAAAACTTCAAAAATCCAAATTCAAGCCAACTCAGGCACTTTGTCTCCAAATCCAGGTGCATGTACCACAGCCCTACAGAAGCAAAACACTAGCTGTTTTCTCTTAAAGAGCAACACGCACCATGATTGCCCACAAGATGAACACTACTACAAGCATTCACATTAGGAGAGGAAAGGCATGGGGAAAAAAAGAATCCACGTGGCAAACATTAATGGCCTGTGCTGCCAGCTGCACAGCAGTAAGGCAGGCTGAACAAACAAGGGTCCATGAGTCTGTGTGATACCTATGCTCATCTCTGCAAATTTGTTTGGCCCTTGCATGGAGAATATGCGAAAGATTTGATCACAGTTTTCCTCCTCCAGTATAATTTCAGTTTTTAGGTAAATGATACCCAGGAGATAGATAGCCAAAAATCCATTCTTACTAATAATACCAGAAAAAAAGAATAGAGCCTCTAGCATTTCAGACATTATAGCTGTGAGCTAGGCAGAACATCTACACATCTATACATCTCACTTCAGTAGCTTGTCCAAGAAAGACTTCCAGCAACAACACAAATCTCAAAACCAACCCATTACTGCAAAATGTTCAAACAGCTCTGCCTGTCTCTGGTTTTAATGCAATATATAAAGTTTCTTACCTTCCTAAAAACAGAAGAGATTTCTGTTTAATAACTGTTAATGAAAGTTTGGTGCAAGTCAAATTAGGAGCAAAAAAAACCCCCAAAAAAACAACTAAAAAACAAAACTTAAGTGTTCATTCAGTTGCTTTTGAAACTTCAGAAGCTGGTCTAAAATATAAAGTTTCAGTTTAATCTCTTCTAGTACTTTAACCAGTGATGCAATGTTAGTGTCTCAAGACACAGGATGGTGCTATTTGGTACACCTTTATTCCATTATCAGAAGGCTCCTACTGATAGTTGTCCCACTTGCTGGATATGAATCTGGGGCCATTCATTACTTCTGTAGTGTTTTTTAAATGGCCACAGCCTGGCTCCTCAAATGTTCTTGACCAGGTCAGTCGTTTTAATTCTGCTTTTTAATTCCCTGCAGTCACAAGGCCTTTGACACCTTATTCATTGTAAGCCTTAACACAACTCCACAGCTTCCCAAGCACTCAGTATGCTGGAATGATGAGGTCAAAGACTAGAACAGGCTGTGAATTTGACTTCCTGCTGCTGACCCTGGAGTTCAGAAGCTGCCCTTGTCAAGCCAGAAGGGAGCTGAAAGTAGTGAGTACAGCCACATCTCCCTGCTGCTGCTTTGGGCAGGGGCTGCAGTGGTGTAACAGTTCAGCACTGCACAAGTGATCATTCGCTCCCTCCAGATGAGTGAAAAAGTACTTATTCTTCTCTTGTTGACCAAGAACATTCAGCCAGATACCTGCCAACATTTTGCAGTTTGCTGAATATTTATCTGTTAAAGGGAGATGCTGAAAGTCTTGGGTGTAATGCCTCAGTTAGAACCATTAGCTCTAGCCACAGCATCTTTTAGATACTGATATACTTTGGATCGAGACTTCTGTTTAGTGATATCTTGTGAAAGCTGACACCTGCCCATGGGAAAAAAAAATAAAAAAATTAAAGCAAGTGAATTGGAGATCTTTTGTATGAGTTATTCCAGTCAAAATATAGGAAAGACTAATTGAGACTTGTGATATGCAGTTGTTTTTTTTTCCCTGAAGTGACTTGCATTAACAACGCAAGATATATCAAATATCAGGTATTTTCCACCAAGCTAAGTTACATTAGGTCACCCTAACAGCTCTACGTAAGCTGTATCTAGAAAATGGGGTCAGCCTTCACAAATATCTAGGTTTAAATGAAAGAATCTTCAGAAGGTGTTGATATGACCAAGGTATTCTCTAATTACACATTCAAGATCTGTGCTGGCACGCATTCTTATTTAGCACATGAAGTCAGTCCACACCACTTTCAAACACCTATTTCTGAATCATAGAATTACTCAGGTTGGAAAAGACCATAAAGATCATCAAGTATAACCACAGTTAACCACCTACAGCCTAACCACAGTACCCTAACTCTAACAACCCTCTGCTAAATCATATCTCTGAGCACCACATCCAAATGGCTCTTAAACACATCCAGGGACAGTGACTCAACCACCTCCCTGGGGAGCCTATTCCAGTACATACCTACCCTTTTAGTAAAGAAGTATTTCCTAACGTACAACCTAAACTTACCTTGGTGCAACTTGATGCCATTTGCCCTCATCCTGTCACCTGTCACCAGTGAGAAGAGACTTGCCCCACTCTCACTGTAAGAACCTTTCAGATACTGGATGAGAGCAATAAGGTCCCCTCTCAGCATCCTTCTCCCCAGACTAAACAGCCCCAGCTCCCTCAGCCTTTCCTCATAGGGTTGATTCTCCAAGCCCTTCACAAGCCTCGCTGCCCTTCTCTGGACCTGCTCCAGCACCTCCATGTCCTTTTTGTACTGAGGTGCCCAAAACTGAACACAGTACTCGAGGTGAGGCCTCACCAATGCTGAGTACAGGGGCAGGATGACTTCCCTAGTCCAGCTCACCATACCATTCCTGATACAAGCCAGGATGCCATTGGCCTTCTTGGCCACCTGGGCACACTGCTGGCTTATATTCAGCTGACTGTCCATCACCACACCAAGGTCCCTTTCCATCAGGCAACTTTGCAGCCATACCTCCCCAAGCCTGTAGGGGTGCCTGGGGTTATTGTAAGCAAAGTTTGCTTCACAATCAGTATCAGCTGATGGAGAGCCTTCTAGAATTCCTTAGGACTTATGTCTTCCTTCAAATTCAGATCTCAAACCTTGATTTGTACTTACTGTCTTTCTGTAAAGAAAGGAGTGCTGGTGCATCTATTTTCTCTCAAGCTCCTATGTTAAAAATCTCAAACATCTATTTCCTTGCCTTCCTCACCCTCTTCCAGCTCCTGGTCCTTTATCTTTGTGCTCTCTGTATTCCATTGTTTATTGCACTCAACTCTGCTCCTTAGTGTAATAAAGCACTCCCTTCTGCAACCCCCTAGATTTTGACAGCTTAATTGCAGCTAGGCATCAGCTGAACAAAGCAGGGGAACAGGGATACAACAAACTAAATACTGTGCTCTGCAGTCTTCAGCCACAGAACTCTCCTTGCACCCTGAAGATGCAGCTGGTCACATACGATTTTGATCAGTATGTAGGCACTGAAGGGGAAGAACAGTGGCTATTCACCACCAGCAGACAGAATATTCTGAGCATTCATCACAAATGAGGACATATACAAGGATATGCAAACAGCTTTTTTTCTTCAGATATTTAACTCATCCAAGTGAAAATCTTCATTCCCTTTTGAAGCCCATTTTCTGCCAAACTTGCACAGAATCCATTTAAAGGAATTATGAGCTTCTCCACACAAAGATGTGGAAAGGGAAACAAACAACAAACCAAAAACAAGAACATTCTGAGTTACCTTTGCCTTCATCTAACATAATTCTGCTATTTCTCAAGACAGCCAAAGTCAGTGTAAATAGGTCAAGTGGGAAGATTTTTGAACAACTGAAAAATGATGAATAACTGAAAGCAATGTCTTAAAACTGCTGAGTATGCCCAATTGACAGTGCACTGCCCAAGTATAATCCCAATCACCACTGCATCAAAGATTTTACCATAGATAAATCCAAGGAATAAAACATAACAGAGGCAAAAGTTAAGGCCGAAGTTTTATTTGGTATTCGTTCCTAGTATCCTACCTGGAAGGTCCATGTAAGTTGAAAGGGAAGATTCCTGTGGTTTATTTCTGCTCTTTTGAACCAGAAAGTATAATTTATTCTCCCACCAAGAAGCACAACTGCCTACATCAATCTCAGGTGCATTAGCGGGAAAAATAAATGTTTTGAAATGCAGGGAGAAAAAAAAAAAAATATGTAAAATATGAATGAATCACCAAAAAGCACATAATCAGATTCTTCTGCAGTCACAGTTATAATTACACACAGTGCCCTGCAGGGCAGTCATATAGAGGTGAATACATTTTACTGTGTCATTGGGGTAATACACTGCTAGCTGGAGTGAAAGCATCAGTCTACGATAAAAGTCAGTGTGGAACATCTAAAGGGTTTTCTTTTTTTAAAATCCTATGTACAGCTCAGGTACACATGATCAGAAATATTCATCTTAGAAAAGACCAATATACCAAGATTATTGCTGCCTAAAATTACTTTCCAATCCCATTTTACTAACAGCTTCTGACAAAGCTAGTGACAGCCTTGTCACAAAGCAGTAGGTAAAACTGCAAGAATTAATGATGTGTTATTTATTTAACTTCCCTTGAAATCTGATTCCAACCCTTCTATTTGAAAATTCATTGTTTCACCTAAATCATCTTTTCTTCATTCACACTGTGCTACTTGGCCCCACAAGTGCATTAAACACTTACCTCCTTTTGTTTAGGAATGAATTTAAACAAATGGAAAACACTTAACCTGTTTACACTCCACTAGAACTTAATTCTGCTTTTAATCCTGAGCCAGATTCCTGATAGATTCATTTCTACTATCAAGTTGAACTTGAGTCCCTTTCTTCCTGATGAGGCTAACAGAGGAAGAAGATGCTACTCAGCACAAGCAGTGATATCAATTTTTGCTCCCGCTATTTGATTCTACTTTATTAGTCATACTCAAAGCCGCATTTCATCTTGTAGTTTCCTTCTCAACTTCCTCTCCTTAGCTACACTGCCACAGCTCCCACTTCTAACAATACACTATGGGAAAGTAATAACTACAAGAGTTACTGAGGAAGAAGAAAGTCAAAGGAGAGGCAGACTAGAAACACTTTTCTCTCTGATTAGAGCGCAGTTGTATGGATAAATATTGCTCCTATCATGCCCGGTTATCCCTAACTAACTGTCAAATCCGATGTACAGATCCAGCCATTACTTACTGATAAGCTGCAACACAATAATCCAGCCAAAAACAAACAAACAAACCAAAAACAGTCAACAAACCCTGTTATGAAAAAAAATCCTGCCTGAGTATCTATCAGCACAGTTCAGCCGCGCTGCTTCTAGGCCCAGTAAGACCACAGAAGCAACAAACATTCAGCCAAATCACATTGTTTTCTTAATTGTATAGCATTTAACTGGGTTTTTTTGTTGTTGTTGTGTTATTTTTATTTCTTTTTCTGAGGGCTAAATATGACTTTGAAAAAATCTTCTTGTCTAATGACCTGCAAGAATCAAACTTTTGCTTCACACTTTTTAGCCATGAAGTCACCAGCAGATGAACCCTTTCCCTGTTGAATGAAAGCTGCACTCTGGGCAACCTCACACTCAGGACTTCCTGCACTTGGCTCCTAGGGTGTTTGCTCTGAGATCACAAACAAGCACAAACCTTGATGCCCCAGTCAGTCAAGCACTGTCCTCTTCCCCTGGTTTTCTGCCATCCATATAGAAAGTTGTTGTTTCTCTTGTTAAGGGTGCCATGCTGACAGTCAGGACAGCATCTCGCCTGCAAGGCAGGCAGCTGCTCCCACTGCTGCAGGAGCTGTGCATCAGAGCCCGTTCATCCCTGCTGACCCTGATGCTGCCTGCCTAATCCCAATAAATCATAGGCTCAGACAGCTCCTGCAAACACCCCCTGATGGGCACTAAAAGCAAAGAGGAAGTAGAGCACAGATTTTTTATCTTTGTCATTCCTGCAGTTGTACCAGCTGAGTGCTGCCTTACAATATTCACTCCTGCAAGTACTCTCCCAAGAGGAACTTGTACTGGGGAAGATCAAGCTGTGCTTTCTGCTGAGCACAAAAGTCATACAGGATGACCAGACCTTGACTGCCACACAACTTTCCTTTCAGCAATGTTTTTCCCTGGAAAAGCACAGCCTGTTTTCTTTAGAACATTCCCATATAACAGTGGCCAGATAAAGTCAGTGCCCTGAGCACCTTGTGATGGCATTTCTTCCAGGTTGCCCCGTGAGATCTCGGGACTTGTCTGTGCTTTGCTGCTCAAGAGTGAGTGCAAGAAATATGCACTTCAGCTGTCCCAGGAGGACAAGCCCTGTCTGGAGCTTTTAAAGCACGTCTGCAACATTTAGTTAAATGTTCATCTGGGCATGGAAAGACAAGGCACTGCTTTTCCTCCAGATAGGAGGCGGCAACATTAAAGGGAAATAAGACAGATGAACTGGGGTCCTGTCAGTAGAAAGTTACCTGGATTTAAATCCTACCACTGACACCTACTCTAACATACAAGATTTCTACTATCCTGTGTGACACACACAGAAGCAGCAGCATACCCAAATACAGGCCAGTACCTGCAGGTGCAGCTTGTAGTCTCTTAGGCAAGAGTAGCAGAAATTACTCAGAGGATAACACATGAATGAGCCCAAATGAGTCCAGAAACAGACTACTTAGGCATACCCACAAAGGCACTGAGATCCAGGTTGAGGGCTTGGATTTAGATAACATAGTTCCATTGATCACTGCTGCAGTATCTACAAAATAATTTGCTTTTTCACTTCATAATCACAACTGAGCCTATAATTATTTAGCACCACATGCCAGCCTCCAAGCAAGTTAAAGATAAGGCACATTCATCAACACTGCCATTGGTTTGCTTATGCAGAATCAATGCCAGCCACACCACCACTGGCTGTGGGTCAGGCACCCTGCAACTCCTTAGCTACAGGATACATGTAAAACAAGCATAGAAACATCTAAAGTGACTATGAAAACAGGAGAGGGAGAAAAAATAATAAAAAAGGAAAACCAGCACAGTAATATTTGCTGGAAGCAACAGATTGTTTTGGGTCAGGATGATTTATATAATAATTGCATTTTGAGCAAAATCTTCCAGATGATATGTGCAAAACATAAATCACAACTGACTGAACTTGTTCATCAACAATGGGATGCTTCCTTCTTGGAGAGGGAAGAGAAGAATTAGAAGCATTTATTGCAGTGTGCTGAAAAATAACATAATACAAGCTTTCTATTAACACATTTTCTTCTGAATTCATCTATCTTTATAAGAGATCCATTCCTTTCTGTAGTCCCCACATGAAACCTCAGCTTCTTTCTGTTCTGTTCCCTGCAAACTCTTTCAGCCAGCATTACACCTGACACCAAGCAGCTGTTTACTTTTAATTGATATCAGCAGTGATCAGGACAGGAAAAAAAAGAATATTCACCAAACTGCAGCCAGGATGCAGAGCAGGTAAGTCTCATCTGGCCAGGGTCCCTCCATGCTTCCTCCTTGCCCTCCGGGGGCTGTTGGAGATGCATTCAGATAAACACCTTCGTGGTGTCCTCACCTTGAGCACTGTGTGTAGTTTGAAGCACAACAGCACAAAGAGAGCATAAAACTGTTAGGGAACGTCCAAAGGAAAGCTACAGAGATGGTGAAGCACCCAGAGGACAAGTGAGGAACAGCTGAGGTCCCTGCATTTGCTCAGTGCAGAGCAGAGGAGCTGAGGGGAGGCACGATGGCAGCTGCAGCTCCTCACAAGGAGCGGATGGAAAGTGCTGAGCTCTGCTCTGTGTGACAGCATGGAACTGTGTCAGGGGAGGGACAGCTGGGGGTTGGGGACAGGTGCTGCACCAGAGGATGGCAGGCATGGAATGGGCTGCACAGGGCTGCGGGCACAGCCTCAAGCTGCCTGAGTGCAAGGGGCATCTTCAGACATTATTGGAGTGCGTGACAGAGATTTGGATGGTGCTGCATGGAGGCAAAAGTTGGATTCAATCCTTATGCATCTCTTCCAACTTGGGATATTCTATGATTTTCTTAAACAGCACGAAGTTAGTCATAGCTTGCCTGAATTCCAAATGATGGTCTATTAACTTCTCTTTACAAAACACCTGCAATTCTAGAGAGAAGAGTCGGGGGTAAACGTGTTCCTTCTCTCCAAGTATCTGTCTCCAAGCTGTGAATTACCAGGCACATTTGAACAGCTTGAGCACTAATTCAGAAAGATGAGCTGTTGTAACTTCACGCAAAGAAGTTGAAGAGATTTCACTACAGCATACTTTTCTTTCGGTTACTTTAGTTATTGAACACTGTATCCAAACAAACTCAGCAGGCACAAACAATCCACAGACAAATCCCCAGGATGATATTTGAAGGCAGGAGCTGTAAATAACACATAGGAATGACAGCTGGAGTCTTTAGCAACATGAGATGATTCAAGTCCTCTGTCCCCATGCTCTGAATTTGTCCTGCAGAATCCAATGGCAATTTCTACACCAAGGTATTTGTGACACTTCACTGCCACCAAGAGCTTCCAGAGCCATAGTGTACTTTTTTATTTTTCTTTTTTAAAGTATTTTTTTTTCCTGATTTCAGGGGAGAAGACACCAAAAAAAACAACGAGTAAATGCTACTTCAGTCTGAGCCATTCTTTTCTCACACTAATGCAAGTTTTCCTCACTCCCAGACTGTTTCATCTCAGCAGTCTGGGAAGGCATTGTTTTGCTCCTAGGGATTCCTGTACTTGTTCAATGTCAGTGACTCCTGCTGCTAACACAGGGATTGTTATGGTTGAAGTGAAACAGAAGTTCAGAAAACGAGCAGCAAGAACAGAAGTTATTTGTTTGTAAATATTGTTACAAACAAACTGATCATATTAATAAAAATATCAGAAGACAAATGGAAAGTTTGCATTGAAGTATATCAGGATGACCAGTAGCAGCTCATACCCGAAGTCAACAGGTGTTTTGTGAAGAGGACTCCTATCAGAAATTGTAGAAGTCAATGACAAACTCTCATCCTACACACACATCCAAAAGTTTTCACAAGATGTAGTCATAATTTATTACAGATGTAGCAGCCTCGCATTCCCACCCCCTACATAGCTTTAATGTTTCATATGTGAGAAGAGAAAGGGAACTGAATCTGCCCCAGAAGGTCTGCTCCCCTACTCCTGTCAGCGCTACCTCCAAGTCATAACATAGGCACCTTAGGAGGCAAGCAAATGACAAAGCACTATAGTTCCCTAAAAGCAAATCCTTCCAAAGATGCTGACTTCTAATTTTATTATCAAATGAGCAAGCGCTAATTATTTGATAAGATAGAAAGTGAAATACTCAGCAAAATTATGATGTCTAGGTACACTTTGGCACTAAGGAGAACAAACAAAAAAACCCCACACTTCAGTTTTTCTCTAATCTTTCATGGGAATATGCGATGAGTGATATTTCAAATAGATAAATGCTGCTTCATTTAAAAACATTAGGCTTTTCAGAATTTTAATCCTTGTTTTTATAACAGCCACTAACACAGAGGCACTAATATTAATACAAAGCCTGCTCTCTAGTAGGTACTATTGTTTCCCAAGAGAAATTTGCTCCCCTTCCCTCCCAGTGTAATAGGACACAATACATCACTTAGCAGCAGACCTTATTTGCACGTTTCCAGAAGCAGTAAACATTTAGAAGACAATTTCCTTCTATGTTTTTTTCTTTATTTGATTAACTCATAATGATGAAATTAGAGATTTCCTCCTCACTTAAGCTTGATATAAGCCTCGTTTATGGAAATTCAAGATTAGGATAATTTGAATGATTCCATACTTTTGATGTTTTATAAGCATAATGAGAGGAAACAACTTCATATGTTGTTTACTTCATTATCTAGAGGTCAAGTAGTTATTTGGGATGCAAGGGATAACAGTAATGAATTATAGAATAAACAAAGTAACATCATAATTGCTTATACATATTAAAATAATGCCTGAAGACAAGCTACTATTCTGGCAACACACAAACAACTCAGCCCTTATCCATAAGGAACTGTTAAGCTTTAAATACCTGAGACAGCAGAGGACGAGCACAGTAACAACAAAGTAGTCTAGAAATAGAACAAGAAGAGTTATGATGCTCAAGTATCAGGTAGTTGGCTTCTTGGTTTGTTTTGTTTCCTCCTTTTTAAGTCTTTGCTCTAGGGCTCACTTAGAAAAGCAACATCTAAATAAGAGAGAAAGCCTAATGAAAGGTAGGAAATCAAGGTGAATAGCCAGAAGAAAGGAGTCAGCCTAGTGCACAGAAAGAATGAAGCATAATAAATAAAGCGTATCAAAAATGCCCTGTTCCCAAAAGGCAGCACAGCCTCCACAGCTACAACAGATGCTCTAAGCCTGCTACCAGCAACCACAGTACCTTTTCCTGGTGCCTATGCTTTCCAGTCCTTAAGGTACAGCTTCTTCCTGGATTAACCCCAAGTTCTTGCCAGCTAATCTAGCTGAAACAGAAATCGTGGTTTACAGCATTGCTGTCCTGCAGCTGAGAGTGGTAAGGAGATGAATGGTCCCAGGTGGAGTGTCTTGCCTCCGCAGTGGCAAATGAGGTAGCACAATCTGCTTTCCCATCCTTCACAGGTTAACATGGAGTTCATCATATTCATTGAGGAAAATAGCTTGAATCACTCAGTAGAGTCTTATCTAAATATAAATGTTGTAAGAGCAAAGATAAGTGATTAAGCTATGTTTAATTAGTATAAATGCATATAACATGTTTGTGAAACTCCTTATCTTTTTCTTCTTTGATGTCCTGATTGATAAGCTGCTGGAGTGTGCAAGCATTTCAGAGGTTACTAGCAAGCCTAAAAGGGGCAAAGGAGTATAAAGAGGGATAGATAGTACAGTAAATGCAGTAACAGCAATATTGAAAACAGTATGAGGAAAAGAAATGTGAGCCTCGAGCTCTGAACTGGGAGCCTTCCACTTTCTAGCCCAAACAGTAAGAACCTTTTATAGACATCTAAGTACCAACAAGCACAAGCTCTACAAATTGCCTCTGTTCCCAGATACTGTATACGGAGTTCCTGTGCCTGTAACTTCATCTCATACCAAATTTAAAGTGATATAACCTAAGGAACATTTCTACATGATGCTTTCGGACCTTGGACAGGATCTCTAGAGTGGTGGGAAGCATCTGAGATAGACTGTGCAGCACTGCAGTCACAACCATGCCACCCCTAGAGAGAGAAATAGGGGAAACGTGAAGGGAAACTTGGAGATGAGAGGAAATGTACTCGGGGTGGTAGAAGTCAGTTGAGGTGGTGCAATGGGTGCATGATGTGAGAGGGAAACTAGGCTTCATGTGGCTGAAGGAAGCTGTAATTGTCACAGAAATCACTTGGGCTTTCCTCTATCTGAAATTACACTCTCAGATGGTGGTTACTTGCTGATAATGGACTGCAGCTTCATTTGCTATAAAACAGGGTGCAAATGCCAAGGCAGTTAGTTATATTGATTTAAACCAGCTGAGTATCTCGCCCTGAACATCATGCAAACATGTACCACAAAGGTGTCATCTGCTCAGTGAATTTACAGACATTCTCTGCTAGCATGGGTGGGCTTGTCCTTACAATTCACTGCTTCCTATGTCACCAGCGTTCTGAGCCCAGAGCTGGCACGGCCATGCTAGTTCCATGCAGCTTGCAGGCTTGGTCTGGACCAGAGTGCATTGCTCACAATTTTGCCATACAGAGAGGCAGGGATACTGCACCCCAATACCCAGACAGGATGTGTCCAAGGTGGGGACTCTATCCCAGGGCTGGGAATCTCTCTGCCTCCCTCCTTGATCCAACTCCAGAGCCCCTATCCCATTGAGGAACAACCCTCACCCACTACATTTGGTCAGCACTGCAGCAAAAACCAAGGAACTCATGGGTTCACATGCAGAGCTTCCCAGTATGTGAATCCCAGCCCTGTGGTACCATTAATGAGCATTAGAGAAGGCATTAACTGCTGCTGGGAAATTACAGTTTTCCTGGCTATTTTTGTCTCAGGGTTTTCTGTGTAAAGCTAACTTGGCACCATGTCTCTGTGATGACTATTTACATAATTACAACTGGCTTCTGCTCCAACCCACCACCTAAGGAGTCCCAGACTTTTTCACATGGATGAAGGAGAACAAAACATGTACATTGCTTTTGAAGTCTGTCTCTGAAAATCTCTGTTAGCAGCAAGCACTGATTACATCACACAAACAGACACGTTTTTCAATACGGATTTCAGATTTCCTATTCCTAATTATTTATAGAAATGCCCTTTCCCTCTGTTATATATAATCTCCTCAAACCCTAGTGCTTTCTTGCTGTGAAAAATGATTCATGCGGGGCTGCATGTATTGTGTTACTGTGTGTTTGTTCATTGCCACGCATTTGCTGATCCAGAAAACTGAGTCTGAAAATGGTTTCTGGGGAACAGCTCCCAATAAAAACAGTGCCAGTGGCCTCATCCAGACTGCAGATCCTTGAGGTACTACTGAAATTAACTTGAACTGCATGCAGAAGCATAAGTGAATGTTTTTACATGTTTTCTATCAAATATTTATAGCATCTATTTTATCTTCATTGGCAGATTTTGCAGCAGATGTTTTAATGAGTTTACCCTCACGGAAGATTAGCTCTGTTAATTTACAGAGTTAATTGTAGTGCTGGATGAACCTGCCATGATTTAAGCAGGCAGTCAAGATGAGAACTGGAGTTTAAACATTTCTTTGAACTTTGACCAAATCAGTTTGGACCATGAAACCAGACAGAATCCAGGATTCCTATGGGACCACGGTCAAGATCCTGCCAATACATCACGGAGGTGCAAAGGAAAATAAGTGCTGAGGAAAGAACTTAGGCATAGTTTTGGTGAGCCTAAAGTGTTACTACAGGACCAGACCAGCCTGCAGATAGACTGCAGAAAGATGTGCACAGCCTTCAGATTGCCCTTTTCCCCATTTCACCAAAATTTTGTTGCTTTTCTCAGGAGCTGAGCAAATGCTGGCACCCAGCTGGTGCAGGGATGTTTGCCTCATGCTGAAAGCTGACTCCCAGGGCCCCACTCTGATTTAATGACTTCACATCAAGTGTCTTACTACCCTGTAGCAACAAAGCAAAATCTGATTCTCAGTGATGCTGAGACAGCTCCTGCAGATCTCAGGAAGGCTGCACGCAGCAGAAACCTCTGTGAGTTAGTGCTGTAGGGAGCTTTGCTGCCCTCTGTCACACACTCACTACTCTCCAGTGAAATTATCTACAGCATATTTTTAAAAGACCAATGGAATGTGAAAAAATCCAATGACTAAGTGTTGTTTTCACCTTTTATAATGGACTGCTGAGAGAAGTGTTCTTTGTCACCAATGAAAAGTGTATTTTAAGAGGTGGAATTGTTTGTTATGAGAAATCACTAAGGTGATCCATTTTGACGTCTTAATTATCCTGCAGCACTGATGAGACCTCACCTGGAGTACTGTGCCCAGATGTGGAGCCTTTAAAACAGAAGAGGGAGCATTGCATCCAGAGGAAGGCCACAGAAATGACCCAAGGGATGGAACACCTCTCTTGCGAGACAGGCTGAGAGACCTGTGGCTGTTCAGCCTGGAGAAGAGAAGGCTCTGAGATGATCCGATAGTAGCCTTCCAGTACCTAAAGGGAGGCTATAGGAAAGAAGGGGACAGATTCTCTAGCAGGGTCTGCTGTGATAGGACAAGGGGAAATTATTTACAACTAAAAGAGGGTAGGTTCAGATTGGATATAAGGAAAAAGTTGCTGTTTTTTCTTTTATCATAAGGGTAGTAAGGGACTGGAACAAGTTGCCCACAGTGCTGGTGGAAGTCCTGACCCCGGAAATACTCAGTCAGGCTGGACAGGGCTCTGAGCAACTCAGTCTAGCTGTGCATTGCAGGGGAGTTGGAACAGATGACCTTTAAAGGTCTCTTCCCACTCAAATCATTCTATGACTCTGTGATGCAACAAGATTTCCACAGCAGCCTAAAAATAATGCTAATTTATTTACGTTTTGAAAAGAAAACACCTCTTGAAGCACAGTAAATGGAACATGAAGCGGTAATGGAGCACTTTGCTTTGTGACATGACATCCTAAGTAGGGAGCAATGTAACCACACAAAGAGCATTACACGTCAGGTTGGGGCAGGGGAAGTTTCCCTTCTGTACTGGAGCTGGTCTATATAACCACAGCATGGGATAGACTGCAAAAAAGAGCACAGCTAGGCAGCTCAGATCTCATCAATAACTCAACTCATTAGTGGTGTGTGGTGACTCGAACTGCCATTTACCTCGGTAGACTTAGAGGAGTGAATTGGAGCCTTTTCTGATTTTTCTTTCAAACATTGCTGCTGCTCTGTGTAAATACTTCTTCACAGGCAATTAAAAGACCAAAGACAGGAGCAGGAGTTAGAGAGACAACACTGTGTGTTAATTAGATTTTTTGCAAGTAATTGACCCAGTCATGCAAATGGGCATCAGAGATTTGTTACCGCTGTTGCTGTTTTATCTGAAATTTTTTTCATTGAATTAACTTAAGGGTTTTTTGTTTGTTTGTTTGTTTGTTTGTTTAACCAGACATGAAGACTTTCAATAACAAAAGATTTTGATCTTTTAGGTTTGGGGGGTGAAAAACAGCACTCACTTCTTGACTGCATCTAAAATTCACTCTAAAAACAATCTAAACTGAAATAATACTAATGTTGTTCCACAGAATGAGAAGTATGAGCATATGAATAAGTATAAAAGTTATCTTCACAATGAAACAAACATTAAACATCCCAATAATTTATTGTTGAAGCTTACAGTATTCAAAAATGAATATGAATGTGAAAATCTTACCAGCTGGAATATCAATCTACATCGTTTGTTTTTATAAAATTAGTGAAGATCACCAATAAGAAGAAAAGCCTATTTCTTGAAACTAGATCTGTACCATTAAAGCATCTGTGTATCTGCTGCACTCCCATCCCTTCTTCTCTCACAGCTTCTGGAGGCTGCTGAGCAGCACTGGAGAGGTGACTGGCAGAGGAATGTGCCAGAAGTCGAACAGAAGTTTCACTGGAACATCAAGCGAGATGTCTGACCAAAGAGAATTCTGATTAATGTTCACAAAAGACCATCAGAGAAAGTGCGCAGAAAAACAAATGCTGAACATCAGGTTTCACCGTCAAACAGCAGGAGGTGCTGCGTTCACTCCATAGTGGGCTCTCTGCTTCTGCGTGGGAGTAGCTTTACCCTGTGGGAGAGCTGAGGCATCTGTATCTGTAAATAATCACAGAAGAAAGTTTAGACAGCACTGAAACATGCCACAATGAAACGTTGAGAGGAGGTGTTGGAGGGGGAGGGAAGACGTTTGTGTTGTGCTTTGTTTCCCTAATTTATTCTCCTAGCTGGGACTTTGTTGGTTAAGTCTTGTTCCCCAACTAACATCTCAAAGCCTGCAGGGGCACTGCATGTTTAAGCATTCTGTAAATCTAGATTTGGATGTATGTGGCCTTCTTCCACATGTGTACAGGATTTATTTCAGCAACAGAAAATCTATCTTTTATCCAAGCGCTTCTTCCCTGTCATGCCACTAAATCCCACCTCCTTCCTTATCTGGAGGCCATTAATTCCCACCACGCCTGGAGACGTGTGACTTGTGGCCTGGCAATAAGGCTCTTTCATCTGTAAAAGGACCCAGCTTTGTGTTAGCCGGGAGTGTGAGCAGAGAGGCTGGAGCATTAACAAGCAGAATTAGTGGGTTTGCCAGCAGCTATTTAGATGAGATTAAAGAAGGTGTTAGGAGAGATTAGGTGCGGATGGGTTTGGAGATAGTGATAGGGGTCAGTGGGGACATTAGGGAGCATACAGGGACGGCACCATGGAATCCCTTGGATGAGGACAAGGTTTGTATCAGTGACAAGCAGTGGAGGTGGGAAGGCAGGGCATGAAGTGACCGTGTCCTGCAGGATCTGTATGAAAATTTCTATATACTCCTGTCCTAGCCCATGAATGGCTGGTCCAACCCTAGAAGTCATCTTTTCTCTGCTGCTCTTCCATCTATTGTCTGTAAGTGATGGAAATTAGTCTTGAGAGCATACTAAAAGCTACTAAAAGTGCCCCCCCCCCCCAACCTTCTTTTTTCTAAAGTTAATAAGTTCGTGCTTCCTGCCTCTCTACCCCTACACCCCTCCTCTCACTTTTAAGCGCTCCCAATGATTACAATAACAAGATCCACAAAAGAGTGAAACAGAAACCCTGTAAGTTCTTAGCTTTGCAGTCATTTCTAACAGTTGTGACTCTGCCCAGGTCATACACGTATATTTTTCAGAAAATGCAGATGATGCAGAAAACACCTGCAGGGCTACAGAGTCTCTTCACAGAATGACGGCATGACTGAGGCAGGCGGGGCCCTCTGGGTCTCTCCGTTCTTAGCCCTCGTTACTCTACAGCCCCCTGCTGTAAGCAGGCGGCAGGCTGAGACGGCGCGGAGCAGCGGAACGAGCGGAGCCAAGCGGGTGGAGGCGGCGGGAGGCCGCCAGGTGGCGGCATTGCACCGCCCGGGGAGCCCCGGCGGGGTTTCCTGGCCTTATTTCCGTAAAGCCCGTTTGTTGTATCTACACATCGCTTTCATTACCTGTCCAACGAGCTGTTTGCACTGAGTATTTTATGAGGCTGCGTGCCCTGTCCTTTTCCTCCCATCTCGGCTTGGTTGCCTGCATTTTTCACCAAAGGGATTCAGCACATCATCTCTGCAAAGAAACAATTATCTGGGTGTGGATTTACACCACTTAGAATCATTGAATTATTAAGGTTGGAAAAGGCCACTAAGATCATCTAGTCCAACCACCAACCCACCACCACCATTAGGCTACCTCAAGTCTCAAAGTCTTCAAGGTCACAGCTTGCTGTGACAGGCCACAGACCAAAAATGTAGAAGTCTGATTTAGAAATTCCAACCTTGGAAATGATAATGATTTGAGGGAGAAAAATCCCAGAGCAAAACAAAAGATTATGTAATGTTTATAAATATGTAGAGGGTGAGTGTTACGGGGATGGAGCCAGGCTCTTCTCACTGTCATCCAATGATAGGACAAAGGGGAATGGGTACAAGCTTGTACACAGGAGGTTCCACATATATATGAGAAAAATGTTCTTCGTGGTGAGGATGACAGAACACTGGAAGGGGCTGCCCAGAGAGGTTATGGAGTCTCCTTCTCTGGAGACATTCAAAACCCACCTGGATGCATTCCTGCGTGACCTAATCTAGGTGTTCCCGCTAAGGCAGAGAGATTGGACAAGATAATCCTTCATGGTCTCTTGCAATCACTGACATTCTGTGATTCTATGATTAAAGAAAAGGAGAGCCACATTAACCACTTGCTAAAACCTCCCAGCATTTTGATAAAAGAAAGGAGTACTTGGTACACATTTTATGAGCAGTTGGGTTTTTCTTCTTCCAGATGTAGAGGTGGTGTGTGAGATACAAAATATTACAATCAAAAGCTAAAAGGCAGTTTGCTACCCAAACTGTTTTGCAAGCAATGGGAATTTGTTGGTCTGTGGTTCACCATGTACCTTCTATCTCAGTGTGTTCACATAAATGAAGTGTGCAAAATAACTACTTTCTCCATGAATTAGTGCTTATTTCTTAGTACAGACTCTGACGTGGATATAAAAACTCAATTTCTGAATAAGAGAAAAATCCACCATTGCTGGGAAACAACTGGGATGTTTCTGCTTTGTCATACCAGTCAGCAATGCCTGTAGGAGCTGGTGCGTGAAGGTAGTTGAGACAAAACACATCACTAGACATGGCTGCACAGAGCTCATTGGGCTTTGTCCTTCTGCATTTCATCTGGCCTTCCTACACACTGCTCTGAGAAGCTCTTCAAGGGGAAAAAATAGTAATTAAAAATAAGCAGGAGTGATTTTTTTTCTCTTTCAATTTGTTTCTTTCTATAATTTAGGTATGTTTTCCACAGTTTTATGAAATACAGTTACCTAACACAATTTGCCCCAAGCTCTTCCCTTTAAGATAAATGTTACTGGACCACTTCTCAGGGTAACTGTAGAAAAACCCTCTTCAGCTGAGAGGGCTGTGCGGATTTCCATGCTAGAGCTAGGGATGAAGTCCCTGCTGGGATATCCACACATTTTTATGAAGCTCTTGTTCATACAAATACCAACTGATGTTCAGAAATTCCTTTTCAACTTCAGCTCTGAAAACTCTCTGGTTTTGTTTTTAAATAGCTTCTACTCTCATAATTAGGACCAGAGGGAATGGTTTCAAGCTATGGCAGGGAAGATTCAAGCTGGACATTAGGAAGTATTACTTCTCAGAAGGGGTAGTCAGGCACTGGAATGGACTGCCCAGGGAGGTGGTGGAGTCACCGAGCCTGGGGGTGTTCAAGGAATGACTGGATGTTGTGTTGAGGAACATGTTTTAGTGAGAGCTATTGGTAATAGGTGAACGGTTGGACTGGATGATCTTTTAGGTCTTTTCCAACCTTGGTAATTCTATGATTCTATGATTCTATGAATTGGCTGTCCCTTTCTCATTGCTTTATTCTGCTACTTCTGTGGTGTTTGTTCTCATTGCCTACTGAAATTGTTGGACATGAATCATTCAGCAATGTCATTTCCAGAACTGAGTTCAAATATCTTTATCTAATCAAGTCCTGGGCAGTAATTTCCCAGAAATGGTGCTGAAAACATTGGTCTCAGACAGCAACAGCAGTAAGGCTTTGCAGTTAGATTGACCCAGAATGCTCACAGAGCACACTCAGTGTGTCTATACCCAGTTCAGAGAGGATAACACTCTGTGCACTGGAAAATAAAGACCATATTTGTGGAGCAATTATTAATCCCATCTTCTATCTATTTGTGTCTTCCTTGAAGTTTGTGACCTGGAAGCCTAACAGAGACCTGCAGGGCTGGATATCTGGCCTTGGTGTCCACACTGCAATGCCTCTCTGGAGAAGATCCAAGCACCAAAACTGGCTTTCAGCATAAATTGAGCTGTCTCAGTTTCATACTTAATGAACAGTAAGTAACCAGTGTCAGCCTTATTGAATAGTATCCCTCTCCTTAATGAAAGCTGCATATATTCACTAGCATGCTATAGAGAGGTTAGCAAAGATTTACGCTCTTCTTCAAGCACACTGTAGAATGTCCTCTGTATTCACATAATCAGTAGCTTATAAAACCTTAAAGGGAATTTTTATCCCAGAGACTCCTATCTGTCCCTACTGACCCAAGAGAACATAATGGAGCTGTGTCAGGAAAGGCTCATGTTGGGAAAGTTTCCTCCTCAAGAAGGTGGTTGGACACTGGAACAGGTTCCCCCAGCCAGTGGTCACAGACCCAAGCTGCTGGAGTTCAAGCAGCATTTGAGCAATGCTTTCAAATGTTTGAGCAATGCTTTCAAATATAGGATTTGAATTTTAGGTGGTTCTATGTGGAGTCAGAAGTTAGACTTGATGTGGCCTCATTCCCCTCCTTGTGGGTCACAAGGTTAATGGCATTCATTTTTACCAGACCATTTTCAGTCACACCATACTTTAAGAAAAATATGCGAGCAGCTTTAGTTACCTTGTTAGATAAGTCAAGGAGCCTATAAAGCTAAGTTTTACTGGCAGCATTAAGGGCAGTGCATTTTTAACAGTCACACAGTACTGCAGGTGTAACTGTTTCTCTGAGCATTAGGCCTGAATAGCTATCTCTATGGTACCTTTTACTATTTCCAGCTCTATGAACATCTCTTTCATTTTTTCAGCTAATGGAAACCCTACTATATTCCTTTTTGCAAAAGCAGCCCTACTTTTTCCTTCTGTTCTCTATGTTCCCCCATTACATGTGTTCAAATTAAATGGTGTTGTATACCTAAGCATTTTTTTTCCAAGACAAGCTTTATGGATTCCTAAATGTTAACAGTTTTCAGGGAGAAAAACAACAAAAATGCCTTTCAGTCCATATGTTTCTCAATAGTAATAATAACTCTTGTGCTGTTCTGTTAAAGGAACGTGTTTCTATGCTGTCACCCAAATCATGAGGTTTTTCCCATGTCATAGCATTAAAGGCTTAGAATTGATCAACAAAGAGAGTACAGGGTGAGCAAGAGCACTGTGAACAAATAGCACAATCTCTGACCAAATATCTCTCAACTCCCTAATTGCAAGGAAACCACCACATGCTGGTGGCATTGCAGAATACTTTAACCTGTATATGTAGCCTGCAGCCTTCACTAAAGATAACTTCATGACATCTTGCTAACAAACCAAAGCACTGGTAACACAAATTATTCCCGCTGTGCTGAGTGATACCCAAATGCACTGTGAACTCAACCTTATTTTTCTACCTAAAGCATTTGTGCCATCCCATGCCTGTAGGGTTTGGGACACCAACTTATGTAGTCACAGTTTAATGCTGCTGAACACTACACTGTCAAGATGCTCTGCTTCGACACTTTAGAAGAACATTTCACAATTACAATTTAATCTTCTCACATGTCTGTGGTTTAGGATTTCCCACCTCATGCACAGATAAAGAATTTCAGCAGATGCTATCCTAAATCTCTGAAGCCAAAGAATTAAACTATATTCCTCTTGTTCTGACCTGCAAGCATTAGAACACAGATGGTTGTTAATATTTAACCTTAATATTTTGCTCATGAAAAATATTTACACATCTCATATTAGGGTAAGAGATACTTCAGGCAATCAGGATTTGGATATTGTCCTGTATTCTTGTGTTTACACATCTCAGCTGGTATCAGAAGCCTTCTCAATCCCTGCCATACATTGTATCCTGATGTTCTAAAATTGAAAGTGTATAGTAGACTCTGTCTACTATATTCATGCACCTAGAAACAGACCAGTTTCTTGGAGGTGATGCAAGTGCACTGCTTTGTGAATTTCCATAGAAGATGTGGGCAATTGTTGCCTACAGAAAAACCTCAGCTGGAGCCTGTCCATACTCACTATGCAGTCCAGCATGGGAGTTTACCTGCTGGAAGCTACAGCAGTATAAGTCCTGCCATACTCACAGATATTTGTCCTATCTAACAGTCTTGCCATTATTTATTTTATTTTTTTTTTTCAGCACTTTTAAAAGTTATTATTTCATTGTGGACACAAACTAAAAATTCCAAAATGGTGACTGATTCTGAGCAGCTGATTTGTCATTTCTCCAAGGCCTTTATTTTCAGAGGGTTCCTGGTCAACCTTTTATGACTCTCAGATCACATTAAAACATCACAAGCCAGATAAAATACATACTTTTATAATGCCCACTTTTAAATGGCATTACTGGCAGAGCCAGAAATGAGATGAAGAGATTCTATTATGAGAAACATTTAGGAGGTTGCATTAAAAGAAATGTTCAGCATAAGGCTTTTGTAAATGCATGGCTAGGGAGCTTTCTGGTCTCTAACCCTCAAAGAGAAATGGGAAGGTGAATTCTTTTTAACAGAAATATACATATATATACATATGTGGACAAAACTTGTGTGCCTCCAGTGGCGCAAGTGGTAGGAACGCCGCCTTGCAACACCAGAGACCTGGGTTCGAATCCCCCCTGTGGTGCAAGTGGTAGAAGTGCCGCTCTGCTACACAGGAGGCTCGAATTCCAGGGGTTGGACTCGATGATCTCTAAGGTCCCTTCCATGAGACTGTGATACTGTGTGATACCGTGAAGCTTCATGACTGGAAAAGAATGAGATTTCATAGTTATCTGCATCCAAATGTGGTGGGGTTTGGATCTGATTTCAGAAGCAGACAAATAAGTCTCTACTTAAATATTTTGTGAAGTCATGTTGAAGTCTCATAACTATTGAGTCTCCTGTGTGGTTTCCATACAGTTTTGACAAGGATCTATCAATTCCAGACAAATTAAGCTCTCTCAAAGTCTGTGAAATAGACAGCTGCATAGACTGTTCACATACCCCAGCTCAGGGAAAGACAGCAGTGGGAGCTCCTGTGTTAATGGACCCTGGGGAATCCACCTAGGAGAAAAATTACTCCACAAGCCATTATTCAGGGAAATACTTACTTCTTTTATATACCAGTCACATGATATAAACTATGAAGACGGTTACAGTAGCATTGTGCTTTCAGAACAAATTTTAACTTATGTTTTTACAGTGCCTCAGTTGCTTCAGACATTTTTCCACCAACATGAGGCCCTTAGACCACTTCTGAGTTCTTCTGCTGGCCTTTGCTTGTAAGGGATATTATTTTCTTCTCAAGGGTAATGTAGCAAACTTTCCTGACACTGTTAAAGTCACAAAAATGCAGACTTCAGGTCTTTAGAACATGCTAGGTGGATGAAACAGACTTATCAAATGTCTCTCTTGCCATTTCCAGAGGTTCTCAGCTTCTACTAGAAATAGTACAAGTGCATTGATCTGTTTATTGACTAAATTCCTACCAATTTCCCCCCCCCCCCCCCCAACTCTTTCTGTTCTGATATACATCACTGACTTAGGCACACAATTCTCACTAACTGTAGAGTAGTATCCTTCATCCTTATCACTGACAGCTCTCTTCCCACTTGCATTTACCAATCTAGTTTCTTGGGTTTCCAAAACCAAAACAAAACAGATACCAGAAAACAAAACAAAACAATAACCATCTTTCACTGCATGTTGGTGAGACTCATAGACAAGGGCTGGAAATGAGGACCATTCCCTGAGGATAGCTCAGTGGTGTTGAAATGAAATAAATGATTTCAAGTTTTGTCTGGGGAACGCATTCAGCTGGAAGATTTACCATTTATTGAATCTTTAGAACACATTAAAAATTAAAGATTGTGATAAATATTCAAAAGAGAAAAAAATGATTCTAAGTGTCACGTGATATTTCAACATACAATGCCAAGAAGCAGAAAAGGTGTTCATATGTGGAAAATTCTTAATTAATATTCCAGTAAGTATTATCTGGCTACTCCCTCTCCTTCCTTTCACTTACTGTGTAAGATTTTATTCTGTGAGTCATAAATCCTCAATCCACACAGGAAAATGCCTGTTATAGGGGTAGGGTAATAGGGTAATAGTTCCTCATAAAAATTGTGATGGGCACTATCAGCCTATCTACCAATGGGATACTTACTTTTTATTTGAAATGCATATTCATTAAGCAATAATTCTTTTTTTAAGAAAAAACAAAAGCTGGATTCTCAGCCTCAGCAATTAAGCATGTTAATTATCAGAATATTCTTAAGTAATCAAAGTATTACTTCACCTTCAGAGAAGATTCTCTAAAAGACAAAAGAATATAGTTCTCAAATATCAAAATTACTTTATTTTATATTAAAAGAACTTGTAAATAACTTCTCTGTTTGTCAAGTGATGAGGAAATCCTATTTTAACTGCTGAAAAGAGGACTGAACTCCACTGGAACTCTGCATTTCCCCTTTTGACTTTCCGTGCTAGCAGGGATGCAATTCATTTTGATATAAAATGACAATAGTAGGTGAAGGATAGAAGTAGGAGACCTTCATTCTGTTTCTGGTTTACTTCTTTTCTGTTCCTTTGTAAAACAGCAGACACCTGTCTGGTGATCAGAATTGCTACCTGCTGCTGGTTTCTTTTAAACTGCCTTTTATTACCTCTCTTCCAGCTTCACAGCCCAACGTTGAGGTTTCTGTGACAGAAAACTGCAGGTTCCAGAAACAAAACCAAGGTCACAAACACCAACCTGGGGCTGTCAGAGCAGGCTATCAGAGATGGGATAGGTGGGGTGGCTGAACTGCAGCTGTCAGAGCCAGGAGAGAGCTGTGCCTCTCTTCTCACTCCTGAGCCACTTGAACACCCTTTGTAGGAATCAGAGACAATTGCAACTTCAAACATCTTTGCCTGGGATAGTATGTTAAGTGCCCTGAAAAAAAAAAAAAAAAAAAAAAAAAAAAAGACAGAGAAGAAATAGCCTTGAAAAGGAAGGTAAGGAAGATACTCAAGAATCACAGGAGAGCTTTTTTTCCTTGCAAGACAGTCAACATTTGAACTGACTTGCCATATAAACTGAGGAGAATCTAACCTGAGTGATGACTTCATGAAAAATCTGTAGACACACACTGTTTGTAATACCTAAAAATGAAATTAAGGCCTGTCATTCAAACCTACTGCTATAGCCTTCTAAAATCACAGCTTTTCATCTTTGAGAAATCCATTCTTGTGTTTTTCCTCCTTTTCTGAAGAGAGGAAAATAGCAGGATTTGCAGTTCATTCAGCCAGCACTTCAAGAAATATTATTATTGCCATTACAATGTGGATATCTATGTTTAAACACAGATTATGAGCAGCATATCTCTGCTTTCTCAGTCAAGCTGCTCAGCGACTAGTGAACTGAAGAGTTCACATCTGATTGCGCACATCCATTTCCCCAAGGATATCCCATCCTTTGTCCTGCCTCTGCTGGGAGTTCCTCAGACTGATGTATGGCCACGTGAGTAGGGCTGACTGCAGTACTTTGCTTTTGCCATCTTACACAACTGCTCTGTGATCCTTTCATTTGCTTACGAGCCAAGTGGAAGATTTTCAGATGAAAGATGCCTGGGAGACGGAGAGCCCAGGGACCCCAAGGCAGTGCAAGCTTAAGCCATTGGTAACAGTTAGAACTGTGCTGCAGTGCTATCCTGAATCCCACATTTTACACACTTCTGCAAAAGCATAGGAGTAAGTTTATATTTATTTTGTGGACCAGACATAGGCTGCCAGTCAGAGGCTGGGCAAACTGCTCTTTTTGGAGTGTTGACCAAAGAATGCTGCAACTCTGACTGAAGGGTCAGGATATACTTAATTGATGACTGCACCAAGCAATAGGAAATATCTGAACATTGTAAATGCTTTTTAATTCCTAAACCCAGCACACTTTCCTGATCAATGTATACAACCCAAAACTCCTCCTTGTCTCAGGCATCAGAATCATCCTCTTGAGAGGATGAGGCAAGCTCATAGTTGGTGCCACACAGTTTTCAGACTGCCTCCAGCCTGCTGCAACACTTTGTATAGAGCAGACTTTTGACTACTGTGAATCAGCAAGATGAGGAGCAAGGCCAGGGCATGCTGCCACACAAGCACCTCAACATCATCTTACAGACTCCTGTATTTTCAGATATTTTTTGTTCAGAGCATGTATGGGAAAAGCATTTTGTCTGCTCTTAATCCCACCTGTAGGATTTCTATCTGTTTACCTTTTCTGAGGAAACTTTATAATATCACTTCCTCTGAATTAGCTGAAGGGCAATAGAAGAATAAGGAATTCAACTGAACGGCATTTTCTCTGCTATGTTCAGAATAATTTACTCATTTGGGGAGAAAAATAAACAAAGATCATCTGCATTACTGATTTGGAGGGGCATCTTGCTTATGTCTCACAGGCTGAAGAGGTTTTCATGTGATGCTTCTCAGACAGAGCCTTCCTTATCTTCCATCCACAACACCTCTGGGTACCTGTTCCAGCACCTCTCCACTCTCTCAGTAAAGAACTTCATCATGACATCCAACTTAAATCTCCCTTATTTTAGTTTAAAACCATTCCCTCCTCGACCTGCTACTATCTACCCATGTAAAAAGTTGATTTCCCTCATGCATATAAACTTCCTTTAAATACTGGAAATCCACAATGAGGTCTCCCCACAGCCTTCTCTTTTCCAGGCTGAACAAGTCCAGTTCCTGCAGCCTATCTTTGTAGGAGAGGCTTCATAGGATCATTTCTATGGCCCTCCTCTGGATCCTCTCCAAAAGCTCCACATTTTACCTGTGTTTGGAGCCCCAGATTTGGATGCATCACTCTAGCTGGGGCCACTTGGTGGCAGAATATTTAATCTAAATCTCTTGTCTTTTAGTTTTAAACCATTTTCCTTGTCCTATCACAACAGACCCCGTTAAAAGTGCCTGGAATATCATCAGCAGCTTTACTGATTATTTTTTTGCAGTGTTATTTTCATCTTGGAAAGTGGTTCAGAAAATGCCAAGGCTGTAAGAGCAGCCTGTGTTTCAGCAGCAACCTTTTGGGATCACTGAAAACAATGACCTTGGTCAGAGACATGCTGACCAAATGAGCCCTTGCTGCTCTTCCCTGCTCCATGAGAGCACCCACCCTACATTGCAGCTCCTCCTGAGACAGGAGGGCAATTAGTCCACTTTAAACAGCTCTCATATAAACCAGACTGCAGTCATGTTAAAAATAAATAAATAAAATACGTCTGTTTCTGGAACCTGACTGAAGTCCAATTTCTTTAAAGGTTGCATGATACAGATATCCCATTAACATCTCTGCAGCTGCAGGAGAGATTGATTCTACTTCCCCTCTTTTGCCAGGGAATAGCCTTAGCAGAACTTTCAAATTGATGGTAATTCACCAGTTTCAAAGGGCAGATGAAATAAATCTTTAGTAAAGAGGTTTGCCCCAAGAAGAAACTGCCAGTTTAAAGAGCTTAGAGCTCCAAGTCATCGGCCTGTGTGCTCTGTGTAATTTAATACTGGAGGATCTTGGCTAACTTCATTAAAAGGATGACAGTGAAATTGAGATAAATCATCCCATGAGGGGGAAGGGAAACAATTTGGAAAAATAAAATAATCAGCAGGACAAGCTGGTTATATTACAACACAGATAACTTCTACATTAAAGTGAGTTTCACTGACATAAACTATATGTTTTTGCTTCAGAGCCTATGCTGTTGGGAAATGAGATATATTGTATAATTCATATATGTGCATCTGTAGTTGCTGGATCCTTATTATGTTCAGTTTTGACTACTTTCAATCCACTAATTGAGTGAATTTTGTTCTTTTTTTATAGTCATTTTTATATATTCACAAGCCAAGTAACTAAGGATTAGCTTCTGATAATTAAAAATAATTACCTTTTTTTTTCTAAAGCATGAAAATATTGCCATGCTCTACCACCTCTTAATATATTCATGCTATGCAAAGCCTCCAAAAACGTCTAACCATGGTAAGAAAAAAAAGCAAAACACAATAAGAAAATTAACCCCATTGTACAGCACTACAATTCTATAACTGCTGACCATATATATGTATATATATTTATATATGTTGATATACCCTACAAGTGAATAGATATGTGTATATATATGTATATATACACACATATATATGTACAAGTGAATGTGTGTGTGTGTGTGTGTATATATATATATATATATACACACACACATATATATATTCACTTGTAGGGAACATCAACCATTCGTGTAAAGAAATTTTCTCCAGAAAGCTGAGTCACTGGCTTTGTTTAACACATTCGACATAAATTTTGCATTTAAATAATGCCTTTTCCTGCATTTTGACAAAAGTAGCCCTGCACAACATTCAGTTCTTCCAAGTGAGCAAGATTTTAAGTTCAGAAACTTTATTTCAGGCTTTGAATTTGCAGCTTTTCATCACGAGTCCTCTGTAGCACCCCTCTCACTGATGTCTATTCCTTTTTAGAGGTATCATGCTGGATGCTGAGGGAACAGCTGCTCTGGTTTAACCATTCTCTCACTTCAACTTTGGGCCATAATTGATGGTGCAAATCTCCAGGGTGGTCTTCGCTCTGTACTGGAGGTAGTAACTGAAGAGGAGCAGGCATGGATTGTCACTCAAGTTCCAGATGAGCTTTGCCCTTCTCCTCTCATCTTTTCATCTCTGCATTCCCCACAGACTACTAGTCCCTTAGGATGGGAGTCTCTGTGGTTACCATTTTTCACTTTGGGTAAACGCAGAGTACTACACAATAGTGCCCCAACAGTCACTTCCAAAGGCTTCACTGCTGTTTCCAGCCTCAGTATTGCCATGATTTACATGGTGGCCAGATGCACTTAATGCCAGTGCAGAGACTTGCCAGTGTGACAGCTAAGGAGATCACACACCAATATCTCTGGACTCTGCAATTGTGGATATATACTTTCCTTAAACACAGAGCATAAATAGTCCATATTTTATCATTAAAAATTATAGTGTTAGATTGAATGAAATCCGAGAGCCTTAGCTGAAACAGGAAATTTCTTCTTAATATTTTTATTCCATTTGCATTGACTTACAGCACATTTCCTTACTATGCAGTACAGGAAAATGTTTCTATAACAGATTGATCAAAGAAGTTTCTGCTCTACATCAGCCACAGGGAATGGTACAGATCTGCAGTGACAGACAACCTGACTTTGAAATAAGAGCACTAGGAAGCATTAATCAGTGCAATAACTGACCTGTCTCATCATCTGCTAAAAGGGACTTAAGCAGTGTCTTACAACATAAATTACAGAATTGATAATCATTAGTTATATCTGATCCCTTGCTACCTCAAGTTTGAAGGTTGATGGATGCTTTCTGTACAGTTATAGCAGTTACTGGTGCCCCGTGCATGCTTACCTGTTGCCATCAATTGCAGTGGGTTGCTTCGCTTGCTTTTCTGCATTCTCCGCCTTTTTCAGCTTTACCAACAACCTAAAAAAACTTCTAATTCTCAGCTGGACATGAGCTCACATTGAGATCTCTCACAGAGAGGGGTTATCACAAAGATCCATCTACCACTTTTCTGCCTATCATAAAGTATTCCCTTACTCCAGGGAGAAAATTCCTTATTTTGTTCAGTTCTTATGAATGCATAGCAAGTGAATCAATCAAATTTCACAGAATGGCAGCATGTCTGAGGTGGAAAGGGTTTGCCTGACCCAATCCCTGCTCAAGCAGAGACACCAAGAGTAGAGTGCCCAATTCAACATCCAGGTAGCTTCTGAAGATCTCTCTAGGTTACTTGTGTCTATGCTCACTCATTTTCACATATAATGTACACAGCAACATTAAACAATCATAGAATAATGTAAAAAATAAAAATAAATCTGGAAAGTTGATGGGAAGCTTTCTAATCCCACTCACAATCCTAAAGCAGGAGCAGATATAATTATATAAGTCTTGACAGGCATTTCTCTCATCTGTTCTCTAGGAATTTGGACTTTTTTCTCCAAAAAACTGAGATATTCACCTCACTTGGACTGTTTCAGTGGAACCATTAACAAAATAGCCCTTTTTATTCCCTAACATCCTCAGACATTAGTGGCATATTCTGATAAAACAAAATTTCTTGTATTGCCAGCCTCTCCCAAAGCGGAAAGGAATCACTTAAAACAAATATGAGGAAACTTATATTTTTCCTCTGATGCCTCAGTTCACAGAAACATCAACAATTTCACAGAGTTTTTGAAACATTCCTGAATTACTTCTCATTAGCAGGGATAGTATTCTTCACCATCTGAATATCTCCACACAGCAGAAAAGGTGAAATAGGATTATTTAGAAATACAGAGATTGACTAGAGTGGCAAAAAGCCCATCAATAGCTAGTAATGTGGGAAAATATTATAACAGGGAAAATATTCTGTATATGGGTCATCATTTAGATTTTCAATCATTTTCCAAGTGTTTCAGACTGTAAGGGATATTTCACTTAAACATGGAAAAATGCTGAAGAATTACTTGTTTTTTAAGCATGAAAAGAACTGAGGGAAATCTCCAGTGAATAAATTTATCATGCCAATGTTTCTTTCACAGAATGAGGAGTTTCTTATTTAATAGTCTGAATGTTAAGAGCAATCAGAATTTACATTTGCTGCAGCTTATATTATAAAGCATTCTCAGAAGAATATTATGCAGCAGAGAGTAAGCAATATTTTCTCTGGTCATAAATAGGTCTTTCAACTAAAAGAAATAATGGCAAAGGAGAAAGTAAGGAATGAAATTTCATTCATGTAGATTGGTACTCAAGCATTTGTATTTGGCTTTTTCTGATTTATTTTTATCTTACAGTATCTTAGTCTTTATTAATGGTATAAAATTTAATAAAATTGGGGTGTACCATGCTCACATGAAGAATACTGTGTGATCATAGAATGGCCTGGGTTGAAAAGGACCATAATAACGATCATCAAGTTTCAACCCCCCTAATACATTCATGGTCACCAGCCACCAGACCAGGCTGCCCAGAGTCACATCCAGCCTGGCCTTGAATGCCTCCAGGGTGTGAGTAATGCCTCTCAAGGTGTAAGTGATGAGATGCCCATATTTTAGGAACTACTGACTTCTAAGATCCCAGTTTATGTATTGAAATGAAGACAAAACCAGTTATATATAATGACAGAGATCTTGTAATTTATGTGTCAGGGAGGAGTGTGTAGTTTAAATATGCTAATAGATGGGATAGATACCAAATGGAGATGGAATAGAAAATACGCTGGATATGCTAAGTAATATGCTAAGTATGGGAAGTAGCTTTTCCTTAAAATGTTCCTTAAAATAAAGCCTTTCCCAGGACTTTTCTCCATGATGATCCAGCCTCAAGTAGGAAGGAGCATTGCATCCTGAGACCCTTCTGTCAGGTTTTGTTGCACGAGCCAGCAGACACAAAAACTGTTGGGAGGTACCAACACAGGCAGCCTACATAAGCATGCAAACCTTTTTTTCTTAGGAAACTGGGCAAAGAAAACTCCATTGCTGACCTCAGATGTCCAAATAAATGAGTAACTCAGGCTTAGCTGAGCTCTATGTGCATTGTGCTCCATAATGCGTTGCCAAGATATAAACTATGACTTGTATAACATTTAAGCAGCAGCTGTAGCTTTTAAAACAGTGTTATAAGTGTAATTGGGTGAAATTCGGCCTCTTTTGAGATTATGAGAATCCTGGTAAGAGCTTTTAGAAGCGAATACTCCAGTCAGTCCAGCTCTGCAATAGGAAGAACGCAACTAAGATTTGCTCAGCTCCTAGAAGAAAATTCCTAGACCTCATTCAAAGTATTGATTCTCCTATGTAACTCTTAACGTAATAGTAAAGAACATGCTACAGATTTCATAACAGAAGTGAGCTAAGGCCAGTGCTCTTTCAAATGTCATTTTCAGAGAAACATTATGTACCTTCAACGCAATTAAAATGTAGGTAAATAATTTCTAAACCTCATTTGGGACCTACAGCTTTTTTTTTCCCTTAATTTGCAGTGATTGGTGTAGTATGATGCATAATGGCTCACTTGGCAGACTGCCTTTTTGCCGAAGAACAGGTAGACCTCATCTGTAAGTGAGATAGAGTATAATGATGTTTCATCCCATTTGCTAGAAAATGATTCCCTATCACTGATTTATCTCTAGGAGATGGATTTGTGAATATATGCAAAATTAGAAGCCGTTCACATGACATTTCAGAACCACTGTGGATGGCAGAGTAAGATCATAAGTGCATTTAGAAGCACATAGGAAAGGTTCTTGTTGAAAGCAAAGTCTACTAAAAATTTATTACTTACACCTGTTCTAGCACGCTCCAGATTTCCTTGGAAATCTTCATTTTCTGAAGTTACTAATGCTTTCTGAACCTATGAATACAAAGTGCAGCTGCTCTTTTATCCCTTGATCTTCAACTGCTGTCAGAACAAGTGTTACTACCAAATAGGTTAATGGTTTTCACTTAACAGTAAAAGCAATACTTCAGAAACAAGACAAATAATGGTATCAACCTGTCACCCTCTCTCACAGACACAAAAATGTATTCAGCAAAATAGAAACAGGAACAGCGTACAGGACTTGTGATGTATGCTTGCAACAGACTCTGAAAACAATGTTGACAGCCTGGCACGGCTCTTCAGTTGCAGCTGTGTGTCACAAAACACACATATCACCTGTAACAGGTTGTTCACCTCCAGATTACTCTCTTCTTTAATGCATAAAGTGATTAGTAGGCAATGACGGAGCTGGGAGGATCTGTTCAAGGAAGAAAATGTTTCTTTGGGTAAGTAATTTATTTCACAAAAGAGAATGCGCCTTTATTTCACTTTGAAGAATATACTCTGCGAAAACATACTTTAAAGTGGTTTTTGTTATAGGGGATAAAGAGACCTAAGGAAAGACTAGGAAAAATCTGTAGGAAAATTGCTTCTTTAGAGCAGCCCCACAGCTCTAACACCATCCCAATTCAGACTTATTTTCTCAGGGTCATTTGGTGCCCACTTGTGGCCTTTTATCCTGTTCTTTTTTTGCCTTTGTGGTCTCTTTGAGAGACTTTAGTCAAGAAGATCATGTACCAGAAGAGAGAATGGTACCCAAGAGCTGTCCCTTCAACTACTGCTCTACAACTGTGTGCTAGAAAGACTGGGAAGGGGCAAGCTTTTTAGCTATACTCCCACACTGCTGGTGACTAATAATTGCTAATTAACAATCCTTGCTACCAGATGTCATTTTCTTCTCATCTGTACTTCTGGAGTTTCAGATTAAGGTGAAGCAAAATGACAGCAGAAGAGATGTAATGCCTCCTCAGTCTGATGCATTGTTCCTCTAGAGAGATGTTCTGAAAGAAACTGAGTTTTGCTGCCCTTTTGTAGAGCATTTGGTATCTCCTGGAGTGGAGCGCTGGTATATTCTTTGTCACCAACAATTCCATAAATTCACATGGAAGCTTTTTTTTTTTTCCTGTTGTGGAGATGGGCACTTGGGTAAAATGAATAGATCACTAAATAATAAGGAATAGGACAATTACGAGCAGAACTCATTTGTTATCTGCTGTCAAACCTCAGCAGTCAAGGGAACACAGTCATACATGCACCCAAATGAAATGTGACAGGTGTTTAGAGACCAAAGGCTGACATTCACTGACAGCATTGCCATCTGCAAGGGAAAGCTGTTAGCATCCAGAAATCATAATCTGTTCAGGACTGTTTATTATGGTACCTTCAAATTGCAAATCACAAAGATCCTGAGGTTGCATCTCATCAGCTCTGCATGCAGCCCTGTTACTGCAGCTTGGATCTTAATTCGTAGTCACACAGTGTGCTACCTAGCTGCATGATTAACTTTCCAAATCAAGTGTCCTAATAATCCGAGATACTGATATTTGAAAGTGGGAAGAAAATACACAAAATAAAAACAGCAGACACACACACACACCAACAAGCCCTCTAGCCTGCCAGCAGGCAAAACAGAAGTTAACCTAATTCTTACCGGGACAGACGGAGTTATATAATCTGATTTATAAGAGTAAGGGGTTTTTCAAGGAAGTGAGGATTTAGCATATGTAGTTGCTTTAATAGCTCCAGAATCAAAACACAGCTTTAGTTTCTACAGTCCTAGATCTATACACACGATGCAGGCACAGGAAAAACCATTTTGAAAGAAAATGAAACATGTATTAAAGGCATAGACTTGTTTTGGTTTGGGTGAGGGTTTTTTTTTCGTTTTGACCATATCAAAGAAAAGCATTACCCAAGTTGTGCTGGAATACAGATTCCAACAGAGACTAGAGGACCAATTCTATATATATATATTTTTTTCCCCCTCGGACTTTTATCAGGGCAAGGAAGAAGGTGACCTTGAGCAATAATGCACAGGTCAGGTGCAGTGAAAAAGAGCAGGCAAAACAAAAACATCAGTTTAATTTAACTTAATCCTGCAGGCTTTGATGTTTCCTTGAATTACAAAGAAGAAAAGCCTGAAGGCATGCATCAGGTTACAGAAGATGCGCTAATTTTAGCCTGGAAGAAAGTTATTTCCCCCCATGCATCAGGTATGCTGAAGGCTGGTCCTGAACTCCCAACTCGCGTGTTAGTGCACTTTATTTCCTGCCTGACAGTGAACAAGGAATACCCAAGGGCTTGTTGCTAAAAACAAACAAACCAACCAGTACAACAGCAGACAAAGAAGGACTTGCTTAGCCGCTCAGCTCAGTGCAGGAATCTTTCTGGGCAGGTAGAAGGCCAGTGGTCTTTGCAGATATCTGCTCATTAGAGCCTGGCTCCCTGCCCATTCTCATCCAGACAGCTCCTCCGAGAATGGTGATGAGCCATCACTGGATCCTCTCAAAAACCTCTCTTTTGTAGAGAGGTATTTGACTTTTTTTTTTTTTTTTTTTTTTTTGTGGTGAAAATATAGAAATAAAACAATGTACAAGGTCAAGAAAAGAGCTGCAGGGTCAACTTGCATCAAGAGGGCCACTTTACGAGGCATTGCAGCCTGCAGCTTTCAATGACCTAAACTAAAGAAGACAGTAAGACTTCCTGTTCCCACCCAATGCTCAGTAACACAGTCTGTGGAAAGTCAAATGTCAGATAGACCCGGTCAACTGTCATAATTCAGGGCAAACTGTTTCCCAGGCATAGTTTTTGCCCTAGAAGTATTAAAGATGAGTATTCTGTGGGTACATCAGCAAGAGGCTAAGGATGCACTGACTAACACACTTCTCCTTGGAAATAAACCTGTACAATAAGCTGTGGGAAAAAGTCAATATCCTGCCAAAGAAGTAAGATTTAGTATATTCACTTTCCTTGTTCTGGAAGCAGATACTTCATCTTGTACCTGAGGCTTTTCAGAATGAGCTGTCTTATGTGAAAGAAATGAAGGAAAACAGAGCTAGTAAGAGATATGTTTACTAAGAAATTATAAATATATGGCAGGGGCAACTACTCTGGCAACTGGAGACTGGGGCTTAATCTTCTGGGATGCAAAGAATAGTAGCTATTGACTCCCAAGGGCAGTAGCAAATGTTTCACTCTGCCAAAGGATGCCGTTTAAAATCTTCAACAGATGCAAGGAAGTAGCATTTAAGTCTTCAGAACAATACAGTAATGTGCATCTTCCACCTCAGATCACAAAGCATACAATTAGAGACTTCACTAGCTGATGTTCCTAAATGGATTTCAACTCTGAAAGCACACATAGACCATTTTCCTTAAAACTACTAGGAGCATCTTACTTCAATGTTTTTAGAATCAAATTAGGTGGTTTCTGCCTCCAGCTTGTACAGGGAGAAAATTAGCTCTCATGCAAGATCTACAGCCAGCTACTTTCACCACATATGTAAATGATTCATGATAATCTGAAATCTTTTGCCTCCTGCTATAGTCCATGGAGGAAAAACAAACAAAAAAAGCCTACAACTTTCTTCCCTCTAGGACATTACTTATTACTGCTACTTACCTTGAGTGAAAGAAAAAAACCAACACAACAAGAAAGCCACATCACAGTGGAACACACAATTCCACAGGGTCACTAAAAGTGAACTAACATTGTTTTAATGTTAAAGCTTGCAAGCTAATATACAAAATCCAGGTAGCAAGCCACTGGAGAAAACATTAATTTAAAAAAAAAAAAAAAGCAAAGCTGCTTACGTTAATTAAACAAAGAATCTGTCTTTACAAGCAAATGCATTTAAAACCATCTATTTCTCAGTGTTCCCCAGAGAACTCTGGCATAGCTGATGTGTGTTAATCCATCCTTCTGTGGAAGGAAGGAAACTGACTAAATCTGGCAGAGGTGCAGGTGTCTTCAAAAGCAGAAGCCTATACACACTGATGTCCAAGAAGCTTCATGAAAGTAGTTACAGAAATAGAGAAATTGCTGTTACTGCCTTAGAATGGGATACAGTTCAAATTCAAAACCAATAGGCCACAGAGAAACCCTTTGTTCTGGAAAACATAAAACAAGGCAGAAAGTTCTCTCAGCACTTATCTGATGGGTGCTTAGAGAGCCAGCTATGAAAAACGTATCCATTGGAAGCCAGGCTCCATCAGTACTGCTGCTCCTTACTCTGGTCTTTCTCCTAGACACATTATCAACAGCTCAGATCTCCTTTTCACTTCTACATACTCTTATAACAATTTAATTCATGTTTTGCAGGAACCAACTGAGAGAAATTAGGCTATTCCAGTATATAGATCTACACTGATTTCATTTTTTTCCTCAGCCCCAAAATGGTAATCAACTGAAAAAGGGTGAATCCTATATTCTTTCAAGAATATACTTTATTTCTTCATACCCTTCTCTGAAATTTAGATTAAGCACTGTCAGAAAAAGCCTTTAGTAACATCTCGTTACCTCCTGTGCTTGACATTACCATTCATGGAAAGAACAACTGCAGTATATTTCATGGTAGTCACATTAAGAACAGCTACTCTGCTATTTCCATATTCTTATTATTATAGATACGTTATAGTCAGACATGCATAAGAATACAGTTAAAAAAAAAAAAAAGAATCAGAGATAACAGTAGATACTTCAATTAAGACTTTTAGATGCATCATTTACTGTTGTTTATACATTCAGGATTTTCCAGTTCTTAGTGATAATGTTACCACAGAATGCTGTTTTCTTTTTTTTAATGTTAAAATGAAAATGTTAGTTTCCAAGATAAACTGCATTTTCCATTTTATAGTAAGGATTTCGAGTGTAACTGCCCAGAGCCACGAACTTCATGAACAGTGCTATTTAGAAATCTCTTACAACATTTTGCTGCATCCATGCAAATTTCCATTTAAGTAGTGCTGCTTTATGAACAGTATCTGATTACATTACAAGGAACAAAAACACAGTAATAAAACCACGATAATCAACCTAAATGAAAATAAAACAAGTGCAGCAGCAGGATAGATACAGGTACCTGATTCTGCTTCATGAGAAGAGATACAGTAAGTGTACTTTCATATTCATGCATCCTACTTATTGACAAGTGCTAAAGTGTGGTGAATTTCATTATGTCTAGAAACCATTTTGATTGTCTTGCATTTTTAAGATATAAACTGCTGTAGTGAATATTCTTTCAGTACCACAAACCTCCGCAACACTGTTCTCAAAAGAGTTTCTACATCATCTGAACATTTTCCTCTTCCTTTGATGAGAAATCGGAGTCATATAAGGTGTTGAAGTTTCTTTATTTGTAATCAGATCTGCATCACATCTGTAATAATTTATAATCTGTGTTTTTCTCCCAGAAATATGATCCACCCATGAATTTACTAAAATTAGCTGCTTTCTCACTTACAGTATAGATCTCAGCTACATACATCAGATGCAAATGGTGTGCAGGACACCCTTTGTCAATAGATAGGAGATACCAAATGCATGCCTTAATTTAGTAACACATACTATAGATAGGAAATGCATTATTTGGGTCTCAAGGAAAACTACAATATTTATAAGAGGATATTTGTTTTTCCTTGATAGTCTGCTATCAAACCTGCTAAGAGCTCTGTGAGGCTTCCTATCATTTTTCTCTGTGTTAGAGTTCTGACAGCACTGAAGTGGAGGGCACAAGGTACTAGACGAATAACAGTCTACCTAAAAGGGCCAGAACAGTAAACAGATAATGCAGAAGAGCACAGCAGGGGTTGGGTAAAATAAGCTCTTATGAAGTAGTGGCAAAAAGCCTGGATTCACAAGTTTTTGAAATTCTTATTTGAATAATATGGGGATTAAGAAGAAAATAAGGGCATCTAAACAAATTTCCAGATGACTAAAGATAGAAGCACCAGAAACATGTCCTGCAAGGTATGTTTGTTTGTGTGTGTGGGGGGGGGGGGGGGGGGGGGAGGGGGAGGCAATAGAATAATCCCTAGTAGGTTTTTGTTGTCCTACAGTTCTCCCTCTTACATCCCTGTTAGCAAACACCATTTAGCATCACAAAGCCTCCTCAACAGGCTTACTTTCCTTCATCCACTTCTCCTGACTGCTCCACAGCCCTCAGAACTGAACCTCGACTCACAGTCAGGTTTCTTAGGCTCTCAGAATGCAAAGATATAGCGAGTGTTCAGAAAAGAGCTACCTCCTAACTGAAGGACAGTTGATGAAAAAGTTATTAGTAAAAAATAATTATCAGGACAAACACACGCATGCTTCAAGACCAAGCGGTTCCTCCTTTCACAGTCTGCTTGACTGAGGAAACCCAGTCATCACCTAGAGAAACAAACTAACTGTATACTTGCAGTACAGCTCAATTTTAATTATTAGAGAATTTATAACAACTTCATGTTGAATTTATCTTCGCATTTTTAAATGAAATGAAGATGAAGCTAGAGCATTTTCTGGTATAACTCAATGCTGTTTAAAAAAAAAAAACACACACACAAAAAAACAAAACAAAAAAACCAATAAGGCATGACACTGCAATACAATGGAAAGCATAACAATGACAGCACAGTAGCAAATTTCTAGGCTACAGCAGATAAGAATATGCTCAAACACAGCAGCAGGGCAGGGGACACAAAAATCTGCTTACCCTTAGAAGGCTTCAAGTACGTAAGAATCTCCAGCAAGAAATAACCTTGCTTCCACTGCCAGCCCTTAAATGAGGTCTGGGAAAGGATGGATCCTGGCTCTACCTGTTCTGGTCACTCAGAGGCATTGCATGCACCTGAGCTCCCCTGGGTTGGCCCTGCCTTCCCACCAGGTGCTCAATCAAGCTGTGACTTAGCATTTCCACTATACAAGCAAATTTAAGAGGCTTACTATTACAATATGTGGCTATTCGTGACTAAGCCCTTGGCCATTAGAAAGAATCCTTAAATTGATCAACACAAGCAGTAGAATGTAGTACATAATAGCCAATTACTTAAATCAAAATTCACTTTGAGACACATCTTGCTGAGTAAAAAAGCAATTATGAAAGTTTGTGTCCTAATTTGCAGATTCTTTGCACCTGCTTCTAATATATTTCTAGGTATATTTCTACAAGAATTCAGATGAAATAGAGCTACAGGCCATTTCCAGAATGAAATAAACTATTATTCATTTCAGCTGTGTAATAGTGCAGTCATCATTACAGTAAGAAAGCATAAAAGTGAAATATATATTTATTTAATGTGTATTTTCAGAAATATCACAGATTTCTTCAGCTATATATTGTAGTTAAAGGATAAGTTCTGCATTACTAGCTTAAAGCAGTTCTATTTGAGGTCAATCCATGTGACAATTGCAAATATCTAAAGTCACTTTATGCCCAGCAGGTGAGAAACCTCTACCATGAGAGAATTCAGACACAGTGTATTTCCATCCTTCAAATATTAATAAAGTCAAAATCTTTTTTTTTGTAAATCCACTTCAGTATTCATTTCTGTAAATCAAGTCACAGGAAACTTTCAAAACTGGCATAGCTAGCAAACTCTGTATAAGCACATCGATTTCTCTTCTCTCAATATCAAGAAAATTAAAGGGAGTGGTTGAGGCACAAGTGATTTTTGTACAGAAGTTCAGAAGTACTTCAAAACGAGTAGTACTTATTTTAACTTCTTAAAAGAAAGAGACTAAGATCACAGATCTACGATCACAGTCATAGACCGTAGTAGCTGTAAAGTCACAGTAGATGCTTTTCTTTTTTCCCGGATGAAAAGAAAAAAAGAAAATTGTTCATGGAACTTACCAAATCCATTTTATACTGCCATTTCACTTCCATGGTTAATCCATGGTTAATCAAAACAAATGACAATCTCATCTCTCAAAGCAGCCTGAGAGCATTCTGCTACACTCAATAGTAAACTGCTTCTGCTGTGAAGACAGCTTCAGTGACTTCGGTAAGACAGAGGAAAGTCTGGCCAGCTGGCATGGCAGCTGCTTGCAGAACCGATGGGGAAGTGCACTGACAACAAGCTTTGGAAAATAAGTCCATATCATAAAAGCTTGTGCTTGAAATACCTTTATAGCTATGGTTATTGTTTCTCTTAAGAGGCACTGCATAAATATGGAGTTAGTCATCTAATGCACTTAATATTTTTTCAGCCAAGGACTATTGCAGCTTTACTCTATGCCTAAGGAAGTGTTGATTATACTTTGGTTTGCTTCACAACAGTAACATGGCGCTAGCAGTACAGCTGATACTAAAGAGAAGGCTGAAATCATGGCAGACGGAAGAATCAATATGCACAAGCTGCTCCTTTACTTTTTTTCATGCTTCTTGGTTAACTTTCCTCTTTCTAGCTGGAGGCTCACACTGCTGTTTGTTCGCTTCTCCTTTTGTTGGTTCTCCCGAGAAACTTGCTGGACAGCTTGGAGGATAGCAGTCTGCACTATCTGCTTGCTGGCATTCTGTAGCTTAACCTCATCTTGCTCTGGTACTGGTTTCTCACCTGTCAGAAACAAACAACAAATAAACAAGATGATTTAAGCATTTGTGGCTACCCTGTGAATGCAAGAAAGATAGAGAAGGGGGTAGGGAGGGTGGGAGATAGGAGTACTTGAGGACAGCTTATGACATAGAAAACCATAGGAGATGCTGTAGTAGGATACAAAATGCCTGCTGCATGCTCAGTATTATCTGAATGAAGAGGAAGACTGAGTCATAGACCTCAGCTACCCACTTTCCAGCCCCAGGACAGCTGCATCTTCACAGCTGAAACAAGTACTGTTCTATTTTGCAGCATGAGAGTGTTTTTCTTTCCCCTCATCTATCTCTGAATCATATCCTTTTCCATGGGGATTTTGACTTCATTTTGTGGTTCCAATGCATTTTCCTTTGTGATCATAAAAGGAAAAAGTTTTCATTAAGGTTTCTATTTACTTAAAATTAAAAGCCTTCACTCATTGAATTCCACTTGGCTTTAAGGTAAAAATTTTCTTAAGTGTAAGTTCATTACACTTAGCTACACTTCCAAAAGCATTTGAAAACACTGTTAAAGTAGGAAAACAAATAAACAGAATTCCAACATCAATAGCAACCTACAAAAACCCATACACTTCTTATGTGATAATTTCTTGTTTTGCTAAAACACTGAAACCCGGAGGAAACAAAGTAATGTTTTGTGACAAGTTACACAGTAATGAAGAAAAGTAGATCAGAGACTACTTTGTCTCCTAGCAGAAAAGATGACTTGGTAGGACAACAAGGAATGCTGTAAAATGGTCAAGGTTTATCTTGATATAATAATTTTGAATTAGTCAGATGTCCACCTACAGGAATTTAAGAAAACATACACTTGCTATTGGAAATACTTCGGTTAGGTGCTTATTTGTATTACTAGATTTCATTTTAAAGGCTTTTGAGATAATCTTCCCAGTTCTTTCTTGATCAACTATGTTATACTCAAGTAGTTCATGAAATGGGATTTGTATTTCACTGTCTGTTTTGAAGCCATTCGTTAAGAATTATGTCCTGAGAGAAGTAAAACAGAGTGAATGAAAGATCAGATGCTTTCATAAGAGATCCACATCTGGAATTGTGAGACATGGTGTTCCTTAAGAAATATTTTGAAGAAAATTTTAGATAGAAACAAAAAGTAAAGTAAAATCACCAGTTTAAAAGATCTGTGAGACCAAGCCAAACATTAGCAAAATAATTAAACCTTATTCATTATCTCAAAAATTATCTTTCTTTGAAAGAAGTTCAAAAATATACTTATGTTTTTTTCTATTGATGATATACATATTATACAATTTCTTGCTAAAAGTAAAAATGCAAGCATGTTTTTTTTCTACTGAAATAAAATATATGAAATTTAAAAGTGGCATGCAGCTGTATCAAGATTATTAGCTTTAGTAAGTTAATGGGTAGTAATGGTGATATGAGGATGGTTGGACAAGATGATGTATAACCTTTTCAACCTTGTGATTATATGTTTCTATTTAACAGTAATGTACAGATATTACTCTACTGCTCAAATATGAAGTCACAGTTATTACACAATGAACTAGTCTTGCTGGGCTGAAAAATATCAGCCAACTCAGCTTGTGTTCAGAAGATACATTAGAAAAAGTATGGATAAATATGAAATTTTCAATGAGAGTGAATCTGTAAATATGGGTGAATATGCTGGATTGGGGCACAAGTGTATATGATATGTGATGAATTTACCAGCACTTGTGATCAAAAAAAAAAAATAAATCAGATTTTTAAAAGCATACTGTCTGTGATCATGCTGTTGTTGAAAATTACTGATTTTTC